>NC_086445.1:176988396-177635539 GCF_028390025.1 Pseudophryne corroboree
TGCGGTTGGGAATGACAGTCTCCCATTGCTCAGTAGTCCACAGTTTATGAGTGTTACATTTACTCTCTCACACTTCTTGGCATTCGCCGGCTTTGTGGTTTCGCAACTGCAGCTCGCCCATGAATATCGTACTTATCGAGTTCCCCCCTCACTGTTCTTGTAGACATGGGGTGTGGAACACGGGAACTCAGCTCAGCAGTCACTTTTGCAGCGGCTGTCTTCATATTCTTGGCCACAACTATACTCACTGACCTTCTGTCTCTGGCACTCAGTTTACAGTTTTGTCCATATATATATATATATATATATATATATAATTCCTAGCGGAATTAATGGAGTGATCGCTAGCTGCAATTAGTCGCACACGGCACTCCATGCAGCATGCCACGATGCAGCATGTCGCATCCCAGCAGGATGAGCATGGCTACATCTGTGTGTATATATATATATATATATAGAGAGAGAGAGAGACCGAGCACAGCAAGGGCATGTTTGTGTACCAATTGTGGGTGCAATTACAGTAGACTCTCATGACGATCACAGCCATCAGAGCTTTTCGCTTCTGATTGCGGATTCACCTCTGTAGCTGATAGGTGCTTTGTTACATTGCTGGTGTATGTATTATCTGACTTTTGTACATAGTAGCAAGACTTTTTTAAGATTTGTACACGAGAAGAGCCCTAACTGCAATATTCAAGAATTTTTAAGTTGGGAGTTAATGTATATTACACTATCAGAACAAATGTTTTAAAACATATGTTTAAGTACATCTGGCGAAAATGTTGTTTATATGCTACTTGCCTATGTGTCACTTACCAAGCTAGGTATCCGGCGCTCTGTCCTTTACACTGATGATCTCCATATTGGCGCACACGCAGCATTTCTGGATTTCTCTAAGTTGAGGTCAGCTGAAATGTCCCCTAAACACAGTTTACAGTAGAAGAAACACTGCCGTCTTACTCATGGTTATGAAACACAAGCAGCATGTCTTGTAGCTCGTTACACAAGTTTCACTGTAACCAATGCTTTCAGGCAAAGATCAGGAAAGATGTTCTATTACTGATGCAGGTTATTCTAAACAGCTCAAGAGAGCCACCTAGTGCATTTACACTGTAAATATCTTTGTATTTGTAAAAACGTGTCCTCATACATCATTTCTGCAGTCGCACGGCTCACGCCTAACAGCCCCTCTCGGTGAGCCAGGTCCTGTGAGACTCTGCTAGCACGAGGCGTCTTTTTTGCCAAAAATGCATCTTAGTTGCAATGCTTATTGCTTTGTGACTAGGACACACCAGGAGACTGTGCTGATTAATTTTATATGCAGCACTTGCCTTTAGGACTCTACAGTGCCTAGTATATGAAGTGGCTATTTATGAAGAGGCAACTAAAAATTAGGGATGAGCGGGTGCAGTTCCCCGGGATCCAAACACCCCCCCAACATTGCGATCCCAGCCGGGATCAGAGTACGGCTCGGGTTTTCCCAACAGACTCGAATCCCAAAGAGAGGCCGAACGTCATCTTCCTGCTGTTGGATTCTCGCAGGTTATGAATTATATATAAGTCCCTGCATAGGCGCCATCTTCACTCCGGCTGTGGAGAGTGTCAGGGCCGAAACTAGGATTTTTGTCACCCGGGGCAAGGTAGTCATTTGACACCCCCCCCCCCTTCCCCCCCCACAAAAAAAAAATATTTTACAATAAATAAATAAAAATAATTAAAAAATAAATAAATAAATGAATAAAAATATTATTTATATATATATATATATATATATATATATATCTCTTTCAGAACTTTTTTACCTGAAAAATTGCCTTTTCTAACATAAATTTCATATCCAGGAAAAAGTGTCCCCATTTTACACAGTATGACAGGCAAGTGTCCCCATTCCCCATTTTACACATTGCGGCAGACAGGTGACCCCATTTTACACATTGCGGCAGACAGGTGTCCCCATTTTACACATTGCGGCAGGAAAAAGTGTCCCCATGTTACACATTGCGGCAGGCACGTGTTCCCATTTTACACAGTACGCTGGCAAGTGTCCCCATTTTACACATTGCGGCAGGAAAAAGTGTCCCCATTTTACACATTGCGGCAGGCACGTGTCCCCATTTTACACAGTACGCTGGCAAGTGTCCCCATTCTACACATTGCGGCAGGAAAAAGTGTCCCCATTTTACACATTGCGGCAGGCACGTGTCCCCATTTTACACATTGCGGCAGGCACAGGTCCCCATTTTACACAGTACGCTGGCAAGTGTCCCCATTTTACACATTGCGGCAGGAAAAAGTGTCCCCATTTTACACATTGCGGCAGGAAAAAGTGTCACCATTTTACACATTGCGGCAGGCACAGGTCCCCATTTTACACAGTACGCTGGCAAGTGTCCCCATTTTACACATTGCGGCAGGCACAGGTCCCCATTTTACACAGTACGCTGGCAAGTGTCCCCATTTTACACATTGCGGCAGGCACAGGTCCCCATTTTACACATTGCGGCAGGCACAGGTCCCCATTTTACACAGTACGCTGGCAAGTGTCCCCATTTTACACATTGCGGCAGGCACAGGTCCCCATTTTACACAGTACGCTGGCAAGTGTCCCCATTTTACACATTGCGGCAGGAAAAAGTGTCCCCATTTTACACATTGCGGCAGGCACGTGTCCCCATTTTACACAGTACGCTGGCAAGTGTCCCCATTTTACACATTGCGGCAGGAAAAAGTGTCCCCATTTTACACATTGCGGCAGGAAAAAGTGTCACCATTTTACACATTGCGGCAGGAAAAGTGTCCCCATTTTACACATTGCGGCAGGCACAGGTCCCCATTTTACACAGTACGCTGGCAAGTGTCCCCATTTTACACATTGCGGCAGGCACAGGTCCCCATTTTACACAGTACGCTGGCAAGTGTCCCCATTTTACACATTGCGGCAGGAAAAAGTGTCCCCATTTTACACATTGCGGCAGGAAAAAGTGTCCCCATTTTACACATTGCGGCAGGAAAAAGTGTCCCCATTTTACACATTGCGGCAGGCACGTGTCCCCATTTTACACAGTACGCTGGCAAGTGTCCCCATTTTACACATTGCGGCAGGAAAAAGTGTCCCCATTTTACACATTGCGGCAGGAAAAAGTGTCACCATTTTACACATTGCGGCAGGAAAAAGTGTCACCATTTTACACATTGCGGCAGGCACAGGTCCCCATTTTACACATTGCGGCAGGTGGTGGAGGGAGAGAGAGAGAGAGAGGGCGGGATGTACTAAGATGTTACCCTGCGCTAATAGCCCTCTTACCGCTTCGAAGCATGTTAAAATCATCCTCAGCCTCCCGACGCTGTCATTCTTTCTAAGCAGTTTCTGCATCATGTTTCGATAGTGCATACAGTGCCTGCGGAGGACCAGTACAGCCAATGGAGTCAGGAAACAATACGAAGGTATCACGTGATGCAGAAACTGCTTGGAAAGAATGACAGCGCCGGGAGGCTGAGGAGGATTTTAACATGCTTCAGAGCGGTAAGAGGGTTATTAGCGCAGCGTAACATCTTAGTACATCCCGCCCAGAGAGAGGAAGGGAGAGGGGCTGACTTACATTTGAAGCGGTTCTCGCCGCTCTTCAGCCGCCTCTCCCTCCTCGTCTGCGCGGCTCCCCCTTCTCCCTCCTCCGGCGGGGTTTCGTGGAATGACGCGTTTGCGCCGTGACGTCACGACGCAATCGCGTCATTCCGCGAAACCCCGCCCCCCGAGCTGGGCACTCGGGAGAAGGGGGTTTCAAAGTCTAAAAGTGCCGCGGCGGGTGTTAGGGGGTCTCGGCGCCCCCTCCAATCCGGCGCCCAGGTCGCCTGCCCCCCTAGCCCCCCCCTAGTTTCGGCCCTGAGAGTGTACTGGGCGAACGTATCCAGCACTGTGTCTGGCGTGGGGCAGTTGCTCTGTCTGCTGTATCTGAAAGGGGTGTCCCGTCAGCTGTATCTGAAAGGGGTGCTCTCTCTGTCTGCTGTATCTGAAAGGGGTGTAACGTCAGCTGTATCTGAAAGGGGTGCTCTCTCTGTCTGCTGCATCTGAAAAAGGGGTGCTCTCTTCTGTATCTGAAAGGGGTGCTCTCTCTGCTGTATCCTAAAAATGGGTGCTCTCTCTCTGTCTGCTGCATCTGAAAAAGGGGTGCTCTCTCTGCTGTATCCTAAAAATGGGTGCTCTCTTTCTCTGTCTGCTGCATCTGAAAGGGGTGCTCTCTCTGCCTTCTGTATCTGAAAGGGGTGCTCTGTCTATCTGCTGTATCTGAAAAAGGGGTGCTCTCTCTGCCTTCTGTGTCTGAAAGGGGTGCTCTGTCTGCTGTAAATGAAAGGGGTGCCCTCTCTATCTGCTGTATCTGAAAGGGGTGTCCTGTCAGCTGTATCTGAAAGGGGTGCTCTCTCTGTCTGCTGCATCTGAAAAAGGGGTGCTCTCTCTGCTGTATCTGAAAAAGGGGTGCTCTCTGTCTGCTGTATATGAAAGGGGTGCTCTGTCTGCTGTAAATGAAAGGGGTGCCCTCTCTATCTGCTGTATCTGAAAGGGGTGTCCTGTCAGCTGTATCTGAAAGGGGTGCTCTCTCTGTCTGCTGCATCTGAAAAAGGGGTGCTCTCTCTGCTGTATCTGAAAAAGGGGTACTCTGTCTGCTGTATCTGAAAGGGGTGCAGGGGCAAAACGCAGGATTTGTGAAGGGGGGTTTCCAAAGAGGGGGTGGAGACAAACATAAGGGGACGGTAGCCTGTCATGGTGCCTTCCAACAGTAATGTAATATGCAGTATAGAAATGGTAGCAATCATGGACTCATTGTCACTCAGAAAAGAAGCCTCACAGGTGCTCACAGGCTACTCCAACGTTTTGCTTTATAATAATTATTAGAAACTAAAATGTTAGAGTAGCCTGTGGGCACCTGTGAGGCTTCATTTCTGAGTGACAAAGAGTCTATATATGTATGTATATATATATTTATAAAAATGGGGGGATAAGGGTACCGGCGACTTGTGTTGTTTAAAATGCAATAGCTAAAATCAGATTTAAAAGCCAAAAAATATATAATAATACAAACGAGCTTTAATATCACATAAAAGCGGATCACAACATAAAACGTACTTCAAAATATTGATAAAAGCATATAAACATAAAAGGTCTTTGTAAAAGGTAAGGAATTCTGACTTATCTTTTAAAAATAGGCAAGGGAGTCACTACAGGGAACCAACGCGTTTCGTCACAACTGACTTCTTCAAAGACCCTTTGTTGTGATCCGCTTTTATGTGATATTAAAGCTCGTTTGTATTATTATATATTTTTTGGCTTTTAAATCTGATTTTAGCTATTGCATTTTAAACAACACAAGTCGCCGGTACCCTTATCCCCCCATTTTTATACTTTTCCCAGCAGTACTGTACCAGGATTGCATTCTTAAGGGTTGGCAGACACCTTTTAACAAGGTTACGTGTGTTTTTTAGCAATTTTATTTTTCATGTTTTACTGAGAACCCACCTCACAAGTGGCGCTGTGTCATTCCTTTCTACACATATATATATTTATTTATATATATATATATATATATATAATTTGTACAGTGTCCGGCTCTCACTTAATGCTGCCCATCTGCGCCGGGTGCCCGCATGCAGGGAAAAGTAATTACACGAGAAGTAGTATGCAGCACTCCTGGCGTCTTGAAAAATCAATCATATGATGCACATTCGTTTGGCAACGTTTCAGTGCCGTTTATTGTGGCACTTTCGTCAGGTTTAACAACATACAAAAACAATCACTTACCTATATACCCCTGTGCACCAGTGTGAAAGCGCTGCTCCGTTGGCGGGACCAGTTCCCGGCCGAGTGGTGCGTAGCGTGTGACGTCATCAGCCGATGCGTCATAACTGTGCTCCCCATCACCATAGCTACCAGAATACAACAACAACAACAGCACATTATAGCGTATAGTGGAGAATGCTAGTTTACATGACGTAATCACTGTACAGTAAACGATCGCCACTTGCATTTAGTTGATATATACAGCACAATGGTGTAGCAGTCAAACTACCTGATGTTAGTGAACAAACATAAAGTGTTATGTTATTTTGATATTTTGAAAATAACCACAGTGGGGGGTTAACTACTAACACACAGCATAATACATAATCTAATGCTTGCCCCAAGGTACTAGGTAGTATAATCAAATACCCCAGTATGCACACTGATTATTTCTAAAAAAACAATTTAATCCCAGGTGCTCGTTAAGCCCCTTAGGATGTAATGTACCCAACTGATGGATCCAATGTGTCTCCAGGCGTTAAAGTCTAAGACCTCGATTCCCTCCCCTCATGGTCTGGGGGACATGATCTATCATGCGGTACCTTAAAGATACCATAGGGTGTCTAGCTGTTAAGAAATGTCTAGCGACCGGTTGGTCACTTTGGCCAGAGGTAATAGCAGCCTTGATGGCCGATCTGTGGGCTGCCATACGTTCCTTAAACATACGTTCGGTCTTCCCCACGTATGACAGCCCACAGGGGCACACCAGCTGATAAACCACATACCTAGATGAGCATGTGAGACGGTATTTGATGGAAATGGGTCTACCAGTAAGGGGGTGTTGAAACTGATCCCCAGGGATAAGGAATTGACATGTAGTGCAGGTACACCTGATGCATCCCTTTCTACTGCTAAGGAAGGTAGTGGTGTCACGAATATTAGTTATATCAGCCTTCACCAGTATATCTCATAGATTACGATTTCTAGAGTAACAACACATAATTCTAGTATCCTGTAAGGGGAGATCAGTATCCGACTGCACTACTGGCCACAGTTTTTTTACTTTCTGCTGAATGGCTCGGCTTTGATGGCTATATCGATTGACCCATGGTAAAAACTTATCTGATCTAGTTTTATTACTAGATATCAGTAGTTGCTGGCGGTCCTTACTAAGGGCCTTAGCTTTCGCTGCATCTAGGTCATGCCTCGGATATCCCCTTGCTACAAATTTATCTAGCATGATATTTATTTGGGATTCCGCTAATGTAATATCAGATGTAATACGTCTAATGCGGATAAACTGTGAGTACGGGAGCCCCCGTTTTAGCGGTCCTGGATGACAACTCTCATAGTGCAGCAGGTTGTTCCTATCGGTAGGCTTTGTGTACAGGGAGGTGGTGATCTGACCCTCATTAATTTTAATCTCTACATCTAAGAAATTAATTGATTCATCACTGATGTTGTATGTAAATTTAACCGCATGCTTCTTACAGTTATGTTGCTCAATCATTGCTATGAATGCCTCCTCTGTGCCTCGCCAAAAGATTAGTAAATCATCAATAAAGCGATAATATAGTACAATATTACCACTGATCACTGGGTCACTGAAAAATATGTCCTCCTCAATCTCGAACATATACATGTTGCTGTACGACGGGGCCACACTGGACCCCATCGCACAGCCCCTCAGTTGCAGATAAAATTTTCCATCATATAGAAAAAAGTTTTTTGTAAGAATCATTTCCAACAACCCCATACAGAACTCTAATTGGGGACCATTGTACAAACTGCTATTCGTCAAAAATTTAGTAGCCGCCGCAATACCCTCGCTATGCGGTATAATCGTGTAGAGACTCTGTACATCTACACTGCAAAGCAGTATTGGTTCTGTAAAGACTGATAATTGGTTAATCTTTCTGAGTAGCGTACTGGTATCTAATAGATATCTAGGGTGATTCTGTATGCTTGGTTGGAATAATGCATCAAGATACACAGAGATAGGTTGGAACAAGGACTGTCTCGCAGAAATGATTGGTCGGCCTGGTGGCCTTACCAATGATTTATGGATTTTAGGGGTTGTATATAGCAGTGGAACCATTGGATGGCTAGGTGTTGAAGCTTTACTTAATTCATCACTGCTAATGCCCTGCTCAACTGCAGCATTGAGGTAAACATTAAGCTCATGCGTATAGTTAGGTGTAGGGTCTCTTGGCAGTAGAAGATACGTTTCACTATCGCAAAGCTGCGTATCAATCTCTGCTTTATAGTCCTGGATATTTTGTATGACCAGAGCACCACCTTTGTCCGCTGGCCTGAAGATCAAATCCTTGTTATTTGCAAGATCATTTAATGCTTGAATTTCCATTTTAGTGAGGTTGTAGTGACACTTTGCAGGCGAGTCCACCAAGTTATCAGTCTCTTGTTCGAGCAGCCTCATGAATGTTCTAATGGATGCATTCATAGACTGTGGTTCAAACGTAGATCTGGGTTGAATCTTTTGTACCTGTATGGGAATAGGGTGAGAGCTGCTCATTATGCTTGTAGTAGGCGGTTTTTTAGCAAAATATTCTTTAAGTTTCAACTGCCGCTGTAGTTTGTACTTCTCTATTTTCCATTGTAGTGGATTAGTGCGGCAGGTCGGGACAAATGACAGTCCTTTAGCAAGAACTCTCTTCTCGATGTCGTTGAGTTCATACTCAGAGAGATTAATTATTTGGTTTTGGGGTTCTTTGGCGGTCTCCCCGCTCGCCTTTTTTCTTTGCCATTGGTGGCCACGTCTGGTGAAGGGTCGCCGGCGTCGCGTCTGGTGACTCTTGTGGCCTGAGCTAAAGGGCCATCATTACCCTGATGATGTTGCATATTGTCAGAATCACTGGTGCTGGGCGTGTGGTCATTGGAGGATTCCATATCTCTAGTTGGTCTCAACTTGCGTCTAAAGAATGGTTTCCTCCCGTCCCCTCTACTTGGGTTTTCATTCCACCTAGATGCAGCGAAAGCTAAGGCCCTTAGTAAGGACCGCCAGCAACTACTGATATCTAGTAATAAAACTAGATCAGATAAGTTTTTACCATGGGTCAATCGATATAGCCATCAAAGCCGAGCCATTCAGCAGAAAGTAAAAAAACTGTGGCCAGTAGTGCAGTCGGATACTGATCTCCCCTTACAGGATACTAGAATTATGTGTTGTTACTCTAGAAATCGTAATCTACGAGATATACTGGTGAAGGCTGATATAACTAATATTCGTGACACCACTACCTTCCTTAGCAGTAGAAAGGGATGCATCAGGTGTACCTGCACTACATGTCAATTCCTTATCCCTGGGGATCAGTTTCAACACCCCCTTACTGGTAGACCCATTTCCATCAAATACCGTCTCACATGCTCATCTAGGTATGTGGTTTATCAGCTGGTGTGCCCCTGTGGGCTGTCATACGTGGGGAAGACCGAACGTATGTTCAAGGAACGTATGGCAGCCCACAGATCGGCCATCAAGGCTGCTATTACCTCTGGCCAAAGTGACCAACCAGTCGCTAGACATTTCTTAACAGCTAGACACCCTTTGGTATCTTTAAGGTACCGCATGATAGATCATGTCCCCCAGACCATGAGGGGAGGGAATCGAGGTCTTAGACTTTTACGCCTGGAGACACGTTGGATCCATCATTTGGATACATTACATCCTAAGGGGCTTAACGAGCACCTGGGATTAAATTGTTTTTTTATAAATAATCAGTGTGCATACTGGGGTATTTGATTATACTACCTAGTACCTTGGGGCAAGCATTAGATTATGTATTATGCTGTGTGTTAGTAGTTAACCCCCCACTGTGGTTATTTTCAAAATATCAAAATAACATAACACTTTATGTTTGTTCACTAACATCAGGTAGTTTGACTGCTACACCATTGTGCTGTATATATCAACTAAATGCAAGTGGCGATCGTTTACTGTACAGTGATTACGTCATGTAAACTAGCATTCTCCACTATACGCTATGATGTGCTGTTGTTGTTGTTGTATTCTGGTAGCTATGGTGATGGGGAGCACAGTTATGACGCATCGGCTGATGACGTCACACGCTACGCACCACTCGCCCGGGAACTGGTCCCGCCAACGGAGCAGCGCTTTCACACTGGTGCACAGGGGTATATAGGTAAGTGATTGTTTTTGTATGTTGTTAAACCTGACGAAAGTGCCACAATAAACGGCACTGAAACGTTGCCAAACGAATGTGCATCATATGATTGATTTTTCAAGACGCCAGGAGTGCTGCATACTACTTCTCGTATATATATATATATAAATATATATATAAATATATATATATATATATACACACAATGCAATTTGGCTGGCATTCCGAGTTGTTCGCTTGCTAGCAGTTTTTAGCAGCCGTTCAAACGCTATGCCGCTGCCCACTGGGAGTGTATTTTACCTTAGCAGAAGTGCGAACTAAGGGATTGCAGAGCGGCTACAAAATTATTTTGTGCAGTTTCTGAGTAACTTAAAACCTACTCAGCACTTGCGATCACTTCAGACCATTCAGTTCCTGATTTCACGTCACAAACACGCCCTGCGTTCGCCCAGCCACGCCTGCATTTTTCCTGTCACGCCTGCATTTTTCCGAACACTCCCTGAAAACGGTCAGTTGACACCCAGGAATGCCCTCTTCCTGTCAATCACTCTGCGGCTGCCTGTGCGACTGAAATGCATCGCTAGACCCTGTGTAAAACTACATCGTTCGTTGTAATAGTACGCCGCACGTGCACATTGCACCGCATACGCATGCGCAGAAGTGTAGTTTTTTTGCACAGCGAATAAATGCAGCTTGTGATCAACTCGGAATGACCCCCATAGATAGATAGATAGATAGATAGATAGATAGATAGATAAGCGACAGAATGGCACTCAGTGGTCTTATTGTCAAAATAAAATCAAGGCAATCACATCAAAGTTTGCAACGTTTCAGGTATTTATTACTCGTCAACAGGCAGCATGTATGTGCTCAAAAATACACAAAATTTACACTAAAAAGAAATTGCGCTACCAAGCTGCAGGTCAGTGGACACTCAGAGGTGGGATGTTACCCTCATCCCCAGAAAGAATACCTAAAACTGTCAAGATTTCTAAGTGTCCTCTTTCCTGCGCTCCCCTTAATTTAAGAAAAACAAACAGAGAAAATAGATCTCTACTTATCTTAAATCAGATGTTTCTCTCTCAGTTATACACCTTCTTCATACCCCCTTGTGCTGTCAAACGGGGTGTATGTTTATTTCAGAGGTAGTACATGCAAAAGAGAGGTCAGAAGAAACACTCTAGTGTATTAACTTTTTAACGGTTAAACAGTAATCACTTGCCAAAAATATGAATTTTAATGACAAGAAGTGTTCGTAATAAAAGATGTCTGTTTAATAGTCCATAAAATAATCAAATGGTAAAATCCAAGTATAAAATCTTCATCACATGGAACAAGGTTTTCATATCCAAACAATATATGAGGGTGGCTTCCTACCAGATTTGGGATTTCATAAGTGCACCAAATTTGTAGCTGTGTTGATGTTTCCAACGTCCCCGGGAACGGTCAGCTCCAAGTAATGGGCACCTCGTCCTCTCCTCGTCCAGGTGATCAGCCACCGAAATGTCACAAATCAGCCAACGCGTTTCGATCCGTGGATCTTTTTCAAGGCATGTCCTTCTGGCTCCTCTTCCCAGCTATTTATACCCTTATAGATTGATACTCCCAAATACTGGGAGGAGCCACTCCCATTTACAATTCAATGTATACATACACATAATATGGTCATCCTATTGTCTAATCTAACATAGACACTCTACTCTAGATTGTATAGTGTGCCCAATCCAACAAAAACCGCTATTTAAAATGCATTTTCCTGTTAGAAAAACATAAAAAATAAAAAATTCTGCGACCGGAAGTGCTGTGTGCACCCCTGTTCTTTTCCGTATTTCCTCTAAGGTAAAGTTCCGCCTTGTGATTCGCGGTAAAGGGTCCCAGCATAACTTCCGGTCACCTGACCGTTCACTCTGCTGGTTCCCGCCGACAGAGAAACTCCGGTCATGTGACGCGACCGGAAGTATAGTCGCCACCATTTTTTTAAATCCCAAATGGACCAACTCGGTCCTCGGTGCTCTTCCAACTGTGTTTGCACATCTATAATCCACGTGCAAACACTAACACAATGCTCTCCCCGATGTAATTCTACCGATATATAAAAGGTAGTTTATTTCGGCGGAGTACGGCCGGTCATGTGACCGGACCGGAAGTCCTCCTTCGGCCATCTTTCTAGTTCCAAGATGTATTATTCCAACACAAGAGTAGATAAAAAACTTATAAACAACTTATAATGTCATAAAATTGTATATATATAATGCATTATGAATAACCTAATCAACCAAATGGTTAGATGATTGAATGTCTCATCCTATCGTCTACATAAATAAAAAATCACCATGAATATTAATAAATAATTAAGAAAACATAAAAAATGTGATAATACCAATAATAAAGATAATACAATTCTGTATATATTTCACATTGATCTCTCAAGATCATTCTTCTTGGATACTTGAAATAATTTGCAATCAGAAATTCTTTCTTCCAAAACCATATGATCAAAAAAGGATAGGAGTGGTCGAACATTTTGTAGTTTCTCTGATACAAGGAAGAAATGAGAGGAAAAGATAAAATTAATGAATTAATTAAACATTGTATAATATCAGGTTTCATATTTTATTTTAAAGGGGCTTGTTCTTAAGTAAGGAACCACTTAACTTCGAAATCCTTATTTAAGCCCCCCGGAATCAAAGTTTTTAAAGAGTGTATATATCGCATCTCGGTTTTTGCTAAGGTTGCTGCTACATTGTTGCATCTCCAGCTCCCTTTTACCTGTTTAAGTGCACCAAATTTTGTCAGATGTTTCATATCTTGATTGTGAATTTTTTTGAAATGAGCTGAAAGTGCATGGGTTTCAACACCATTTTTTATATTGCGTAGGTGTTCCGCATATCTGACTTTCAGATTTCGGCTAGTTCTGCCGATATAGAATAAATTACAGCTGCATCCCAAGAAATATACTACATTTACAGAGGTACAGGTTATAAATTCCTCGATCTTGATATTTTGACCATTTATGTCTACTTCTGTACATTTATTGGTGCCCCTGACTAATTTACACATACGACAAACTCCACATCGATAGAAGCCTTTCGAAAGAGTGCGAACATTGGCCTTAGGAGGTGAGTATGCACTCCTTACTAATTTATCTTTTATGCTCTTAGCTTTTCGATAAATAAATTGAGGCCGTTCCGGGAGTACTGTCTCCAATAGTGGATCCCCTTTAAGAATTTGCCAATGATTTTTAAATATGTTTTCAATTTGTTTGTGTTGCACATTAAAGTTTGTAATGAAAGCCATGGAGTAATCTTTTTTCTTCGATGTATTTGACACTTCCCTAGGAGTATGTAAATCTGCTCTATCTACATTAGCACATTTAAACTTAGCTTTCTCAATGCTCTTTTGACTGTACCCGCTTTTTTTAAACTTTTCCACCATTATCTCTGCTTGTTCCTCATATATTTTATTATCCGTGCAGTTTCTTTTAAGTCTTTGTAGTTGATTGCTTGGTATAGATTCTAACCAATTATCGTGATGACAACTGGTCATGTGGATATATGCCCCTGAGTCCGTTGGTTTCGTATAATTGCGAGTTTTTAGTGAACCATTCTCTACATAGATATTCAAATCTAGAAAGTTGATACTACTACGACTGATTTCAAATGTCAATAGGATGTTATACTCATTTCTATTCAAATGTTCACAAAAAAGAGCTAGAGTTTCTCTGTCTCCTCTCCAAAGGAAAATAATATCGTCAATATACCTTGACCAGGATACCAGGCTCGCCCCGAATTGATTATTCTGCCAAACATGTTGGTCCTCCCACATACCCATAAACATGTTGGCATAACTCGGGGCGAACGTGGTACCCATGGCTGTTCCCACCTTCTGGAGGTAGAAACAGTCTTTGAAGTGGAAATAATTATTGCGTAAGATAAAATCCACTCCTTTAACCAAAAGATCACATAGGTCCGATCCATAATCACTATCCTCTAGGTATGAAATAACCGCCTCTATCCCTAAGTCATGATTGATGATCGTATACAACGAACTCACGTCCGCTGTGACAATATAGCAGTTTTCATCCCATTGTATATTATTCAAGACATTCAGAGCATCTCTTGTGTCTTTCAAATGGGAGCGGTTCTTTAATACCAGAGGCTGTAAATGAAAATCAATGAACTCTGACATATTCGCAGTCACAGAGTTTATCCCAGATACTATCGGTCTACCGGGAGGATTTTGCATATCTTTGTGGACCTTCGGTAAGATATAGATGACCGGTATACTGGGATCTGTGGGTATCAGAAACTGGCCCTCCGTTTCCGTGATGGTACCTTTATCTACATAAGTCTTAACTAGTGATGTAAAATTACCTAAAATTCTTTTGGTTGGGTCTCCTTTTAATTTTTTATATGTATGGCCATCATTCAGCTGTCGTAATACTTCTGTCTCGTATTTTTCAACATCCATTAATACGACTCCACCACCTTTATCTGTAGGTTTTATTATGAGTTCCTTATTTGATTTTAAATTTCTTAAAGCCTCATTTTCTTTTCTTGTTAAGTTGTAATTAACTTTTGGTGGCATAAGTGCCTCTATGTCCCTATTAACCAATGAGAAAAAAGTCTCAACAAAATTTCCCTTCATGAAGGTGGGGTTGAATATGGACTTTGGTTTAAATATTCTTTCAGAAGTATTTTCTGCTCCTGTATTCTCTTCCACTTCTGGTTTACAGGCAAAAAATCTTTTTAATGATAATTTTCTAGTGTATTTCTGGAGATCCACATATACATTGAATTTGTTTAGTTTTGCTGCCGGAGCAAATTTCAATCCCTTTGTAAGTAATGAGATCTCTGATTCTCCTAATATGTGTTTACTCAAGTTAAAGATTTTCACCTTATTCTCCACAATTGGGGTCTCCCCACCTAATGGTGTCTTACAGATGTCACTGACATTACCTTTCTTCCTTCGTTTTCTCTTTTTTGTTTTTTTATTCCTGACTGATCTTCCTTTCTTTCCCCCTCGTTTTCCTCTATATTTCCTACCAACTATGTGTGGGGATACTCCCTCCTCCCATTCTCTAAAAAAGAGTCTCTGTTCTGAAAGCGACTATAACGGTTATAGTCATAATGTGAGTTGTTTGGAATGTAACGGTTGTTTCTAGTATGAGGGGACATTTCTGTCCTCCTCCAATTCCCTAATTCATATTTATTCCTCTCTCTTTTAGGCATATCATTCTCCTCTCTATCTCTGGGAGTATATCTATATGTATCTCTGGGTTGAATTCTCCCTCTATTTGGCCTCCATCTAGATGGCGACCCAAAATCCCTTTGTTTCTCATATGGTTTCTTCTCTATTTCAAATCGCACATTATGATGGTCTCTCAATTTTGTCCCCTGACCCGATGCATTTTTTAAGGAGACCCGGTGGTTATCCTCCTGTGAGGTTTCTCCTATATTGTTTTTATCTCTGTTAAATTTTTTTGATTTCTTCAACATTAATTCCTTCTCATTTTTTTGTAATCTGAAGGCAATGTTATCCTCTAGTTCTTTATATTCAAGTAATTTTGAGAAGGGTGCAATTAAGCTTTTCAATATATCAATTTCCTCTTCTACAACCCTCAGGTTGCTTTTCCTCTCCTGTATGATCAGTTCCATTAGGCGAAAAGAGCAACCATCCACAATTTCCTCCCACTCCCTTTTAAATTCCTCAGTGGAGTCGGAAAAAGTGGATGTTTTTGTAATCTTAAGGCCCTTTGGTATTAGTTTATGTGCCAAATATTTCTCAAGAGAGGTTACTTCCCACCATAATCTTCCCTCTTTTAATAGTAACTTCTCCATTTTTTTCATACTGCTATCCAGGTCATCATCCTCTGTAGAGACGATGTCCTCACTGTCATCAAACAATTTCGTGCACATATTGTGCCTATTTTCTCTTACAGAAAACATGATTATAAGCAGCAATTTACACCAGTGTAATGGGTAGAACTGTACACAAAAATACACAAAATTTACACTAAAAAGAAATTGCGCTACCAAGCTGCAGGTCAGTGGACACTCAGAGGTGGGATGTTACCCTCATCCCCAGAAAGAATACCTAAAACTGTCAAGATTTCTAAGTGTCCTCTTTCCTGCGCTCCCCTTAATTTAAGAAAAACAAACAGAGAAAATAGATCTCTACTTATCTTAAATCAGATGTTTCTCTCTCAGTTATACACCTTCTTCATACCCCCTTGTGCTGTCAAACGGGGTGTATGTTTATTTCAGAGGTAGTACATGCAAAAGAGAGGTCAGAAGAAACACTCTAGTGTATTAACTTTTTAACGGTTAAACAGTAATCACTTGCCAAAAATATGAATTTTAATGACAAGAAGTGTTCGTAATAAAAGATGTCTGTTTAAACGTCCATAAAATAATCAAATGGTAAAATCCAAGTATAAAATCTTCATCACATGGAACAAGGTTTTCATATCCAAACAATATATGAGGGTGGCTTCCTACCAGATTTGGGATTTCATAAGTGCACCAAATTTGTAGCTGTGTTGATGTTTCCAACGTCCCCGGGAACGGTCAGCTCCAAGCAATGGGCACCTCGTCCTCTCCTCGTCCAGGTGATCAGCCACCGAAATGTCACAAATCAGCCAACGCGTTTCGATCCGTGGATCTTTTTCAAGGCATGTCCTTCTGGCTCCTCTTCCCAGCTATTTATACCCTTATAGATTGATACTCCCAAATACTGGGAGGAGCCACTCCCATTTACAATTCAATGTATACATACACATAATATGGTCATCCTATTGTCTAATCTAACATAGACACTCTACTCTAGATTGTATAGTGTGCCCAATCCAACAAAAAACGCTATTTAAAATGCATTTTCCTGTTAGAAAAACATAAAAAATAAAAAATTCTGCGACCGGAAGTGCTGTGTGCACCCCTGTTCTTTTCCGTATTTCCTCTAAGGTAAAGTTCCGCCTTGTGATTCGCGGTAAAGGGTCCCAGCATAACTTCCGGTCACCTGACCGTTCACTCTGCTGGTTCCCGCCGACAGAGAACCTCCGGTCATGTGACGCGACCGGAAGTATAGTCGCCGCCATTTTTGAAAATTCCAAATGGACCAACTCGGTCCTCGGTGCTCTTCCAACTGTGTTTGCACATCTATAATCCACGTGCAAACACTAACACAATGCTCTCCCCGATGTAATTCTACCGATATATTAAATATAAAAGGTAGTTTATTTCGGCGGAGTACGGCCGGTCATGTGACCGGACCGGAAGTCCTCCTTCGGCCATCTTTCTAGTTCCAAGATGTATTATTCCAACACAAGAGTAGATAAAAAACTTATAAACAACTTATAATGTCATAAAATTGTATATATATAATGCATTATGAATAACCTAATCAACCAAATGGTTAGATGATTGAATGTCTCATCCTATCGTCTACATAAATAAAAAATCACCATGAATATTAATAAATAATTAAGAAAACATAAAAAATGTGATAATACCAATAATAAAGATAATACAATTCTGTATGTATTTCACATTGATCTCTCAAGATCATTCTTCTTGGATACTTGAAATAATTTGCAATCAGAAATTCTTTCTTCCAAAACCATATGATCAAAAAAGGATAGGAGTGGTCGAACATTTTGTAGTTTCTCTGATACAAGGAAGAAATGAGAGGAAAAGATAAAATTAATGAATTAATTAAACATTGTATAATATCAGGTTTCATATTTTATTTTAAAGGGGCTTGTTCTTAAGTAAGGAACCACTTAACTTCGAAATCCTTATTTAAGCCCCCCGGAATCAAAGTTTTTAAAGAGTGTATATATCGCATCTCGGTTTTTGCTAAGGTTGCTGCTACATTGTTGCATCTCCAGCTCCCTTTTACCTGTTTAAGTGCACCAAATTTTGTCAGATGTTTCATATCTTGATTGTGAATTTTTTTGAAATGAGCTGAAAGTGCATGGGTTTCAACACCATTTTTTATATTGCGTAGGTGTTCCGCATATCTGACTTTCAGATTTCGGCTAGTTCTGCCGATATAGAATAAATTACAGCTGCATCCCAAGAAATATACTACATTTACAGAGGTACAGGTTATAAATTCCTCGATCTTGATATTTTGACCATTTATGTCTACCTCTGTACATTTATTGGTGCCCCTGACTAATTTACACATACGACAAACTCCACATCGATAGAAGCCTTTCGAAAGAGTGCAAACATTGGCCTTAGGAGGTGAGTATGCACTCCTTACTAATTTATCTTTTATGCTCTTAGCTTTTCGATAAATAAATTGAGGCCGTTCCGGGAGTACTGTCTCCAATAATGGATCCCCTTTAAGAATTTGCCAATGATTTTTAAATATGTTTTCAATTTGTTTGTGTTGCACATTAAAGTTTGTAATGAAAGCCATGGAGTAATCTTTTTTCTTCGATGTATTTGACACTTCCCTAGGAGTAAGTAAATCTGCTCTATCTACATTAGCACATTTAAACTTAGCTTTCTCAATGCTCTTTTGACTGTACCCGCTTTTTTTAAACTTTTCCACCATTATCTCTGCTTGTTCCTCATATATTTTATTATCCGTGCAGTTTCTTTTAAGTCTTTGTAGTTGACTGCTTGGTATAGATTCTAACCAATTATCGTGATGACAACTGGTCATGTGGATGTATGCCCCTGAGTCCGTTGGTTTCGTATAATTGCGAGTTTTTAGTGAACCATTCTCTACATAGATATTCAAATCTAGAAAGTTGATACTACTACGACTGATTTCAAATGTCAATAGGATGTTATACTCATTTCTATTCAAATGTTCACAAAAAAGAGCTAGAGTTTCTCTGTCTCCTCTCCAAAGGAAAATAATATCGTCAATATACCTTGACCAGGATACCAGGCTCGCCCCGAATTGATTATTCTGCCAAACATGTTGGTCCTCCCACATACCCATAAACATGTTGGCATAACTCGGGGCGAACCTGGTACCCATGGCTGTTCCCACCTTCTGGAGGTAGAAACAGTCTTTGAAGTGGAAATAATTATTGCGTAAGATAAAATCCACTCCTTTAACCAAAAGATCACATAGGTCCGATCCATAATCACTATCCTCTAGGTATGAAATAACCGCCTCTATCCCTAAGTCATGATTGATGATCGTATACAACGAACTCACGTCCGCTGTGACGATATAGCAGTTTTCATCCCATTGTATATTATTCAAGACATTCAGAGCATCTCTTGTGTCTTTCAAATGGGAGCGGTTCTTTAATACCAGAGGCTGTAAATGAAAATCAATGAACTCTGACATATTCGCAGTCACAGAGTTTATCCCAGATACTATCGGTCTACCGGGAGGATTTTGCATATCTTTGTGGACCTTCGGTAAGATATAGATGACCGGTATACTGGGATCTGTGGGTATCAGAAACTGGCCCTCCGTTTCCGTGATGGTACCTTTATCTACATAAGTCTTAACTAGTGATGTAAAATTACCTAAAATTCTTTTGGTTGGGTCTCCTTTTAATTTTTTATATGTATGGCCATCATTCAGCTGTCGTAATACTTCTGTCTCGTATTTTTCAACATCCATTAATACGACTCCACCACCTTTATCTGTAGGTTTTATTATGAGTTCCTTATTTGATTTTAAATTTCTTAAAGCCTCATTTTCTTTTCTTGTTAAGTTGTAATTAACTTTTGGTGGCATAAGTGCCTCTATGTCCCTATTAACCAATGAGAAAAAAGTCTCAACAAAATTTTCCTTCATGAAGGTGGGGTTGAATATGGACTTTGGTTTAAATATTCTTTCAGAAGTATTTTCTGCTCCTGTATTCTCTTCCACTTCTGGTTTACAGGCAAAAAATCTTTTTAATGATAATTTTCTAGTGTATTTCTGGAGATCCACATATACATTGAATTTGTTTAGTTTTGCTGCCGGAGCAAATTTCAATCCCTTTGTAAGTAATGAGATCTCTGATTCTCCTAATATGTGTTTACTCAAGTTAAAGATTGTCACCTTATTCTCCACAATTGGGGTCTCCCCACCTAATGGTGTCTTACAGATGTCACTGACATTACCTTTCTTCCTTCGTTTTCTCTTTTTTGTTTTTTTATTCCTGACTGATCTTCCTTTCTTTCCCCCTCGTTTTCCTCTATATTTCCTACCAACTATGTGTGGGGATACTCCCTCCTCCCATTCTCTAAAAAAGAGTCTCTGTTCTGAAAGCGACTATAACGGTTATAGCCATAATGTGAGTTGTTTGGAATGTAACGGTTGTTTCTAGTATGAGGGGACATTTCTGTCCTCCTCCAATTCCCTAATTCATATTTATTCCTCTCTCTTTTAGGCATATCATTCTCCTCTCTATCTCTGGGAGTATATCTATATGTATCTCTGGGTTGAATTCTCCCTCTATTTGGCCTCCATCTAGATGGCGACCCAAAATCCCTTTGTTTCTCATATGGTTTCTTCTCTATTTCAAATCGCACATTATGATGGTCTCTCAATTTTGTCCCCTGACCCGATGCATTTTTTAAGGAGACCCGGTGGTTATCCTCCTGTGAGGTTTCTCCTATATTGTTTTTATCTCTGTTAAATTTTTTTGATTTCTTCAACATTAATTCCTTCTCATTTTTTTGTAATCTGAAGGCAATGTTATCCTCTAGTTCTTTATATTCAAGTAATTTTGAGAAGGGTGCAATTAAGCTTTTCAATATATCAATTTCCTCTTCTACAACCCCCAGGTTGCTTTTCCTCTCCTGTATGATCAGTTCCATTAGGCGAAAAGAGCATCCATCCACAATTTCCTCCCACTCCCTTTTAAATTCCTCAGTGGAGTCGGAAAAAGTGGATGTTTTTGTAATCTTAAGGCCCTTTGGTATTAGTTTATGTGCCAAATATTTCTCAAGAGAGGTTACTTCCCACCATAATCTTCCCTCTTTTAATAGTAACTTCTCCATTTTTTTCATACTGCTATCCAGGTCATCATCCTCTGTAGAGACGATGTCCTCACTGTCATCAAACAATTTCGTGCACATATTGTGCCTATTTTCTCTTACAGAAAACATGATTATAAGCAGCAATTTACACCAGTGTAATGGGTAGAACTGTACACAAAAATACACAAAATTTACACTAAAAAGAAATTGCGCTACCAAGCTGCAGGTCAGTGGACACTCAGAGGTGGGATGTTACCCTCATCCCCAGAAAGAATACCTAAAACTGTCAAGATTTCTAAGTGTCCTCTTTCCTGCGCTCCCCTTAATTTAAGAAAAACAAACAGAGAAAATAGATCTCTACTTATCTTAAATCAGATGTTTCTCTCTCAGTTATACACCTTCTTCATACCCCCTTGTGCTGTCAAACGGGGTGTATGTTTATTTCAGAGGTAGTACATGCAAAAGAGAGGTCAGAAGAAACACTCTAGTGTATTAACTTTTTAACGGTTAAACAGTAATCACTTGCCAAAAAT
This sequence comes from Pseudophryne corroboree, assembly GCF_028390025.1. Classification (NCBI taxonomy): domain Eukaryota; kingdom Metazoa; phylum Chordata; class Amphibia; order Anura; family Myobatrachidae; genus Pseudophryne; species Pseudophryne corroboree. The sequence continues at coordinate 177,009,788 of NC_086445.1, forward strand.
ATGAATTTTAATGACAAGAAGTGTTCGTAATAAAAGATGTCTGTTTAAACGTCCATAAAATAATCAAATGGTAAAATCCAAGTATAAAATCTTCATCACATGGAACAAGGTTTTCATATCCAAACAATATATGAGGGTGGCTTCCTACCAGATTTGGGATTTCATAAGTGCACCAAATTTGTAGCTGTGTTGATGTTTCCAACGTCCCCGGGAACGGTCAGCTCCAAGCAATGGGCACCTCGTCCTCTCCTCGTCCAGGTGATCAGCCACCGAAATGTCACAAATCAGCCAACGCGTTTCGATCCGTGGATCTTTTTCAAGGCATGTCCTTCTGGCTCCTCTTCCCAGCTATTTATACCCTTATAGATTGATACTCCCAAATACTGGGAGGAGCCACTCCCATTTACAATTCAATGTATACATACACATAATATGGTCATCCTATTGTCTAATCTAACATAGACACTCTACTCTAGATTGTATAGTGTGCCCAATCCAACAAAAACCGCTATTTAAAATGCATTTTCCTGTTAGAAAAACATAAAAAATAAAAAATTCTGCGACCGGAAGTGCTGTGTGCACCCCTGTTCTTTTCCGTATTTCCTCTAAGGTAAAGTTCCGCCTTGTGATTCGCGGTAAAGGGTCCCAGCATAACTTCCGGTCACCTGACCGTTCACTCTGCTGGTTCCCGCCGACAGAGAACCTCCGGTCATGTGACGCGACCGGAAGTATAGTCGCCGCCATTTTTGAAAATTCCAAATGGACCAACTCGGTCCTCGGTGCTCTTCCAACTGTGTTTGCACATCTATAATCCACGTGCAAACACTAACACAATGCTCTCCCCGATGTAATTCTACCGATATATTAAATATAAAAGGTAGTTTATTTCGGCGGAGTACGGCCGGTCATGTGACCGGACCGGAAGTCCTCCTTCGGCCATCTTTCTAGTTCCAAGATGTATTATTCCAACACAAGAGTAGATAAAAAACTTATAAACAACTTATAATGTCATAAAATTGTATATATATAATGCATTATGAATAACCTAATCAACCAAATGGTTAGATGATTGAATGTCTCATCCTATCGTCTACATAAATAAAAAATCACCATGAATATTAATAAATAATTAAGAAAACATAAAAAATGTGATAATACCAATAATAAAGATAATACAATTCTGTATGTATTTCACATTGATCTCTCAAGATCATTCTTCTTGGATACTTGAAATAATTTGCAATCAGAAATTCTTTCTTCCAAAACCATATGATCAAAAAAGGATAGGAGTGGTCGAACATTTTGTAGTTTCTCTGATACAAGGAAGAAATGAGAGGAAAAGATAAAATTAATGAATTAATTAAACATTGTATAATATCAGGTTTCATATTTTATTTTAAAGGGGCTTGTTCTTAAGTAAGGAACCACTTAACTTCGAAATCCTTATTTAAGCCCCCCCGGAATCAAAGTTTTTAAAGAGTGTATATATCGCATCTCGGTTTTTGCTAAGGTTGCTGCTACATTGTTGCATCTCCAGCTCCCTTTTACCTGTTTAAGTGCACCAAATTTTGTCAGATGTTTCATATCTTGATTGTGAATTTTTTTGAAATGAGCTGAAAGTGCATGGGTTTCAACACCATTTTTTATATTGCGTAGGTGTTCCGCATATCTGACTTTCAGATTTCGGCTAGTTCTGCCGATATAGAATAAATTACAGCTGCATCCCAAGAAATATACTACATTTACAGAGGTACAGGTTATAAATTCCTCGATCTTGATATTTTGACCATTTATGTCTACCTCTGTACATTTATTGGTGCCCCTGACTAATTTACACATACGACAAACTCCACATCGATAGAAGCCTTTCGAAAGAGTGCAAACATTGGCCTTAGGAGGTGAGTATGCACTCCTTACTAATTTATCTTTTATGCTCTTAGCTTTTCGATAAATAAATTGAGGCCGTTCCGGGAGTACTGTCTCCAATAATGGATCCCCTTTAAGAATTTGCCAATGATTTTTAAATATGTTTTCAATTTGTTTGTGTTGCACATTAAAGTTTGTAATGAAAGCCATGGAGTAATCTTTTTTCTTCGATGTATTTGACACTTCCCTAGGAGTAAGTAAATCTGCTCTATCTACATTAGCACATTTAAACTTAGCTTTCTCAATGCTCTTTTGACTGTACCCGCTTTTTTTAAACTTTTCCACCATTATCTCTGCTTGTTCCTCATATATTTTATTATCCGTGCAGTTTCTTTTAAGTCTTTGTAGTTGACTGCTTGGTATAGATTCTAACCAATTATCGTGATGACAACTGGTCATGTGGATGTATGCCCCTGAGTCCGTTGGTTTCGTATAATTGCGAGTTTTTAGTGAACCATTCTCTACATAGATATTCAAATCTAGAAAGTTGATACTACTACGACTGATTTCAAATGTCAATAGGATGTTATACTCATTTCTATTCAAATGTTCACAAAAAAGAGCTAGAGTTTCTCTGTCTCCTCTCCAAAGGAAAATAATATCGTCAATATACCTTGACCAGGATACCAGGCTCGCCCCGAATTGATTATTCTGCCAAACATGTTGGTCCTCCCACATACCCATAAACATGTTGGCATAACTCGGGGCGAACCTGGTACCCATGGCTGTTCCCACCTTCTGGAGGTAGAAACAGTCTTTGAAGTGGAAATAATTATTGCGTAAGATAAAATCCACTCCTTTAACCAAAAGATCACATAGGTCCGATCCATAATCACTATCCTCTAGGTATGAAATAACCGCCTCTATCCCTAAGTCATGATTGATGATCGTATACAACGAACTCACGTCCGCTGTGACGATATAGCAGTTTTCATCCCATTGTATATTATTCAAGACATTCAGAGCATCTCTTGTGTCTTTCAAATGGGAGCGGTTCTTTAATACCAGAGGCTGTAAATGAAAATCAATGAACTCTGACATATTCGCAGTCACAGAGTTTATCCCAGATACTATCGGTCTACCGGGAGGATTTTGCATATCTTTGTGGACCTTCGGTAAGATATAGATGACCGGTATACTGGGATCTGTGGGTATCAGAAACTGGCCCTCCGTTTCCGTGATGGTACCTTTATCTACATAAGTCTTAACTAGTGATGTAAAATTACCTAAAATTCTTTTGGTTGGGTCTCCTTTTAATTTTTTATATGTATGGCCATCATTCAGCTGTCGTAATACTTCTGTCTCGTATTTTTCAACATCCATTAATACGACTCCACCACCTTTATCTGTAGGTTTTATTATGAGTTCCTTATTTGATTTTAAATTTCTTAAAGCCTCATTTTCTTTTCTTGTTAAGTTGTAATTAACTTTTGGTGGCATAAGTGCCTCTATGTCCCTATTAACCAATGAGAAAAAAGTCTCAACAAAATTTTCCTTCATGAAGGTGGGGTTGAATATGGACTTTGGTTTAAATATTCTTTCAGAAGTATTTTCTGCTCCTGTATTCTCTTCCACTTCTGGTTTACAGGCAAAAAATCTTTTTAATGATAATTTTCTAGTGTATTTCTGGAGATCCACATATACATTGAATTTGTTTAGTTTTGCTGCCGGAGCAAATTTCAATCCCTTTGTAAGTAATGAGATCTCTGATTCTCCTAATATGTGTTTACTCAAGTTAAAGATTGTCACCTTATTCTCCACAATTGGGGTCTCCCCACCTAATGGTGTCTTACAGATGTCACTGACATTACCTTTCTTCCTTCGTTTTCTCTTTTTTGGTTTTTTATTCCTGACTGATCTTCCTTTCTTTCCCCCTCGTTTTCCTCTATATTTCCTACCAACTATGTGTGGGGATACTCCCTCCTCCCATTCTCTAAAAAAGAGTCTCTGTTCTGAAAGCGACTATAACGGTTATAGCCATAATGTGAGTTGTTTGGAATGTAACGGTTGTTTCTAGTATGAGGGGACATTTCTGTCCTCCTCCAATTCCCTAATTCATATTTATTCCTCTCTCTTTTAGGCATATCATTCTCCTCTCTATCTCTGGGAGTATATCTATATGTATCTCTGGGTTGAATTCTCCCTCTATTTGGCCTCCATCTAGATGGCGACCCAAAATCCCTTTGTTTCTCATATGGTTTCTTCTCTATTTCAAATCGCACATTATGATGGTCTCTCAATTTTGTCCCCTGACCCGATGCATTTTTTAAGGAGACCCGGTGGTTATCCTCCTGTGAGGTTTCTCCTATATTGTTTTTATCTCTGTTAAATTTTTTTGATTTCTTCAACATTAATTCCTTCTCATTTTTTTGTAATCTGAAGGCAATGTTATCCTCTAGTTCTTTATATTCAAGTAATTTTGAGAAGGGTGCAATTAAGCTTTTCAATATATCAATTTCCTCTTCTACAACCCCCAGGTTGCTTTTCCTCTCCTGTATGATCAGTTCCATTAGGCGAAAAGAGCATCCATCCACAATTTCCTCCCACTCCCTTTTAAATTCCTCAGTGGAGTCGGAAAAAGTGGATGTTTTTGTAATCTTAAGGCCCTTTGGTATTAGTTTATGTGCCAAATATTTCTCAAGAGAGGTTACTTCCCACCATAATCTTCCCTCTTTTAATAGTAACTTCTCCATTTTTTTCATACTGCTATCCAGGTCATCATCCTCTGTAGAGACGATGTCCTCACTGTCATCAAACAATTTCGTGCACATATTGTGCCTATTTTCTCTTACAGAAAACATGATTATAAGCAGCAATTTACACCAGTGTAATGGGTAGAACTGTACACAAAAATACACAAAATTTACACTAAAAAGAAATTGCGCTACCAAGCTGCAGGTCAGTGGACACTCAGAGGTGGGATGTTACCCTCATCCCCAGAAAGAATACCTAAAACTGTCAAGATTTCTAAGTGTCCTCTTTCCTGCGCTCCCCTTAATTTAAGAAAAACAAACAGAGAAAATAGATCTCTACTTATCTTAAATCAGATGTTTCTCTCTCAGTTATACACCTTCTTCATACCCCCTTGTGCTGTCAAACGGGGTGTATGTTTATTTCAGAGGTAGTACATGCAAAAGAGAGGTCAGAAGAAACACTCTAGTGTATTAACTTTTTAACGGTTAAACAGTAATCACTTGCCAAAAATATGAATTTTAATGACAAGAAGTGTTCGTAATAAAAGATGTCTGTTTAAACGTCCATAAAATAATCAAATGGTAAAATCCAAGTATAAAATCTTCATCACATGGAACAAGGTTTTCATATCCAAACAATATATGAGGGTGGCTTCCTACCAGATTTGGGATTTCATAAGTGCACCAAATTTGTAGCTGTGTTGATGTTTCCAACGTCCCCGGGAACGGTCAGCTCCAAGCAATGGGCACCTCGTCCTCTCCTCGTCCAGGTGATCAGCCACCGAAATGTCACAAATCATCCAACGCGTTTCGATCCGTGGATCTTTTTCAAGGCATGTCCTTCTGGCTCCTCTTCCCAGCTATTTATACCCTTATAGATTGATACTCCCAAATACTGGGAGGAGCCACTCCCATTTACAATTCAATGTATACATACACATAATATGGTCATCCTATTGTCTAATCTAACATAGACACTCTACTCTAGATTGTATAGTGTGCCCAATCCAACAAAAACCGCTATTTAAAATGCATTTTCCTGTTAGAAAAACATAAAAAATAAAAAATTCTGCGACCGGAAGTGCTGTGTGCACCCCTGTTCTTTTCCGTATTTCCTCTAAGGTAAAGTTCCGCCTTGTGATTCGCGGTAAAGGGTCCCAGCATAACTTCCGGTCACCTGACCGTTCACTCTGCTGGTTCCCGCCGACAGAGAACCTCCGGTCATGTGACGCGACCGGAAGTATAGTCGCCGCCATTTTTGAAAATTCCAAATGGACCAACTCGGTCCTCGGTGCTCTTCCAACTGTGTTTGCACATCTATAATCCACGTGCAAACACTAACACAATGCTCTCCCCGATGTAATTCTACCGATATATTAAATATAAAAGGTAGTTTATTTCGGCGGAGTACGGCCGGTCATGTGACCGGACCGGAAGTCCTCCTTCGGCCATCTTTCTAGTTCCAAGATGTATTATTCCAACACAAGAGTAGATAAAAAACTTATAAACAACTTATAATGTCATAAAATTGTATATATATAATGCATTATGAATAACCTAATCAACCAAATGGTTAGATGATTGAATGTCTCATCCTATCGTCTACATAAATAAAAAATCACCATGAATATTAATAAATAATTAAGAAAACATAAAAAATGTGATAATACCAATAATAAAGATAATACAATTCTGTATGTATTTCACATTGATCTCTCAAGATCATTCTTCTTGGATACTTGAAATAATTTGCAATCAGAAATTCTTTCTTCCAAAACCATATGATCAAAAAAGGATAGGAGTGGTCGAACATTTTGTAGTTTCTCTGATACAAGGAAGAAATGAGAGGAAAAGATAAAATTAATGAATTAATTAAACATTGTATAATATCAGGTTTCATATTTTATTTTAAAGGGGCTTGTTCTTAAGTAAGGAACCACTTAACTTCGAAATCCTTATTTAAGCCCCCCGGAATCAAAGTTTTTAAAGAGTGTATATATCGCATCTCGGTTTTTGCTAAGGTTGCTGCTACATTGTTGCATCTCCAGCTCCCTTTTACCTGTTTAAGTGCACCAAATTTTGTCAGATGTTTCATATCTTGATTGTGAATTTTTTTGAAATGAGCTGAAAGTGCATGGGTTTCAACACCATTTTTTATATTGCGTAGGTGTTCCGCATATCTGACTTTCAGATTTCGGCTAGTTCTGCCGATATAGAATAAATTACAGCTGCATCCCAAGAAATATACTACATTTACAGAGGTACAGGTTATAAATTCCTCGATCTTGATATTTTGACCATTTATGTCTACCTCTGTACATTTATTGGTGCCCCTGACTAATTTACACATACGACAAACTCCACATCGATAGAAGCCTTTCGAAAGAGTGCAAACATTGGCCTTAGGAGGTGAGTATGCACTCCTTACTAATTTATCTTTTATGCTCTTAGCTTTTCGATAAATAAATTGAGGCCGTTCCGGGAGTACTGTCTCCAATAATGGATCCCCTTTAAGAATTTGCCAATGATTTTTAAATATGTTTTCAATTTGTTTGTGTTGCACATTAAAGTTTGTAATGAAAGCCATGGAGTAATCTTTTTTCTTCGATGTATTTGACACTTCCCTAGGAGTAAGTAAATCTGCTCTATCTACATTAGCACATTTAAACTTAGCTTTCTCAATGCTCTTTTGACTGTACCCGCTTTTTTTAAACTTTTCCACCATTATCTCTGCTTGTTCCTCATATATTTTATTATCCGTGCAGTTTCTTTTAAGTCTTTGTAGTTGACTGCTTGGTATAGATTCTAACCAATTATCGTGATGACAACTGGTCATGTGGATGTATGCCCCTGAGTCCGTTGGTTTCGTATAATTGCGAGTTTTTAGTGAACCATTCTCTACATAGATATTCAAATCTAGAAAGTTGATACTACTACGACTGATTTCAAATGTCAATAGGATGTTATACTCATTTCTATTCAAATGTTCACAAAAAAGAGCTAGAGTTTCTCTGTCTCCTCTCCAAAGGAAAATAATATCGTCAATATACCTTGACCAGGATACCAGGCTCGCCCCGAATTGATTATTCTGCCAAACATGTTGGTCCTCCCACATACCCATAAACATGTTGGCATAACTCGGGGCGAACCTGGTACCCATGGCTGTTCCCACCTTCTGGAGGTAGAAACAGTCTTTGAAGTGGAAATAATTATTGCGTAAGATAAAATCCACTCCTTTAACCAAAAGATCACATAGGTCCGATCCATAATCACTATCCTCTAGGTATGAAATAACCGCCTCTATCCCTAAGTCATGATTGATGATCGTATACAACGAACTCACGTCCGCTGTGACGATATAGCAGTTTTCATCCCATTGTATATTATTCAAGACATTCAGAGCATCTCTTGTGTCTTTCAAATGGGAGCGGTTCTTTAATACCAGAGGCTGTAAATGAAAATCAATGAACTCTGACATATTCGCAGTCACAGAGTTTATCCCAGATACTATCGGTCTACCGGGAGGATTTTGCATATCTTTGTGGACCTTCGGTAAGATATAGATGACCGGTATACTGGGATCTGTGGGTATCAGAAACTGGCCCTCCGTTTCCGTGATGGTACCTTTATCTACATAAGTCTTAACTAGTGATGTAAAATTACCTAAAATTCTTTTGGTTGGGTCTCCTTTTAATTTTTTATATGTATGGCCATCATTCAGCTGTCGTAATACTTCTGTCTCGTATTTTTCAACATCCATTAATACGACTCCACCACCTTTATCTGTAGGTTTTATTATGAGTTCCTTATTTGATTTTAAATTTCTTAAAGCCTCATTTTCTTTTCTTGTTAAGTTGTAATTAACTTTTGGTGGCATAAGTGCCTCTATGTCCCTATTAACCAATGAGAAAAAAGTCTCAACAAAATTTTCCTTCATGAAGGTGGGGTTGAATATGGACTTTGGTTTAAATATTCTTTCAGAAGTATTTTCTGCTCCTGTATTCTCTTCCACTTCTGGTTTACAGGCAAAAAATCTTTTTAATGATAATTTTCTAGTGTATTTCTGGAGATCCACATATACATTGAATTTGTTTAGTTTTGCTGCCGGAGCAAATTTCAATCCCTTTGTAAGTAATGAGATCTCTGATTCTCCTAATATGTGTTTACTCAAGTTAAAGATTGTCACCTTATTCTCCACAATTGGGGTCTCCCCACCTAATGGTGTCTTACAGATGTCACTGACATTACCTTTCTTCCTTCGTTTTCTCTTTTTTGGTTTTTTATTCCTGACTGATCTTCCTTTCTTTCCCCCTCGTTTTCCTCTATATTTCCTACCAACTATGTGTGGGGATACTCCCTCCTCCCATTCTCTAAAAAAGAGTCTCTGTTCTGAAAGCGACTATAACGGTTATAGCCATAATGTGAGTTGTTTGGAATGTAACGGTTGTTTCTAGTATGAGGGGACATTTCTGTCCTCCTCCAATTCCCTAATTCATATTTATTCCTCTCTCTTTTAGGCATATCATTCTCCTCTCTATCTCTGGGAGTATATCTATATGTATCTCTGGGTTGAATTCTCCCTCTATTTGGCCTCCATCTAGATGGCGACCCAAAATCCCTTTGTTTCTCATATGGTTTCTTCTCTATTTCAAATCGCACATTATGATGGTCTCTCAATTTTGTCCCCTGACCCGATGCATTTTTTAAGGAGACCCGGTGGTTATCCTCCTGTGAGGTTTCTCCTATATTGTTTTTATCTCTGTTAAATTTTTTTGATTTCTTCAACATTAATTCCTTCTCATTTTTTTGTAATCTGAAGGCAATGTTATCCTCTAGTTCTTTATATTCAAGTAATTTTGAGAAGGGTGCAATTAAGCTTTTCAATATATCAATTTCCTCTTCTACAACCCTCAGGTTGCTTTTCCTCTCCTGTATGATCAGTTCCATTAGGCGAAAAGAGCATCCATCCACAATTTCCTCCCACTCCCTTTTAAATTCCTCAGTGGAGTCGGAAAAAGTGGATGTTTTTGTAATCTTAAGGCCCTTTGGTATTAGTTTATGTGCCAAATATTTCTCAAGAGAGGTTACTTCCCACCATAATCTTCCCTCTTTTAATAGTAACTTCTCCATTTTTTTCATACTGCTATCCAGGTCATCATCCTCTGTAGAGACGATGTCCTCACTGTCATCAAACAATTTCGTGCACATATTGTGCCTATTTTCTCTTACAGAAAACATGATTATAAGCAGCAATTTACACCAGTGTAATGGGTAGAACTGTACACAAAAATACACAAAATTTACACTAAAAAGAAATTGCGCTACCAAGCTGCAGGTCAGTGGACACTCAGAGGTGGGATGTTACCCTCATCCCCAGAAAGAATACCTAAAACTGTCAAGATTTCTAAGTGTCCTCTTTCCTGCGCTCCCCTTAATTTAAGAAAAACAAACAGAGAAAATAGATCTCTACTTATCTTAAATCAGATGTTTCTCTCTCAGTTATACACCTTCTTCATACCCCCTTGTGCTGTCAAACGGGGTGTATGTTTATTTCAGAGGTAGTACATGCAAAAGAGAGGTCAGAAGAAACACTCTAGTGTATTAACTTTTTAACGGTTAAACAGTAATCACTTGCCAAAAATATGAATTTTAATGACAAGAAGTGTTCGTAATAAAAGATGTCTGTTTAAACGTCCATAAAATAATCAAATGGTAAAATCCAAGTATAAAATCTTCATCACATGGAACAAGGTTTTCATATCCAAACAATATATGAGGGTGGCTTCCTACCAGATTTGGGATTTCATAAGTGCACCAAATTTGTAGCTGTGTTGATGTTTCCAACGTCCCCGGGAACGGTCAGCTCCAAGCAATGGGCACCTCGTCCTCTCCTCGTCCAGGTGATCAGCCACCGAAATGTCACAAATCAGCCAACGCGTTTCGATCCGTGGATCTTTTTCAAGGCATGTCCTTCTGGCTCCTCTTCCCAGCTATTTATACCCTTATAGATTGATACTCCCAAATACTGGGAGGAGCCACTCCCATTTACAATTCAATGTATACATACACATAATATGGTCATCCTATTGTCTAATCTAACATAGACACTCTACTCTAGATTGTATAGTGTGCCCAATCCAACAAAAACCGCTATTTAAAATGCATTTTCCTGTTAGAAAAACATAAAAAATAAAAAATTCTGCGACCGGAAGTGCTGTGTGCACCCCTGTTCTTTTCCGTATTTCCTCTAAGGTAAAGTTCCGCCTTGTGATTCGCGGTAAAGGGTCCCAGCATAACTTCCGGTCACCTGACCGTTCACTCTGCTGGTTCCCGCCGACAGAGAAACTCCGGTCATGTGACACGACCGGAAGTATAGTCGCCGCCATTTTTGAAAATTCCAAATGGACCAACTCGGTCCTCGGTGCTCTTCCAACTGTGTTTGCACATCTATAATCCACGTGCAAACACTAACACAATGCTCTCCCCGATGTAATTCTACCGATATATTAAATATAAAAGGTAGTTTATTTCGGCGGAGTACGGCCGGTCATGTGACCGGACCGGAAGTCCTCCTTCGGCCATCTTTCTAGTTCCAAGATGTATTATTCCAACACAAGAGTAGATAAAAAACTTATAAACAACTTATAATGTCATAAAATTGTATATATATAATGCATTATGAATAACCTAATCAACCAAATGGTTAGATGATTGAATGTCTCATCCTATCGTCTACATAAATAAAAAATCACCCTGAATATTAATAAATAATTAAGAAAACATAAAAAATGTGATAATACCAATAATAAAGATAATACAATTCTGTATGTATTTCACATTGATCTCTCAAGATCATTCTTCTTGGATACTTGAAATAATTTGCAATCAGAAATTCTTTCTTCCAAAACCATATGATCAAAAAAGGATAGGAGTGGTCGAACATTTTGTAGTTTCTCTGATACAAGGAAGAAATGAGAGGAAAAGATAAAATTAATGAATTAATTAAACATTGTATAATATCAGGTTTCATATTTTATTTTAAAGGGGCTTGTTCTTAAGTAAGGAACCACTTAACTTCGAAATCCTTATTTAAGCCCCCCGGAATCAAAGTTTTTAAAGAGTGTATATATCGCATCTCGGTTTTTGCTAAGGTTGCTGCTACATTGTTGCATCTCCAGCTCCCTTTTACCTGTTTAAGTGCACCAAATTTTGTCAGATGTTTCATATCTTGATTGTGAATTTTTTTGAAATGAGCTGAAAGTGCATGGGTTTCAATACCATTTTTTATATTGCGTAGGTGTTCCGCATATCTGACTTTCAGATTTCGGCTAGTTCTGCCGATATAGAATAAATTACAGCTGCATCCCAAGAAATATACTACATTTACAGAGGTACAGGTTATAAACTCCTCGATCTTGATATTTTGACCATTTATGTCTACCTCTGTACATTTATTGGTGCCCCTGACTAATTTACACATACGACAAACTCCACATCGATAGAAGCCTTTCGAAAGAGTGCGAACATTGGCCTTAGGAGGTGAGTATGCACTCCTTACTAATTTATCTTTTATGCTCTTAGCTTTTCGATAAATAAATTGAGGCCGTTCCGGGAGTACTGTCTCCAATAATGGATCCCCTTTAAGAATTTGCCAATGATTTTTAAATATGTTTTCAATTTGTTTGTGTTGCACATTAAAGTTTGTAATGAAAGCCATGGAGTAATCTTTTTTCTTCGATGTATTTGACACTTCCCTAGGAGTAAGTAAATCTGCTCTATCTACATTAGCACATTTAAACTTAGCTTTCTCAATGCTCTTTTGACTGTACCCGCTTTTTTTAAACTTTTCCACCATTATCTCTGCTTGTTCCTCATATATTTTATTATCCGTGCAGTTTCTTTTAAGTCTTTGTAGTTGACTGCTTGGTATAGATTCTAACCAATTATCGTGATGACAACTGGTCATGTGGATGTATGCCCCTGAGTCCGTTGGTTTCGTATAATTGCGAGTTTTTAGTGAACCATTCTCTACATAGATATTCAAATCTAGAAAGTTGATACTACTACGACTGATTTCAAATGTCAATAGGATGTTATACTCATTTCTATTCAAATGTTCACAAAAAAGAGCTAGAGTTTCTCTGTCTCCTCTCCAAAGGAAAATAATATCGTCAATATACCTTGACCAGGATACCAGGCTCGCCCCGAATTGATTATTCTGCCAAACATGTTGGTCCTCCCACATACCCATAAACATGTTGGCATAACTCGGGGCGAACCTGGTACCCATGGCTGTTCCCACCTTCTGGAGGTAGAAACAGTCTTTGAAGTGGAAATAATTATTGCGTAAGATAAAATCCACTCCTTTAACCAAAAGATCACATAGGTCCGATCCATAATCACTATCCTCTAGGTATGAAATAACCGCCTCTATCCCTAAGTCATGATTGATGATCGTATACAACGAACTCACGTCCGCTGTGACGATATAGCAGTTTTCATCCCATTGTATATTATTCAAGACATTCAGAGCATCTTTTGTGTCTTTCAAATGGGAGCGGTTCTTTAATACCAGAGGCTGTAAATGAAAATCAATGAACTCTGACATATTCGCAGTCACAGAGTTTATCCCAGATACTATCGGTCTACCGGGAGGATTTTGCATATCTTTGTGGACCTTCGGTAAGATATAGATGACCGGTATACTGGGATCTGTGGGTATCAGAAACTGGCCCTCCGTTTCCGTGATGGTACCTTTATCTACATAAGTCTTAACTAGTGATGTAAAATTACCTAAAATTCTTTTGGTTGGGTCTCCTTTTAATTTTTTATATGTATGGCCATCATTCAGCTGTCGTAATACTTCTGTCTCGTATTTTTCAACATCCATTAATACGACTCCACCACCTTTATCTGTAGGTTTTATTATGAGTTCCTTATTTGATTTTAAATTTCTTAAAGCCTCATTTTCTTTTCTTGTTAAGTTGTAATTAACTTTTGGTGGCATAAGTGCCTCTATGTCCCTATTAACCAATGAGAAAAAAGTCTCAACAAAATTTCCCTTCATGAAGGTGGGGTTGAATATGGACTTTGGTTTAAATATTCTTTCAGAAGTATTTTCTGCTCCTGTATTCTCTTCCACTTCTGGTTTACAGGCAAAAAATCTTTTTAATGATAATTTTCTAGTGTATTTCTGGAGATCCACATATACATTGAATTTGTTTAGTTTTGCTGCCGGAGCAAATTTCAATCCCTTTGTAAGTAATGAGATCTCTGATTCTCCTAATATGTGTTTACTCAAGTTAAAGATTTTCACCTTATTCTCCACAATTGGGGTCTCCCCACCTAATGGTGTCTTACAGATGTCACTGACATTACCTTTCTTCCTTCGTTTTCTCTTTTTTGGTTTTTTATTCCTGACTGATCTTCCTTTCTTTCCCCCTCGTTTTCCTCTATATTTCCTACCAACTATGTGTGGGGATACTCCCTCCTCCCATTCTCTAAAAAAGAGTCTCTGTTCTGAAAGCAACTATAACGGTTATAGTCATAATGTGAGTTGTTTGGAATGTAACGGTTGTTTCTAGTATGAGGGGACATTTCTGTCCTCCTCCAATTCCCTAATTCATATTTATTCCTCTCTCTTTTAGGCATATCATTCTCCTCTCTATCTCTGGGAGTATATCTATATGTATCTCTGGGGTGAATTCTCCCTCTATTTGGCCTCCATCTAGATGGCGACCCAAAATCCCTTTGTTTCTCATATGGTTTCTTCTCTATTTCAAATCGCACATTATGATGGTCTCTCAATTTTGTCCCCTGACCTGATGTATTTTTTAAGGAGACCCGGTGGTTATCCTCCTGTGAGGTTTCTCCTATATTGTTCTTATCTCTGTTAAATTTTTTTGATTTCTTCAACATTAATTCCATCTGATTTTTTTGTAATCTGAAGGCAATGTTATCCTCTAGTTCTTTATATTCAAGTAATTTTGAGAAGGGTGCAATTAAGCTTTTCAATATATCAAGTTCCTCTTCTACAACCCTCAGGTTGCTTTTCCTCTCCTGTATGATCAGTTCCATTAGGCGAAAAGAGCATCCATCCACAATTTTCTCCCACTCCCTTTTAAATTCCTCAGTGGAGTCGGAAAAAGTGGATGTTTTTGTAATCTTAAGGCCCTTTGGTATTAGTTTATGTGCCAAATATTTCTCAAGAGAGGTTACTTCCCACCATAATCTTCCCTCTTTTAATAGTAACTTCTCCATTTTTTTCATACTGCTATCCAGGTCATCATCCTCTGTAGAGACGATGTCCTCACTGTCATCAAACAATTTCGTGCACATATTGTGCCTATTTTCTCTTACAGAAAACATGATTATAAGCAGCAATTTACACCAGTGTAATGGGTAGAACTGTACACAAAAATACACAAAATTTACACTAAAAAGAAATTGCGCTACCAAGCTGCAGGTCAGTGGACACTCAGAGGTGGGATGTTACCCTCATCCCCAGAAAGAATACCTAAAACTGTCAAGATTTCTAAGTGTCCTCTTTCCTGCGCTCCCCTTAATTTAAGAAAAACAAACAGAGAAAATAGATCTCTACTTATCTTAAATCAGATGTTTCTCTCTCAGTTATACACCTTCTTCATACCCCCTTGTGCTGTCAAACGGGGTGTATGTTTATTTCAGAGGTAGTACATGCAAAAGAGAGGTCAGAAGAAACACTCTAGTGTATTAACTTTTTAACGGTTAAACAGTAATCACTTGCCAAAAATATGAATTTTAATGACAAGAAGTGTTCGTAATAAAAGATGTCTGTTTAAACGTCCATAAAATAATCAAATGGTAAAATCCAAGTATAAAATCTTCATCACATGGAACAAGGTTTTCATATCCAAACAATATATGAGGGTGGCTTCCTACCAGATTTGGGATTTCATAAGTGCACCAAATTTGTAGCTGTGTTGATGTTTCCAACGTCCCCGGGAACGGTCAGCTCCAAGCAATGGGCACCTCGTCCTCTCCTCGTCCAGGTGATCAGCCACCGAAATGTCACAAATCAGCCAACGCGTTTCGATCCGTGGATCTTTTTCAAGGCATGTCCTTCTGGCTCCTCTTCCCAGCTATTTATACCCTTATAGATTGATACTCCCAAATACTGGGAGGAGCCACTCCCATTTACAATTCAATGTATACATACACATAATATGGTCATCCTATTGTCTAATCTAACATAGACACTCTACTCTAGATTGTATAGTGTGCCCAATCCAACAAAAACCGCTATTTAAAATGCATTTTCCTGTTAGAAAAACATAAAAAATAAAAAATTCTGCGACCGGAAGTGCTGTGTGCACCCCTGTTCTTTTCCGTATTTCCTCTAAGGTAAAGTTCCGCCTTGTGATTCGCGGTAAAGGGTCCCAGCATAACTTCCGGTCACCTGACCGTTCACTCTGCTGGTTCCCGCCGACAGAGAAACTCCGGTCATG
Organism: Pseudophryne corroboree; assembly: GCF_028390025.1. NCBI lineage: Eukaryota > Metazoa > Chordata > Amphibia > Anura > Myobatrachidae > Pseudophryne > Pseudophryne corroboree. Next base: position 177,025,893 of record NC_086445.1, read on the forward strand.
TGACGCGACCGGAAGTATAGTCGCCGCCATTTTTGAAAATCCCAAATGGACCAACTCGGTCCTCGGTGCTCTTCCAACTGTGTTTGCACATCTATAATCCACGTGCAAACACTAACACAATGCTCTCCCCGATGTAATTCTACCGATATATTAAATATAAAAGGTAGTTTATTTCGGCGGAGTACGGCCGGTCATGTGACCGGACCGGAAGTCCTCCTTCGGCCATCTTTCTAGTTCCAAGATGTATTATTCCAACACAAGAGTAGATAAAAAACTTATAAACAACTTATAATGTCATAAAATTGTATATATATAATGCATTATGAATAACCTAATCAACCAAATGGTTAGATGATTGAATGTCTCATCCTATCGTCTACATAAATAAAAAATCACCATGAATATTAATAAATAATTAAGAAAACATAAAAAATGTGATAATACCAATAATAAAGATAATACAATTCTGTATGTATTTCACATTGATCTCTCAAGATCATTCTTCTTGGATACTTGAAATAATTTGCAATCAGAAATTCTTTCTTCCAAAACCATATGATCAAAAAAGGATAGGAGTGGTCGAACATTTTGTAGTTTCTCTGATACAAGGAAGAAATGAGAGGAAAAGATAAAATTAATGAATTAATTAAACATTGTATAATATCAGGTTTCATATTTTATTTTAAAGGGGCTTGTTCTTAAGTAAGGAACCACTTAACTTCGAAATCCTTATTTAAGCCCCCCGGAATCAAAGTTTTTAAAGAGTGTATATATCGCATCTCGGTTTTTGCTAAGGTTGCTGCTACATTGTTGCATCTCCAGCTCCCTTTTACCTGTTTAAGTGCACCAAATTTTGTCAGATGTTTCATATCTTGATTGTGAATTTTTTTGAAATGAGCTGAAAGTGCATGGGTTTCAACACCATTTTTTATATTGCGTAGGTGTTCCGCATATCTGACTTTCAGATTTCGGCTAGTTCTGCCGATATAGAATAAATTACAGCTGCATCCCAAGAAATATACTACATTTACAGAGGTACAGGTTATAAATTCCTCGATCTTGATATTTTGACCATTTATGTCTACCTCTGTACATTTATTGGTGCCCCTGACTAATTTACACATACGACAAACTCCACATCGATAGAAGCCTTTCGAAAGAGTGCGAACATTGGCCTTAGGAGGTGAGTATGCACTCCTTACTAATTTATCTTTTATGCTCTTAGCTTTTCGATAAATAAATTGAGGCCGTTCCGGGAGTACTGTCTCCAATAATGGATCCCCTTTAAGAATTTGCCAATGATTTTTAAATATGTTTTCAATTTGTTTGTGTTGCACATTAAAGTTTGTAATGAAAGCCATGGAGTAATCTTTTTTCTTCGATGTATTTGACACTTCCCTAGGAGTAAGTAAATCTGCTCTATCTACATTAGCACATTTAAACTTAGCTTTCTCAATGCTCTTTTGACTGTACCCGCTTTTTTTAAACTTTTCCACCATTATCTCTGCTTGTTCCTCATATATTTTATTATCCGTGCAGTTTCTTTTAAGTCTTTGTAGTTGACTGCTTGGTATAGATTCTAACCAATTATCGTGATGACAACTGGTCATGTGGATGTATGCCCCTGAGTCCGTTGGTTTCGTATAATTGCGAGTTTTTAGTGAACCATTCTCTACATAGATATTCAAATCTAGAAAGTTGATACTACTACGACTGATTTCAAATGTCAATAGGATGTTATACTCATTTCTATTCAAATGTTCACAAAAAAGAGCTAGAGTTTCTCTGTCTCCTCTCCAAAGGAAAATAATATCGTCAATATACCTTGACCAGGATACCAGGCTCGCCCCGAATTGATTATTCTGCCAAACATGTTGGTCCTCCCACATACCCATTGATAAAGCTAAATATTTATCGTATATAAAACACTTTAAGAGGTCTAAGAACACTGTACGCTATCTACGTAAGAAGTACCGTAAGGGTACGCAAGTTGTGTAGCGATCGCTCAACCGTAGTCGAGACGCTCAAGCGTCACGTTCGCTTACGGCCCAGTGATCACAGGCAGGCACGCTATTGGCTGCCAACTAACGTAATGATTCGCTATAGCGTAGCGTACGCTCGGGACCACGAGGAGATGACCAGCGGTGCAGACGCTTACAACGTAAAAACCTTTATATCTATACCTTTAACAATGAGATACACAGTATACCTTAGTGTAGAGACAGAGTGTAAGTGCAACCTGGTGTAACCTGATAAACTACAAAGCTGCTTGAGCGTCACCGACGCTCGGAGAATACTTAACCCTATAAAGAATACACAGATACCTGGGCTTAGGGTCCAAAACCTATTATATGTATTATAACTATTATACTTGCAAAAGGAATCACAGTACAAATGATACACTACAATATAACATAAACCAACTAACCAGATAACTACACGGGAAATACAATACAATACAATTAAAGGAAAATACGAGAGAAAGAGTAGGGAGAGAGAGAGAGAGAGATGGCTCACAGTAAGACAATATGATTACGGAGAAAACTTACGCACAAGGGGAACGATCGCATGCGCCTCGATATCCAGCTCCCGATTATCAGCAATGAGAACCGTTGAAGAGAGTGAAGTTGAATATGGTCGGCTCGCCTATTTATGCCCCACACACAATACAATTCAATGGTCCCTACAATCTCATTGTCCATTGGACACAGGAATTCGGCTTCGCATTATAACAAGAGGTCATAGGTTGATTCATACAGGTGGGCTGTGACTGTTTCCAACTGTTCAGGTGGGTGGGATACTGGGTTTCCCGCCGCATGACTAAGTAAGAACAAATAATAGTAAATGGACATAAACTTCTTATGTCCATAACCATTCGCACGAGCGATTAATCCGCTCCAAACCAACACCGGAATATTGCTATTTAAATACTCTTCCGATGGGTACCAAACACTACTGTATGACCCTGTTAGACCCTTCGTACAATACAAAGAGGGATCTCTCTGTTCAGGAACATGCTATGTTAACCAAACTTTCAGAATCTATCAAAGGGACCATGATCTATAAACTACCTTATTAGTGAAAATATGTAACGATTGAGTCGCACGCTACGACTACACAAACTTTACCGTAAATACGCATACCGAGCACCAGCGGGTGCACGCAACAGCGGGTATGCGCACTCACGGGAGAGCGCACGCATGCGCAGCGCGGACCTGAATGAGGTGCAAATATGGCAGTGTGCATAGAGATAATTTTCTGACTTTGACAGTCCACCCTTTGGCAGTCAATAATAACTGCCACCTTCTAAAACATTTCAAAAGGAGAAAAATATATGTCAGGGGTTAATTCATTTCCATGGTTGGGTAAGGGAGGAGAGAGGAGTAGGTGGGAAGAGGGTATGACCTAGTGAGATAGCAGAAGCATGTGTGTATGAGTCCATGTTTGGGGGGTCATGTATCATCGTGCCGTACGTGTTGTAAATCAAGCTTCGAGGTATTGCGAAGTATACATTTGAATTCCTTCTTATCCCGTGGTACGGGTCTGTGGATGGGCTGTCAAACTTTACCGAGCTCTTTTCGGATTTTGAACAAAATGGGGAGCACATTTTAGTTGATGATACATGAATGGGGGAATATGTGATTGCTGATATCTGTGCCTGTATTCCCTATACTATGTGTGTCATTACCTGAGGGTTGTAGAAATGAAGAAAAGACATAATTACGGTAAATGCGGTGGTATTCTATGTCAGGTTAATGTACATCTGTCGGTTGAAGTTTTGTTCGGTATCAGTTGAAAGTCGTCTTCTTTGCGCTGTGTTGCCCATTAGGTGTGAGCAAAAAGCTTTGTCAATGCCATTAGATTTACAAAAAATGTTGGGCTAGCGTAAGTTTAAGAATTCTAGGGAAACTGGGGATCCATGGCAAAGTTCATCAAATGTCCGTATCTCAAGTGGTCAAAACTTCTTCTTTGGTCTATCCGTTGTCTGTATAGCGTCTCGTCAACTTCCTCGTCCAAGTGGGTCTTTTTATCTTGGAGAAAAGCCAGAAAAACAGGTGAAAGAAACGGACCGTATAATCGCATTTTCATTACATCATTATTTCTATCATTGGGTCATAAATCAAATCCAGGTTAATTACAGTTTCCTCACTCCTCAAACTCATTACCCTGGTACGATGTTTGCACTTCATTAAAGCCTGCCCGCATCTAAATATCAAGCCAATTGATATGACAACACCTAAGATACATAGGAGAAACTTCCCAACATCCATTATGACTCCTTGAGCCCAGTCTCCCAAACCGGAGAACCAATTTCGTGGGTTCAACCATGACACCCAACCAGTCAGCTCATTACCTACAGCAGCAAGAGTGAGATTGTGTTTTCGGCGAAATTCCCACTTCAATTGGAGAATATCGTCCATCTTTTGGTCTATGACCTCGACCGGATCCTCAGTGCTATTCGTGATATACGTGCAACACTTCACGCCGTACTGTGTTGCCAATGTAACACAATATCCGCCTGTCACTGCTGTGAGGTAATTAAGAACCATTCTATGCTGCACCAGTTCTGTTTTATAAGCTTGAAGTTCCCTTCCAGTATATCTAAACGTGTCATCATATATTTCAGTGATATTATCTAACAAATTTGCGAGCGCCGATATGTATTTATAATTTAGCACTCCTCTAGCGGTGCGGGTGAAATCTAACGCGATTAAGAATTGAATCCCGGTGGATTCACTTATCAGATCAGAGGCCGGATGCTCTGTCTTCTCTATCAGGTGCCTTTTAACAACGTGCTCGTAGTGGGTGTGAGTATAAGGAGCTTGGGCACCACGATGTATGTCTTTCATTTTATCATGTGTTACAGTCATTACTTCAGGCAATACTTTTCCAATATAACACAATCCTTCAGAGTTTGGGGCAAGCCACTTGTACGCCTTTCTCCCGCATATGAAATATGCATCATCGGGGAGAACATATGGGACGGAGAAGGACATAACCATATTACACACCTTCCAGGTGAAATCTCCTAACCCTAATTCTTCCATCTGCTTAATACACGTATCAGGTTGTACGATATGTGCACAGTATCCTGGTGATACTTCTCCAACTCTCGTAATCCTATTTCCTAAGGTGTACCTATACCGGAAAGATTTTCCTCTACTGGCTATGTGGCGTACAAGCTCTGTATCTGTAGGCATTCTATCTGCTCTATGCGAAAAGGTCATGGTGTGGTTACTCCATGACACTTCCCAATTTCCCGGCTTTCTGGGATTAGAGATGTTGAAACATAATAGGGACCTATCCACATGGTATTGGTGGAGCTTCAAACTAGGAGGGCTGGAGATATTAAACCTCCTGTCCACCGGTCTCCCACCATTTAACTCAAGTACCTCCCCTATCGTTAAAGGAAATGGTACTAGCCCTGATTTGCTATGACCTTGAGGTACTTGAGAGCATACCCAACAATCTGTTTTGTTTAACACATTACCCACTAAGGAGTGATAGTCACTCAATGGATGCCGGTCCATATGGATATTAAAACTGGATTGGCATTTCTTAATGCACCCATCTTCAATGACATTGTTACAGAGCCTACAGATACAGTTTTCCTCAGCTAACAATCCGTCACAATTCCTTCTATGGTCAATGCTATCGGATCGTTTTCTGATACTCGCCTTTGCTTGTTGGTTAGGTTGATCTTGGAAAACTACGCCTCCATCTTTATCATCAGAACCCATTCCAGAACCTCTATCGACCTCCATGGTACTCTCGCCGGAACAGACTGCTCTGGTCAACATCATGGTCAACAGGAAAATCCGGATCACAGTCTCTTGGGGCAAGTCCATCTTATAGGAGGAAACGGAGAAGAATGAGAAGGAGGAAAAAGAAATTTGAGGGAGAGGGGATGGGAAGTGGAGGAAAACAATAAAAGGGAGTGGGGAGTCGACAACAGCTCTCGGTCTTCAAGGCTCAGGTGCCGCCTCAGTCCTCCTGGAACAGACACTCCAGTGATACAACCTCTACCATCTGTTCCTTATCACGGGACTTCTCTGGATCAGCAACCTTCTTGCAGTGGGATGAATGGACCCAAGTCTCTCTCTCAGCAACCTTCAATGCTGTAGTGCTAGTCAATAAGACCTGGTATGGTCCTTCCCATCTGTCAATAAGGCAACCTGAGCGTAGAAAATTCCGTATCATTACATAATCCCCAGGTTCAATGTCATGACAATTACTATCAGGTAGATCAGGAATCACCAACTTCAGATTATCATTTTGATTCCTTAACTGTTTACTCATGTTAATCAAGTACTTTATAGTTACTTCATTGTTACATTTCAAATCATCCTGAGGGTTAATCATGACATGCGGTTGTCGACCAAACAAGATTTCAAAGGGAGACAGATTAAGGGGGGACCTGGGAGTGGTTCTGATACTGTACAATACAATGGGTAAAGCTTCTGGCCATGTCAATCCTGTCTCTGCCATCACTTTACTCAATTTATTTTTAATAGTGCTGTTCACTCTTTCGACCTTCGCACTCGCCTGTGGACGGTACGGAGTGTGCAGCTTGCTATCAATTCCCATCAACTTACACATTCCTTGAAAGACATCACCTGTAAAATGGGTACCCCTATCACTTTCGATTATTCTAGGGATACCATATCTACATACAAATTCCTGCACAATTTTCTTAGCAGTAAACATAGCGGTATTTGTAGCCGCAGGAAATGCTTCGACCCAATTTGAGAAAACATCTATACAAACAAGTACATATTTCAAATTCCGACAAGGGGGTAATTGTATAAAGTCAATTTGTATTACCTGGAAAGGGCCGACGGCAGGTGGGATATGGGATGGTTCTGTAGGTATTGCCTTTCCAATATTCTTTCTCAAACAGGTAAGGCATGACATTGCTCTTTTACTCGCATGAGAGGAGAATCCTGGGGCGCACCAATATGCTCTCACCAATTTGCACATCCCTTCCTTGCCTAGATGAGTCAGCCCGTGAGCTGCTTCAGCCAGACATGGAAGATATGCTCTGGGGGCCACTGGTTTACCATGTCCATCCGTCCAGAGTCCTGAGGACTCCTGGCCATATCCCTTTGCCTTCCAGACTGCCTTTTCCTGTGTGGAACACAAATTTTGCATTTCACACAACTTCTGTGTGTTAATGGTATTAAATACCATCAATTGTGTGGTGTCTGTCTGTATGGGGGTAGCAGCTGCTAACTTAGCAGCTTCGTCTGCTCGGCTGTTACCAAGTGATACCGGGTCTTGGCTATATGTGTGTGCTTTACATTTGATAACAGCCACTCTGTCGGGTTCCTGTATCGCTGTTAGAAGCCTTTTTATGTGAGTTGCATGCGCTACCGGTGTACCAGCGGCCGTCATGAAATTTCTGAGACGCCATAGGGCTCTGAAATCATGGACTACCCCGAATGCGTATCTAGAATCGGTGTAGATATTGGCTGACTTACCCTTAGCCAATTCACATGCTCTGGTTAGGGCGACCAGTTCAGCAACCTGGGCTGAGTGAGGTGGGCCTAGCGGTTCCGCTTCTATGGTGTCTTGGTCATCTACGACTGCGTATCCAGTACACAAGTCTCCCGAGTCTGACTGTCTATGACAACTACCGTCCGTGTAGAACGTGAGTTCTGCATCTTCCAGTGGGTTGTCACTGATGTCAGGCCTTGCGGTAAAATTTTGGGTCAAATATTCCATACAATCATGTGTATCTTCCTTTATATTAAATCCTCCTTCCCCATCACTCTCACCTTCCACCCTTTGTGCCTGACCAGGCACACCTGGGAGATACGTTGCAGGATTTAATGCACTGCATCTCCTTATGGTGATGTTTACGGGGGCCATTAGTGCCAATTCCCATCTTGTAAACCTCGCTGATGAGACGTGTCTGGTTTGGGCAGAATTCAATAAGGCTGATACTGCATGTGGCGTATGGATTGTGAGGTTGTGGCCTAGCACGACATCTTCGCTTTTTGTCACTAGCAATGCTATCGCAGCAACGCTTCGCAAGCATGTGGGGAGGGATCGCGCTACCGTGTCTAGCTGAGCGCTGTAGTATGCAACTGGCCTGCTGGCATCACCGTGTTTTTGGGTTAGTACACCTGCCGCGCAACCAGCACTTTCTGTTCCGTATAGTTCAAAGGGTTTTCCATAGTCTGGCATACCTAGTGCTGGTGCCTGCGTTAGGCACTGTTTGAGTCTATCAAATGCTGTTTCGGACTCGTCTGTATGCGAAATCCTATCAGGTTTGTTTGAGGAGACCATTTCCTGCAAAGGTAACGCCAAAATGGAAAACCCTGGGATCCAATTACGGCAATACCCACACATTCCTAAAAACGTTCTGATCTGTTGCTGGGTTTGTGGCAGAGTCATGTCTCTAATTGCTTGGATTCTATCAGCGGTCAGGTGTCTCAGTCCTTGTGTTAGACAGTGTCCCAAATATTTTACCTTAGTTTGGCATAATTGTAACTTGTCTTTGGACACCTTGTGTCCTGTGTCTGAAAGATGAAACAGGAGCTGTTTCGTATCCTTCAGAGATGCTTCCAGTGAATCTGAACACAGTAGTAAATCGTCCACATACTGTATCAATACTGATCCACTGTCTGGTTGGAAAAACTGTAAACAATCATGCAAAGCCTGAGAAAATATACTTGGACTATCTATGAAACCTTGGGGTAATCGAGTCCACGTGTATTGGACTCCTCTGTATGTAAATGCAAACAAATATTGGCTGTCAGGGTGCAGAGGTACCGAAAAGAAAGCGGAGCAGAGGTCAATAACAGTGAAAAATTTGGCAGTGGGAGGGATTTGCATTAGGATGACAGCTGGATTTGGCACTACGGGGAACTGACTCTCAACTATTTTGTTAATCCCCCTTAGATCCTGCACTAGTCTGTAACCCCTCCCCCCACTCTTTTTAACAGGGAAGATGGGACTATTGGCAGTGCTGGACGTTCTTACCAGAATGCCCTGTTGTAGCAAGCGCTCTATTACTGGGTAAACTCCTAACTCCACCTCTGGCTTCAGAGGGTACTGTGGGATTTTTGGAGCTATCCTACCATCTTTTACTTGTACAACTACTGGAGCTACGTTTGCCATTAATCCAGTGTCTTGTCCGTCTTTTGTCCAAAGTGACTCTGGTATCTGAGATGTCATCTCTTCTATTTGGGATGGATTCCTATTTGTCATAATGGTATGTGACATTAATTTTGATGGGGAGTCTAACATGTCTCGCACTTCCTGAGCGTGTTTCTCAGGTATGTCCAAGAATACACCTTCAGGAGTACAATAAATGACGCACCCCATTTTACACAGTAAGTCTCTTCCCAGGAGATTGGTTGGTGCCGATGCAGCCAGCAAAAAGGAATGCTTGGTATGCAAAGGCCCTATTGTAATCTCGGCTGGTTTGCTAACAGGGTAGTGCTGGACTACTCCTGTTACTCCCATGGCTGGAATTGTCCTACCAGTGGTTCTCATGCCCACTGTCGAATTTATCACTGACTTGGCCGCCCCTGTGTCTACAAGAAAGTTTAAAGTTTTACCAGCTACATTAATTTCGATCTCGGGTTCACTTCCAAGGTTGGCAATTAATTTTACTGGCTGCAGATTACAGGTATGGCCACACCCCTATTGGGTATGGTGACCTTCCTGAATCCCGCTGGCAGCAACTACTTGTGAGGGAGTTAGCTGGGAACTACCAGAAGCATGCCAGTCTCTGTTCGGGGGATATCTTTTTGTTTCCCCTGTATGTGGCTCATAACTCCGTTTCTGTGGACCCCGATCCCAATGTCGTGTGTCGTGTCGTTGTCTAGGGGGTTGGTATGAGTTTCGTGGATTCTTTACTCTACAATCTCGTGCCATGTGTCCCTGTTTGTGACAAGAATAACAAGTAACCATACTTGACTTACCCACAGGATTTGGTGATACAAACAAAGGCTGCCTTGTGGTCAGAGCCTGTATACTTACTGACATTAATTTATCACCTTGTTGTTCCCTGTGTCTGGTGATGTTTCTATCGTGATCAATAGCAGCCTCTCTCAAAGTAGCCACAGACAGACCTCGCCAACATGGTTGTGTGGTCTGTACCCTAGTCTTCAATGACTCTTTTAAACCATCCATCAGTACCGATACTGCTACTTCCCGATGGTTTGTGTCTGTTTTAATGTCCTCTATGCCTGTGTATTTTGCCATTTCTAATAATGCTCTGTGAAAATACTCTGCAGCTGTCTCTGACTCCTTCTGTTTAATGGAGAATATCTTATTCCATTTAGCTACTGCTGGGAAATACTCTTTTAACTGCAAGTTTATTCTTTTCACATTATCTTGGTTGTACACATCTGTAAGAGGTACATCATGATCTAGTCCGCAATCAGCTAAAAATTGAGTTGCGTCGACATTTGAGGGTAAACATGCTCTCAGCAATATCTGCCAGTCTTTATTGTTGGGCTCTGCAGTGTTACCTAAGTCTCTGATGTATTTTTGACTGGCAACTAAGTCTTTTCTAGGGTCAGGAAATTCAGACACTATGGTCCTTAATTCCATTCGGGAAAATGGGGTGTACATGGCAATGTTCCTAATGGGAGTGGCTCCTGATGTGTCTGTTTTCCCATTTGGCACTGCTATTACTCTAACAGGTGTAATTCTAACAACCTCATTCTGTGTAGATTCTACAGGCTGTGGTGAAATAGTCTCAGCATAATGCATGGCGCCGTACTTACCAGTTGATACGACCTCACCTATCCCTCCGCTAGGGGCCTTTACTAATCTCGTGGGTGGAGCTGTGCCTACTGTGGTCTCTGCTATGGTGGCTGCTAGAGAGAGTGCTGAAATCGTTGCCGATTCGTCCTCTTGATCACACTCCTGAGGAAAGTTCAAAACAGGGTACAACTTGCACGGGTTAATACTTGCATGGGTTAATGGGTTAACATTATCATTAACATTTACACAGTTACTAAGTGATTTTGTGTTACACCTTAGTGCGTCTTTCTCCGCAATCAACTTCTCTCCTGATATGTATGGTGGCGGTGGGGCCGTGGCAATCAGTTTTCTGTTAGAGCCAGATCCCGCCGCCTGAGCCAAACCTCTCTGTATCTCACCTTCCTGTTGCCATAACTGTAAATAATCATAATGCTGGATTCGTCTCTTTGTTGATTTTATGAGACATATCCTCCTCCTTAAATTTTGTAACACTTCTGAGCTGAAGCTACCTACTCTTGGGAATTTCTCCCCGTCATGTACTGTCATTCTCTCCCATTCATCACATAAAGTTTCTGTGTGACTTCCATATTTCTCACACATTATATACCTGGCCGACCCAATTGGTCGGACCACTGAATCAACCCGAACCGAGGTTGATCGCCCCCTACCTGAACAAGTGGCCCCCATAGTTCGAAAGTGTTGCTTTATTTAGCCAACCCTTACGCAAAACCAAATGTCCACAATAGGCTGACGGTGGCGGTTTAATGAGTACCCCACTCACTCGCCCACGCCGACCAATACGACCTGATCACACCGATATGGTGCTGGCGTACTCGACCTAGGGCCCCTGCGACCTGAACCTCTATTTACTGGAACCTGCGAGGGTTATCCGAAGAACACTTACTCTTTCCAGTAACTATTGGTTGCTGGATAGTTCCTGAGTGAGCAGCAAACTTCCCTTAAAATAAAAAAATTACACAAATCACGTTAGAGTGTACAAATAGCGTTTGTGACCCCTTTACTCTAATGGTATTAGGTCAGATTACTAACTAATGTACACAATTACGTGCGGTCCAATCGTTCAGTACACAAACAACTAAGCTTATGTACGGAAAGACCAATGGAATCGAAAATTACGGCTGCGAATTCCTTCAGCCAGAGCTTATATGGCCTATATGGGTGTTGCACCAACCCTTTTCGGTGTTGTGCCTGTGAACTGTATAGCGGACTTCCTTGTCGGCTGTACCTGGACCTCCTGGTCTGCTATGACCTCCTGGTCTTGTTACAGTATGACCTCCTGGTCTGCTATACTCTAATGCTCAAAATTGTATATTTAACCAGGGATGCCTCCCTAGCCACCGTGCACGTCACTTACACGCATGTACCTCACGAGTACTCGACTTTTCTTGTGGTTCAACCTTTAAAAATTGTAAAAACACTCACTCATCACATGTACACTTTTGTTTCTATTTCTATTTCTGCGCAGAAATTTTTCTTTAGATCAGGTGTGTTACCAATTAGGAGCAGGATCTGTTAATTAAATTTCGGACACCCAAAAATAGACTTGCGTTATTTCTCGCCTCGCGTTATTTATCGCTTTGCGTTATTTATCGCTTTGCATTAAAAATCAACTTATCGTGACTTGAGCTACGTGGGCGTAACCGGACGCTCCGTTGCGTAACGTACGCTGCGTGCGTCGGCCTTTGGATTGCGTACGCAAGTCTTTGTTAGAGACACGTATACGCAAAGCAAAGATCCACCGTAACACAATTTATACTTTTATCAATGTAGATGATCCTTGATCATCTACCACACAACACACTGACTTCGCCTTATCTCCCAGGCAAAACTGTGTGTTTGTCTATCTTTTAACTATATTACCTTTACTCTTAAACTATGAAATAACGGCAAATCTCTTTTAGCACTTCTATCAACTATAAAACTGGCAGACAGGAGAGTGATATACGAAAATGAAAAAGAAAAAGAAATGCAGATATATATGTGTGTGCGTGCGTGTGTACGCAAGACAGAAAAATAAACAGTTTTAAAAGGCACTAGCGTTTTGTTCTTACCTCCGGTTCCCGGATTCCTTCAGCACTCTTTACCTAAGCGAAGCAGACGCTTATCCTGTCAGCACTACGAGGGATACAACCTCCCGCCCTTTGCTGAGGGATAATGTCTGCTGATCTACCTAGTGCAGATATGTGAAGGACGGGCGAGCCGCCAATTGATAAAGCTAAATATTTATCGTATATAAAACACTTTAAGAGGTCTAAGAACACTGTACGCTATCTACGTAAGAAGTACCGTAAGGGTACGCAAGTTGTGTAGCGATCGCTCAACCGTAGTCGAGACGCTCAAGCGTCACGTTCGCTTACGGCCCAGTGATCACAGGCAGGCACGCTATTGGCTGCCAACTAACGTAATGATTCGCTATAGCGTAGCGTACGCTCGGGACCACGAGGAGATCACCAGCGGTGCAGACGCTTACAACGTTAAAACCTTTATATCTATACCTTTAACAATGAGATACACAGTATACCTTAGTGTAGAGACAGAGTGTAAGTGCAACCTTGTGTAACCTGATTAACTACAAAGCTGCTTGAGCGTCACCGACGCTCGGAGAATACTTAACCCTATAAAGAATACACAGATACCTGGGCTTAGGGTCCAAAACCTATTATATGTATTATAACTATTATACTTGCAAAAGGAATCACAGTACAAATGATACACTACAATATAACATAAACCAACTAACCAGATAACTACACGGGAAATACAATACAATACAATTAAAGGAAAATACGAGAGAAAGAGTAGGGAGAGAGAGAGAGAGAGATGGCTCACAGTAAGACAATATGATTACGGAGAAAACTTACGCACAAGGGGAACGATCGCATGCGCCTCGATATCCAGCTCCCGATTATCAGCAATGAGAACCGTTGAAGAGAGTGAAGTTGGATATGGTCAGCTCGCCTATTTATGCCCCACACACAATACAATTCAATGGTCCCTACAATCTCATTGTCCATTGGACACAGGAATTCGGCTTCGCATTATAACAAGAGGTCATAGGTTGATTCATACAGGTGGGCTGTGACTGTTTCCAACTGTTCAGGTGGGTGGGATACTGGGTTTCCCGCCGCATGACTAAGTAAGAACAAATAATAGTAAATGGACATAAACTTCTTATGTCCATAACCATTCGCACGAGCGATTAATCCGCTCCAAACCAACACCGGAATATTGCTATTTAAATACTCTTCCGATGGGTACCAAACACTACTGTATGACCCCTGTTAGACCCTTCGTACAATACAAAGAGGGATCTCTCTGTTCAGGAACATGCTATGTTAACCAAACTTTCAGAATCTATCAAAGGGACCATGATCTATAAACTACCTTATTAGTGAAAATATGTAACGATTGAGTCGCACGCTACGACTACACAAACTTTACCGTAAATACGCATACCGAGCACCAGCGGGTGCACGCAACAGCGGGTATGCGCACTCACGGGAGAGCGCACGCATGCGCAGCGCGGACCTGAATGAGGTGCAAATATGGCAGTGTGCATAGAGATATTTTTCTGACTTTGACACCATAAACATGTTGGCATAACTCGGGGCGAACCTGGTACCCATGGCTGTTCCCACCTTCTGGAGGTAGAAACAGTCTTTGAAGTGGAAATAATTATTGCGTAAGATAAAATCCACTCCTTTAACCAAAAGATCACATAGGTCCGATCCATAATCACTATCCTCTAGGTATGAAATAACCGCCTCTATCCCTAAGTCATGATTGATGATCGTATACAACGAACTCACGTCCGCTGTGACGATATAGCAGTTTTCATCCCATTGTATATTATTCAAGACATTCAGAGCATCTCTTGTGTCTTTCAAATGGGAGCGGTTCTTTAATACCAGAGGCTGTAAATGAAAATCAATGAACTCTGACATATTCGCAGTCACAGAGTTTATCCCAGATACTATCGGTCTACCGGGAGGATTTTGCATATCTTTGTGGACCTTCGGTAAGATATAGATGACCGGTATACTGGGATCTGTGGGTATCAGAAACTGGCCCTCCGTTTCCGTGATGGTACCTTTATCTACATAAGTCTTAACTAGTGATGTAAAATTACCTAAAATTCTTTTGGTTGGGTCTCCTTTTAATTTTTTATATGTATGGCCATCATTCAGCTGTCGTAATACTTCTGTCTCGTATTTTTCAACATCCATTAATACGACTCCACCACCTTTATCTGTAGGTTTTATTATGAGTTCCTTATTTGATTTTAAATTTCTTAAAGCCTCATTTTCTTTTCTTGTTAAGTTGTAATTAACTTTTGGTGGCATAAGTGCCTCTATGTCCCTATTAACCAATGAGAAAAAAGTCTCAACAAAATTTCCCTTCATGAAGGTGGGGTTGAATATGGACTTTGGTTTAAATATTCTTTCAGAAGTATTTTCTGCTCCTGTATTCTCTTCCACTTCTGGTTTACAGGCAAAAAATCTTTTTAATGATAATTTTCTAGTGTATTTCTGGAGATCCACATATACATTGAATTTGTTTAGTTTTGCTGCCGGAGCAAATTTCAATCCCTTTGTAAGTAATGAGATCTCTGATTCTCCTAATATGTGTTTACTCAAGTTAAAGATTTTCACCTTATTCTCCACAATTGGGGTCTCCCCACCTAATGGTGTCTTACAGATGTCACTGACATTACCTTTCTTCCTTCGTTTTCTCTTTTTTGGTTTTTTATTCCTGACTGATCTTCCTTTCTTTCCCCCTCGTTTTCCTCTATATTTCCTACCAACTATGTGTGGGGATACTCCCTCCTTCCATTCTCTAAAAAAGAGTCTCTGTTCTGAAAGCGACTATAACGGTTATAGTCATAATGTGAGTTGTTTGGAATGTAACGGTTGTTTCTAGTATGAGGGGACATTTCTGTCCTCCTCCAATTCCCTAATTCATATTTATTCCTCTCTCTTTTAGGCATATCATTCTCCTCTCTATCTCTGGGAGTATATCTATATGTATCTCTGGGGTGAATTCTCCCTCTATTTGGCCTCCATCTAGATGGCGACCCAAAATCCCTTTGTTTCTCATATGGTTTCTTCTCTATTTCAAATCGCACATTATGATGGTCTCTCAATTTTGTCCCCTGACCTGATGTATTTTTTAAGGAGACCCGGTGGTTATCCTCCTGTGAGGTTTCTCCTATATTGTTTTTATCTCTGTTAAATTTTTTTGATTTCTTCAACATTAATTCCTTCTCATTTTTTTGTAATCTGAAGGCAATGTTATCTCCTAGTTCTTTATATTCAAGTAATTTTGAGAAGGGTGCAATTAAGCTTTTCAATATATCAATTTCCTCTTCTACAACCCTCAGGTTGCTTTTCCTCTCCTGTATGATCAGTTCCATTAGGCGAAAAGAGCATCCATCCACAATTTTCTCCCACTCCCTTTTAAATTCCTCAGTGGAGTCGGAAAAAGTGGATGTTTTTGTAATCTTAAGGCCCTTTGGTATTAGTTTATGTGCCAAATATTTCTCAAGAGAGGTTACTTCCCACCATAATCTTCCCTCTTTTAATAGTAACTTCTCCATTTTTTTCATACTGCTATCCAGGTCATCATCCTCTGTAGAGACGATGTCCTCACTGTCATCAAACAATTTCGTGCACATATTGTGCCTATTTTCTCTTACAGAAAACATGATTATAAGCAGCAATTTACACCAGTGTAATGGGTAGAACTGTACACAAAAATACACAAAATTTAGACTAAAACGTCAGGTGACCGGAAGTTATGCTGGGACCCTTTACCGCGAATCACAAGGCGGAACTTTACCTTAGAGGAAATACGGAAAAGAACAGGGGTGCACACAGCACTTCCGGTCGCAGAATTTTTTATTTTTTATGTTTTTCTAACAGGAAAATGCATTTTAAATAGCGGTTTTTGTTGGATTGGGCACACTATACAATCTAGAGTAGAGTGTCTATGTTAGATTAGACAATAGGATGACCATATTATGTGTATGTATACATTGAATTGTAAATGGGAGTGGCTCCTCCCAGTATTTGGGAGTATCAATCTATAAGGGTATAAATAGCTGGGAAGAGGAGCCAGAAGGACATGCCTTGAAAAAGATCCACGGATCGAAACGCGTTGGCTGATTTGTGACATTTCGGTGGCTGATCACCTGGACGAGGAGAGGACGAGGTGCCCATTGCTTGGAGCTGACCGTTCCCGGGGACGTTGGAAACATCAACACAGCTACAAATTTGGTGCACTTATGAAATCCCAAATCTGGTAGGAAGCCACCCTCATATATTGTTTGGATATGAAAACCTTGTTCCATGTGATGAAGATTTTATACTTGGATTTTACCATTTGATTATTTTATGGACTATTAAACAGACATCTTTTATTACGAACACTTCTTGTCATTAAAATTCATATTTTTGGCAAGTGATTACTGTTTAACCGTTAAAAAGTTAATACACTAGAGTGTTTCTTCTGACCTGTCTTTTGCATGTACTACCTCTGAAATAAACATACACCCCGTTTGACAGCACAAGGGGGTATGAAGAAGGTGTATAACTGAGAGAGAAACATCTGATTTAAGATAAGTAGAGATCTATTTTCTCTGTTTGTTTTTCTTAAATTAAGGGGAGCGCAGGAAAGAGGACACTTAGAAATCTTGACAGCATGTATGTGCTGCCTGACAATTGGTAATAAACAGCCAAAACGTTGCAAACTTTGATGCGATTGCTTTGATTTTATTTTGACAATAAGACCACTGAGTGCCATTCTATCGCTTATATATCACTACTATGGTTACGCACACCATGGCAGATAATTTATTGAGAATGGGAGTGGCAGCCAATCTGGAATATATATATATATATATATATATATATATATTCCGGATTGGCTGCCACTCCCATTCTCAATAAATTATCTGCCATTCTCAATAAAAATTATCTGCCATTCTCAATAAATTAATAAATTATCTGCCATGATATGTATACCCTCCATCCCATCTGACAGATGCACGGAGCCTGTCAGATGGGCTGGAGGGTATATATATATGTTTATATATATATATATATGTATAAATACATATAAATCATACTTGCCGACTTTTGGGCTGCTCTCTCCGGGAAAGAGCAGCCGGTCGGCTCAGCAGGGCAGGCGGGCAGTGAGGTGACGTGCAGAGGGGGGCGGGCCAGAGGCGGAACGGGCGGGTCAGGGGCGGAACAGGGTGTCATTGCGTCATCATCTGCCCGGACCGCCCACTTTACTTGCTAAGTTGGCGGACGGGCAGGGGGTGACCTTTGAAATCGGGAGACTTGCCTGCTCTTCCGGGGGGCCGGGGGGGTCACCCGATTTTCGGGAGCCTCCCGCCCATTCCGGGAGGGTAGGCAAGTATGATATAAATATGTATATATAAAAAAAAATTATTTTTTATTTTAGTTATTAAGAATGGAAGTGGCAGCCAATCCGGAATATATATATACCCTCCAGCCCATCTGACAGGCTCCGTGCATCTCCCAGCCCTCCAACCGCTGGAGGGTTCCACTCCCCAATAGTAACCAGTGAGGCTGGGGATCGTGCACTACAGTACCCACATACAGTAACCTAGCAGCAGGATCTCGGAGCCGGCGGTGAGAGAGGGACGCGTGGTACTCGGGAGCATGGAGGAAGACAGCGTGTCACGGGACCTGGCCAGCTCTCCAGCCTCAAAGGATTTACAGTGCCTGGGAAGAGCTGTGCGCTGCCGCTGCAGCTCCCCCTAGCCCCAGCCAGCCAGCTGCTAGCTCCGCCATCTTTTTGAACAGGAGGAGAAGGAGGCAGCTGCAGTGTCATGGACACTGCTCCTCCGTCTCTCTGCAGCCATCTGCACCCCTACAAATTGATCACTATGTCGATGTATCAGTGGCAGGGGGGGTTTCTAGGTACTCAGAAACCCCCCCTGTGTGTGCTAGTGGGGTGTCTCTGTCTGCTCTATCTGAAAGGGGCTCTGTCTGCTGTATCTGAAAGGGGTGTCCTGTCTGCTGTATCTCAAAAAGGGGTGCTCTCTCTGCTGTATCCTAAAAATGGCTGCTCTCTCTCTGTCTGCTGCATCTGAAAGGGGTGCTCTGTCTGTCTGCTGTATCTGAAAAAGGAATGCTCTCTCAGCCTGCTGTATCTGAAAGGGGTGATCTGTCCGTCCATCCAGGGGCTCCGTCACAGTATAAAATTAAAATAATAAAAGCTAAAGACAAAAACCTAAGTGTTGGGAGGAGCAGCACCAGTCAACGTGATGACATTGAGATTGAGGATGTCACTGTAGAAGTACACCAGGATGAGGAGGATATTGGTGTAGCTGGCGCTAATGAGAATGTTGACGATGAGATTTTGATGATGGGAATATGGTTTGTTTAAATAAGGCTCCAGTGGAGACAGTTGTTGCCCGTGGAATGAGTAAGCCCATTGTCATGCCTGGGCAAAAGACAAAAAAATCCACCTCTTTTGTGTCAAATTATTTCTCCCCACACCAGGCCAATAACTGTGTAGACATCTGTAGCCTTTGTAAAACCATTGTAAGTAGAGGTAGGCACCATAACTACCTAGGACCCTCCTGCATGTTACGCCACTTGCAGCGCATACATCACAAGTTGTTGAAACATTCAGAAACTTCTGTCCAGTCCAGCGACACCTAGCTCTCTTTTCTCGGTTGGATCCAAGCGCCTGCAAACCCCATGACCAACACCCTCATTGTCAATATCCTCCTCAATTAGGATCAGAAGTAGTCCTGTATACAATTCCTCCAGAGGATCCTTGAGTGCTATGCCTACTGCTGCTGCTGGGAGTCGATCTTCATCCCAGAAGGGGACCAGGAAGACTACTTGTAGTTTAACAAAACAATTGTGTCACAACTGAGGGCCTGAGCTGACGGGAGGCAGCCTCAGTTGTAGGGGCTGAGATGTACCGGAACCTGGGAGGTTGTATCAGACCCCTGGACATGTAAGTAACATGAATAATAACTGCCCGAAGGCGTGACCACGACAACTTGGATAAAAGTCAATGATGTTTATTATGACAACTCCGCAACACAGCAGCAGTAAAAGAAAACGTAAAAGTCAGCAAAGAATAAATACAGTTCCTGGGTACTACAGGATGGCAGGAGCCACAGGGCACTGGTAGTGTGAGATAGTTCTTATAATCTTCTAGATGGAAAGTCCTTACCAGGCCCGACTGTAGCAATGGAGATAACCCAGGATTGTACCAGCTGGTGTTCTAGGAAAAGCTGGGTTGCTGAAGATAAAACGGCTGCTGTGGATACTGGCTGGAACCAGACTGTTGTTAGCACGGAGTGGATACTGGCTGGAACCAGTTAAATAATAAATGAACTTGGGAGCGATGAAATATGAACTGAAATGTAGAACTTGAGAGCGGAGAAATAATAATACCGGTGGAGAGTGGTAAAGTGTAGAAAGGACACCGGCCCTTTAAGAGAAGCTGTACTCTGCTGGAAGCTGGGCTGGAAGCAGGTAATGTTGTAGCTGGAAACAGATGAATCCACAATGGATTGGAGAGTCAGGCTACACCGCAGGTGGAATGCTGGTGCGGGTCTCTATGGTGGAAGTCTTGAGACAGGAGCTGGAACCTGGAAGACAATCACAGGAGAGAGACAAACAGGAACTAGGTTTGACAACCAAAGCACTGACGCCTTCCTTGCTCAGGCACAGTGTATTTATACCTGCAGCAAGGAAGGGATTGGCTAGGCAATTATGCAGATTAACAATACTGACAACAGATTGGAGGAAATGATCAGCTGACAGAATCCAAGATGGCTGCGCCCATGCAGACACTTGGAGGGAAGTTTGGTTTGTAATCCATGTGGTAATGAAAACAGTAATGGCGGCGCCGGCCACTGGAGACAGGAGACGCCAGGCTGACAAGTGCACATCCAACCACGCGGACACAGCGGAGGCCGCGGCTGACGTAATCGCCACTCTGACACTCTGCATGCAGAAGCTCAGGGACGGCGGCGGAGGCCGTGGGAGACGCCATGCCAGATGTAATAAGGCGTTACTGTGACAGCGTCTCAGAGAGACAGGAGAGGATGCAGGAATGTGAACATTAGGATAACAGATGGGATCCGGTCCTGGAGCGCTGAGCCAGCCTTAGGAGGCATCTGATGGGTAAGAAATGGCGTCCAGATACCCGGATCGTGACAAATTGACTGTTCAACAATCCTTTGCAAGGAAGATGAAGTATGACAGTGTTAGGAACTCCCTTTATGCAAAACAGAACTCCAAGTCACAGACCGTAGCAGAAAACAGGTAGGTTTATTTTAGGGTGGTGAAGTATGCAGAAAAACAAAAATGATGTCAGGCACAGCAGACTGAAAGAAATATTTCCAGGGTATCACAGAAACATGAAAAAACTTAACTTGGTGGTGCAAGTAAACTGGAATCCAAACATAAACTCAAGAACACTGGAGAACACCGTTTGCAGGCTAAACTTGGACGGTAACAGAGGGCTGGAATACAAGAAACCAAGACTGGCAGGCTTGTCTGGAAAACTGACATTTAAACAGGAACACAGGATACCAAAACTGGCAGGTTTGACAGGCAAACAAAATTAAAGATCCAGCAATGCATGCCGGATCTTAGACCAATTATATAGCACCGGCAACAGGTGAAGCTGGAATGGAACCCTAATTAATACACCTGACCACAAAACAGAACAAACCCAAGATATGGTGACCCCTAGTGGTAAAGAACATATCACCAGAAAATACACAGCACACATAATATAACAGACAGCAGTCACCCAGTTGCAAAGCTGAGGCAATAACAACTGGTGTTAGACATGCATCCAGTATCTGCCATTAGTGCAGTGGGATTTAGACAATTGATTCAGGAACTGTGTCTCCGGTACCAAATCTCATCAAGATTCCACTTCACTAGACAAGCAAATCCCAGCCTGTACAAGCACATTACAAAAAAGTGTCATTAGTGTCCTCAGAAAAGCTGTTGTACCCACTGTACACTTAACCACGGATAAGTGGAACAGGGCAAACTAAATACTATATGACTGTGACAGCCCACTGGGTAGATTCATTGCCTTCTGCAGCACCAACAGCATCAACATCTCACAAGTGCCAACTCATTCAGAGGCAGGCTACACTGTGTATCACCGGTTTCAGTGAGAGGCACACCGCTTAGACCCTCATAGAAATCATTGCACAATGACTTACCCCAGTTGGACTCTTCTTCGGGATTTGTGATATCTGACAATGCCACCAATATTGTGAAAGCATTACATCTGGGCCAATTACAACACGTCCAATGTTTTGCTCACGCAATTAATTTGGTGGTGCACAATTATTTTTTTTACATGACAGGGGCATGCAGAAGATGCTGTTGGTGGCCTGAAAAAATTTGTGGACATTTTCAACATTGAGCAACTGCATGTCAAAGACTTGAGCGCCATCAAACATTCTTGAATTTGCCCTGCCATCATCTGAAGCAAGAGGTAGTAACGAGGTGTAATTCTACCCTTTATATGCTTCAGTGGACAGAGGAGCAGCAAAAGGCCATTTAAGCCTATTCATCCACCTATGACATAGGGAAAGTAGCGGGAAAGCACCTGAGTCAAGCAGAGTGGACAATAATATCCATGTTGTACAGGGTTCTCAAACCCTTTGAAAATGCCACATGTGAAGTTAGTTCGGACACTGCCAGCTTGAAGGCCTAATTCAGATCTGATTGCAGCAGCAAATGTGTTAGCTAATGGGCAAAACCATGTGCACTGCAGGGGAGGCAGATATAACAGGTGCAGATAGATTTAGATTTGGGTGGGTTATATTGTTATTGAGTCAGGTCATTCCCCTCATCAGGCTTTTACAAAAGCAGCTTGAGAAAGTGAAGGAGGAGCTGAAACGGAGTGATTCTGCTAAGTATGTCGGACTTGTAGATGAAGCCCTTCATTCGCTTTGCCAGGATTTAAGGGTCGTCACTCTTGAAATCAGGTCACTATATTTTGGCGACCGTACTTGATCCTAGGTTTAAGTCATACGTTTTGTCTTTCTTTCCAACAGGCACAAATCTGTAGAGATTCAAAGAGCTGTTGGTGTGAAAATTGTCAGCTCAAGCGGAACGTGACATGGCAACTACTCCTCCTTCATTTTCTCTGGCAACTACAGGGCGTGGCAAATGAAAATGGGGGCGTGATACTCATATAGGTGGCCAAATACACATATGCCCCCAATAGTGCCAGATACACATATGCCTAAAGTAGTGCAGTGCCAGATACACATATGCCCCCACAGTGCCAGATACACATATGCCCCCACCATGCCAGATATGCCCCCACAGTGCGAGATACACATATGCCCCCACAGTGCCAGATACACATACGCCCCCACAGTGCCAGATACACATACATCTGCACAGTGCCAGTTACACATATGCCCCCACTACCCCACAGTGCCAGTTACACATATGCCTCCACTGTCCATGTGCCAGGCACACATATGCCACCACTGCCTCACAGTGACAGGTACATTTGCCCCCACTTCCCCACAATGCCAGTTACACATATGCCCCCACTGCCCCACTGTGCCAGTTACACATATGCCCCCACTGCCCCACAGTGCCAGTATCTCCAAGCAGGTGCTAGTTCATGAGCCAATCAAAACTGGCAGTCCGGCAGCCAATCAGGAGCTGCAGCTGACAGTCCGTAAGCTCTGATTGGCTAATGAACCGGTGCAGCATTAGAGATACACACCGTCGCCGCTGCCGGAGACCGGACTGAACTCTGAGGGGCAGGAGAGAAGCACGCTGCGCTCTCCTCCCCTCACAGCAGAGCAGCGGCTGCAAGCATGGCGGTCTAGCTGGCGGTATTGTGTACCGGCTGCCAATTTCTTAAAAGTACGCATTACCGCCATACTTGCAGCACTGCTGACATGTCTACTGTCACTGCATATGATGCTGTCACCATTGAAAGAATGGTTGATGACTATTTTAGTGATAGCATCCAAATAGGCATGTCGGACAGTCAGTTTCAATACTTGCAGGAAAAAGAAGCAATTTGGAGGTGCAGACGGGAACCTTATTTTTAGCGCAAACAGGAACCTTCTCATCGATCGGTGTAGGAGGTTACTTTCCCAAAATGTGGAAAAGACGATGTTCATCAAAATGAATTACAAATTCCACGAGGAAGACCTTTACCAGCAATTACCTCCAAAAAGTAGAGATGGACCTGTGAAGGTGGATTCCAGCAGGGACGAATTTATAATCTGCGAAGAAGAAGATGTACACACTGATTGGGGTGAGGAATCGGATGCTGATGACGACATCGTTCCTATTTAAAGTACTAAAGCCAGTTTGTTCACTGCCCATTGTCAGCTTGTTTTGTGGGGCTCCAAACAAACCAGTCATTTTAGCCACAAGTGACAGTCCCTGTTGCTGAAATGATTGACTTGTTAAACTGTGCATGTCTTGTTTAATATACAACATAAGGGTGCGTGGGAGGGCCCAAGGACAATTCCACCTTGCACCTCTTTTCTTTGCATTATGTGTTCTTTTGAGTATTTTTTTGGCATAGTTTATGAAATTGATATATGGTTTTGGTGGTTTTGTTGGGACCCTACTCTGACCGTTAAGATGTTACAATCTCCCTATTTTGTGTCATCTCTTCTAGGGGTAGACTATTCCACCCAGGGTAATCCTATGCAGTGCCCCCAAGATAGCTGCCTCATCTGGTACATTGTGAGGGCGGAATACACAACCCTTGGAAATTGCTACCCAAAATGTCTACACCAATACTACATTTTGCTTACTATATGCTCAAGGTTTTCTTTTTATGTCTGTGTGGCTTGTCTCAATTGCTGCATTACTTAAATCTTATGTATTATATGCATTGTTTTTGATATCTGTAAAGTGCCTTGAGTCCTGTTGGAGAAAGAGCGCTATATAAATAAAATGGTTATTATTAGTAGTAGTAGAGATGTGCGGCTGGCACTTTTCGTGTTTCGTGTTTTGGTTTTGCCTTGGTTTTGCCAAAACCACCCTTTCGTGTTTTGGTTTTGGATCTGAATGATTTTTAAAAAAAACATAAAAACAGCTAAAATCACAGAATTTGGGGGTAATTTTGCTCCTACAGTATTATTAACCTCAATAACAATCATTTCCACTCATTTCCAGTCTATTCTGAACACCTCACAATATTGTTTTTAGGCCAAAAGTTTGCCCGAGGTTGCTGGATGACTAAGCTAAGCGACACAAGTGGACAACAAAAACACCTGGCCCATCTAGGAGTGGCACTGCAGTGTCAGACAGGAGGGCAGATATAAAAAAAAAAGGCCCCAAACAGCACATGATGCAAAGAAGAAAAATAATTGCAATGAGGTAATTGTATGACTAAGCCAAGCGACACAAACAATTGGCCCATCTAGGCATGGCACTGCAGTGGCAGACAGAAGGGAAGATATAAAAAAAAGGCCCCAAACAGCACATCATGCAAAGAAGAAAAATATTTGCAATGAGTTAGTTGTATGACTAAGCCAAGCGACACAACCACCTGGCCCATCTAGTAGTGTCACGCAGTGGCTGAATGTCGAGAGTGGGCTGCAATTGTTTGGTCCACTGACAGCATCTCCAGCACGCTCCAGTCACTTTTATAAAAATCTGCAATTGGTGGACTTATACGGCAGTACCCCAGGACTAATACAGCAGTACCCCTGGACTCATACGGCAGTGTGACAAAGGATGGAACTTTTCAAAAACGAGGCCCCAAACAGCACCTCATGCAAAGATGTCAAAGAGGTGCAACGAGGTAGCTGTATGACTAAGCCAAGCGACACAAACAATTCCAACTGGAATTATACGTCCAAATCACTGGAATTAATTGGCAAGATCACTGTAATTAATAATTATAAATCACTGACATTAATTGGCAAAATCACTGTAATTATACGTCCAAATCATTGGAATTAAATGGCAAGATCACTGTAATTAATAATTATAAATCACTGACATTAATTGGCAAAATCACTGTAATTATACGTCCAAATCACTGGAATTAAATGGCAAAATCTCGCTATCGCCTGCCTAGTGAAGAGGAATCTAGATGGGATTTGGTAATGGGGACACAATACCTCCATCAATTGTCTAAATCCCACTGCACTAATGGTGGATACCGGATGCACGTCTAACATCAACATAAGTGTCAAGGCCTCAGTTATGAGGGCTTCCATCGTCATGTGAAGCTGAACCACTAGACATGAACCTAGGCCAGGGCCTCAGTCTTTCCTTGCCACTCCGTGGCGTAAATGGCATATTGGCAAGTTTACGTTTCTCCTCAGACCATTTCAATTTCTTTTTTTGGGTCTTTTACTGAACTTTGGCTTTTTGGATTTTAGATGCCTTCTACTATCACATTGGGCATCGGCCTTGGCAGACAACGTTGATGGCATTTCAATGTCTATGTCATGGCTAGTGGCAGCAGCTTCAGCACTAGGAGGAAGTGGTTCTTGATCTTTCCCTATTTTATCCTCAAAATTTTTGTCCTCCAATATTTTTTGGGAGTTATATAAGACAATATGCGGCACAGGAATGACTGGAATGACTGATGGCCAGGACACTACCACTTGTCTGATGCAGCACAACACATCAACACTGTAAGGGACTTGTTGTTATTATTATTATACGGCAGAAGTGAACATATAGCTGAAGCGTATACCACTGTGACTGCCTCGTCACTGGAATGACTGATGGACAGGACACTACCACTGCCCTGATGCAGCACAACACAACAACACTGTAAGGGACTTGTGGTTGTTGTTGTTGTTATAATTATTATACAGCAGCAGTGGACATATAGCAGCAGCGTATATCGTCACTGGAATGACTGATGAACAGGACACTACCACTGGTCTGATGCAGCACAACACAACAACACTGTAAGGGACTTGTGGTGGTTGTTATAATTATTATACGGCAGCAGTGGACATATAGCAGCAGCGAATATCATCACTGGAATGACTTATGGACAGGACAGGACACTACCACTGGTCTGATGCAGCAAACACAACAACACTTTATACAGCTACACTGGATACATGGCAGCAGAGAACACCAACACTGTGACTGGCTAGACTGATGCAGCACAATACACTGACTACACTGGACTGGACAGCACAACACAGCACCACTTTATACAGCTACACTGGATATATGGCAGCAGAAAACACCAATACTGTGACTGGCTGGACTGATGGAGCACAATACACTGACTACACTGGACTGGACTGAGAAGCACAACACAGCACCACTTTATACAGCTACACTGGCAGGAGAGGACACCAACACTGTGACTGGCTGGACTGATGCAGCACAATACACTGACTACACTGGACTGGACTGAGCAGCACAACACAGCACAAGACTCGCCACCCCACTTTCCCGCCCCCACACAGACACTGAACACTGAGTACACGTCCTCTCAATACACTCTCCGAGACTGGAGTGAAAATGGCTGCGACGTGCGGTTCCTTATATGGATTCCAAATCCCACGAGAATCCGACAGCGGGATGATGACGTTTTGCCGCGTTCGGGTTTCCGAGTCTGGCGGGAAACCCAAGCCTGGCTCGGAATCGAAGTTGGAAGGCAAAGTCTGGTAGGGTTTGGTTCTCTGAGAACCGATCCCGCTCTTCTAATTATTAGTATAATATCTGAGAGCAACTAAGTCTCAGAATATGAAGTGCTACGATGCAGCGGCCATGGCTTTTTTCCTTGTCAAGTTCTGTTGTGCTTCTCAGTTTCATATACTATAGATATACAAGCATACCTCCCAACTTTTGAGTGTGCGGTCAGGACATGCCGTGCCATAGGTGCGGCTGGAAAGGGGGCAGGGCATCCGGAGGAGAGGGACCTAACTCTGCAACCCCCGTCTTCCTCAATTTGGGGTGGTGCCCAGCGCTACCTGAGCAGCTGGGCATCCCCAGGCTTCACTTTCTGCACTGATAGATAGCAGCGGTGATCACTGGCTCTCACATCTGTGTGTCGTCCCCCCTCACCCGCGGGACACTGCTACCTGTGGGTGGGACTGTGGTACAGTCTCCAATTAGCTGGGCACGCCCCCAAAATGCCTCCAAAAAGGTCACTGCCATGAGGCCATGCCCACTCAACAGAGACCATGCCCCTCCCACCGAGGCCACAAGGTTTCTGCTGACGGGTGTGGTATCATTGTGGTAGCCGGGCAGCGGCAGCTCCATCAGTGATTTTAAAAGCATTGCACGCCAGGCCGTCTCATCACATAAGCAAGCAGTTTATTCACAATTCAGACAGGGTTATCACAGCAATGACACTTGATTTTTTGTTCTCCTCTTGTCAGCGTAATATTCATATGGGTTACATCAGGTTACATCTCCTTTTATTTGCTTCACTGGCAATGACAGCATTAACAATCATGTGACAGCATTACAGTACAGTACATAGCAGTGCAGTCTCTGGGAATCAGTAGTGCGGCTTCCGCAAACTGAGATTCATTTCGGTGTGCTCTCCCCCATTCGCTAGGAGCTCTATCTAAACGGGATCTCTCATGGACACGTTACTGGGAGCCTTCCGCAAAATGTGGTTTCCTACCACTCACCCAGCTCGTCCTCTCCCACAGACTCACACCTCCCGTCCTGCTTCTTGGGTATCCCTGAAGGTGAAGATCCCCTTTATTTCTTCTACTGATTGTTCATGCTGTAGCTGCTCTCACACTGCATATATGGATATCTCTTGCTCTTCCTAGCAGCACCATGCTGTTCCATAATGCCAGGGACTGTGGAGTACCATGCTTGTTCCACAGTCCCCAGACTGCATTTCTCCTGGACACTTAGCCTGTGCCCTCCATCCTCAGTCCTCAGCTCACACTGAATTCTAGCCTCTGCTTTGTTCCTTCTACTAAAACCCCCTACACTTCCTGTCCTAACTCCTTACATGTCACAGGGTCTGCAAGTAATTGGTTTAACTGGTTTTGGGGCCATAAACTCCCCCACTCACTGATTAGAATCAAATGGCTTTTGGAACTTTCCAATATCTCTTGTCTCCTAACATTCCAGTATGCCACATCATCATTTCAGCCTTCTACCCCCGGGGTAGCAAGGTGCTCTAACCCTTTACCCAGCGATAATGGGGATCACTTTAGAAGGAGATTGGGCGTGATATATTATTTGAATACCGCCCTATATGTATAATCAGGATCAAACACATGCTGCAATCTAATCATACTGCTTTCACCATGGGGGAAAAGGAAGAAAGGTACTAACTTCTATAACAGTCTTGATAAACACACCCCCTAGCTACCTCTTCTGTTTTTCTAACTTTATCAGCAGCTGCACACTGATGACAGCTACATGTATAATAAACATAGTTGGGAAAAGTCATTGCAATATCAATTTGGCACATCTAACATTAGCTTCTGTTTAATGAAATATATATGAAAATAAAACTTTTTATTGTTTTCATCTATTGATGGCACTGAGGGAAGTATATATTAAACAGTATACAATGCCAATATACAGCAAAACCCAGGGGAAAGAAAAATATCAAATGGATAGCTAAAATGCCCAGGGGTGGGCCTAATGAAATTATGGCACTGTGTATCTATTACTGGTGGCTTCCACCCACACCCTGGCTGGGACTCTAGAACTTAAGAGTACAATTGAACAATGGGACTCTTAGGCAGGGGCGTATCTACGCATTGGCCAGGATGGCACTCGCCAGGGGCGCCTGCCAAGGAAGGGGCGCCGCCCAGCGGTGTCATGCTGGCCTGACACCCTCTGTCATCAGCAGCCGCTGTCACACAGTGACAGCGCCGCTGCCGTACGCAGAGCACTGCTCTCTGAGCTGTGCAGACGGCTGCGGAGGCAGGGGCTGGAGACGTCTGGCCTGCCTCGGGAGGGGAGGGGGGGCGTGCGGGCGTGCAGTAGCGTAGCCTCTATGGCCACAGCACCCGGACCCGCCCCCTACTATCCCTCACTGGCGGCTTCTCACAGGGCGGGATGTGGCTGAGCGCACTGTCCCGCTGCTGTTCTCCCACGGTGGCCATGCGGCTGTGAGCCTGTGCCACCCTCAAGGGACAACTTTCCTTCATCACTCTCCTGGCTGCCTGCATTTATTAACAGGAGGAAAGAAAAAAGCAGCTACCATGGGGGGCACTGTGTTTTGGGGGGCAGTATGGGGGAGCTTAATGTACTGGGGTGATATAGGGGTGCAGTGTGTATGGAGGGGCAATATGGGGGTGCTGAATGTATTGCAGATAATATGGGAGTGCTATGTGCACTCGGGCAAGGGTAAAATGGAGACACTGTGTACTGGGCTTAATATGGGGTACTGTGTGTACTGGGGGTAATATGGGGGGTGCTGTATATATATACTAGGGTTTTATATAGGGGTGCTGTGTTGGGTTGGGAATGAAATGCCGGCTGTCGGGATGCCAGTGGTCAGGAGGCCAGCAGCAGCATCCCAATTGTCGAAATCCTGATGTGGGTTGGTAAGTGGTGTAACCCCTACCCTAACTCTAACCCTCCCCCTTCCCTAACTCTAACCCTCCCCCTACCCTATCTCTAACCCTACCTTTTAGGTGCCTAACCCCAACCCCTCCTTCCAGCCTACCCTGAACCCCCACAGGAGCGCCTAAACCTAACTGCCCTTGCCAGCACCCTAAACCTAACCGTCTCCCCTCTGCAGCCTAAGCCTAACTCCCCTGGTGGTGCCTAAACCTACACCCCCCCATCCCAGGTGTAGTACTTACGTGATCCGCTGTCTGTGACTGTACATTCAGGATCCCGGCGGTTGGGGTTCCGGCGTCTGTGTCCTGTGCCCTTTTGGGATTCCAGCATCGGCCTTCCATTGTGTGTAGGGATTCCGGCGCCGTTATGTTGTGCACCGGGATCCCGACCGTCGGGATATTAACTGCATCCCGCTGTGTGTACTGGGGGAATAAATACTATGGTGGGCACTGAGACTGATGCATTCTGGAGCCTAAAAGGGATAGCCGGAGGAGGGAGTTTTCACTCCCACACTCTGGCATAAAAGATGTTCTTACATCTTGGTAAAGAGGCGAAGCGGGAAGACTTATGCCGACACAATCCCGGGCAGTATCATACATCCCCCTCTAATGTGTGGCTAGACTAGGGTAGGGTTAATGGTGAAGAAGGTGTCGGTGGGGTTAGTGAGAGTATATTATTTAAAAAATATGGCGTGGATGGGGGGGGGGGGGGGCGCCAGTCCCTTACTTTGCCAGGGGAGCTCAGACCCCTAGATACACCCCTGCTCTTAGGGCAAGTTTCAATTGTTTTATCGCATGATCTCCCGCCTAAAATGAAAACGAATAGCTCTGTTAGGCACCATTTACTGGCTGCTGGTGGCGCAAACAATTGAATGTCGCCCTTAGTGGTGTATCTATCAAAGTTACTGTTGTCTTTGGGGTACATTCTGTACTGATGCTTATCACTGTCACAAATCACGTATGGATATCGAATGCTGACATATACTTCGGGATTGGAGAATACCCAGAACAGAGGGGCGTAATCTAAAGTGACAGTCTGTAGAAAAATCCTCCGATCCAGACAGATTCCCAGTTCTTCCATATTGCACCTGTGAATCTACTGCATCTATCTATCTTTTCAATATGTTCAAAATGCTGGTCAACGTTTCATTTTAATAAATAACATTTTGTCAGGACATACACAAATGAAATAAATATCTTACCTTATATAACAAGAAAAGGGATAGAAGCCTCCACTGGAACCACCACCCAGCGCTGCGCCCACGTCGTGGTGGTCCAATGACGTCACGATCCCATGACGTGCACCTCCCGCTGTCGTTACCATGGGCACCCGCACAACGTGCGCTTCAGCACAGAAAGAATTTTACAGCAAACAGCCCTCACTTCTGGCTAACACTAAAACTGAGAACTTTAAACCGAAGTCGTCCTTTGATCCAACTTCCACTAACAACTGCATCAAAGTTTTTTTCAGGACTTTGAACCGATGTGTGGTGGATAATGTGAGGAAATCCCCACCAACACAAAACAACTTGTCTAAAGTGGAGAGTACTGCACTAAATAATCTTAAAGGCTATACTGACATAGTGATCTGCCCCGCCGATAAGGGTGGCGCTGTGGTTGTCCTCAACTTGGACTATTATAAGAATGAGCTGTTACAACAGCTAAGTGACCCACTGGTTTACCGCAAGTTGGATGCAGACCCCACTCAGGTATTTAAGAGAGAATTGGATGAGTTATTATCATATGCGGTGTTACAGTACATCAGTTTATTCCTGAAAAAGTATCAAAGACTCTTAGTTAGGACTACCCATTAACCCCAGTTCTTTACCCAATACCTAAGATACACAAAAACGCAATCTCTCTTCTTAGACGCCCTATCATTAGCGCAAGGGATTCACTTTATTACACCATTTCCCAATACCTGGACAGTTTCTTGCAGGAGTTGATACAGCAACAGCCAACATATTTGAAGGCTACAAAGGCACTACTGGTTGCCTTATCCCCACTTCCTCCTGTTTGCTTCCTATGCACACTTGACGTTATTTCGTTGTATACGAACATGCCCCATGGTAAGGGGGTTGAAGCCGTACAAAGATTTCTGATGTCCAAATCATCGTATTAGGGACCAGACATTAACTTTTTTGCCAGCTTTTGACCCTAACTCTAACGAGGAACTACTTCCTCTTCGATAAGAACTGGTACATCTCACTACGGGGTTGTGCTATGGGATCCTATGTAGGGCCGTCATTAGCAAATATCTTTATGGTTGAGTTGGATAATGATTTATTCCTTTTAAATTCATTGGTACAGTCTAAAATCCTTTATCTATAGCGCTATATTGATGACCTCTTTGTCATTTGGTCAGGGACGAAGAAGGAATTTGTCTCTGCAATGGATTATATCAATAAACTGGATCAAAATATCCAATTTACATTTGAAATCAGTGAAAATGAAGTACACAATCTGGATGTCGAGATCTCCCAGATAAATGGTCACTTATACACAGACCTATACAACACACCACCAGGAATACAATTTTGAAAGCAGACAGTCAACATCCAAGCTCCCTTAGAAAATAGTCTCCCCCATTCACAATTTTTCCAAGCGGTAAGAATTTGTGATAACACTGCTAAGGCGGGGGCTAGAATTGATGAGATGTCAATGCGATTAATAAGAAGGGGTTATGATGCGATGCAACTGAGAACTGTCAAGCAACAAGTTCAGTATATTCGGAGAACGGATATACTGAAGGTGCTCTCATGGGATGCTAGTAAAACAGAATTCCATTTGTACAACAATTTCATCCATACTGTCATACCAACATGCAGACCAGTAAATAACTATGGCCTATTATTACAGGTGACCCGGAGTTGAAGGCGTTAAAGGATTCCAAACTGATGCCCAGCTACAGGAGGACTAAAAACCTACATGATAACCTGGTCCTAATAACATCTCGGGCTTGGGTAAAACATGTCCCTCTAATTTTTTATCCCGGCAACCGGGAAGTTACAAGTGTCTCGGTTTTACTACTTGCCGGTACATGGAACATGGTCCCATATTCTCGAACCCACATTTGGGTATTCAAGTGAAGATTAAACACGTATTATCTTGCCTTAGTTATTTTGTTATTTACTACATACGTTGTGACAATGCTAAATTCTTTTATCGTATAAACAACCCTTTATGAGGTCTAAGAACACTGTACGCTGTTTACTTAAGAAGTACCGTAAGGGTACGCTAGTTGCGTAACGATCGCTTAGCCGTAGGCGAGACGCTCAAGCGTCACGTTCGCTCACGGCCCAGAGATCACAGGCAGGCACGCTATTGGCTGTTGACTAACGTAATGATTCGCTATGGCGTAGCAGACGCTCGAGACCACGAGGAGATCACCAGCGGCGCAGACGCTCACAACGCTATACCTTGATATCTATACCTTTAACAATGAGATACACAGTATACCTTTATGTAGAGACAATGTGTAAGTGCAACCTGGTGTAACCTGATTAACTACAAAGCTGTTTGAGCGTCACCGACGCTCTGTGAACACTTAACACTATGAGAAAATACACAGATACTTGTTTAGGGTCCAAAGCCTATTATCTGTATTATGACTATTATACTTGCAAAAAGAATCACAGTACAAATGATACACTACAATATAACAGAGACTTCCTAACCAAATAACTATACAAGAAATACAATACAATACAATACTAATCAAGGGAAAATACGAGAGAAAAGAGAAGGGAGAGAGAGAGAGAGACGGAGAGAGAGAGAGAGAGATGGAGAGAGACGGAGAGAGAGAGAGAGAGAGATAGGGAGAGAGATGAGAGAAATGGCTCACAGAAAGACAATGATTACGGAGAGAAACTTACGCACAAGGGTAACGATCGCAAGCGCTTCTGGACAGCCAGCTTCCCGATTATCAGCAATGAGAACCGTTTGATGAGAATTGCCAGCTGGATGCCACAGGCCCGTCTTTTATGCTACTCACACAATGCAATCCAATGGTCCCTACAATCTCATTGTCCATTGGACGCAGGAATTCGGCTTCGCATTATAACAAAGGTCATAGGTTGATTCATACAGGTGGGCTGTGTTGTATCAGTGGCCTTGGTTATGCAACACAATGGGTGATGACCAACACATTCCTGTCTTCTGGAGAGCTATTGTTTGACGAATACAAAACAGAATCCTGTTTGGGTTTTGTTCTATATTCATGATGTCCACTTTCAGTTGAGACAATGACATCTCAGCCCTCATTCTCCTGGATACAAACCCTAATCCATTCGAAAACACAGGTGTTGGCCCTCCTCATTGAGTCTCAAAGCTCAGTGTAATTAAAGACTATTGTACTCCGTCTGCGGGAAAGATACTGATTTGGAGTACAATTGATCTTCAATTACTATTCCGGTGCTTACCTTATGCATGTAAAGTTATGAGGCCCTCCCAACATGCAAACTATTGTTTGGGGGATCTCTGAGGTCAAAGAGCCATTTGAGACCCACTGATACCTGTCTCCACTGTTCAGGTGCATGACTAAGTAAGAACAAATAATAATAAATGGACATAACTTCTTATGTCCATAACTATTCGCACGAGCGATTAATCCGCTCCAAACCAACACCGGAATATTGCTATTTAAATACTCTTCCGATGGGTACCAAACACCACTGTATGACTCCTGTTAGACCCTTCGCACAATACAAAGAGGGATCCCTCCGTTCAGGGACATTCTATATTAACCAAACTTTCAGAATCTATCAAAGGGACCATGATCTATAAAATACATTATTTATAAAAATGTGTAACGAATGAGTCGCAC
This sequence comes from Pseudophryne corroboree, assembly GCF_028390025.1. Classification (NCBI taxonomy): domain Eukaryota; kingdom Metazoa; phylum Chordata; class Amphibia; order Anura; family Myobatrachidae; genus Pseudophryne; species Pseudophryne corroboree. Next base: position 177,061,013 of record NC_086445.1, read on the forward strand.
GCTACGACTACATACTCTTTACCGTAAATACGCATACCGAGTGCGAGCGAGTGCACACAGTAGCGGGTATGCGCCTTCACGGGAAAGCGCACGCATGCGCAGCGCGTACCAGGGTGAGGTGCAAATATGGCAATGTGTATAGAAACATTTTTCTGACTTTGACAGTCCACCCTTTGGCAGTCAATAATAACTGCCACCTTCTAAAACATTTCAAAAGGAGAAAAATGTAAGTCAGGGGTTAATTGATTTCCATGGTGGGGTAAGGAAGAAGAGTGGAGCAGGTGTGAAGAGGGTATGACCTAGTGAGAAAGCAGAAGCATGTGTGTATGAGTCCATGTTTGGAGGGTCATGTATCATCGTGCCGTACGTGTGGTAAATCAAGCTTCGAGGTATTGCGAAGTATACATTTGAATTCCTTCTTATCCCGTGGTACAGGTCTGTGGATGGGCTGTCAAACTTTACCGAGCTCATTTCGGCTTTCAGTTGTAACAAAATGGGGATGCACATTTTAGTTGATGATACATGAATGGGGGAAGTATGTGGTTGCTGATATCTGTGCCTGTATTCCCTATCGACTATGTGTGTCATTACCTGAGGGTTGTAGAAATGAAGAAAAGACATAATTACGGTAAATGCGGTGGTATTCTATGTCAGGGAAATGTACATCTGTTGTTGAAGTTTTGTTCGGTATCTGTTGAGAGTCGTCTTCTTTGCGCTGTATTGCTCCTTGGGCATGAGCAAATAGCTTTGTCAGTGCCATCAGATTTACAAAAATGTTGGGCTAGCGTGAGTTTAAAAATACTAGGGAAACTGGGGATCCATGGCAAAGTTCATCAAGTGTCCATATCATAGGTTGTCAAAACTTCATCTTTGGTGCTTGTCTGTTGTCTGTATAGCGTCTCGTCAACTTCCTCGTCCAAGGGGGTCTTTGTACCTTGGTGAAAAGCAGAAAAACAGGTGAAAGAAACGGACCTTATAATCGCATTTTCATCACATCATGGTTTCTATCATTGGGTCATAAATCAAATCCAGGTTAATTACAGTTTCCTCACTCCTCAAACTCATCACTCTTGTACTTTGTTTGCACCTCATTAAAGCCTGCCCGCATCTAAATATCAATCCAATAAATATAACAACACCTAAGATACATAGTAGAAACTTTCCAACATCCATTATGACTCCTTGAGCCCAGTCTCCCAAACCGGAGAACCAATTTCGCGGGTTCAACCATGACACCCAACTAGTCAGCTCATTACCTACAGCAGCAAGGGTGAGATTGTGTTTTCGGCGAAATTCCCACTTTAATTGGAGAATATCGTCCATCTTTTGGTCTATGACCTCTACCGGATCCTCGGTGCTATTTGTGATATACGTGCAACACTTTATACCGTACTGTGTTGCCAATGTAACACAATATCCGCCTGTTACTGCTGTAAGATAATTAAGAACCATCCTATGCTGAACTAGTTCTGTTTTGTAGGCTTGAAGTTCTCTTCCAGTGTATCTAAACGTGTCATCATACATTTCAGTGATATTATCTAACAAATTTGCAAGCGCAGAGATGTATCTATAATTCATCACTCCTCGAGCGGTACGAGTGAAATCTAACGCCACCAGAACCTGAATCCCGGTGGATTCATGGATTAGATCAGAGGCCGGATGCTCTAACCTTTCTGACAGGTGTCTTTTAACTCGGTGCTCATAATGAGTGTGAGTATAAGGAGCTTGGGCACCACGGTGTATGTCTTTCATTTTGTCATGTGTTACAGTCATCACTTCAGGCAATACTTTTCCAATATAACACAATCCTTCAGAGTTTGGGGCAAGCCACTTGTACGCCTTTCTCCCGCATATGAAATATGCATCATCGGGGAGAACATATGGGACAGAGAAGGACATTACCATATTACACACCTTCCAGGTGAACTCTCCTGACCCTAATTCTTCCATCTGCTTAATGCACGTATCAGACTGTACGATATGTGCACAGTATCCTGGTGATACTTCTCCAACTCTAGTAATTCTATTTCCTAGGGTGTATCTATACCGGAAAGATTTTCCTCTACTGGCTATGTGGCGTACAAGCTCTGTATCTGTAGGCATTCTATCTGCTCTATGCGAGAAGGTCATGGTTAAGTTGCTCCATGACACTTCCCAATTTCCCGGCTTTCGGGGATTGGAGATGTTGAAACATAAGAGGGACCTATCCACATGGTATTGGTGGAGCTTCAAACTAGGAGGGCTGGAGATGTTAAACCTCCGGTCCACCGGTCTCCCACCACTTAGCTCAAGTACCTCCCCTAACGTTAAAGGAAATGGTACTAGCCCTGATTTGCTATGACCCTGAGGTACTTGAGAGCATACCCAACAGTCTGTTTGGTTTAATACGTTACCCACTAAGGAGTGATAGTCACTCAATGGATGCCGGTCCATATGGATATTAAAACTGGATTGGCATTTCTTTATGCACCCATCCTCAATCAAATTGTCACAGAGCCTACAGATACAGTTTTCTTCAGCTAATAATCCGTCACAATTTCTTCTATGATCAATGCTATCGGATCGCTTTCTGATACTCGCCTTTGCTTGTTGGTTTGGTTGATCTTGGAAAACTACGCCTCCATCATCATAATCGGAACCCATTCCAGAACCTCTCTCGACCTCTATGGTACTCTCGCCGGAACAGACTGCTCTGGTCAACATCATGGTTAACATCAAAATCCATATCACAGTCTCTTGGGGCAAGTCCATCTTACAGGAGGAGAAAAGAAGAAATTTGTAAAGGGGGTATAAGAAAACAGTTTGAGGGGGAGAGAACTTGTTACGATAATAAGTTCTCTCGTCTTGTTGTTCTTCTTGTTCTGCTGTCCTCTCAAAGGTGCTGTCTCTCAGTCTTCCAAACGAACATTCTGGTGATGCAATATTCCCTTCCTAACCGACGATCTTTCTGTAAGGAGCAAAAATCTGGCATTACCATTGGTCCAACTGAGGGGTGACATAGCATCTTTAAACCATGGAAACATGAGTGAGAAGAGAGAGAAAACACAAAAAAAACAAAAGAGATAGAGAACAATTCATGTGCATATATACATTACATAACTCGACAATAACCATCAATAAGAAAAGAGAAACAAAACATTTTTTTTAAACATTGTCAACATTAAGAAAACATTGTTAGCATTAGAAAAACATTGTCAGACTTATTAGGCTGTCATATCTATGTGTCTAATGGTCTCCTTGAGCAGTCCCTCCCCACCAGCACCTGCATTACTCCACTGTCTGTATCTGGCCAGAAATACATTGTGGCGGAGGTCATGCTGGGGTTTGGTAGACTTCTGCAAGGACCAAGTGGATATGCAATGTGTGAATTCTTACCACTACTCGTCAGAGATGGGGATAGAGAGAGAGAGAAAAAAAAACATTTTTCACAAATACATTTACAACTTTTCACCTGGTCATTCCTGTGTCTTCAGTGAATGACCTCCCACTTTGTTAACCGTTACCTCAGGCTTACCATCCGTCGTATGCTCATCTTTCTTGACTACCTATCATGGGTGTGGCTCAAAATTCCTCCTATCTGATCTCTGATTATAATGGTGTGTGTTGTAATTTTGCTCATTTCTTGGTCTAGGGGGTCTAACTTTATGTGGGTTATTACAGTTGTTGGCATAATGCCCTTCTCTTCTACAATGGTAACAGATCCTTGGCTTTCTCCAAGTGTCAGTGAACTGGGGTCTTGGCTGATTTGATGCCTCCTCAAACGCTTGGATGCTCATCACCATCAACCGCTTTCCCTGTACCTACCTGATTCCTTGGATACCATGATTATGTCGTTGTCTAGGGAGTTGATATACCTTCTGTGAATCTTTGATCATACAGTTAGATCTTTCCTAGGATCTGGGTAATCAGATATGATTGATCTCAATTCTGTCCGGGACCAGGGATGGCGCATTGCACTGTCCTTGACGGGAATGGTTCCCTGATCGCCAGTCTTCCCATTGGGGACTGCAATCACCCTGACCAGATCGAACTCAGCTACATCACCTTGTTTTGGTCTTACAATATGGGGTACATTTGTTTGTGCGTGATATAAAACATTGTACGTACCTGTGGACACGACCTCACCTGACCCTCCGTTAGGGGGTTTGATTATTGCCTTTACCGATTTGATCGTGTCCACCTGGATGTCTTGTAGGATGGCTTCTGGAAGAGGTGCCGACATTGTTCTGGGCTCACTTTCTTGTTTGTATTCCTGGGGAAAGTTTGACATGGGGTGCAACTTGCATAGGTTAATAGTTGTACATTCAACAACATTACAATAATCATTGTTACATTTATTACACTTATTCTTATGATCTATACTACAGTTGCTAAGAGCGTTTTTATTGTTCAACCTTGTGCTTTTCTCCGCAACCACAATCCTCCCTGATGCCATGTCTCTCTTCTCAAGATAAGAGTCAGAAAAGTCAATTGACTCTCTTTGTAATTCACCTTCCTGTTGCCATAACTGCAAATAATCATAATGTTTACTTCGTCTCTTTGTTGGTTCAATGAGACATATCCTCCTCCTTAAATTTTGTAACACTTTTGGGCTAAAGCTGTCTATATTTGGGAACTTCTCCCCATCATGTACAGTCATTCTTTCCCATTCATCACATAAAACTTCTGTGTGACTTCCATGTTTCTCACACATTATGTACCTGGCCGATCCTACTGGACGGTCTTCTGAATCAACCCGAACCGAGGTTGATCGCCCCCTACCTGAACAACTGGCCCCCATAATCTGCAGGTGTTGCTTACTACTCCTTTGATCTTTATATCACGGTCTTCAGCGAACCCTTACAGCAAACCAAATTATTCAAAATAGGCCGGCGGTGGCGGTTTACCGAGTACCCCACTCACTCGCCCACCTCGACCAATACGACCTGATCACACCGATATGGTGCTGGCGTACTCGATACAGGGCCCTACCAAAAAACCTTCTGTTTACTGGAACATATGAGGGTTACCCGCAGGACACTTACTCTTTCCAGTAAAGGTGGGGTTGTTAGATAGTTCCTGAGTGACCAGCGAACTTCCCTTTAAAAATAAAAAATTACACAAATCACGTCAGAATGTACAAATAGCGTTTGTGACCACTTTACTCTAATGGTATTAGGTCAGATTACTAACTACTGCACACAATTACGTGCGGTACAATCGTTCAGTACATAAGCACTACCTGTTATGTACTGAGAGATCAATGGAATCGAAAATTACGGCTGCGAATTCCTTCAGCCAGAGCTTCCAATGGCCTATATGGGTTTTAGCACCAACCCCCGGGGTTGTGCTTCTTGTACCTTTATAGCGGACCTTCTTTGTCTCCTTATGACCTCCTGGTCTTGTTCTGTACGACCTCCTGGTCTGACCTCCTGGTCTTGTATACTGGTCCGCTATACTCTAATGCTCATATTTTATTTAACCAAGGATGCCTCCTTAGCCACCGTATATGTCACTTACACGTATGTCCTACCCGATTTCTTTTTGGTTCAACCTCTAAGTTATATAAACTTATGTAATAAAAACACACTCACTCAACACATGTATACTTTCGTTTCTATATCTATTTCTGCGCAGAAATTTTCTTTAGCCCAGCTGTGTTACCAATTAGGAGCAGGATCTGTTAAACTAAATTTCAGATTTCCAAAAATAGACTTGCGTTATTTACCGCGTCGCGTTATCTACCGCTTTGCGCTAATTATCGCTTATCGTGACTTGAGCTACGTGGGCGTAACCGGACGCTACGTTGCGTAATGAACGCTGCGTGCGTCGGCCTTTGGATTGCGTACGCTAGTCTTTGTTAGAGACACGTGTACGCAAAACAAAGATCCACCGTAACACAATATACTTTTATCAATGTAAACGATCCCTGATCATCTACCGCGTACCCCACTGGCTTTGCCTTATCTCCCAGGCAAACCTGTGTGTTTGTCTTACACTTTTAACTATTACCTCTATTCTTAAACTATGAAATAACAGCAAGTCTCTTTTAGCACTTTTCTTTCAACTATAAAACTGGCAAACAGGATAGTGATATACGAAAAATGAAATACACAGATGGAAAAGAAATGCAGATATATATATGTATGCGTGCGTATATACGCAAGACAGAAGAAAAATAAACAGTTTTAAAAAAAACACAAGCGTTTTGTTCTTACCTCCGGTTCCCGGATTCCTTCAGCACTCTTTATCTAAGCAAAGCAGACGCTTATCCCGTCAGCACTGCGAGACAACCTCCCGCCCTTTGCTGAGGGATAATGTCTGCTGATCTACCTAGTGCAGATATGTGAAGGACTGGACGGCCCCCAATTGACAATGCTAAATTCTTTTATCGTATAAACAACCCTTTATGAGGTCTAAGAACACTGTACGCTGTTTACTTAAGAAGTACCGTAAGGGTACGCTAGTTGCGTAACGATCGCTTAGCCGTAGGCGAGACGCTCAAGCGTCACGTTCGCTCACGGCCCAGAGATCACAGGCAGGCACGCTATTGGCTGTTGACTAACGTAATGATTCGCTATGGCGTAGCAGACGCTCGAGACCACGAGGAGATCACCAGCGGCGCAGACGCTCACAACGCTATACCTTGATATCTATACCTTTAACAATGAGATACACAGTATACCTTTATGTAGAGACAATGTGTAAGTGCAACCTGGTGTAACCTGATTAACTACAAAGCTGCTTGAGCGTCACCGACGCTCTGTGAACACTTAACACTATGAGAAAATACACAGATACTTGTTTAGGGTCCAAAGCCTATTATCTGTATTATGACTATTATACTTGCAAAAAGAATCACAGTACAAATGATACACTACAATATAACAGAGACTTCCTAACCAAATAACTATACAAGAAATACAATACAATACAATACTAATCAAGGGAAAATACGAGAGAAAAGAGAAGGGAGAGAGAGAGAGAGACGGAGAGAGAGAGAGAGAGATGGAGAGAGACGGAGAGAGAGAGAGAGAGAGAGATAGTGAGAGAGATGAGAGAAATGGCTCACAGAAAGACAATGATTACGGAGAGAAACTTACGCACAAGGGTAACGATCGCAAGCGCTTCTGGACAGCCAGCTTCCCGATTATCAGCAATGAGAACCGTTTGATGAGAAGTGCCAGCTGGATGCCACAGGCCCGTCTTTTATGCTACTCACACAATGCAATCCAATGGTCCCTACAATCTCATTGTCCATTGGACGCAGGAATTCGGCTTCGCATTATAACAAAGGTCATAGGTTGATTCATACAGGTGGGCTGTGTTGTATCAGTGGCCTTGGTTATGCAACACAATGGGTGATGACCAACACATTCCTGTCTTCTGGAGAGCTATTGTTTGACGAATACAAAACAGAATCCTGTTTGGGTTTTGTTCTATATTCATGATGTCCACTTTCAGTTGAGACAATGACATCTCAGCCCTCATTCTCCTGGATACAAACCCTAATCCATTCGAAAACACAGGTGTTGGCCCTCCTCATTGAGTCTCAAAGCTCAGTGTAATTAAAGACTATTGTACTCCGTCTGCGGGAAAGATACTGATTTGGAGTACAATTGATCTTCAATTACTATTCCGGTGCTTACCTTATGCATGTAAAGTTATGAGGCCCTCCCAACATGCAAACTATTGTTTGGGGGATCTCTGAGGTCAAAGAGCCATTTGAGACCCACTGATACCTGTCTCCACTGTTCAGGTGCATGACTAAGTAAGAACAAATAATAATAAATGGACATAACTTCTTATGTCCATAACTATTCGCACGAGCGATTAATCCGCTCCAAACCAACACCGGAATATTGCTATTTAAATACTCTTCCGATGGGTACCAAACACCACTGTATGACTCCTGTTAGACCCTTCGCACAATACAAAGAGGGATCCCTCCGTTCAGGGACATTCTATATTAACCAAACTTTCAGAATCTATCAAAGGGACCATGATCTATAAAATACATTATTTATAAAAATGTGTAACGAATGAGTCGCATGCTACGACTACATACTCTTTACCGTAAATACGCATACCGAGTGCGAGCGAGTGCACACAGTAGCGGGTATGCGCCTTCACGGGAAAGCGCACGCATGCGCAGCGCGTACCAGGGTGAGGTGCAAATATGGCAATGTGTATAGAAACATTTTTCTGACTTTGACAGTTGCTCATGTGGACTTTTATATGTCGGAAAGACTATCAGGCAATTACGTGAGAGAATGGCTCTGCATCGGCAGGCCATTAGAGCAGTGTTGGAAAGAAAACATCAAGATCAACCGGTGGCTCACCACTTTGGGGACTTTAAACACCCTCTAGCCACAATAAGGCAAAAGATTATAGACAACATCCCTGTTAACATCAAAGGAGGTGATCGGAGTACACAATTACTGCAGATGGAGGCACGTTGGATGATGGATCCATTATCTCTGGACAGTGGCATCCCTGGGCCTCAATCAGACCAATAACCTGGGATGTTTTCTTTGAAGATCTATTCCCTTTTCCAGATTAGCATTTCACATTCTGTCCAACTAACCATTTGTCTTTTCAGGTTTAAATTAAGGTGATTGGCCGGGGCATTATAGCCTTTAGTACAGTTAGCAATAGATAATTTACTGAATTTGGACTAATAGAGCGTTTAATAGATGTTTTCTAAAAATATGAACATGGCAGAGTTCTGTCTGATTATAGGCCCTCATTCCGAGTTGATCGCTCGCTAGCTGCTTTTAGCAGCAGTGCAATCGCTAAGCCGCCGCCCACTGGGAGTGTATCTTAGCTTAGCAGAAGTGCGACCGAAAGGACCGCAGAACGGGTTACATTTTTTTCAAGCAGTTTCAGAGTAGCTGCAGACCTACTCCTTCTTTGCGATCACTTCAGTCTGTTTAGTTCCTGTTTTGACGTCACAAACACGCCCTGCGTTCGGCCAGCCACTCCCCCGTTTCCCCAGCCACGCCTGCATTTTTGCCTGACACGCCTGCGTTTTTTAGCACACTCCCGGAAAGAGGTCAGTTACCACCCAGAAACACCCACTTCCTGTCAATCACTATACGATCAGCAGTGCGCCTGAAAAGCGTCACTAGACCTTGTGTGAAACTGCATAGTTTTTTTAGAAAGTATGTCGCACGTGCGCACTGCGGCCCATACGCATGCGCAGAAATGCCGATTTTTAGCCTGATCGCTGCGCTGCGAACAACGGTAGCTAGCGATCAACTTGGAATGACTCCCATAGTTAGCACCGTTCTACCTTCTAGATCGCTAACTGGATGTTTTTTCATTACACTGTTCTTATACTCTGCTGCCATCTTGTGGTTCTAAATAAGTATGCACCTTTTCTCTATGGTGTTTTCTTTCTGTGCTGAAGCGCAGGCTGTGCGGGTTCCCACGGTAACAACACCGAGAAGTGCACGTTGCAGGATCGTGACGTCATTGGACTCCGACGGCATGGGCGCAGCGCTGGGTGTGGGTTGCGGTGGAGACTTCTATCCCTTTTCTTGTTATATAAGGTAAGATATTTACGCTTCTTGTGTATGTCCAGACAAAATTTTAGGCTGATGTTTTTAGTTAGCAAGTCTTCTGGAGAAATGAAGTCCCAGGAGTGCAGCAGGGCTAATGTTTGATATATATATATATATATATATATATATAGTAACAAGCAACCTACCACCAGACAAGACGCTGACACGGTTGTATGAAAGAAATGCAGTCCGTTTACTTCCACAGCATAGTAAACAGATTTTATCACAGCAAGTTCAATGGGTACCTTAATTAGGCACCAGTTCACAAACAGCATGTACACAATCTCAGGCTCCCTGTCTCTAACCCACTGGCCCGTCCTCTATCGCCTGGCCACTTGTTGGAATCAGGAGTCCTGAGCCCTTGCCCTAACAAGCTTTATAAAAGTGTGGCACATGTGTGCCTGATTGCTGGGAGCGCTTGCTCCAATACCTGGACTGGACCTACATGGATGGGATCTCATGTATGGAATTGCAGGGTATTTCTGTGTATCAACAGCAATACAATATTATAATTTCCAACTGCCAGATAATCTTTGACACAACATTAAAGAGACAACTTGATGTGTCCCAACACCTCCCTGGGCTTCCTCTTGGTCCAGCCCTAAACCCAGGTCGCCTTAGCCCAGGGCACCCGAACTGTTGTGCCCTGTCCTGCAAACACCCGGGGTGGCATCCAGACTGGACTGCCACATATCCTCTCCCTAAGCTTCGAGCCTCTGGGTGAAGCTGAGTCCTTCTTTGGCGCACATACCTGCTTGCCAATCTCAGCAGGCATACCCCTTTTCGGGTTGGTCTCTCTCCGAGTATTCCTCCCCACCTCTAGCTGCACCCCACAGAGCTCTGCATCTTTTGAGGATAGAAACTTCCTTGAAAGGGCATCCGCGTTGCCCTGTAATCCTCCTACTCTGTGCTGGACCTTGAAGTGGTACAGCTGGAGGGCAAGAAACCACTGTGTTACCTGGGCGTTGGTCTCCTTATTTAGGCACATCCATTAGAGCGGAGCGTGATTGTGATTAAGGTGAACTCCCGTCCCAGGAGATAGTACCTCAGAGTCTCTACTGTCCACATGATAGCCAGGCATTCCTGCTCTACCGTGGCATATCGCTGTTCCCGAGGCAGTAATTTCTTGCTGAGATAGAGGACTGGTTTCTCTTCCCCACCTACCTCCTGAGACAACACTGCACCGAGGCCTGTTCCTGAAGCATCCGCCTGCAGGATGAACCTTTAACCGAAGTCCGGGGCTATCAACACTGGTACTTTGCACAGGGCACTTTTTAAGTCCTTCCAGGTCTCATGTTCCTGGAACGTCCACACAAGCTTATCTGGACTGTGCATTTTCAAGCAATCAGTGAGCGGGGCTGCTCTGGTGGCAAAGTTCGGGATAAACCTGCAGTAATATCCCACTAGGCCCAAGAAGGCCCTGAGTTGGATTTTCCTCTCAGGCCTTGGACAGACAGCAACTGCCTCCACCTTATTGACCTGAGGTTTGATTTGGCCCTGGCCCACTACGTACCCCAAGTATTTAACCTCCGACATACCTATCGCAAACTTCTCTGGGTTGGCCGTGAAGCCGTGGAAGTGCAGAGACTTTAATACGGCTTCTACTTTGGCCAGATGAGACTCCCAGTCATCACTGAAGATAACCATAACATCTAGGTACGCGGCTGCGTACTTTCGGTGGGGCTGGAGGAGCTTATTCATAGCCCGCTGGAACGTGGTCGGGGCCCTGTGAACCCCAAGAGTGGTCAAGTATTGGCTTTTGACCAGTTGCTCAATCATCTCATCAACGCGTGGCATGGGATAGGCTTCAAATTTAGATACTTGGTTCAACCTGCGTTGGTCGTTGCAGAACCGCAGTGCTCCGGACGGCTTGGGAACCAGCACTATGGGGTTATTCCACCCGCTGGTGGACTCTTCAATAACCCCCAGGCGTAACATGTCCTCCACTTCCTTGCATACTGAATCCCTCTTTGCCTCGGGTATCCGGTATGGCCGCAGATTGACTACTACCCCCGGAGGAGTAACGATATCGTGCTTGATGATCTTTGTCCTCCCTGGAATCGCCGAAAGACATCTAAATTTGATGCGGCTTAACCTCATCGAGAAATCTGTCAATTGGGACCGCGCATGTCGAGATCTTGGCCACTCTTGCAGTTGCTGTCTCTGAGCTTTCCCTCCAAGGCTTCAGCAGATTTATATGATAGATCTGTGTAAGCTTTTGCTTTCCCGGTTGGCTCACACAATAAATCACTGGTCCCACTGCCTCGAGCACTGTATATGGCCCTTGCTAATGGGCATAAAGCTTGCCCTCCACTGTGGGTACCAGGACCAAGACCTTGTCTCCAGGGTTAAAACTCAGTTTCTTAGCTGGGACATCATAATGACGTTTCTGTCTAGACTGGACCTGAGTCATATGGTCCCTAACCACCGGAGCTATCTGCTAGAACTGCCAGCTGGTGGATGAACTTACTACAGTTGGCTCCTTGGATGTCTGTTGTTCCCATCCCTCCTTTAGGAGGTCCAGTATTCCCCGGGGCTGTCTGCCGTACAACAGCTCAAAGGGGCTGAAGCCTGTAGAGGACCGGGGAACCTCTCAGGTGGCGAACATCAGAAAAGGTAGGAGCTGGTCCCAATCTATTTTGTCCTGGGCGACTGCCCTCCTGAGCATCTGCTTGAGTGTGCGGTTAAAATGCTCCACCAAGCCATCAGTCTGGGGATGATTATACGCTGAGGTGCGAATCTTCTTAACCCCCAGCAGCCGATATAAGTCGCTTATCAGCCGGGACATAAATGGTGTCCCCTGGTCAGTGAGGACCTCCTTGGGTATGCCCAGGTGGGAGAAGATCAGCATTAGTTTTTTGGCAATGGTTGCTGTCTTCATGTTTCTTAGAGGTATGGCTTCAGGTTATCGTGTGGCATAATCAAGGAGGACTAAGATATACTGATGTCCCCTTGCTGATTTTTCTACCGGCCCCACAATATCCATGCCAATCCTTTCAAATGGAACGGATATTACCGGAAGAGGGATGAGGGGAGCTCTGTACTGGGGCTTTGGTGCAGTGTGCTGGCAGATGGGGCACTCCTGGCAGTACTTTGCTTCCGATGCTCAGATTACCGGCCAGGAAAACCACTACTGTATCCTCTGTAGAGTTTTCTACTCCCCCAAATGTCCTCCCCACAACTGTGAATGGGCAGCTTCCAGGACAAGAGGCTGATGGACCCGTGGTACTATAAGCTGCTCAACTTTCTTGCCCCGTACCTCGACAACCCGATATAGTAAATCCTTCTCTACTATGAAATAAGGGCTGCCCCCTCTGGATAAGGGCGAATACATTTTCCCATTATAAGTACAATCGTTCTGGAAAGCATTTGTGAGGTTCAGGTCTTCCCGCTGGTATCGTCCGAAATCCTGAAGTGATATGATAGTTTTTAATGTCCTTTCGTCACTCGCCTCCTCCGGATCGGTCGGCTCTTCTGGCATAGACGTACCGACTCCACACAGACACTCGGTTCCTGAAGACTTACTCGACCTTCGAGCCACAGAGCTGAAAGATAAAGGCAGCTCCTCGAGTTGAAATGCCAGCAGTTCAGATAGGCCAGAGAAATCTGGCCGCAGGATCAAAAGATAAAGTGAGGGCAGGGTGACGGCTCCCACAAGCTGGATTGTCTGCCCAAGATGTTGCACTGGAAACCGCACTCTAGGGTGGCACCATGACGCAGAGCACCTCAACCGCAGGTAAGACCTGGTCAGTGCCTTCAGGGTCCGACCCCACGGAGATAATTGACAACTCACTCCCGGTATCGACAAGCGCCTGGATTGGCCGTGCTGTGATCTGGAGGGTCACCTGGAACCGCGAGGGCACAGACGAACCCTTGCTTCCAACACAGCTGAAGGCTGGTTGCCCTGATTTCCCTGCACCACACTCCATAGGCTCAGGTTGTTTGGTGCAGTCCTTTCGGATGTGGCCCTGTTCCCCGCACTCATAGCAGACGATCGGATTGGTCCGGGCCCCCATTTCCGGAGGTTAACAGGTCCGGGGTCTTGGGACTGGTCGAATCTCTCAGTCTGAGGGCTTAGCCATTTTCCCCAGCACAGCATATCTCTCCATTGCGGTGGCTAGGTCCTCCATATTTTGAGGGTCAGCCTGGAGAACTCACCTTTGCATGCCTCTGTCTAAGACCCGCACATAGTGGTCTATGGCTACGGTCTCCATCACTTGGGCAGCCGTATTCCTTTCCGGCTGAAGCCAAGACATCGCCATTTTTAGAAGTTCAGCCAGCTGGATTTGATAATTCTCTGTCGAGGTCCAACGCCAGTCCTGGAACCGCTGGGCTTTGCAGTCCTTGGTTACGCCAATGTGACCCAGTATGGCAGCTTTAAGCTGCGAATAGGTGGATGCCTGGTCTGTCGGGAGGTCAAATATGGGGTTAGCTTATTCAACCAGCTATCCTCTGGCCATCCCAGGCATGCGGCTGCGCGCTCAAAGGTCCCCAGGTAGACTTCCACATCGTCTGAGGGACACATCTTTTGCAACGGCCTAGGCTCCTGATGATGCTGTCCCAAAAGACTCACTTCATCACGAATCCGGCGCAGGGTTTCCTGCTGAGCCTGTACTTGTGTTTGGAGAAGCTGCATCTTGAATTTTTGCCCCGCAGCCACATTAGTTAAGGCCCTTACACCACCAGCCTGGCTGGTTACTAACCAGACCAGAGGAAGTTTGCAGAGTCTGTGGAGACTGTCACCACTCTGGCAGCAACCACATTGGGCGCCAATTTGTAACAAGCGACCTTCCACCAGACAAGATGCAAACACAGATGTATGAAAGAAATGCAGTCCATGTACTTCCACAGCATAGTAAACAGACATTGGGGGTCATTCCGAGTGGATCGTAGCTGTGCGATCAGGCACTCAGACATACGGGGGGACGCCCAGCACAGGGCTAGTTCGCCCCGCATGTCAGTGCCGGGTCCTTCCCCCCCCCGCAGAAATGCAAAAGCATCGCAGAGTGGTGATGCTTTTGCATTTGAGGAGTAACTCCCGGCCAGCGCAGCTCCTGCGAGTGGCCGGGAGAACCTCTTTGCTGCCCGGGTCGCAGCGGCTGCGTGTGACATCACGCAGCTGCCGCAGCCTGCCCCCCAACGGTCCGGCCACGCCTGCGTTGGCCAGACCACGCCCCCTAAATGGCGGCTTAACGCCGCCTTCCAGCCCCCTCTCGCCCAGTGACCGCCTCTGCCTGTCAATCAGGCAGAGGCGATCACTAGGGAAATACGGCATTCGGCCGTCCAGCATGCACAGGCGCACTGCGGTGCCAGCGCATGCGCAGATCCGACTTGATCGCTGCGCTGCGATAAACTGCAGCGAACGAACGGGTCGGAATGACCCCCACTATCAGCGCAAGTTCAATGGGTACCTTAATTAGGCACCAGTTCCCAAACAGCATGTACACAATCTCAGGTTCCCTGTCTCTAACCCATTGGCCCGTCCTCTATCGCTTGGCCACTTGTTGGCATCAGGAGCCCTGAGCCCTTGCCCTAACGAGCTAAGCTATAAAAGTGTGACACAGGTGTGCCTGATTGCTGGGAGCGCTTGCTCCAATACCTGGACCGGATCTACATGGATGGGATCTCATGTATGAAATTGCAGGGTATTTCTGTGTATCAACAGCAATACAATATTATAATTTCCAACTTCCAGATAATCTTTAACACAACCTTAAAGAGACAACCTGCTGTGTCCCAACACCTCCCTGGACTTCCTCTTGGTCAAGTCCTAGACCCAGGTTGCCTTAGCCCAGGGCACCCAAACTGTTGTGCCCTGTCCTGCAAACACCCGGGGTGGCATCCGGACTGGATTGCCACAATAGATAGATAGATAGATAGATAGATAGATAGATAGATAGATAGATAGATAGATAGATAGATAGATAGATAGATAGATAGATAGATAGATAGATAATACAAATAGATAAGATAGATAGATAGATAGATAGATAGATAGATAGATAGATAGATAGATAGATAGATAGATAGATAGATAGATAGATAGAAAACCATAAGTCCCGCACTCTCCTATTTCTTCTTAGATAACTTTCGGGGTGCTCCCAATGGATCCACACAAATGGTCCACCGAATATATACCGTCCCACTGTAGGGTTGGAGGGTGCACTCTCCAGGAAAAAACTCCAATGCAATTAACTCGAGTTGTCATCAATTTTATTCAGCGTAGCCTCATAATATCTCAAAAACTTGAATCTTCATCAGGAGAAGGCATACAACTTTCCAACATCAATAAAATCCAAATACATGTAATTGAAATGAAACTCAGTGTCTAAACAGAGGAAAACATATGATACAAATCAGACTCAGACTGCCAGGCCACCACTGAGCGCAATACTATGTGAAACACAATGCCTCCACCAATCCAGTGTACTATACCAATGTCACTTCTATGTGGTAAAACTTTAAAGATATGACTCACTGCGTGTCGTGTCCATAGGCATATGGCAAAATACCAAAGCGACTCACGACAACGCCAGGAAGGCCAGCATGCTTCTAAACACAATGTAAAAGTAGCTACATAAATACACAGTGATGGGAAAAAAATGGACAATATCACTTGTAGGAAAGAAAAACACTCTCGTACAATAGTATGCTATCAGGACCATATATCATACATCATGCGCACTAAGCATCAGGTCTTCTTAAACACACTATAAATGATCAGAGGAGAGCAATCAATACTATAAATACTCACAATGCAATAAGGCAGAGGTTCTCAAACTCGGTCCTCAGGACCCCACACAGTGCATGTTTTGCAGGTCTCCTCACAGAATCGCAAGTGAAATAATTAGCTCCCCCTGTGGACCTTTTAAAAAGTGTCAGTGAGTAATTAATACACCTGTGCACCTGCTGGGTTACCTGCAAAACATGCACTGTGTGGGGTCCTGAGGACCGAGTTTGAGAACCTCTGCAATAAGGGATTAAACAACCTAATGTTAAGAACACTCACCAGTACAATGCTCAAAGACAGTATCCATTCTGGCCGTACTAAGGGAAAAGACTACCAGATATTTATAGAGCACTAAACATGAAGTGCTCGTTAGGCCGGAAGTACGGCGGCATAACACTGAAATATACACCAAACACAGTTATATATCCATTAATCTCTACTAGAGATGAGCGGATCCCTGAGATCCGAACCCTACCGAACCTCCCTACCCAAGTCCGGATCTGAGTCAGGCTCGGGTTTTCCTGCCTGACTAGGAAACCAGAACAAGGCAAAACATCATCACCCCGCTGTCGTATTCTCGCGGGATTTGGATTCCATATAAGGAGCCAAGCGTCCCCGCCGTTTTCACTCCGGCATTGGAGAGTGTAGAGAGAGGACGTGTCTCTGTTCTCTCAGTGGGGGTCATTCCGAGTTGTTCGCTCGTTATTTTTTTCCGCTACGGAGCGATTAGTCGCAAACTGCGCATGCGCAATGTTCGCAGTGCGCCTGCACCAAGTAAATTAGCACAAAAGTTTGGTATTTTACTCACGGCTTAACGAAGATTTTTCATCGTTCTGGTGATCATAGTGTGATTGACAGGAAGTGGGTGTTTCTGGGCGGAAACTGGACGTTTTATGGGAGTGTGCGGAAAAACGCTGACGTTTCTGGGAAAAACGCGGGAGTGGCTGGAGAAACGGGGGAGTGTCTGGGCGAATGCTGGGTGTGTTTGTGACGTCAAACCAGGAACGAAACTTACTGAACTGATCGCAGTGTAGGAGTAAGTCTGGAGCTACTCAGAAACTGCAAAGAAATTTCTATTCGCAATTCTGCTAATCTTTCGTTCGCACTTCTGCTAAGCTAAGATACACTCCCAGAGGGCGGCGGCTTAGCGTGTGCAATGCTGCTAAAAGCAGCTAGCGAGCGAACAACTCGCAATGAGGGCCAGTGTCCGTGTCTTGTGCTGCATCTGTCCAGTCACAGTGGTTGTGTCCTCTTGCCTCATCAGTTCAGTGGTGGTGTATTGTGCTGCATCAGTCCAGTGGTAGTGTCCTGTGCATCAGCCATCAGTCAGTCCAGTGGCCAGTCACAGTGGTGTCCTCTGCTGCCATATGTCCAGTGCTGCTGAATAATAACAAGTCCCTTACAGTGTTGCTGTGTTGTCCTGCATCGGACCAGTGGTAGTGTCCTGGGCATCAGCCATCAGTCAATCCAGTGACCAGTCACAGTGGTATCCTCTGCTGCCATATGTCCAGTGCTCCTGTGCCGCATATTGTGTTATATAACTCCAGAAAAATAATGGAGAACAAAAATTTGGAGGATAAAATAGGGAAAGATCAAGAACCACTTCCTTCTAGTGCTGAAGCTGCTGCCACTAGTCATGACATAGACGATGAAATGCCATCAATGTCGTCTGCCAAGGCCGATGCCCAATGTGATAGTAGAGGACATGTAAAATCCAAAAAGCCAAAGTTCAGTAAAAAGACCCAAAAAAGAAATGTAAATGGTCTGAGGAGAAATGTACACTTGCCAATATGCCATTTACGACACGGAGAGGCAAGGAACTGATAAGGCCCTGGCCTATGTTCATGACTAGTGGTTCAGCTTCACATGACGATGGAAGCCCTCATCCTCCCGCTAGAAAAATTAAAAGAGTTAAGCTGGAAAAAGCACAGAAAAGAACTGTGTGTTCTGAGATGGTATCACAAATACCCAAGGAGAGTCCAAGTGTGTCGGCGGTTGCGATGCCTGACCTTCCCAACACTGGATGGGAAGAGGTGGCTCCTTCCACCATTTGCACGCCCCCTGCAAGTGCTGGAAGGAGCACCCACAGTCCAGTTTCTGATATTCAAATTGAAGATGTCACTGTTGAAGTACACCAGGATGAGGATATGGGTGTTGCTAGCACTGAGGAGGAAGTTGACGATGAGGATTCTGATGGTGATGTGGTTTGTTTAAATGAGGCACCGGGGGAGACACCTGTTATCAGAGGTGTAGCTAGGTGCCATGGTGCCCGAAGCAAGGGTATGTTTCGGCACCCCCTCCCCTTTACTAAATTGGGTGAATGTTACATTTGAAAAGAAGAAATATTAAAAAATCCAAAATTGGTGGCAGGGCTGGTTCTAGACTTTGTGGAGCTCAGGGTGAAAGTTTCCTTTGGCGCCCCTATGATTAACATAGGGACTCCTAAAAATATAAGAGTGTGGCTTCATGGGGAAGGGGCGTGGCCACAGAATAGTACCAATTGAGATTACACAGCACAGTTTTGTCTGATATTCACATTACACCACACAGTAGTGTCCATTATTCACATTACACGACACAGTAGTACCCCTCTTATACACTTTATGCCACACAGTAGAGCCCCTTATACTTGTTACACAACACAGAGAGGTGCTGTAGCAACTGGGGCAGAGAGCGGTGCTGCAACTGCCTTGGCAGAGATTGATGCTGCAGCAGCCGGGACATAGAGGGAGGTGCTGCAGCAGCTGGGGCATAAATAGGTGATGCAACAGCTTGGACAGAGAGAAGCGCTGCAGCAGCCGGGGCAGAAAGAGGTGCTACAGAGAGTGGTGTAGCAGGACAGAGTTAAGCCTGCTTCACAGTTACAAGCAAACTATGAGACATGTAAAGAGGGCGGCAGAGATCCAGCATGTGCTAGCTGTCAGTGTCTCCTGCTGTCACCTCTGACCTGCCCTGTTCCCCACCCAGTCTCCGAGTCTGAATAAGTGTGCGCCCCTCTGCTTCTTTTGTTACTGCCCTGCGGCTGTCTGTAAAGTGGCATGTGGTTTAGCGGGTGAAGAGAGGGGAGAGTCAGACGGCAGCACGCCCTTTACATTTTCCAGCACCCGGAGCTCATGCTCCGCCAGAGCCACCCTTGCTACACCCCTGCCTGTTATCTGTGGGATGAAGAAGCCCATTGTGATGCCTGTGCAAAATACCAAAAAAGCCACGACTTCAGTGTGGAATTATTTCTCCACAAATCCGGACAACAGGTGTCAAGCCGTGTGTTGCCTCTGTCAATCTGTAATAAGTAAGGGTAAGGATGTTAACCACCTAGGAATATTCTCCCTTATACGTCACCTGCAGCGCATTCATCAGAAGTCAGTGTCAATTTGTGAAACTTTGGGTAAGAGCATAAGCAGCCCAATGACACTTAAATCCCTTCTTCCTCTTATACCCAAGCTCCTGCAAGCCACACCACCAACTCCCTCAACATCAACTTCCTCCTCAGCCATGAACATCAGTAGTCCTGCAGGCGATGTCCCTGTCAAGACTGACGAGTCCTCTCCTAACCGGGATTACTCGGGAGGATCCTTGAGTGGTACGCCTACTGCTGCTGTTGCTGCCGCTGCTGCTGTTGTTGCTGCTGGGAGTCGATCGTTATCCCAGAGGGGAAGTCGGAAGACCACTTGTACTACTTCAACTAAGCAATTGACTGTCCAACAGTCCTTTGTGAGGAAGATGAAATATGACAGCAGTCATCCTGTTGCAAAGTGGATAACTGAGGCCTTGACACATATGTTGGTGTTAGACGTGCATCCGGTGTCCGCCATTAGTGCAGTGGGATATAGACAATTGATGGAGGTATTATGTCCCATCTAGTTTCCACTTCACTAGGCAGGCGATACAGAGATTGTACAGAGACGTCAGAAAAAGTGTCACCAGTGTCCTAAAAAATGCGGTTGTATCCAATGTCCACTTAACAACGGACATGTGGACAAGTGGAACAGGGCAGACTAAGGACTATATGACTGTGACAGCCAACTGGGTAGATGTATGGCCTCCCGCAGCAACAGCAGCAGCGGCACTAGTAGCAGCATCTCGCAAATCCAAACTCGTTTCTAAGCAGGGTACGCTGTGTATCACCGCTGACAACCTCTTGCGGAAACTGAGGGACATCATCGCGCATTGGCTTACCCCACTTAGACTCTCCTGGGGATTTGTGATATCGGACAATGCCACCAATATTGTGCGTGCATTACAACTGGGTAAATTCCAGCAACTCTCATGTTTTGCACATACAATTAATTTGGTGGTGCAGAATTTTTTGAAAAATGACAGGAGTGTACAGGAGATGTCGGTGGCCCGAAAAATTGCGGGCCACTTTTGACATTCTGCCACTGCGTGCCAAAGACTGGAGCAACACTCCTGAACCTGCCCTGTCATCAACTGAAGCAAGAGGTGGTAACGAGGTAGAATGCAACACTTTATATGCTTCAGAGGATGGAGGAGCACCAAAAGACCATAAAAGCCTTTGTATCCACCTACGATATAGGCAAAGGAGGGGAAATGCATCTGACTCAAAAAGAGTGGAGAATGATTTCCGTCTTGTGCAAGGTTCTCCAACCCTTTGAACTTTCCACACGTGAAGTCAGTTCAGACACTGCCAGCTTGAGTCAGGTCATTCCCCTCATCGTGCTTTTGCAAAATCAGCTGGAGAAATGAAAGGAGGAGCTAAGACAGAGCGATTCTGCTAAGTATGTGGGACTTGTGGATGGAGCCCTTCATTCACTTTGCCAGGATTCAATGGTGGTCAATCTGTTGAAATCAAAGCACTACATTTTGGCCACCGTGCTCGATCCTAGGTTTAAAGCCTACGTTGTATCTCTCTTTCCGGCAGACACAAGTGTGCAGAGGTGCAAAGACCTGCTGGTGAGTAAATTTTCAACTCAAGTGGAAAGTGACCTGTCAACAGCTCATCCATCAATTTCTCCCGCCACTGGGGCTGCAAGGAAAAGGATAAGAATTTCTAGCCCACCCACTGGCAGTGGTGCAGGGCAATCAGGAGCGAAAGCTGACATCTGGTCCAGACTGAAGGACCTGCCAACGATTACTGACATGTCTACTGTCACTGCATATGATTCTGTCACCATTTGAAAGAATGGTGGAGGATTATATGAGTGACAGCATCCAATTAGGCATATCAGACAGTCCGTATGTATACTGGCAGGAAAAAGAGGCAATTTGTATTCCCTTGCACAAACTGGCTTTATTTTACCTAAGTTGCCCCCCTCCAGTGTTTATTGCAGCCGGTAACCTTGTCAGCGATCGGCGTAGGAGGTTACTTCCAAAAAATGTGGAGAAGATAATGTTCATCAAAATTAATTAGAAATTCCTCCAGGAGACCTTGACCAGCAATTGTCTCCGGAAAGTACACATGGACCTGAGATAGTGGATTCCAGTGGGGACAAATGTATACTCTGTGAGGAGGGGGCTGTACACAGTGAAAGGGGTGAGGAATCGGAGGATGAGGTCGACATCTTGCCTCTGTAGAGCCAGTTTGTGCAAGGAGAGATTGATTGCTTCTTTTTTGGTGGGGGCCCGAACAAACCAGTCATTTCAGCCACAGTCATGTGGCAAACCCTGTCGCTGATTGGTTTGTTAAAGTGTACATGTCCTGTTTATACAACATAAGGGTGGGTGGGAGGGCCCAAGGACAATTCCATCTTGCACGTCTTTTTCTACTTTGCATCATGTGCTGTTTGGGTACTATTTTTTAAAGTACCATCCTGTCTGACACTTCCGTATATGTCCAGTGGTACTGCCATATAATTACAGTGATACTGCCGTATATGTCCAGTGGTACTGCCATATAATTCCAGTGATATTGCCATATAATTCCAGTGATATTGCTGTATAATTCTAGTGGGAATTGTTTGTGTCGCTTGGCTTAGTCAGACAGCTACTCCATTGCACCTCTTCTACATCTTTGCATGAGGTGCTGTTTGGGACCTAGTTTTTGAAAAGTGCCATCCTGTCTGCCACTGCAGTGCCACTCCTAGATTGGCCAATTGTTTGTGTCACTTGGCTTAGTCATACAGCTACCTCATGGCACCTCTTCTACATCTTTGCATGAGGTGCTGTTTAGGGCCTTTTTTTATAGCTGCCCTCCTGTGTGCCACTGCAGTGCCACTCCTAGACGGACAATTTTTTGTGTCGCTTGGCTTAGTCATACAGCTACCTCATAGCACCTCTTCTACATCTTTGCATGAGGTGCTGTTTGGGGCCTTTTTTTCATATCTGCCCTCCTGTCTGACACTGCAGTGCCACTCCTAGATGGGCCAGGTGTTTGTGCCGCACACTTGTGTCGCTTAGCTCAGTCATCTAACAACCTCGGTGCAACCTTTTGGCCTAAAAACAATATTGTGAGGTGTGAGGTGTTCAGAATAGACTGGAAATGAATGTTATTGAGGTTAATAATACCGTAGGATCAAAATTACCCACAAATTCTGTGATTTTTGCCGTTTCTATGTTTTTTTCAAAAATCATCCAGATCCAAAAACCAAAACCAAAACACGAAGGTGTGGTTTTGGCAAAACCAAGCCAAAACCAAAACACAAAAGTGGAATTAGAACCAAAACCAAAACACGAAAAGTGCCAGCCGCACATCTCTAATCTCTACCAGTTGAGACACTGAGACACTGTAGCCACCGCATGCCACATGCCAATTCCATACTACATAGTAGGGAGGAGAGTGGCTCAATAATTACACCAGAACAACGATCCACGCCACGACCGGAAATCGCGCATGTTCCACAGGTCAACTGGCCGGAAGTTGCCGCCAAAGACAGCCATACAACCTGACTCAAAGATCCTAGTGCTCCACTCATAACCAGATGGACGAAACGTGCGTTTTACCTCAACAGGGGAGCCAACAGTGTAATATCAAGTACATCTGTGCGTTCCACTGCCTTCAACTGCGAAGTGCGGTGCGTTACACCTCTGTAAAAACTAATCCACAGCACAACCATAATAATCCTACTACAACACTATTATTATGTTCAGGGTGACCTGGCAGAAAAACAAAGGACCCTCCATGCTAAAAAATAACAAAGGAACAAATAAATCCATTGATATATAAAAGGATAAATAAACAAACATACATATAACATATACGCAATCGCATACCGATACATACATATGCCTATTAGATACCTATATGACAATGCCAATCAGATTGCATATACAACATAATGGTACATATAACGTAGGGAAATCCAAGATAAAGTCCCACCATTGATTTAAACAGGATTTTGGTACTCACCGTTAAATCCTTTTCTCCTAGTCCGTAGAGGATGCTGGGGACTCCAAAAGGACCATGGGGTATAGACGGGATCCGCAGGAGCTTGGGCACACTAAAAAGACTTAAAACTGGGTGTGAACTGGCTCCTCCCTCTATGCCCCTCCTCCAGACCTCAGTTATAGGAACTGTGCCCAGGAGAGACGGACAGTACAAGGAAAGATTTTTGTTTTAACTAAGGGCTACCAAACTACCAGCCCACACCATAAACATACCGTACAACCGGAATAACGCCAAACCAGATAACAGTATGCATAAAACTCCAGCAACCAGCTGCAACAAACCTATACACAACTCGTGTACAAATTAACTTAACCAGTAAGAAAACACACTGCAAGTAATAGTCCGCACTGGGACGGGCGCCCAGCATCCTCTATGGACTAGGAGAAAAGGATTTAACGGTGAGTACCAAAATCCTGTTTTCTCTTACGTCCTAGAGGATGCTGGGGACTCCAAAAGGACCATGGGGATTATACCAAAGCTCCAGAACGGGCGGGAAAGTGCGGACGACTCTGCAGCACCGACTGAGCAAACGCCAGGTCCTCATCGGCCAGGGTATCAAACTTATAGAACTTAGCAAAAGTGTTCGAACCCGACCAAGTAGCTGCTCGGCAAAGCTATAGCGCCAAGACACCTCGGGCAGCCGCCCAAGATGAGCCCACTTTCCTGGTAGAATGGGCTTTAACCGATTTCGGCACCGGCAGTCCTACCGAAGAATGAGCCTGCTGGATCGTACTACAAATCCAGCGTGCAATAGTCTGTTTTGAAGCGGGATGACCAATCTTGTTGGCCGCATACAAAACAAACAACGCTTCAGTTTTCCTAGTAACAGCTGTCCTAGAAACATATACTTTTAACGCTCTTAGAACATCCAGAGATTTTGGAATCGCCCCCTCTTCCGTAGCTACCGGAACCACAATAGGTTGGTTAATGTGAAATGAAGAAACCACCTTCGGTAGAAATTGTCGACGAGTCCTCATTTCCGCCCTATCCGAATGAAAAATCAAGTACGGGCTCTTATGAGATAAAGCTGCCAATTCCGACACTCGCCTGGCAGAAGCCAGCACCAAAAGCATAACGACCTTCCAAGTGAGAAATTTCAACTCAACCTTACGCAAAGGTTCAAACCAGGAAGACATGAGAAACCGTAAGACGACATCGAGGTCCCATGGAGCTACAGGAGGTACAAACGGCGGATTGATATGCATTACACCCTTCACAAAGGTCTGAACCTCTGGGAGGGCAGCTAACTCTTTTTGAAAGAAAATAGACAAAGCCAAAATTTGCACTTTGATGGAACCCAATTTCAGGCCTGCATCTACGCCCGCCTGTAAAAAAGTGGAGAAAACGACCAAAGTGAAAATCCTCCGCAGGAGCCTTTTTAAGCTCACACCAGGAAACATACTTCCTCCAAATACGGTGATAGTGTTTTGCCGTAACCTCTTTCCTAGCCTTAATGAGAGTTGGAATTACTTCCCTGGGAATACCCTTACGAGCTAAGATCTGGCGCTCAACCTCCATGCCGTCAAACGCAGCCGCGGTAAGTCTGGAAACACGCATGGACCCTGCAACAACAGATCCTCTCTTAGAGGCAGCGGCCAAGGATCTTCCACCAGCAAGGCCTGAAGATCCGGGTACCAGGCCCTTCTTGGCCAGTCTGGAACGACGAGAATCGCCTGAACCCTTGCTCGACGAATGATCCCCAGCACCTTTGGAATGAGAGGAAGTGGAGGGAACACATACACCGACTGGAAGACCCACGGAGACACCAGGGCGTCCACTGCCATGACTTGTGGGTCCCTTGACCTGGAACAATACCTCGGGAGCTTCTTGTTGAGCCGAGACGCCATCATGTCTATCAACGGAATTCCCCAGCGTCTAGTCACTTCTGCAAATACCTCTTGGTGCAGAGCCCACTCTCCCGGATGGAGGTCGTGTCTGCTGAGGAAATCCGCTTCCCAGTTGTCCACCCCCGGTAGGAAAACTGCTGACAGTGCGCTGACGTGTTGTTCCGCCTAGCGAAGGATCTTTGTGGCCTCCACCATTGCCGCTCTGCTCCTTGTTCCGCCTTGCCGGTTTATACGGGACACCGCTGTGATGTTGTCTGACTGTACCAGGACCGGTCGATCCTGAAGAAGACTTCTTGCTTGGAGCAGGCCGTTGTAAATGGCTCTTAACTCGAGAATATTTATGTGGAGGCAGGCTTCCTGGAGCGACCATTTTCCCTGGAAATTTCTTCCTTGGGTGACTGCGCCCCAGCCCCGGAGACTTGCATCTGTCGTCAGAAGTACCCAATCCTGGATACCGAATCAGCATCCCCCCAGGAGGTGATGAGCTTGTAGCCACCACAGGAGAGAAATTCTGGCTCTGGGAGATAGACTTATCTTCCGGTGAATGTGTAGATGAGATCCAGACCATTTGCTCAGCAAGTCCCACTGAAACACGCGGGCGTGAAATCTGCCAAATGGAATGGCTTCGTACGCCGCAACCATCTTCCCCAGAACCCGAGTACAATAATGGATCGACACACTCGTCGGCTTCAGAAGTTCTCTGACCATCGTCTGCAGTTCCCGAGCCTTTTCTTCTGGAAGGAATACCTTCTGTAACTCCGTGTCCAGAATCATGTCCAGAAAAGGAAGCCGAGTGGTCGGAATCAACTGGGATTTCGGCAAATTGAGCACCCAACCGTGCTGTCACAGAACCGATAGTGACAACTCTACACTTCTCAGCAACCGTTCCTTGGACCTCGCCTTTATCAGGAGATCGTCCAAGTACGGGATAATTGAAACCCCTTGTTTGCGAAGAAGAACCATCATTTCTGCCATGACCTTGGTGAAAATCCTCGGAGCCGTGGAAAGCCCAAACGGCAACGTCTGAAATTGGTAATGAGAATCCTGTATCGCAAACCTGAGGAAAGCCTGATGTGGAGGATATATCGGCCCATGTAAGTAGGCATCCTTTATGTCGACTGACGCCATAAAATCCCCCCCCCCCCCTCCAGGCTGGCAATCACCGCTCGAAGGGATTCCATCTTGTACTTGAAGACTTTCAAGTATGGATTGAGGGAATTTAGATTTAGAATTGGTCTGACCGAACCGTCCGGTTTCGGTACCACAAAGAGGCTCGAGTAGAACTCCTCCCCCCGCTGGGACGGAGGGACGGGAACAATGACCTTCTGTAGACACAATTTTTGAATCGCCGCCCGGACCACCTCCCTGTCCGGAAGAACCACTGGTAATGCCGAAATGAAGAACCGGTGAGGGGGCATCTCCTGAAACTCCAGTTTGTATCCTTGAGACACGATTTCTAACACCCAAGGATCCAAGTCTGATTGAATCCAGACATGGCTGAATACCTGAAGACGGCCCCCCACCGGTCCGGACTCCCCCAGGGAAGCCCCAGCGTCATGCGGTGGACTTGGTAGCAGCCGGGGAGGACTTCTGGTCCTGTGCGCCTGAGGCTGCAGGAAGTTTTCCTCCACGTCCTCTACCCTTTGAGGCGAGGAAAGACGAACCTTTCCCACGCCTGTATTTATTGTGACGAAAGGACTGCATTTGTTGATGTGGTGCCTTTTTCTGTTGTGTGGGAACATAAGGAAGAAAAGAGGACTTACCCGCAGTCGCGGGTCCGCCAGGCCGTCCCCAAACAAGACAGTACCTTTAAAGGGTAGAGCTTCCATAGACCTCTTGGAGTCGGCATCAGCATTCCATTGATGGATGCACAAGGCCCTCCTGGCAGATATCGACATGGCATTGGTCCTTGATCCCAAGAGACAGACGTCCCTTGCCGCGTCCTTTAGGTAATCCGCAGCGTCCTTAATATAACCGAGAGTTAGAAGGACCTTATCTTTATCAAGAGTATCCATGTCACTAGCTAAATTCTCAGCCCATTTAGCAATAGCACTACTCACCCATACCGACGCCACAGCAGGTCTGAGCAATGCACCCGTATTAGCGAAAATGGACTTCAGACACGTCTCCAACTTGCGATCCGCCGGATCTTTGAGAGCTGCCGTGTCAGGAGACGGAAACGCCACCTTCTTAGACAAACGGGATAGAGCTTTATCAACAGTTGGAGATGTCTCCCATTTTTCCCTGTCATCAGAGGGGAAAGGATACGCCATATAAATCCTCTTGGGAATCTGCCATTTCTTATCCGGCGACTCCCCAGCCTTTTCACAAAGAGTATTCATTTCATGAGAGGGGGGAAACTTCACCTCAGGTTTCTTTCCCTTGAACAAGCAAATCCTTGTTTCCTGTACCGCAGGTTCATCAGAAATCTGCAAAACATCCTTTATAGCCACAATCATGTACTGAATACTCTTAACTAATCGTGGATGTAACGCAGCCTCAGTGAAATCGACCTCGGAATCAGAGTCCGTGTCGGTATCCGTATCCCCCACCTGAGTAAAAGGCCTCTTATGGGACCCGGATGGGGTCTGTACCTGAGATAAAGCCTCCTCCATGGACTTTTTCCACACCTGCGTCTGTGACTCAGACTTATCTAACCACTTAGATAAAGAAGCTACATTGGAATTTATTGTATTAAGGAGTGCTAGTAAATCAGGAGTCGGCTGCGTCGACAGTGCTACATCTAGCCCCGCATCCCCACCTCCCATAACCTCCTCTGGTGAATAACATCCAGGCTCCGACATGTCGACACGTAGTACCGACACACAACACACACAGAACCGTCCCAGCAAGGTGACAGGCCCACAATGCAGCCTAGAAGAGGAGACAGAGGGAGTATGCCAGCTCACACCCCAGCGCCTGTATATTGGTACACGAATATATGTACCCAGCGCTGCCTTATTATCAAAAAGACTGGTACCCCACTGCGGCTCCCCTCAGGAGATGCCCCCTTTACTTGAAATCAGCGTGGAGGTCCCGGCAGCGTCTCTCCCTCCGTCTGGTGCAGGGAGAAAATGGCGCGTGTGAGCCGCGGACCGAAGCTCCGCCCCCTTCCCGGCGGCTTCGGCCCGTCAAATTCAAACTCATGTAAAATGCCGGCGGGGGTCTGTAAAAGGTGCCTCGGCACCCACAATCATATGCCGCCCTTACAAAACTTCAGTAACATGCCTCCCAGGGCGCCCCCCCCCCAGCGCCCTGCACCCAGTGACAACCGTTGGTGATATGTGTGTGGGAGCATGGAGCACAGCGTTACCGCTGTGCTTTACCTTCCGTCACTGAAGTCTTCTGCCGTCCTGAAGTCTTCTGATCTTCTCATACTCACCCGACTTCTGCCTTCTGGCTTCTGTGAGGGGGTGACAGCGTGGCTCCGGCGCACCAAGTGATCGAACCCTCTGGAGCTAATGGTGTCCAGTAGCCGAGAAGCAGAGCCTTGAAACTCACAGAACTAGGTCCTGCTTCTCTCCCCTCACTCCCACGCTGCAGGGAGCCTGTAGCCAGCAGGGCTCCCTGAAAATAAAAAACTTAACAAAAGTCTTTTTCTAGAGAAACTCAGTAGAGCTCCCCTAGTGTGCATCCAGTCACTCCTGGGCACAAAGTCTAACTGAGGTCTGGAGGAGGGGCATAGAGGGAGGAGCCAGTTCACACCCAGTTTTAAGTCTTTTTAGTGTGCCCAAGCTCCTGTGGATCCCGTCTATACCCCATGGTCCTTTTGGAGTCCCCAGCATCCTCTAGGACGTAAGAGAAAATTCTTTACAATATGTTATACTCAATGTATCCCAATGTACTCCACACCATGTGTAGGGAAAAATATGAGTTCAGAGAAAAATATTTAAACTGTTGTATTCATTCATTCCCTTCGGGGATACTGTATCCAACATATGGATCCAGAAACTTTCTCTCTGTTTCAACAGCAATACCCGGTCACCCCCGAGTACAGGCGGGGGGACCCAATCAATTAGTTTACATTTTAAAGCAGCCACCCGATATTGAAATTCCAAAAAATGACGTGCCACCGGCTTATCCGTGTGTCCAGTCAACAGTGCTGAATGTATCGATGACCGGTGGTTGGCCATACGATCTCTAAAAGGACGTGAGGTAAACCCTACGTAATATAATCCACATGGGCATACCAATATGTATATTACAAAGTCTAAACGACAATGTAAATGGTAGAAATCTTAATTTTTTTACCCATGTGTAAATGAGCAAAATAGGGACCCGTAATCATAGCACGACATGTTGTGCAATTACCACATTAAAAACTACCAGGTATAGATTTCATTAATTGTACATGGTCCAAGCTCATTCCAGGTTTCATTGAAGGTCACATAAGCTAATGCTTTAAATTGGGACCCCTCCGATATACACACAATGGAAATTAATATAACAAATCCTAAATGCTCTATAGCTACATGTTTAACACAAATAACATAAATAAATCCACTTCATGAGCTAACACAAAATATTACTACTGAGTGACTGCACCTCTGTAAGATACTGATCAAACACATCTCCTTTCTTCTGATCACAATAGAAAAATAGAAAATGGGAGGAAGCTGGGTCTGTCTCTCTGACAGAATACTTACGGCTGTCCTCCATTGTGTAATAAATGTTTTTGTTTTCTTTCTGTCTAGATTCTGAGGTAAAGTCACTGCCAAAAGTCACGTCTCTTCTTTGCTCAACAGATAGAAATAAAGTGGTCTATTCCTGCTGGCAGTGATTCTTTATTATTTAAACTGTTTGTTTGAAATATATTTCTCTAACGTCCTAGTGGATGCTGGGGACTCCGTAAGGACCATGGGGATAGACGGGCTCCGCAGGAGACATGGGCACTTTAAGAAAGAATTTAGGTTCTGGTGTGCACTGGCTCCTCCCTCTATGCCCCTCCTCCAGACCTCAGTTTGATACTGTGCCCAGACGAGCTGGGTGCTTTTCAGTGAGCTCTCCTGAGTATGCTGAGAGAAAGTATTTTGTTAGGTTTTTTATTTTCAGGGAGCTCTGCTGGCAACAGACTCCCTGCATCATGGGACTGAGGGGAGAGAAGCAGCCCTACTCTCTGAAGCTAGGTCCTGCTTCTTAGGCTACTGGACACCATTAGCTCCAGAGGGATCGTACGCAGGATCTCACCCTCGCCGTCCGATCGCAGAGCCGCGCCGCCGTCCTCCTCGCAGAGCCGGAAGACAGAAGCCGGGTGAGTATGAGAAGCAAAGAGGACTTCACAGGCGGCAGAAGACTCCGTTCTTCACTGAGGTAACGCACAGCACTGCAGCTGTGCGCCATTGCTCCCACACATCTCACATACTCCGGTCACTGTAAGGGTGCAGGGCGCAGGGGGGGGTGCCCTGGCCAGCATTTGGGACCTCTTTTGGCAAAAGTTAAACATATATACAGCTGGGAACTGTATATATGTATGAGCCCCCGCCAATAATTGCATATTTAAGCGGGACAGAAGCCCGCCGCCGAGTTGGCGGAGCTTCTTCCTCAGCACTCACCAGCGCCATTTTTTCTCCACAGCTCCGCTGAGAGGAAGCTCCCCAGGCTCTCCCCTGCAGATACACGGTGGAAGAGTGTAAAAAGAGAGGGGGGGCACATAATTAGGCGCAAAAAACAATATATAAACAGCAGCTACTGGGTTAACATTAAGTTACTGTGTTATTCCTGGGTTTATAGCGCTGGGGTGTGTGCTGGCATACTCTCTCTCTGTCTCTCCTAAGGGCCTTGTGGGGGAACTGTCTTCAAAAAGGGCATTCCCTGTGTGTGTGGTGTGTCGGTATGCTTGTGTCGACATGTCTGATGAGGAAGGCTATGTGGAAGCAGAGCGGGAGCAAATGAATGTGGTGTCTCTGCCGACGGCGCCGACACCTGATTGGATGGATATGTGGAAGGTTTTAAATAATAATGTTAATTCCTTGCATAAAAGGTTAGAAAAAGCTGAAGCCTCAGGACAGTCAGGGTCCCAACCCGTGCCTGATCCTATGTCGCAGAGGCCGTCAGGGTCTCAGAAGCGCCCACTATCCCAAATTGTTGACACAGATACCGACATGGATTCTGACTCCAGTGCCGATTACGATGATGCAAAGTTACAGCCAAAATTGGCTAAATCCATCGTTATATGATTATAGCAATTAAGGATGTGTTGCACATCACAGAGGAAATCCCAGTCCCTGACAAGAGGGTACATATGTATGGGGAAAAGAAGCCGGAGGTAACCTTTCCCCCCTCACATGAGCTAAATGAGTTATGTGAAAAGGCTTGGGAATCTCCAGATAAAAAACTGCAGAAATTTCAAAAGGATTCTTATGGCGTATCCTTTCCCGCCAACGGACAGGTTACGCTGGGAATCCTCCCCTAAGGTGGACAAAGCTTTAACACGCTTATCCAAGAAGGTAGCCCTGCCGTCACAGGATATGGCTACCCTCAAAGATGCTGCGGATCGCAAGCAGGAGGTTACCCTGAAGTCCATTTATACACATTCAGGTACCTTACTGAGGCCGGCGATCGCGTCGGCCTGGGTGTGTAGTGCTGTAGCAGCATGGACGGATACCGTGTCTGAGGAAATTGATACCTTAGACAAGGATACTATATTGACCTTGGGGCATATTAAAGACGCTGTCCTATATATGAGAGATGCTCAAAGAGACATTAGTCTACTGGGTTCTAGAATAAATGCTATGTCAATTTCTGCCAGAAGGGTCCTGTGGACTCGGCAATGGACAGGTGATGCCGACCCAAAAAGGCATATGGAGGTTTTACCTTACAAGGGTGAGGATTTGTTTGGGGAGGGTCTCTCGGACCTGGTCTCCACAGCTACTGCTGGAAAGTAAAAATGTTTGCCATATGTTTCCTCACAGCCTAAGAGAGCACCGTATTATCAAATGCAGTCCTTTCGATCACAGAAAAACAAGAAAGTCCGAGGTGCGTCTTTTCTTGCCAGAGGCAGGGGCAGAGGAAAGAAGCTGCACAACACAGCTAGTTCCCAGGAACAGAAGTCCTCCCCGGCCTCTACAAAATCCACTGCATGACGCTGGGGCTCCACAGGCGGAGCTAGGCCCGGTGGGGGCACGTCTTCGAAATTTCAGCCACAAGTGGGTTCACTCCCAGTTGGATCCCTGGGCAATAGATATTGTGTCTCAGGGATACAAGCTTGAAATCGAGGAGATGCCCCCTCACCGATACCTCAAATCGGCCCTGCCAGCTTCCCCCCACGAGAGGGAAATAGTGTTAACTGCAATTCACAAATTGTATCTTCAACAGGTGGTGGTCAAGGTTCCCCTCCTTCAACAAGGAAGGGGTTATTATTCGACCATGTTTGTAGTCCCGAAACCGGATGGTTCGGTCAGACCTATATTGAATTTAAAATCCCTGAACATATACCTGAAAAGGTTCAAGTTCAAGATGGAATCGCTGAGAGCGGTCATCGCAAGCCTGGAAGGGGGGGGATTTTATGGTGTCTCTGGACATAAAGGATGCATACCTTCATGTCCCCATTTATCCACCTCATCAGGCGTATCTCAGATTTGTGGTACAGGATTGTCATTACCAATTTCAGACGCTGCCGTTTGGTCTCTCCACGGCACCGAGAATATTTACCAAGGTAATGGCGGAAATGATGGTACTCCTGCGGAAGCAAGGAGTCACAATTATCCCATACTTGGACGACCTCCTCATAAAAGCGAGATCAAGAGAGCAGTTGCTGATCAGCATAGCACTTTCTCTGGAAGTGTTACGGCAACACGGCTGGATTCTAAATATTCCAAAGTCGCAGTTGGTTCCTACGACTCGTCTGCCTTTCCTGGGCATGATTCTAGACACAGACCAGAAAAGGGTTTATCTCCCGATGGAGAAAGCTCAGAAACTCATGACACTGGTCAGGAACCTAGTAAAACCAAAACAGGTGTCAGTGCATCACTGCACTCGTGTCCTGGGAAAGATGGTGGCATCATACGAGGCCATTCCCTTCGGCAGGTTCCATGCGAGGACTTTTCAATGGGACTTAATGGACAAGTGGTCTGGATCACATCTTCAGATGCATCGGTTAATCACCCTATCCCCCAGGGCCAGGGTGTCACTCCTGTGCTGGCTGAAGAGCGCTCACCTTCTCGAGGGCCGCAGATTCGGCATTCAGGACTGGGTCCTGGTGACTACGGACGCAAGCCTCCGAGGTTGGGGTGCAGTCACACAGGGAAGAAATTTCCAAGGTCTGTGGTCAAGTCAAGAGACTTGCCTTCACATCAACATCCTGGAACTAAGGGCCATATACAACGCCCTACGTCAAGCGGAGACCCTGCTTCGCGACCAACCGGTTCTGATTCAGTCAGACAACATCACCGCAGTGGCTCATGTAAACCGTCAAGGCGGCACAAGGAGCAGAGTGGCGATGGCGGAAGCCACCAGAATTCTTCGCTGGGCGGAGAATCACGTAAACACACTGTCAGCAGTGTTCATCCCGGGAGTGGACAACTGGGAAGCAGACTTCCTCAGCAGACACGACCTCCACCCGGGAGAGTGGGGACTTCATCAGGAAATCTTCGCACAGATTACAAGTCGATGGGAACTGCCACAGGTGGACATGATGGCATCCCGCCTCAACAAAAAGCTACAGAGGTATTGCGCCAGGTCAAGAGACCCTCAGGCGATAGCTGTAGACACCCTGGTGACACCGTGGGTGTTCCAGTCGGTCTATGTATTTCCTCCTCTTCCTCTCATACCCAAGGTGCTGAGGATAATAAGAAAAAGAGGAGTGAGAACAATACTCATTGTTCCAGATTGGCCACGAAGGACTTGGTGTCCAGATCTGCAAGAAATGCTCACAGAGGACCCGTGGCCTCTTCCTCTAAGACAGGACTTGTTGCAACAGGGGCCCTGTCTGTTCCAAGACTTACCGCGGCTGCGTTTGACGGCATGGCGGTTGAACGCCGGATCCTAGCAGAGAAAGGCATTCCGGATTAGGTCATTCCTACGCTGATAAAGGCTAGGAAGGACGTGACAGCTCAACATTATCACCGTATATGGTGAAAATATGTTGCTTGGTGTGAGGCCAGGAATGCTCCTACGGAGGAATTCCAGCTGGGCCGTTTCCTTCACTTCCTGCAGTCCGGAGTGAATTTGGGCCTAAAATTGGGTTCCATTAAGGTCCAGATTTCGGCCCTATCCATTTTCTTTCAAAAGGAGTTGGCTTCTTTACCTGAAGTTCAGACATTTGTAAAGGGAGTGCTGCATATTCAGCCCCCTTTTGTGCCTCCAGTGGCACCTTGGGATCTTAACGTGGTGTTGAGTTTCTTGAAATCCCACTGGTTTGAACCACTCAAAACGGTGGAGTTGAAATATCTCACATGGAAGGTGGTCATGCTATTAGCCTTGGCTTCGGCTAGGCGTGTGTCAGAGTTGGCGGCTTTGTCACATAAAAGCCCCTATCTGGTTTTCCATGCGGATAGAGCAGAATTGCGGACCCGTCCACAATTTCTGCTGAAAGTGGTTTCATCCTTTCATATAAACCAACCTATTGTGGTGCCTGTGGCTACTACTGACTTGGAGGATTCCGAGTTACTTGATGTGGTCAGGGCTTTGAAGGTTTATGTAGCCAGAACGGCTAGGGTCAGGAAAACAGAGTCTTTGTTTATCCTGTATGCTTCCAACAAGCTTGGTGCTCCTGCTTCAAAGCAAACTATTGCTCGCTGGATCTGTAACACGATTCAGCAGGCTCATTCTGCGGCTGGATTGCCGCTGCCAAAATCAGTTAAGGCCCATTCCACTAGGAAGGTGGGCTCTTCTTGGGTGGCTGCCCGAGGGGTCTCGGCATTACAGCTTTGCCGAGCGGCTACTTGGTCAGGTTCAAACACTTTTGTAAAGTTCTACAAGTTTGATACCCTGGCTGAGGAGGACCTTGTGTTTGCTCAATCGGTGCTGCAGAGTCATCCGCACTCTCCCGCCTGTTTGGGAGCTTTGGTATAATCCCCATGGTCCTTACGGAGTCCCCAGCATCCACTAGGACGTTAGAGAAAATAAGATTTTACTTACCGGTAAATCTATTTCTCGTAGTCCGTAGTGGATGCTGGGCGCCCGTCCCAAGTGCGGACTTCTTCTGCAATACTTGTATATAGTTATTGCTTCAATAAGGGTTAAGTTATGGTTGCATCAGGGTTTGACCTGATGCTCTGTTATTTGTCATACTGTTAACTGGTTGTTATCACATGTTATACGGTGTGATTGGTGTGGCTGGTATGAATCTTGCCCTGGATTACCAAAATCCTTTCCTTGTACTGTCAGCTCTACTGGGCACAGTTTCTCTAACTGAGGTCTGGAGGAGGGGCATAGAGGGAGGAGCCAGTGCACACCAGAACCTAAATTCTTTCTTAAAGTGCCCATGTCTCCTGCGGAGCCCGTCTATCCCCATGGTCCTTACGGAGTCCCCAGCATCCACTACGGACTGCGATAAATAGATTTACCGGTAAGTAAAATCTTATTTTTTGTATGTTAAGTGAGTGGAATACATTTTTGTTTCTATCTCAGAGTCTGAGGTACAAATCACTGTCAAAAGACACCTTTCCTTCCAGAGACTATTCAGGGATGCCTGTTCAGGCAAAAATGTGTCTGTTCCTGAAATTGCCCACAGGTGGTAAAACATGAGGTGCAAAAGTGAATGTGGAGGAAAATTCACACAGAGATGCCTGCCCAGGCAAAATGAATCCTTCCCTGAAATTGCCCGAAGGCAGCAAAGCACCAGTGTCTGCACCAGACACATTTCTCACGCCGGTAGCTGGCAAGGTACGGTTCCCCGAAGTTGGCACCATTAGGGCACCCATTAAGACAGAAGGGGTCCCAGTACTATGCTATAGTATTAAACTCTCCTGAGTATGGATGTCCAGCATGTCTCACTTCAGTGGACTGTGAGCCAGAAGAGGTGACTAGGTCCTCAGCCTCTTCAAAGAGGCAAGTATAGTGACATACAGACAGACAGCATGGCACTAGCATCCAAGATCTCGCACCAAATTATATAGCTTACATTGGAAGCTTAGTCAGAGGTACACAAGTTTGTCCAGCTAGCCTACAGATCAACCCTAGTCAAAGGGGTATATTTACTAAGCTCCCGATTTTGACCGAGATGGTGTTTTTTCTTCAAAGTGTCATCTCGGGAATTTACTAAACTCTAATCACGGCAGTGATGAGGGCATTCGTATTTTTTTGGAAGTCCACGAAAAAAAATACGAATGATTACACCATCGGTCAAACGCGGCTGTTTAGGTATGGATCACGGTCATTTACTAACCATTCGTATTTGAAATCTCTACCGTGAAAAAGCATTTGCGGCCGTGAAAAAATACAAATCGTAAAAAAGTCCTAAAAAACAGTAGACCTGCTTTTGATAAGCGTGTTTACATGTGTTTTCAATTATACATTAGTCACACCTGAATTTTTGGCCCTTTAAAAGGGACCCAAGCACATTTTGAGCAACTCTCACTCTGAAATGGCTGCTGCCGTGTGTAGTACAGATTTCTTGTTTGCTGGGGGATACCTGAGACTGCTCCATGAGGCTACAATAAACCAGGGCCAGGTAAGTGAACATGGTCAGCAGGTTGTACAGGTGCCACGGAGGCTGCGCAGGCCTCGTTTTTTTAGGGGGCGTTTAAACTTGAACGCATTGGCCGATGATAGGTTCATACAGATGTTTCGGCTAAATAAAAACAACATTTTCCGTCTGTATGACCTTGTCAAACTGGACCTAGACCCTGAGACAGCACGCTCTCGCTCTGTCTCAGGCCTGCACAAACTCCTGGCTGTGTTGCACTTTATGGCTACTGGGAGCTTCCATGCTGTGACTGGCGATGTAATTGGTATCTCCCAGCCCACCTTTTCAAAATATTTAAATAAGGTGAGTTTAAACATACATACATGTCTATGTCTAAGTGTTGCTTCTGTTATGTAATATAACATAGTATTGTATTGCTTACAGATCATGACACTCACCTTATATTTTGTAATGTCCACTCAGGTTTTGGATGTCTTGGAACCCCACATAGATGCCTCTATCTGCATCCCTACCAAGGAGTCGCAGTGGCATGCAGTCAGGGTAGCTTTCTATGAGCTTGCTGGCATGCCCAATGTGCTGGGTGCCATAGATTGCACACACGTTGAGCTGAGACCACCTAGGGGCAGGCAATATATTTATACAAATAGACATATGGGCCAATCCACTAATGTCCAGGTGGTTTGTGATGCAAATCTCAAAATTATGAGTGTGGTTGCAGGTTACCCTGGCGGCTGCCATGACTCCTTCATCCTCAGTCAGTCATCACTCTTCGATAAGTTTGAGGACGGACAAATGCCTGATGGCTGGCTGCTGGGTATGTTCCAAGTGTGTTGTGTGTATGTGTGGTAACTTCAACCTCCTGATTTTTGTATGTGATTTACCATAATCCACATGTCCTAATGTTGCCTATATCTGTCTTTCAGGTGATGGTGGTTATGGCTGCTACTCTTGGCTCCTTACTCCATTGTCCCAACCTGATTCTCCTGCTGAACACAATTATAATAATGCACATAAGTCTACGCGGAATGTGATAAAAAGATGTTTTGGGGTGCTGAAATCTAGGTTTCGGTGTCTGGATAAGTCTGCTGGGCTTTTGTTGTATAGTCCCTCAAAGGTGACTAGGATTGTGTTCTGCTGCTGTTTTCTTCATAACATGTGTTTGCGGCAACATCTGCCACATGTTGGTGATGAAGAAAACAGCCAGCAAGTAGGTGAGTTAGATACATCTGGTGACAGTGTGAGTACAGATGTAGGGAGGCAGGTAAGGCAAGAAGTGATTCTGCGTTATTTTAACGGTAAGTATTATTTAGTTATAAATAACCTTGCCTAACCACTTTTCTAAAATGTATTGTAGGTGTGAATGTTGTTTGTGTTGCGTTAGTGATTGGTATTTATACTGTTCTTTACAGTTATACTGTAATTTGAATAACTTACACTGTCACTCATTAGCACATTAAACCATACACATATTGCGTGTTTAAAAATGATTTGCTTGAACACAGGCATTTTTGGTGTAACAATTCCCAAAACTTTATAGGTAAACAACGATTTGCAGCATCCTTCATTTTTTTTTTTGTGTGTGCTGGGTGCAGAGGATTGGCCTGGTTCGTTGGTCCGTGTTCTGCTGGAGCGTCTAACAGGGGAGGTAACTGGGGTCTGGCTTGGTGTGGTAGTTCCCGAGCTTGATTGATTTGTTGGGATGCCAACACATTAATGCTTTGGCTCAGGTTGTGTATGCTTGCAGTCAGTTGTGTATTTGCGGCAGTGTTGTTGGCAATAATTCGGGAGAGGTTTTCGTTTATCAGTTGGTTGTGTTGGATAATTTGTATGAGGGCTTGTTGCTGCCGCTGTTGTTCATCCATGATTCGGAGTAAATTGGCTTGCATTTGACTGTTGTCTGCCCTCATCTGCTCCATTGAATTGGCAATTCTGCCAACCTGAACTATCAGTCTGCCTGAGTTCCGACTGAGGCGAGGCAGATGATGGGGCAGACTGGCAAGGTATTGGGTGTGGGTGTTCAGACAGGCATAGTGTTGCGCCTGTTGTGTGGCCCAACTGCTCCAAAACTCTGGGGCCATTTGTTGCTGGGGTGGTGTTGGCCTCAATTGGGGGCTATGGGATGTTTGGGGTGATTGTGTTATGTCCTGCGGCGTGGTTGGCTGGGTAGGATCGATGGGCTGCAGGTGTAGTGTGTAGGTAGGCTGCTGGTCACTTTCCTGCTGGGCGTCCTCGTCCATGATGGGTGGTTCTGTATGGGGTTGATAACAGCCACTATTTAGTTTTTATATTATTTCTTTGCTTTACGTCAACATGCCTTACTTAATAATATTCATGTTGTAAATGATACAGAGATTGTGGGCTAAAATTAACTAGGTAGCTCACCTTTTTGTAGACATA
This sequence comes from Pseudophryne corroboree, assembly GCF_028390025.1. Taxonomy (NCBI): domain Eukaryota; kingdom Metazoa; phylum Chordata; class Amphibia; order Anura; family Myobatrachidae; genus Pseudophryne; species Pseudophryne corroboree. Next base: position 177,100,461 of record NC_086445.1, read on the forward strand.
TGTGGCTTCTAACTTTCCATACTCAGTAGAAAAATGATTTAGGTAATTGTCGGACTCTGAGCCATAATTAATATGCAAACACGAAGAACTGTCTCAATTTTAAATTAATGCATTCACAGATTGTGTATGAACCTACCTTTTGTTAAAAACACACAATACATTAAATGTGTTTTGGAAAACACTCATACATTGTTCAAGGCAGTCAGTGTTGTGTGCAAAAATTTTACAAATAAAGTAAAACACAAATTATTCATTATAAATGCATGTAAATGTCTTAAAGTGGCCTATGTTTAGAAATGGTGATGTTGGCCATGCCAAACAATTGGATTATAGATTACATTTATGTTGCTGTTTCTGGCAAATTAAATATAATTCTATGGGCAACATCACATCTGAAAATGTAAACACAAAAATAACGTAAAGCCCATGTGCTTGTTGTTTGTGATTATGTTGTTTGTGATTATTACCTGGATTCTTAATTAAAACAAATACATTATTTTTGGCTGTACACAAACAATGGTGCAGATGAAGTAACCTGGAGAAGGCATAAGGAAGTGATAAACCAGTGATATGTGCAAGGTGATAAAGGCACAAGCCAAACAGCACCAATCTGTAATTTAACTGTTAGGATCTGTTTTGCTTCTGCCTTGATCACCATGCACATATCAGTGGTTTATCACTTCATTATGCCTTATCCAGGTTAATTCATAGACCACACTGTTTTTTAATTTTGTTACAAATTACTTTTATGTTTACTCACCAGACAGCTGAGGTGATTGTGGATCCTCGCTTTGTGGACTCGCCAAAATTGCTTGTGGTGGCAGGGACAACACTGCGGAGATGCGCCGTTGGGGTGGTGATGATGGTGCTGCAGATTCAGCCTCAAGACGGCGTCTCTTGGTTGGCCTCCTAGGGACAGTCACCGAGCCCTGTAATGGGCGCCTTAGTAGAGGGGGGTTTGCAGAAGAAGAACCTATGTGATAAGATAAACATTAACATTTTGTGTTTCTATGTGTTTGCTGAATATGTGTTTTCAGTGAATTCTTACCTGCATTCCCACCATCTGCATCACTTGGCAGTGTTGGATGTGGCCTGGCTGTGCTGCTTCTCTGGCGTACTGTAGAAATATGAAGAATTACCTTATGAACATACTTTTTTATAACATTGTTTTCTGAAAATCATTATTGTGATGTAAACATATGTGGAACCTGATGATAAGTAAACTAAACGATGCTTATGCTTTTCTGCCTGACTTCATTGGGTGTGTATACTTTAAATAAGATACAATTTCACCAAATAATCCATACACAAAGGCAAATAATGCACAATATTATAATGGTTAAAAACCAAATCACATAGCCTGACACAACCACAATATTGCACGCTAAGGTACCAATTTAAATACACACCAGAAAACACTAGGCACAAATATCTGCTCAAAAATTAGTCCACTACATAATAGACCAGGACATAGCAATCAGTCACCAAGGTCTAACTCTACACTGGCCAGCTCAGATTTTCCATAAATTAATTAAAATCTTTTCTTTTCTGACTCCTTTCCAAACATAGAAGATATATCTTCTCTCTCTCTGACGGCTCTTCCAGAGAAAGTGGTCAGAAATACATTTCACTGATCGTTCAACATCAGAATATATACTTAGACAACCTATTAGAAAAGGGAAGGCCTTGCTCCCCCAGGCACTTCCATGTTTCCCTACACAATTGGGGAGCATTCACTCAAAACCAGGCAGTGAGAGGCAGATGGTCCATAATAGAGTAGTAGGCTCATATTAATCTGCTCAATTTAAGGCCAGCCATGTTAGCCCTCAGAGCTTTAATTTCCAGTCACCTATGGGAATTTGCAGTTCAAAGTTGTCTAGACAACAACTGCACTTTCTACTCTTAACTGGATAGGAAACCTAGATCTCTGTTACAAAAGCCCTAGTCATAGGCGTGCGCACGGGGGGTGCCTGGTGCGCACAGGCACCCCACGCACGCCACGTCTGCTGCAGCAATCATTGAACGTCGCCCCGGCCCTCGAGCCGCCGCCAACCCAGTGCTGCTCATTGCCGCAATCGCACTGTGCCTCCCCCACCGCTTCGCCCGCCGCCCGCCTTGGACATGCAGTATACAGCTTATACGGCTGCACGTTGGGGGGGGGGGACTGACATCACGCTTCACCTCGCGATGTGACATGTCACACCGCGCGCCCTCCCTCCCCGCTCTCAATCAACTGTGCCCTGCCAAGCCCAGGAGGACTCAGAGCTGCCGCCGGAGCTAAGGACACACTCGGCTGAACACTGACTTCATCAGAGCGTGAGACTCAGTGTAACATTATTTTTTACATATATACTGTATACTAGCTGAATGCTTGGCTGAGCTTATGTATATATATATATATATATATATATATATACATACACACACACACACACACACACACACACACTGTATACACACAAACAGGGGTCCGCCACAGCCACATAGAGGAAACTTAACACTGGGTGCCTTCACAGATGAATGGATATAGTATACGAGAGGTGCGGCACTCCGATTATTCACTCCAAACCGCATAATACGGTTTGGAGTGAATCATTGGAGTGCCACACCTCTTGTACAATAATTGTATATATATATATATATATATATATATATATATAAAATATTTGTACTTTTTTTTTCATGAGTACACCCGCAGATATGTATGTGTTTGTGTGTCAAAATCCGGCACTCTTCCGGTTCACATCAGTCATAACCTTTAAACTGGGTCAAACTGACTCATTCAGCTATAAATTTACTATGAGGAGGACTGCATCCTCATCTCCTGAGGAAGCCCTGACGGGCGAAACGCGTTGAGAAACCTATGCAGAACTATACCTGGCTGCTAAGCTAAGCTATATTTGACTTTTATGTTTTATTTTTATTTCTGAATGTTCGATTAATGTTTTATAGCCTTATAGTTTCAATAAATCTTTTTATTGTTTATTTGACTGAGATCTCAAATACCCCATTCTACTGGATCTGGTGAAAAATATCTGGAGATATAACCATTGGGTGTTTATGCTGACTATTCTCCTGAATCTGGTACGCTGACCTGGGCGACTGTGGGGCTATTACTGATTAACCAGAGATATTACGCTATGCAGCGGTTTTTTTCTCTCTCTGATTTATAGATGATGATGATGGTGAGAAACATCACGATCGGTATCTTATTAGACGTGTTATAAAGATTTCATCCGGTACGCATTAATTTATTATTAGCGTCAACATACACTTTTAAGAACTTACTGCACCATAGGCGCTTGTTCTTCTTCCTCCTTTTTGCTACAGAATTCATGCCATATACCTATGGTACATTGAGGAACTGAGCAGCCACCCTGAAGAGTGGAAGGTGCTGACAAAGACTTATTCAAGCCTGGAAAACTGATACCAGCCATTTGCGGCTACCTTATTAGCATAAATATAAATTGTTCAGATAAATACTTTATCATTGTCGATTCCTAGAGAAGCGCACTGGTCTATACATTCTTTTTTCGTTGATTATTGTTCTGGTACCATAGACTAGAGCCGCTCTTTAACAATCGACCCATATTATTGTAAAAAATATCTTGTTTACACTGTTAAAATGTTACGTTTATGTGGCCTGAGTAAGAAAAGGTCAGAGTTATGTCAACAAGTTTTTAATGAAGAAAAATCCCTGGTTAATTTGGTAATCAATGAAAACATTGATTCCCTTTTTTGGGACATAGAAAAAACATTAATTAAGGAAGTCAGAACATGGTGGGACATTAAAGGCTTAGAGCATTATCTCAAAGTCAACAGAGTGCCAAGGGGCTTAAGGCTAATAAAAAACCCTACATTCGGATTAGACAGGACAGAATTCATGAGTGAATGGGACAAAATTCTCCATGACTGTTCCATTAATCTCATGAGATTAATTGTGAAAGAAAAGAAAAATGAACTGTCTTCTATAGAAGAAGACCTCAAACATAAAGACCTGGCACTCACTAAATTCAAAGACAGTGAGGAGTTTAAAATAAACGAAAAAGTCCTCAATAAAAAATTAGAGAGAGTGGAAGAAGAAGTCATCAAAAATAAAGAACACAAATTCCTGAGAGACAAAAAGGATTATGACAACAACAACATCAAAAATTGGTCTAGAACTCGGCCACAAGACAGAAGTAGAGGAAGATTACCCTTCAAAACAAGAGATCAATCACAAGGCCGACAGAAACAAAGAAATGGATCATCTTCCACCTTCAAACAGCCATCTAATCAAAGGATTGAGTCAATAAGGACTGAAAACCGCTACACTACATTAGAACAACCATCTATAAGTACACAAGTTGACACAGGGGAACGTTTTTTAGAACAAAGACCCCAGAGACCATACAGAGACAAGGATCCACACACAAGAATAAGGGAAGTTACTCAAACAGCATCACCACTAAAAAGAAGATTACAAGAAGGGGGAAACGAGGAGGACGAAGAAGAAAACCCCAAAAAAAGATATTACCGTTAGTCAACCCAAAGGACAAGGGTATATTCAACCTATCGAGACACATCTTAACACAACCTCAAATCTCATTACTAAGCAAAGGAATCACTTTCGCACCAACTCAGAAACCAGACAAATTCTCAATGTTCATTGATCTCAATAAATATGTGAGGAATTTAACGCTGAAAAGACACTTCGCAAGGAAAGAAACAGCCATCATGACCAACTTTAATGCATCAAAATCAGGCTTAAGACCACCATCAAAATTCTATCCATTAGAATCAAAGGGATCACATGTCAACATCTTTTATGATCTTGTTAAGAAGGATTTAATAGAAACTGGTGATTTCAAGGTAAAGAAATACAACCTGACAAACTCAGAAAAACATGCACTGAAGGAACTGAGGACTAATGACACTATTATCCTTAGACCAGCAGATAAAGGTGGTGGTCTAGTGATTCAGAACAAAGAGGATTATATCATGGAAGCACTAAGACTACTTGAAGACACTGCATCCTATAAACCACAACCTAAAGATCCGACGGATGGATTTATTGATGAACTAAGATCAACACTGGTACCTGCTCTACATAAGAATCTCATCACAAAGGACGAGTATCAATATCTTATGAACAGCAACCCTGTTATTCCTATCATGTATCATTTACCAAAAATTCACAAGAGATTAGACGCACCACCAGGAAGACCCATCATCGCGGGCATTGATTCCCTAACAGCACATCTTTCCGAATACGTAGACATTTTCTTAAAACCGTTTGTTCAAAACCTATCCTCATACCTTAAGGACACTACCAGTGTTCTTAGCCTGTTAAAAGATTTTAAGTGGAAAGACACGTACATGTGGACAACTATTGACGTACAGTCCCTTTATACAAGTATTACCCATGAAAAGGGCATCGAAGCTTGTCGTGTGAAATTAGTTTCGGACCCGAACATTTCACAACAGCATTGTGACCTTTTATGTACGTTAATCGAATTTATTTTAACGCACAATTATTTTAAATTCAGAGACACATTTTATTTACAGGTATGCCGTACCGCAATGGGCACAGTTTTTGCGCCAAGTTATGCAAATATTTTAATGGGGATGTGGGAACATATCCACATTTATAACAGCCCATGGTTCAAGAGCAATATCCGGTTTTATAAAAGATACATTGATGACATTATTTTAATTTGGGATGGAAACCTGGAGAGCTTTAATCAATTTATGGAAGAAATTCAGACTAATGATTTTAACCTCACATTCACCAGCACAGCAAATAAAGAACAAGTGGAATTTTTAGACCTAGTACTCAGTAACAACAATGAAACGGTCATTACAAAAAATTTCATCAAACCAGTAGACACTAACAGCTACCTGCATTACGACAGTGGTCACACTTTGAAGTGGAAAAACAACATCCCTTATTCCCAGATGTACAGAATCAGAAGGAATTGCACCGATGTGGAGACATTCAATGACCAATGTAATATCTATGCGGGCAGGTTCAGAGAAAGAGGCTATCCTGAACACATCATAAAGGAAGCGGTTGACCGAGGAGAAAAACTGGAAAGAGAATCCCTCTTACAACCAAAATTGAAAAACCTCAACAAGAAGCTTGTAGCACCTTTTATAACTAAGTATAATTGCGAGGAGCACAAGATCAGGAAAACCTTCTCTAAACACTGGCACATCCTTAGAATGGATCCTATACTGAAGGAGCTACTACCCGAACAACCGGAGATTATATTCAGGAAATCACAAAATTTAAAAGAAATACTTGCACCAAGTTTACTCAAGGAAGTTCAAACTGACGCTACTGGATTTCTAAAATGCAAAGGGATGTATAAATGTGGTCATTGCATTATGTGCAAGTTTGTGCACCCCAATAGAAGAGTGTTTTTAGACACAAGTGGCACAAAAGAGTTCAAGATCAAAGACTTCATAAATTGCAACACCACATCAGTAGTGTACATGATCGAATGTGGATGTCAGCGTAAATACATTGGGAAAACCAAGAGACCGCTAAAACTACGTATTCAAGAACATGTGCGGAACATAAAAAATAAAGTTGAAAGCCACCCTCTCTCTAGACACTTTACAGAATTCCACAATTCTAACACAGATACATTAACCTTCAAAGCGATTGAACACGTCAAATTGGGCGTAAGAGGGGGAGACTTACTGAAAAAACTGTCTCAACGCGAGATGTACTGGATTTTCACTTTAAACACCATGTTCCCACATGGACACAACGAGGGCTATGAAATTGCACCCTTTTTATAACATCCTAGAGACAGCTTCCTTATATCCAGCAGCCATATCTCATTTTATTTTTAAAATATCATATTTAATGTCATTTTATTATTTAAGTGTGATGTGTCTTTCTATACAATTCTGATTTGTGTTATCATGTGTCTCTGATGTAACAGCCTCATCAATTATGCCATTTACATATGTAGCAGTATTCTGGTTTGTAATGTACAGATACTGAGAAGTGGATGGAAGCATGTTTTAACATTGATAGGTTTTACTATTGTTAGGTTTTTAAATCCTCATTCCCATTTTAAAATCTTTTATCAGTTCATTCCATGTTTTTATTATGATATGTTTCTTATTTCTACATTATTTTTACAAAAGGCATTTTTTCCCCTGCTTAGTAGTTACCTCAGATTGTTTACATATGCTAATTTTACGGCCGATACGTCACTTCCGGTGACGATTAATTCACTGGCTGGGGACTACACTAATACTCAAACTGCCTCACACATTGCCAGTATTGAAAACCAAATATTCTATATATGGTCAACGCATGACTACCAGGCACACACTGTGAGTGCTCGGCTCCCAGCCGTTTCCGCACTGGAAAGAAACAGGAAGTGACGCAGACGAGCGGAGACGCGTCACTTCCGGTTTCGTAGCGGCACTGTGTATGGGATTATAACGCACGGACGGCGCCTGTTACAAGCCGTCCGTGCGCTCTTAGGCTCATAAAACACCCACTGACACCACCAATGTAATAAGGTCACTATTACATATTATAGCAATTATACGGAGACAGGAAGTGACGCGACCGGACGGAAAGTGTCACTTCCGGGATCGTGTCACATCGGGTTTTTAAATCTAATTCAATAGCCTCTGTTCGTATTTTATTTGCCTTTGAATCATGACTACTGCCCACTATTAATGCATTAAGCACCCCACTTAACTACTAATAATATTAGCACAAGATAATGATTTGTTTTTATCTGTATTAGTGCTTTCACTTTCATTTTGTTGAATATGACATCACTTCCGGTTCCGGAATTACACTGAACCGGAAATGGAGGGTCAAACTGACTCATTCAGCTATAAATTTACTATGAGGAGGACTGCATCCTCATCTCCTGAGGAAGCCCTGACGGGCGAAACGCGTTGAGAAACCTATGCAGAACTATACCTGGCTGCTAAGCTAAGCTATATTTGACTTTTATGTTTTATTTTTATTTCTGAATGTTCGATTAATGTTTTATAGCCTTATAGTTTCAATAAATCTTTTTATTGTTTATTTGACTGAGATCTCAAATACCCCATTCTACTGGATCTGGTGAAAAATATCTGGAGATATAGCCATTGGGTGTTTATGCTGACTATTCTCCTGAATCTGGTACGCTGACCTGGGCGACTGTGGGGCTATTACTGATTAACCAGAGATATTACGCTATGCAGCGGTTTTTTTCTCTCTCTGATTTATAGATGATGATGATGGTGAGAAACATCACGATCGGTATCTTATTAGACGTGTTATAAAGATTTCATCCGGTACGCATTAATTTATTATTAGCGTCAACATACACTTTTAAGAACTTACTGCACCATAGGCGCTTGTTCTTCTTCCTCCTTTTTGCTACAGAATTCATGCCATATACCTATGGTACATTGAGGAACTGAGCAGCCACCCTGAAGAGTGGAAGGTGCTGACAAAGACTTATTCAAGCCTGGAAAACTGATACCAGCCATTTGCGGCTACCTTATTAGCATAAATATAAATTGTTCAGATAAATACTTTATCATTGTCGATTCCTAGAGAAGCGCACTGGTCTATACATTCTTTTTTCGTTGATTATTGTTCTGGTACCATAGACTAGAGCCGCTCTTTAACAATCGACCCATATTATTGTAAAAAATATCTTGTTTACACTTTTAAAATGTTACGTTTATGTGGCCTGAGTAAGAAAAGGTCAGAGTTATGTCAACAAGTTTTTAATGAAGAAAAATCCCTGGTTAATTTGGTAATCAATGAAAACATTGATTCCCTTTTTTGGGACATAGAAAAAACATTAATTAAGGAAGTCAGAACATGGTGGGACATTAAAGGCTTAGAGCATTATCTCAAAGTCAACAGAGTGCCAAGGGGCTTAAGGCTAATAAAAAACCCTACATTCGGATTAGACAGGACAGAATTCATGAGTGAATGGGACAAAATTCTCCATGACTGTTCCATTAATCTCATGAGATTAATTGTGAAAGAAAAGAAAAATGAACTGTCTTCTATAGAAGAAGACCTCAAACATAAAGACCTGGCACTCACTAAATTCAAAGACAGTGAGGAGTTTAAAATAAACGAAAAAGTCCTCAATAAAAAATTAGAGAGAGTGGAAGAAGAAGTCATCAAAAATAAAGAACACAAATTCCTGAGAGACAAAAAGGATTATGACAACAACAACATCAAAAATTGGTCTAGAACTCGGCCACAAGACAGAAGTAAAGGAAGATTACCCTTCAAAACAAGAGATCAATCACAAGGCCGACAGAAACAAAGAAATGGATCATCTTCCACCTTCAAACAGCCATCTAATCAAAGGATTGAGTCAATAAGGACTGAAAACCGCTACACTACATTAGAACAACCATCTATAAGTACACAAGTTGACACAGGGGAACGTTTTTTAGAACAAAGACCCCAGAGACCATACAGAGACAAGGATCCACACACAAGAATAAGGGAAGTTACTCAAACAGCATCACCACTAAAAAGAAGATTACAAGAAGGGGGAAACGAGGAGGACGAAGAAGAAAACCCCAAAAAAAGATATTACCGTTAGTCAACCCAAAGGACAAGGGTATATTCAACCTATCGAGACACATCTTAACACAACCTCAAATCTCATTACTAAGCAAAGGAATCACTTTCGCACCAACTCAGAAACCAGACAAATTCTCAATGTTCATTGATCTCAATAAATATGTGAGGAATTTAACGCTGAAAAGACACTTCGCAAGGAAAGAAACAGCCATCATGACCAACTTTAATGCATCAAAATCAGGCTTAAGACCACCATCAAAATTCTATCCATTAGAATCAAAGGGATCACATATCAACATCTTTTATGATCTTGTTAAGAAGGATTTAATAGAAACTGGTGATTTCAAGGTAAAGAAATACAACCTGACAAACTCAGAAAAACATGCACTGAAGGAACTGAGGACTAATGACACTATTATCCTTAGACCAGCAGATAAAGGTGGTGGTCTAGTGATTCAGAACAAAGAGGATTATATCATGGAAGCACTAAGACTACTTGAAGACACTGCATCCTATAAACCACAACCTAAAGATCCGACGGATGGATTTATTGATGAACTAAGATCAACACTGGTACCTGCTCTACATAAGAATCTCATCACAAAGGACGAGTATCAATATCTTATGAACAGCAACCCTGTTATTCCTATCATGTATCATTTACCAAAAATTCACAAGAGATTAGACGCACCACCAGGAAGACCCATCATCGCGGGCATTGATTCCCTAACAGCACATCTTTCCGAATACGTAGACATTTTCTTAAAACCGTTTGTTCAAAACCTATCCTCATACCTTAAGGACACTACCAGTGTTCTTAGCCTGTTAAAAGATTTTAAGTGGAAAGACACGTACATGTGGACAACTATTGACGTACAGTCCCTTTATACAAGTATTACCCATGAAAAGGGCATCGAAGCTTGTCGTGTGAAATTAGTTTCGGACCCGAACATTTCACAACAGCATTGTGACCTTTTATGTACGTTAATCGAATTTATTTTAACGCACAATTATTTTAAATTCAGAGACACATTTTATTTACAGGTATGCCGTACCGCAATGGGCACAGTTTTTGCGCCAAGTTATGCAAATATTTTAATGGGGATGTGGGAACATATCCACATTTATAACAGCCCATGGTTCAAGAGCAATATCCGGTTTTATAAAAGATACATTGATGACATTATTTTAATTTGGGATGGAAACCTGGAGAGCTTTAATCAATTTATGGAAGAAATTCAGACTAATGATTTTAACCTCACATTCACCAGCACAGCAAATAAAGAACAAGTGGAATTTTTAGACCTAGTACTCAGTAACAACAATGAAACGGTCATTACAAAAAATTTCATCAAACCAGTAGACACTAACAGCTACCTGCATTACGACAGTGGTCACACTTTGAAGTGGAAAAACAACATCCCTTATTCCCAGATGTACAGAATCAGAAGGAATTGCACCGATGTGGAGACATTCAATGACCAATGTAATATCTATGCGGGCAGGTTCAGAGAAAGAGGCTATCCTGAACACATCATAAAGGAAGCGGTTGACCGAGGAGAAAAACTGGAAAGAGAATCCCTCTTACAACCAAAATTGAAAAACCTCAACAAGAAGCTTGTAGCACCTTTTATAACTAAGTATAATTGCGAGGAGCACAAGATCAGGAAAACCTTCTCTAAACACTGGCACATCCTTAGAATGGATCCTATACTGAAGGAGCTACTACCCGAACAACCGGAGATTATATTCAGGAAATCACAAAATTTAAAAGAAATACTTGCACCAAGTTTACTCAAGGAAGTTCAAACTGACGCTACTGGATTTCTAAAATGCAAAGGGATGTATAAATGTGGTCATTGCATTATGTGCAAGTTTGTGCACCCCAATAGAAGAGTGTTTTTAGACACAAGTGGCACAAAAGAGTTCAAGATCAAAGACTTCATAAATTGCAACACCACATCAGTAGTGTACATGATCGAATGTGGATGTCAGCGTAAATACATTGGGAAAACCAAGAGACCGCTAAAACTACGTATTCAAGAACATGTGCGGAACATAAAAAATAAAGTTGAAAGCCACCCTCTCTCTAGACACTTTACAGAATTCCACAATTCTAACACAGATACATTAACCTTCAAAGCGATTGAACACGTCAAATTGGGCGTAAGAGGGGGAGACTTACTGAAAAAACTGTCTCAACGCGAGATGTACTGGATTTTCACTTTAAACACCATGTTCCCACATGGACACAACGAGGGCTATGAAATTGCACCCTTTTTATAACATCCTAGAGACAGCTTCCTTATATCCAGCAGCCATATCTCATTTTATTTTTAAAATATCATATTTAATGTCATTTTATTATTTAAGTGTGATGTGTCTTTCTATACAATTCTGATTTGTGTTATCATGTGTCTCTGATGTAACAGCCTCATCAATTATGCCATTTACATATGTAGCAGTATTCTGGTTTGTAATGTACAGATACTGAGAAGTGGATGGAAGCATGTTTTAACATTGATAGGTTTTACTATTGTTAGGTTTTTAAATCCTCATTCCCATTTTAAAATCTTTTATCAGTTCATTCCATGTTTTTATTATGATATGTTTCTTATTTCTACATTATTTTTACAAAAGGCATTTTTTCCCCTGCTTAGTAGTTACCTCAGATTGTTTACATATGCTAATTTTACGGCCGATACGTCACTTCCGGTGACGATTAATTCACTGGCTGGGGACTACACTAATACTCAAACTGCCTCACACATTGCCAGTATTGAAAACCAAATATTCTATATATGGTCAACGCATGACTACCAGGCACACACTGTGAGTGCTCGGCTCCCAGCCGTTTCCGCACTGGAAAGAAACAGGAAGTGACGCAGACGAGCGGAGACGCGTCACTTCCGGTTTCGTAGCGGTACTGTGTATGGGATTATAACGCACGGACGGCGCCTGTTACAAGCCGTCCGTGCGCTCTTAGGCTCATAAAACACCCACTGACACCACCAATGTAATAAGGTCACTATTACATATTATAGCAATTATACGGAGACAGGAAGTGACGCGACCGGACGGAAAGTGTCACTTCCGGGATCGTGTCACATCGGGTTTTTAAATCTAATTCAATAGCCTCTGTTCGTATTATATTTGCCTTTGAATCATGACTACTGCCCACTATTAATGCATTAAGCACCCCACTTAACTACTAATAATATTAGCACAAGATAATGATTTGTTTTTATCTGTATTAGTGCTTTCACTTTCATTTTGTTGAATATGACATCACTTCCGGTTCCGGAATTACACTGAACCGGAAATGGAGGGTCAAACTGACTCATTCAGCTATAAATTTACTATGAGGAGGACTGCATCCTCATCTCCTGAGGAAGCCCTGACGGGCGAAACGCGTTGAGAAACCTATGCAGAACTATACCTGGCTGCTAAGCTAAGCTATATTTGACTTTTATGTTTTATTTTTATTTCTGAATGTTCGATTAATGTTTTATAGCCTTATAGTTTCAATAAATCTTTTTATTGTTTATTTGACTGAGATCTCAAATACCCCATTCTACTGGATCTGGTGAAAAATATCTGGAGATATAACCATTGGGTGTTTATGCTGACTATTCTCCTGAATCTGGTACGCTGACCTGGGCGACTGTGGGGCTATTACTGATTAACCAGAGATATTACGCTATGCAGCGGTTTTTTTCTCTCTCTGATTTATAGATGATGATGATGGTGAGAAACATCACGATCGGTATCTTATTAGACGTGTTATAAAGATTTCATCCGGTACGCATTAATTTATTATTAGCGTCAACATACACTTTTAAGAACTTACTGCACCATAGGCGCTTGTTCTTCTTCCTCCTTTTTGCTACAGAATTCATGCCATATACCTATGGTACATTGAGGAACTGAGCAGCCACCCTGAAGAGTGGAAGGTGCTGACAAAGACTTATTCAAGCCTGGAAAACTGATACCAGCCATTTGCGGCTACCTTATTAGCATAAATATAAATTGTTCAGATAAATACTTTATCATTGTCGATTCCTAGAGAAGCGCACTGGTCTATACATTCTTTTTTCTTATATATATATATATATATATATATATATATATATATAAAATATTTGTACTTTTTTTTCATGAGTACACCCGCAGATATGTATGTGTTTGTGTGTCAAAATCCGGCACTCTTCCGGTTCACATCAGTCATAACCTTTACCCGTTGTGTCCTGCATGGACACGTCCCCATATACTCTGCGGCACTTCTGTGACATTTCAGCCAGAGTGCCGTTGAGTTGCAGAGTATATGTATATGATGGTATGGTATAAAAGGATGGTATGGTAGCACCACCTCTCTTTTAGTATTAGCATATAGAATTATAGATGATACTCATACTGTATGGCATAATGTATATTTCGGCCCATACCATGTGACGTAATGTGAATTTTGGAACGTGTGACGTAATGTGTATTTTGGCTCATACCGTGTGACGTAATGTGAATTTCGGCTCATACTGTGTGACGCAATGTGAATTTCGGCTCAAACCATGTGACGTAATGTGATTTTCGGCTCATACCGTGTGACTTAATGGGATTTTGGCTCATACAGTGTGCTGTAATGTGAATTTTGGCTCATACCGTGTGACGTAATGTGAATTTTGGCTCATACCGTGTGACGTTATGTGAATTTCGGCTCATACCGTGTAGCGTAATGTGAATTTCGGCTCATACCGTGTGGCGTATTGTGAATTTAGTCTCATACCGTGTGACGTAATGCGAATTTCGGCTCATACTGTATTGCAAAATGTGAATAAGGGGCACTACTGTCAGTTGCTGGTGAGCATGGGGACATGTGTAAAAGTGCTGGTGTCCTGTGGAGGGGGGGAGCTGATGCCATAGAAAGAGGCAGATGTGGCTGTGATGGCATAAGTGTACATTTTAAAATGTACTTGTGTTATGTTAAAACTCAAATGTTTGGCCCCCTAAATCTCCCGTACTTTTCAGAGCAGCCAACTCAAAATCAGGCTGTAGTTGCTGGGGGTGCAAGGCGTGGGGTGTGTGTGTGTGGGGTGTGTGTGTGTGGGGGGGGGGGGTATGCATATGCACCTAGGCTCACCACTCGCTAGTTCCGCCACTGGGTCAGGGATAGGCTGGGGAAGTGTACGCAGTAGGGATGAGCGGGTTCGGTTCCTCGGAATCCGAACCCGCCCGAACTTCATGTTTTTTTACACGGGGCCGAGCGACTCGGATCTTCCCGCCTTGCTCGGTTAACCCGAGCGCGCCCGAACGTCATCATCCCGCTGTCGGATTCTCGCGAGACTCGGATTCTATATAAGGAGCCGCGCGTCGCCGCCATTTTCACACGTGCATTGAGATTCATAGGGAGAGGACGTGGCTGGCGTCCTCTCCGTTTATAGAGAAGAGAGTGAGACAGTAGAGAGAGACAAAGTAGTAATTTTGGGGAGCATTAGGAGGAGTACTAGTTACTTGCTGAAGTGATAGATAGTGTGACTGTATATTATCTGACTTGTGGGGGAGACACTGACAGTGGGGAGCAGTTAGAGTCTGAGAGCAGGACTCAGGAGTACATATAACGTACAGTGCACACTTTTGCTGCCAGAGTGCCACACTGCCATTGTGACCACACTGACCACCAGTATAATATATATTGTGATTGTCTGCTTAGGAGTACTACTTGCAAGTTGCTGATAGTGTGACCAGTGACCTGACCACCAGTCACCACCAGTTTAATATATATATAATATATATAATTGTATATAATATATATATAATAATGTATACCACCTACCCGTGTTTTTTTTTTTTTTCTTTCTTCTTTATACATACTACTATAGTAGCTTACTGTAGCAGTCTGCGGTGCTGCTGAGCTGACTGTGTCCAGCAGGTCCGTCATCAGTCATTACATAATAAATATATATACCTGTCCGGCTGCAGTACTAGTGATATTATATATATATATATATATATATTGATTTCATCTCATTATCATCCAGTCTATATTAGCAGCAGACACAGTACGGTAGTCCATGGCTGTAGCTACCTCTGTGTCGGCAGTCGCTCGTCCATCCATAATTGTATACCACCTACCCGTGGTTTTTTTTCTTTTCTTTCTTCTTTATACATACTACTATAGTAGCTTACTGTAGCAGTCTGCGGTGCTGCTGAGCTGACAGTGTCCAGCAGGTCCGTCATCAGTCATTACATAATAAATATATATACCTGTCCGGCTGCAGTACTAGTGATATTTTATATATATATATATATATATATTAATTTCATCTCCTTATCATCCAGTCTATATTAGCAGCAGACACAGTACGGTAGTCCACGGCTGTAGCTACCTCTGTGTCGGCAGTCGCTCGTCCATCCATAATTGTATACCACCTACCCGTGGTTTTTTTTTTTCTTTCTTCTTTATACATACTACTATAGTAGCTTACTGTAGCAGTCTGCTGTGCTGCTGAGCTGACAGTGTCCAGCAGGTCCGTCATCAGTCATTACATAATAAATATATATACCTGTCCGGCTGCAGTACTAGTGATATTATATATATATATATATATATATATATTGATTTCATCTCCTTATCATCCAGTCTATATTAGCAGCAGACACAGTACGGTAGTCCACGGCTGTAGCTACCTCTGTGTCGGCAGTCGCTCGTCCATCCATAATTGTATACCACCTACCCGTGTTTTTTTTTTTTTCTTTCTTCTTTATATATACTACTATAGTAGCTTACTGTAGCAGTCTGCGGTGCTGCTGAGCTGACAGTGTCCAGCAGGTCCGTCATCAGTCATTACATAATAAATATATATACCTGTCCGGCTGCAGTACTAGTGATATTATATATATATATATATATTGATTTCATCTCCTTATCATCCAGTCTATATTAGCAGCAGACACAGTACGGTAGTCCACGGCTGTAGCTACCTCTGTGTCGGCAGTCGCTCGTCCATCCATAATTGTATACCACCTACCCGTGTTTTTTTTTTTTTTTTCTTCTTTATACATACTACTATAGTAGCTTACTGTAGCAGTCTGCGGTGCTGCTGAGCTGACAGTGTCCAGCAGGTCCGTCATCAGTCATTACATAATAAATATATATACCTGTCCGGCTGCAGTACTAGTGATATTATATATATATATTGATTTCATCTCATTATCATCCAGTCTATATTATCAGCAGACACAGTACGGTAGTCCACGGCTGTAGCTACCTCTGTGTCGGCAGTCGCTCGTCCATCCATAATTGTATACCACCTACCCGTGTTTTTTTTTTTTCTTTCTTCTTTATACATACTACTATAGTAGCTTACTGTAGCAGTCTGCGGTGCTGCTGAGCTGACAGTGTCCAGCAGGTCCGTCATCAGTCATTACATAATAAATATATATACCTGTCCGGCTGCAGTACTAGTGATATTATATATATATATATTAATTTCATCTCCTTATCATCCAGTCTATATTAGCAGCAGACACAGTACGGTAGTCCACGGCTGTAGCTACCTCTGTGTCGGCAGTCGCTCGTCCATCCATAAGTATTCTAGTATCCATCCATCTCCATTGTTTACCTGAGGTGCCTTTTAGTTGTGCCTATTAAAATATGGAGAACAAAAATGTTGAGGTTCCAAAATTAGGGAAAGATCAAGATCCACTTCCACCTCGTGCTGAAGCTGCTGCCACTAGTCATGGCCGAGACGATGAAATGCCAGCAACGTCGTCTGCAAAGGCCGATGCCCAATGTCATAGTACAGAGCATGTAAAATCCAAAACACCAAATATCAGTAAAAAAAGGACTCCAAAATCTAAAATAAAATTGTCGGAGGAGAAGCGTAAACTTGCCAATATGCCATTTACCACACGGAGTGGCAAGGAACGGCTGAGGCCCTGGCCTATGTTCATGGCTAGTGGTTCAGCTTCACATGAGGATGGAAGCACTCAGCCTCTCGCTAGAAAACTGAAAAGACTCAAGCTGGCAAAAGCACCGCAAAGAACTGTGCGTTCTTCGAAATCCCAAATCCACAAGGAGAGTCCAATTGTGTCGGTTGCGATGCCTGACCTTCCCAACACTGGACGTGAAGAGCATGCGCCTTCCACCATTTGCACGCCCCCTGCAAGTGCTGGAAGGAGCACCCGCAGTCCAGTTCCTGATAGTCAGATTGAAGATGTCAGTGTTGAAGTACACCAGGATGAGGAGGATATGGGTGTTGCTGGCGCTGGGGAGGAAATTGACAAGGAGGATTCTGATGGTGAGGTGGTTTGTTTAAGTCAGGCACCCGGGGAGACACCTGTTGTCCGTGGGAGGAATAGGGCCGTTGACATGCCTGGTGAAAATACCAAAAAAATCAGCTCTTCGGTGTGTAAGTATTTCACCAGAAATGCGGACAACATTTGTCAAGCCGTGTGTTGCCTTTGTCAAGCTGTAATAAGTAGGGGTAAGGACGTTAACCACCTCGGAACATCCTCCCTTATACGTCACCTGCAGCGCATTCATAATAAGTCAGTGACAAGTTCAAAAACTTTGGGCGACAGCGGAAGCAGTCCACTGACCAGTAAATCCCTTCCTCTTGTAACCAAGCTCACGCAAACCACCCCACCAACTCCCTCAGTGTCAATTTCCTCCTTCCCCAGGAATGCCAATAGTCCTGCATGCCATGTCACTGGCAATTCTGACGAGTCCTCTCCTGCCTGGGATTCCTCCGATGCATCCTTGCGTGTAACGCCTACTGCTGCTGGCGCTGCTGTTGTTGCTGCTGGGAGTCGATGGTCATCCCAGAGGGGAAGTCGTAAGCCCACTTTTACTGCTTCCACCAAGCAATTGACTGTCCAACAGTCCTTTGCGAGGAAGATGAAATATCACAGCAGTCATCCTGTTGCAAAGCGGATAACTGAGGCCTTGACAACTATGTTGGTGTTAGACGTGCGTCCGGTATCCGCCGTTAGTTCACAGGGAACTAGACAATTTCTTGAGGCAGTGTGCCCCCGTTACCAAATACCATCTAGGTTCCACTTCTCTAGGCAGGCGATACCGAGAATGTACACGGACGTCAGAAAAAGACTCACCAGTGTCCTAAAAAATGCAGTTGTACCCAATGTCCACTTAACCACGGACATGTGGACAAGTGGAGCAGGGCAGGGTCAGGACTATATGACTGTGACAGCCCACTGGGTAGATGTATGGACTCCCGCCGCAAGAACAGCAGCAGCGGCACCAGTAGCAGCATCTCGCAAACGCCAACTCTTTCCTAGGCAGGCTACGCTTTGTATCACCGCTTTCCAGAATACGCACACAGCTGAAAACCTCTTACGGCAACTGAGGAAGATCATCGCGGAATGGCTTACCCCAATTGGACTCTACTGTGGATTTGTGGCATCGGACAACGCCAGCAATATTGTGTGTGCATTAAATATGGGCAAATTCCAGCACGTCCCATGTTTTGCACATACCTTGAATTTGGTGGTGCAGAATTTTTTTAAAAACGACAGGGGCGTGCAAGAGATGCTTTCGGTGGCCAGAAGAATTGCGGGACACTTTCGGTGTACAGGCACCACGTACAGAAGACTGGAGTACCACCAAAAACGCCTGAACCTGCCCTGCCATCATCTGAAGCAAGAAGTGGTAACGAGGTGGAATTCAACCCTCTATATGCTTCAGAGGTTGGAGGAGCAGCAAAAGGCCATTCAAGCCTATACAATTGAGCACGATATAGGAGGTGGAATGTACCTGTCTCAAGCGCAGTGGAGAATGATTTCAACGTTGTGCAAGGTTCTGCAACCTTTTGAACTTGCCACACGTGAAGTCAGTTCAGACACTGCCAGCCTGAGTCAGGTCATTCCCCTCATCAGGCTTTTGCAGAAGAAGCTGGAGGCATTGAAGGAGGAGCTAAAAGGGAGCGATTCCGCTAGGCATGTGGGACTTGTGGATGGAGCCCTTAATTCGCTTAACAAGGATTCACGGGTGGTCAATCTGTTGAAATCAGAGCACTACATTTTGGCCACCGTGCTCGATCCTAGATTTAAAACCTACCTTGGATCTCTCTTTCCGGCAGACACAAGTCTGCTGGGGTTCAAAGACCTGCTGATGAGAAAATTGTCAAGTCAAGCGGAACGCGACCTGTCAACATCTCCTCCTTCACATTCTCCCGCAACTGGGGGTGCGAGGAAAAGGCTCAGAATTCCGAGCCCACCCGCTGGCGGTGATGCAGGGCAGTCTGGAGCGACTGCTGATGCTGACATCTGGTCCGGACTGAAGGACCTGACAACGATTACGGACATGTCGTCTACTGTCACTGCATATGATTCTCTCACCATTGAAAGAATAGTGGAGGATTATATGAGTGACCGCATCCAAGTAGGCACGTCAGACAGTCCGTACTTATACTGGCAGGAAAAAGAGGCAATTTGGAGGCCCTTGCACAAACTGGCTTTATTCTACCTAAGTTGCCCTCCCACAAGTGTGTACTCCGAAAGAGTGTTTAGTGCCGCCGCTCACCTTGTCAGCAATCTGCGTACGAGGTTACTTCCAGAAAATGTGGAGAAGATGATGTTCATTAAAATGAATTATAATCAATTCCTCCGTGGAGACATTGACCAGCAGCAATTGCCTCCACAAAGTACACAGGGAGCTGAGATGGTGGATTCCAGTGGGGACGAATTGATAATCTGTGAGGAGCGGGATGTACACGGTGATATATCGGAGGATGATGATGAGGTGGACATCTTGCCTCTGTAGAGCCAGTTTGTGCAAGGAGAGATTAATTGCTTCTTTTTCGGTGGGGGTCCAAACCAACCCGTCATTTCAGTCACAGTCGTGTGGCAGACCCTGTCACTGAAATGATGGGTTGGTTAAAGTGTGCATGTCCTGTTTATACAACATAAGGGTGGGTGGGAGGGCCCAAGGACAATTCCATCTTGCACCTCTTTTTTCTTTCATTTTTATTTGCGTCATGTGCTGTTTGGGGAGTGTTTTTTGGAAGGGCCATCCTGCGTGACACTGCAGTGCCACTCCTAGATGGGCCAGGTGTTTGTGTCGGCCACTAGGGTCGCTTATCTTACTCACACAGCTACCTCATTGCGCCTCTTTTTTTCTTCTTTGCGTCATGTGCTGTTTGGGGAGTGTTTTTTGGAAGGGCCATCCTGCGTGACACTGCAGTGCCACTCCTAGATGGGCCAGGTGTTTGTGTCGGCCACTAGGGTCACTTATCTTACTCACACAGCTACCTCATTGCGCCTCTTTTTTTCTTCTTTGCGTCATGTGCTGTTTGGGGAATGTTTTTTGGAAGGGCCATCCTGCGTGACACTGCAGTGCCACTCCTAGATGGGCCAGGTGTTTGTGTCGGCCACTAGGGTCGCTTAGCTTACTCACACAGCTACCTCATTGCGCCTCTTTTTTTCTTCTTTGCGTCATGTGCTGTTTGGGGAGTGTTTTTTGGAAGGGCCATCCTGCGTGACACTGCAGTGCCACTCCTAGATGGGCCAGGTGTTTGTGTCGGCCACTAGGGTCGCTTAGCTTACTCACACAGCTACCTCATTGCGCCTCTTTTTTTCTTCTTTGCGTCATGTGCTGTTTGGGGAGTGTTTTTTGGAAGGGCCATCCTGCGTGACACTGCAGTGCCACTCCTAGATGGGCCAGGTGTTTGTGTCGGCCACTAGGGTCGCTTATCTTACTCACACAGCTACCTCATTGCGCCTCTTTTTTTCTTCTTTGCGTCATGTGCTGTTTGGGGAGTGTTTTTTGGAAGGGCCATCCTGCGTGACACTGCAGTGCCACTCCTAGATGGGCCAGGTGTTTGTGTCGGCCACTAGGGTCGCTTATCTTACTCACACAGCTACCTCATTGCGCCTCTTTTTTTCTTCTTTGCGTCATGTGCTGTTTGGGGAGTGTTTTTTGGAAGGGCCATCCTGCGTGACACTGCAGTGCCACTCCTAGATGGGCCAGGTGTTTGTGTCGGCCACTAGGGTCGCTTATCTTACTCACACAGCTACCTCATTGCGCCTCTTTTTTTCTTCTTTGCGTCATGTGCTGTTTGGGGAGTGTTTTTTGGAAGGGCCATCCTGCGTGACACTGCAGTGCCACTCCTAGATGGGCCAGGTGTTTGTGTCGGCCACTAGGGTCGCTTAGCTTACTCACACAGCTACCTCATTGCGCCTCTTTTTTTCTTCTTTGCGTCATGTGCTGTTTGGGGAGTGTTTTTTGGAAGGGCCATCCTGCGTGACACTGCAGTGCCACTCCTAGATGGGCCAGGTGTTTGTGTCGGCCACTAGGGTCGCTTATCTTACTCACACAGCTACCTCATTGCGCCTCTTTTTTTCTTCTTTGCGTCATGTGCTGTTTGGGGAATGTTTTTTGGAAGGGCCATCCTGCGTGACACTGCAGTGCCACTCCTAGATGGGCCAGGTGTTTGTGTCGGCCACTAGGGTCGCTTAGCTTACTCACACAGCTACCTCATTGCGCCTCTTTTTTTCTTCTTTGCGTCATGTGCTGTTTGGGGAGTGTTTTTTGGAAGGGCCATCCTGCGTGACACTGCAGTGCCACTCCTAGATGGGCCAGGTGTTTGTGTCGGCCACTAGGGTCGCTTATCTTACTCACACAGCTACCTCATTGCGCCTCTTTTTTTCTTCTTTGCGTCATGTGCTGTTTGGGGAGTGTTTTTTGGAAGGGCCATCCTGCGTGACACTGCAGTGCCACTCCTAGATGGGCCAGGTGTTTGTGTCGGCCACTAGGGTCGCTTAGCTTAGTCATCCAGCGACCTCGTGCAAATTTTAGGACTAAAAATAATATTGTGAGGTGTGAGGTATTCAGAATAGACTGAAAATGAGTGGAAATTATGGTTTTTGAGGTTAATAATACTTTGGGATCAAAATGACCCCCAAATTCTATGATTTAAGCTGTTTTTTAGGGTTTTTTGAAAAAAACACCCGAATCCGACAAAAAAAATTCGGTGAGGTTTTGCCAAAACGCGGTCGAACCCAAAACACGGCCGCGGAACCGAACCCAAAACCAAAACACAAAACCCGAAAAATTTCAAGTGCACATCCCTAGTACGCAGCGATATTGTGCAGCGGCAGCTAGGGCTCGGGGTTTTGCCATAGCAGACAGTCAGTATCAGCCGGTGGTCGCACCATTATGTTTAATTTTATTTCTCTGGGATGTATTATATCTACTTTATTATTAGAAACTAGGGAGAAATTAGATTAAGCCATGAGATTTTACGGCAAGAATGTCAAATAGTGCTAGACACGCCTAAAAGGTGGTGCTAGACACGCCCACCTGCTGTGCACCCCCTAATAAAATTAGCTGCGCACGCCTATAGCCCTAGTGAGTAGGTAATGAGATATTCAAAGGCTGTTCACTGGACTTTGGGCAATGTTCCCTTAAATTCATATTTCAAACATTGGTTCCTAGAATAGATCATTTTGCAAATCCTTTCTATAGCTCAGGTTCCTATATGACCTTTGTACGAGTGTGGAAACAGGGATCATTGAAGGGGGATATAATGTCTTTCCTATGGTCAAAACTTTTTCTCCCATATGTTCTTCTTCCACCTGCTTTTCTGCTGAAGTAGTTGCATAAAATGAAAGCAGACAATGGGGTAAATTTACTAAGCTCCCGATTTTGACCGAGATGCCGTTTTTTCATCAAAGTGTCATCTCGGTAATTTACTAAGCAATAATCACGGCAGTGATGAGGGCATTCGTAATATTTTGAAGTCCAAGAAAAAAATCACGAATGAATACACCATCGGTCAAAACGCGGCTGTTTAAGTATGAATCTCGGTCATTTACTAAGAAGTGCACAGCAAAAAAAAAACAAACACTGCCGTGAAAAATTACAACTCGTAAAAAAGTGCTAAAAAAAAACAGACCTACTTTTTTTTTCCGTGATTGGATAGGCATGCAGGGATCCATGAGATCC
Organism: Pseudophryne corroboree; assembly: GCF_028390025.1. NCBI lineage: Eukaryota > Metazoa > Chordata > Amphibia > Anura > Myobatrachidae > Pseudophryne > Pseudophryne corroboree. Next base: position 177,123,989 of record NC_086445.1, read on the forward strand.
GTGCATGTATATCAGTGGGAAGGGGTGGGAAAGTTGTTATTTTATTAAAAAAAATTGCGTGGGGTCCCCCCTCCTAAGCATAACCAGCCTCGGGCTCTTTGAGCCGATCCTGGTTGCAGAAATATGGGGAAAAAATTGACAGGGGTTCCCCCATATTTAAGCAACCAGCATCGGGCTCTGCGCCTGGTCCTGGTTCCAAAAATACGGGGGACAAAAAGAGTAGGGGTCCCCCGTATTTTTAAAACCAGCTCCGGGCTCCACTAGCTGGACAGATAATGCCACAGCCGGGGGTCACTTTTATATAGTGCCCTGCGGCCGTGGCATCAAAAATCCAACTAGTCACTCCTGGCCGGGGTACCCTGGGGGAGTGGGGACCCCTTCAATCAAGGGGTCCCCCCCCCCAGCCACCCAAGGGCCAGGGGTGAAGCCCGAGGCTGTCCCCCCCCATCCAATGGGCTGCGGATGGGGTGGCTGATAGCCTTTGTTGTAAAAGAAAAGATATTGTTTTTAGTAGCAGTACTACAAGTCCCAGCAAGCCTCCCCCGCATGCTGGTACTTGGAGAACCACAAGTACCAGCATGCGGCGGAAAAACGGGCCCGCTGGTACCTGTAGTACTACTACTAAAAAAATACCCAAAAAAACACAAGACACACACACCGTGAAAGTATAATTTTATTACATACATACACACATACATACATTTTATTATTATTATTATTATCCTTTATTTATATGGCGCCACAAGGGTTCCGCAGCGCCCGATTACAGAGTACAAATGCACATAAAAAATAGGAAAACAGTGACTTACAGTTGAATACAATATAGGACAAGTACAGGGCAGCTAAGCATAACTACACCAGTAAACATAGAGATAAGTTCCAGGTGGTCAAAAAACTGTGGGATCTGGGCGGTTGAGGATTATTAAAGTAAGAAAAGTATAAGCACATGAGGGAAGAGGGCCCTACTCGTGAGAGCTTACATTCTAAGGGGAGGGGTAGACAGACAGGGATGACACAGATGGGGTACATAGAGAGCGTGGAACAGAGGGTTATGTTGAGATTTGGCTACGTTTGGTAAAGAAATGGGTCTTAAGAGCCCGTTTGAAGTTTTGTAGAGAGGTGGAGAGTCTGAGGGGGAGAGGTAAAGAATTCCAGAGAAATGGAGCAGCACGTGAAAAATCTTGGAGATAGGAGTGGGAGGAAGTAATCAGAAGACAGGAGAGACGGCGTGCATTAGCAGAGCGAAGAGGACGGGTGGGAGAGTAAAGGGAGATAAGGTCAGAGATGTAGATGGGAGAGGAGTGGGTGAGTGCTTTGTAAGTGAGTGTGAGAAGTTTGAATTGGATTCTGAAAGGGAAGGGAAGCCAGTGGAGGGCCTGTAGGAGGGGGGAGGTAGACGTAGTGCGTTTGGTGAGGAAGATGAGCCGGGCAGCAGCATTGAGGATAGATTGGAGTGGAGAGAGGTGATTGTCAGGGAGGCCAGTTAAGAGGAGATTACAGTAGTCCAGTCTGGAAATAATCAGTGAGTGAATAATGATCTTAGTGGCATCCTGTGTGAGAAAAGGTCTGATTCTAGAAATGTTTTTGAGATGAAAATGACAGGTTTGTGAGAGGTGCTGAATGTGTGGTTTGAAGGAGAGGGAGGAGTCAAGGATTACGCCAAGACAGCGTACTTGGGGGCTAGGGGAGATAGTTGCCTTATGTTCCCACGCAGGTCGGTCCTCTTCTCCAGTAGAATCCAAGGGGTACCTGTTGAAGAAATTATACTCACGAGATCCAGGGGCCCAGGGTCCTCGGAGAAATCCTTTGTAATCCACGTATTTGAAAAAAAAAAAAAAACGCTTACCCGAGCCACGCACTAAAAGGGGACCCATGTTTGCACATGGATCCCCTTTTCCCGACTGCCAGAAAACCCACTCTGACTGATGTCTAAGTGGGTTTCCTCAGCCAATCAGGGAGCGCCACGTTGTAGCACTCTCCTGATCGGCTGTGTGCTCCTGTCCTAACTGACAGGCGGCACACGGCAGTGTTACAATGTAGCGCCTATGCGCTACATTGTAACCAATGCTGGGAACTTTCTTGCTCAGCGGTGACGTCACTTTAGGTCAACCGCAGGGCAGAAAGTTCCCATCATTGGTTACAATGTAGCGCATAGGCGCTACATTGTAACACTGCCGTGTGCCGCCTGTCAGTGAGGACAGGAGCACACAGCTGATCAGGAGAGTGCTACAACGTGGCGCTCCCTGATTGGCTGAAGAAACCCACTTAGACAGAAGTCAAAGTGGGTTTCTGGCATTCGTGGAAAGGTGACCCATGTGCAAACATGGGTCCCCTTTCAGTTCGTGGTCGGGACACCGTTTTTTTTTTTTTTTCAAGTACGTGGATTACCCCTGGATTTCCAGAGGAGCCTGGACCCCTGGATCTCGTGAGTATAATTTCTTCAACAGGTACCCCTTGGATTCTACTGGAGAAGAGGACCGACCTGCGTGGGAACTTAAGGTAAGTATGTATGTATGTGTGTATGTATGTAATAAAATTATACTTTCACGGTGTGTGTGTCTTGTCTTTTTTTGGGTATTTTTTTAGTAGTAGTACTACAGGTACCAGCGGGCCCGTTTTTCCGTCGCATGCTGGTACTTGTGGTTCTCCAAGTACCAGCATGCGGGGGAGGCTTGCTGGGCCTTGTAGTACTGCTACTAAAAACAATATCTTTTCTTTTACAACAAAGGCTATCAGCCTCCCCATCCGCAGCCCATTGGATGGGGGGGGACAGCCTCGGGCTTCACCCCTGGCCCTTGGGTGGCTGGGGGGGGGGACCCCTTGATTGAAGGGGTCCCCACTCCCCCAGGGTACCCCGGCCAGGAGTGACTAGTTGGATTTTTGATGCCACGGCCGCAGGGCACTATATAAAAGTGACCCCCGGCTGTGGCATTATCTGTCCAGCTAGTGGAGCCCGGTGCTGGTTTTAAAAATACGGGGGACCCCTACTCTTTTTGTCCCCCGTATTTTTGGAACCAGGACCAGGCGCAGAGCCCGATGCTGGTTGCTTAAATATGGGGGAACCCCTGTCAATTTTTTTCCCATATTTCGGCAACCAGGATCGGCTCAAAGAGCCCGAGGCTGGTTATGCTTAGGAGGGGGGACCCCACGCAATTTTTTTTTTAAATTTTACAGTGTTTAATTAAAAAATAAATAAAAATAAAACCCCAGCACGGATCACACAGATCCGGCCGAGATTAATTGTAAAAAAGTCGGCAGTGTTTTGCTAATCACTGCCGTAAAAAACACAAAAAAAACACGAATGACATCGACATCGGAAGAAAAGAAAAACCCGAATACGACAGCTTAGTAAATCCATCGTAACAAATTCAAAAAGTTGCAGTTTTACACTTTCGATGTCATTCGTGATTGAACTTTGACCTGAAACGGGAAAACACGAATCTTAGTAAATTTACCCCAATGTATCGCAGTTAATCCTGGTTTCTCCTCTCTGTCCATACAAGGTATGGCTACCTCTAATCAGCAAGTTGTGCAAAGGACTCTAAATTCCTCTAGGACTCTCCAAAGACTACTTCCAGAAAACTCCAGATCTCCTGGACTAGTTGCCACCATACATGTGGATAATTACATTAGTGGGATACGCTGGGTACACACCAGGATGATGTGTGTCCCACTGATGGTGCTACGCAATGTAATGATATATTGCGCCACGTTACTCACTGCACAATCCGGTATAAGATGGCGTGATGTATCATTACAGCATAAATGTTACTACCTGCAGTTGTTCATTGCTTTGTCCCACTATGTGATATATAATTTTGATCTGCATTGGAATGGTTTAGCGTACAATATATTGCTTAGTGTGTACCCAGCTAAGATTGTCTTCTGTAGTAGTGCTTATCATTGCCTCACAGAGTCAATGCTAGGATAGATATTCTGCCATGTTTAGAGAATTGAATGCACAGCATAGTACTGCTAACACAGATAGATCAGCTTCTCTCTTTCCTGGACTTTCTGGAAGCCAAACTAGGCCTAGAATCTGTCACCATCTGTTTTTACAGTGCAGCTCTTGCCTTGTTATCACCAAAGATAACTATTATTATTATTACAGGTTGAGTATCCCATATCCAAATATTCAGAAATACGGAATATTCTGAAATACGGACTTTTTTGCGTGAGAGTGAGATAGTGAAACCTTTGTTTTCTGATGGCTCAATGTACACAAACTTTGTTTAATACACACAGTTATTAAAAATATTGTATTAAATGACCTTCAGGCTGTGTGTATAAGGTGTATATGAAACATAAATGAATTGTGTGAATGTACATACACTTTGTTCAATGCACAAAGTTACAAAAAATATTGTCTAAAATGACCTTCAGGCTGTGTGTATAAGGTGTGTATGTAACATAAATGCATTCTGTGCTTAGATTTAGGTCCCATCACCATGATATCTCATTATGGTATGCAATTATTCCAAAATACGGAAAAATCCGATATCCAAAATACCTCTGGTCCCAAGCATTTTGGATAAGGGATACTCAACCTGTATTATCCTTTATTTATATGGCGCCACAAGGGTTCCGCAGCGCCCAATTACAGAGTACATAAACAAATAATCAAACAGGAAAACAGCAACTTACAGTTGACGACAATATAGGACAAGTACAGGGTAAATAAACATAGCTACATCAGCAGATGACACTGGAATAAGTATCAGGTGGCAGAAGACTGCTGGATTTGGTGCAGCTGAAGATTATTAAAGTAAGAAAAGGGTAAGCACATGAGGGAAGAGGGAATAGCTGAAGACATGTTTATCCTATTCAGTGCTGTTAATCCAGAGTATTATAGTACTTGGAACATAGAACCTATTCTAACTAGAGATGTGCACCGGACGCTTTTCGGGTTTTGTGTTATGGTTTTGGATCTGGATTTTTTAATTTTATTTTTTAAACATAAAAACAGCAAAAAACAGAATTAGGTTTTTTTTTGTTTTTTTTTACAGTATTATTAACCTTAATAACATTCATTTCCAGTCTATTCTGAACACCTCACACCTCATAATATTGTTTGTAGACCAAAAGGTTGCACCGAGGTAGCTGGATGACTAAACTAAACGACACAAGTGGACGGCACAAACATGTGGTCCATCTAGGAGTGGCACTGCAGTGGCAGACAGGATGGCAGATTTAAAAACTAGGCCCCAAAGAGCACATAATGCAAAGAAGAAAAAGAGGTGCTAGATGGAATTGTCCTTAGGCCCTTCCACCCATCCTTATGTTGTTTAAACAGGACATGCGCAGTTTAATAAACCCATAATTTCAGCGACAGGTGGTCCCCCTGGAAAAAGCTTGCCAAGTTCTCTGATTCATAGCTAGCTAGAAACATACCGCCTCCATATTTGAAGACTTTTCACATTATGCAATGAGGCAAGAGGAAGAGGACAGTGTCAAGAAGGTTATTAAAAATTAGAGAGGCACACGCAATCAGAAACAACATACAGGCTTTCACCCCCACTCCTATCTTGGTGTGGAAAAGACAGGACTTTAACCAAGCAAATGTATAATCATCACCACATTACTGGACAAACTGAAAAACTAGGGGCCAAAGCCTCCGAATTTGTACCCCCTTTTCCAATTTCAGGGATTACGATAATCTCGGATTTAATGTTGGGATGCAAATAAACTGGTTTATACTAGTGATGAGCGGGTTCGGTTTCTCGGAAACCGAACCCCCCCGAACTTCACCCTTTTTACACGGGTCCGAGCCATACTCGGATTCTCCCGTATGGCTCAGGTAACCCGAGCGTGCCCGAACGTCATCATCCCGCTGTCGGATTCTCGCGAGATTCGGATGCTATATAAGCAGCCGCGCGTCGCCGCCATTTTCACTCGTGCATTGGAAATGTTAGGGAGAGGACGTGGCTGGCGTCCTCTCCGTTTATGTTGATGCATTGCAAATATTTTGTGCTTGCTTATTACTTAATTGTGGGGACTGGGGAGCAGCTGTATATAGGAGGAGTACAGTGCAGAGTTTTGCTGACAGTGACCACCAGTAATACGTTGTCTGCCTGAAAAACACTCCATATCTGTGCTCAGTGTGCTGCATATATCTGTGCTCACACTGCTTAATTGTGGGGACTGGGGAGCAGCTGTATTATATAGCAGGAGTACAGTGCAGAGTTTTGCTGACAGTGACCACCAGTATACGTTGTCTGCCTGAAAAACACTCCATATCTGTGCTCAGTGTGCTGCTTTATTGTGGGGACTGGGGACCACCAGTATAATATTATATAGGAGGAGTACAGTGCAGAGTTTTGCTGACCAGTGACCACCAGTATATAATATATAGCATTACGGTACAGTAGGCCACTGCTGTACCTACCTCTGTGTCGTCATTAAGTATACTAGTATCCATCTACATTCTATACCTGTGGTGCATTTTAGTTTTACAGTTTGCTGACACAGTGACCACCAGTGTATATATAGCAGTACGGTACGGAAGGCCACTGCTGTACCTCCCTCTGTGTCGTCATTAAGTATACTATCCATCTATATTCTATACCTGTGGTGCATTTTAGTTTTGCAGTTTGCTGACACAGTGACCACCAGTATACTATATATAGCAGTACGGTACGGAAGGCCACTGCTGTACCTACCTCTGTGTCGTCATTAAGTATACTATCCATCTACATTCTATACCTGTGGTGCATTTTAGTTTTGCAGTTTGCTGACACAGTGACCACCAGTATATATAGCAGTATGGTACGGAAGGCCACTGCTGTACCTACCTCTGTGTCGTCATTAACTATACTATCCATCTACATAATATACCTGTGGTGCATTTTAGTTTTGCAGTTTGCTGACACAGTGACCACCAGTATATATAGCAGTACGGTACGGAAGGCCACTGCTGTACCTACCTCTGTGTCGTCATTAAGTATACTATCCATCTACATTCTATACCTGTGGTGCATTTTAGTTTTGCAGTTTGCTGACACAGTGACCACCAGTATACTATATATAGCAGTACGGTACGGAAGGCCACTGCTGTACCTACCTCTGTGTCGTCATTAAGTATACTATCCATCTAAATTCTATACCTGTGGTGCATTTTAGTTTTGCAGTTTGCTGACACAGTGACCACCAGTATACTATATATAGCAGTACGGTACAGAAGGCCACTGCTGAACCTACCTCTGTGTCGTCATTAAGTATACTATCCATCTACATTCTATACCTGTGGTGCATTTTAGTTTTGCAGTTTGCTGACACAGTGACCACCAGTATACTATATATAGCAGTACGGTACGGAAGGCCACTGCTGTACCTACCTCTGTGTCGTCATTAAGTAAACTATCCATCTACATTCTATACCTGTGGTGCATTTTAGTTTTGCAGTTTGCTGACACAGTGACCACCAGTATGTATAGCAGTACGGTACGGAAAGCCACTGCTGTACCAACCTCTGTGTCGTCAAGTATACTATCCATCCATACCTGTGGTGCAATTCAGTTTTGCACAGTTTGCTGACCACCAGTATATAATATATAGCATTACGGTACTGTAGGCCACTGCTCTACCTACCTCTGTGTCGTCAAGTATACTAGCTTAGTCACACAGCGACCTTGGTGCGCCTCTTTTTTTCTTTGCATCATGTGCTGTTTGGGGACAATTTTTTTGAAGTGCCATCCTGTCTGACACTGCAGTGCCACTCCTAGATGGGCCAGGTGTTCGTGTCGGCCACTTGTGTCGCTTATCTTAGTCACACAGCGACATTGGTGCGCCTCTTTTTGTCTTTGCATCATGTGCTGTTTGGGGACTATTTTTTTGAAGTGCCATCCTGTCTGACACTGCAGTGCCACTCCTAGATGGGCCAGGTGTTTGTGTCGGCCACTTGTGTCGCTTATCTTAGTCACACAGCGACCTTGGTGCGCCTCTTTTTTTCTTTGCATCATGTGCTGTTTGGGGACAATTTTTTTGAAGTGTCATCCTGTCTGACACTGCAGTGCCACTCCTAGATGGGCCAGGTGTTCGTGTCGGCCACTTGTGTCGCTTAGCTTAGTCACACAGCGACCTTGGTGCGCCTCTTTTTTCTTTGCATCATGTGCTGTTTGGGGACAATTTTTTTGAAGTGCCATCCTGTCTGACACTGCAGTGCCACTCCTAGATGGGCCAGGTGTTCGTGTCGGCCACTTGTGTCGCTTAGCTTAGTCACACAGCGACCTTGGTGCGCCTCTTTTTTTCTTTGCATCATGTGCTGTTTGGGGACAATTTTTTTGAAGTGCCATCCTGCCTGACACTGCAGTGCCACTCCTAGATGGGCCAGGTGTTTGTGTCGGCCACTTGTGTCGCTTATCTTAGTCACACAGCGACCTTGGTGCGCCTCTTTTTTTCCTTGCATCATGTGCTGTTTGGGGACTATTTTTTTGAAGTGCCATCCTGTCTGACACTGCAGTGCCACTCCTAGATGGGCCAGGTGTTTGTGTCGGCCACTTGTGTCGCTTATCTTAGTCACACAGCGACCTTGGTGCGCCTCTTTTTTTCTTTGCATCATGTGCTGTTTGGGGACAATTTTTTTGAAGTGCCATCCTGTCTGACACTGCAGTGCCACTCCTAGATGGGCCAGGTGTTTGTGTCGGCCACTTGTGTCGCTTATCTTAGTCACACAGCGACCTTGGTGCGCCTCTTTTTTTCCTTGCATCATGTGCTCTTTGGGGACTATTTTTTTGAAGTGCCATCCTGTCTGACACTGCAGTGCCACTCCTAGATGGGCCAGGTGTTTGTGTCGGCCACTTGTGTCGCTTATCTTAGTCACACAGCGACCTTGGTGCGCCTCTTTTTTTCTTTGCATCATGTGCTGTTTGGGGACAATTTTTTTGAAGTGTCATCCTGTCTGACACTGCAGTGCCACTCCTAGATGGGCCAGGTGTTCGTGTCGGCCACTTGTGTCGCTTATCTTAGTCACACAGCGACATTGGTGGCCTTTTTTGTCTTTGCATCATGTGCTGTTTGGGGACTATTTTTTTGAAGTGCCATCCTGTCTGACACTGCAGTGCCACTCCTAGATGGGCCAGGTGTTTGTGTCGGCCACTTGTGTCGCTTATCTTAGTCACACAGCGACCTTGGTGCGCCTCTTTTTTTCTTTGCATCATGTGCTGTTTGGGGACAATTTTTTTGAAGTGTCATCCTGTCTGACACTGCAGTGCCACTCCTAGATGGGCCAGGTGTTCGTGTCGGCCACTTGTGTCGCTTAGCTTAGTCACACAGCGACCTTGGTGCGCCTCTTTTTTCTTTGCATCATGTGCTGTTTGGGGACAATTTTTTTGAAGTGCCATCCTGTCTGACACTGCAGTGCCACTCCTAGATGGGCCAGGTGTTCGTGTCGGCCACTTGTGTCGCTTAGCTTAGTCACACAGCGACCTTGGTGCGCCTCTTTTTTTCTTTGCATCATGTGCTGTTTGGGGACAATTTTTTTGAAGTGCCATCCTGTCTGACACTGCAGTGCCACTCCTAGATGGGCCAGGTGTTCGTGTCGGCCACTTGTGTCGCTTATCTTAGTCACACAGCGACATTGGTGCGCCTCTTTTTTTCCTTGCATCATGTGCTGTTTGGGGACAATTTTTTTGAAGTGCCATCCTGTCTGACACTGCAGTGCCACTCCTAGATGGGCCAGGTGTTTGTGTCGGCAACTTGTGTCGCTTATCTTAGTCACACAGCGACCTTGGTGTGCCTCTTTTTTTCCTTGCATCATGTGCTGTTTGGGGACTATTTTTTTGAAGTGCCATCCTGTCTGACACTGCAGTGCCACTCCTAGATGGGCCAGGTGTTTGTGTCGGCCACTTGTGTCGCTTATCTTAGTCACACAGCGACCTTGGTGCGCCTCTTTTTTTCTTTGCATCATGTGCTGTTTGGGGACAATTTTTTTAAAGTGTCATCCTGTCTGACACTGCAGTGCCACTCCTAGATGGGCCAGGTGTTCGTGTCGGCCACTTGTGTCGCTTAGCTTAGTCACACAGCGACCTTGGTGCGCCTCTTTTTTCTTTGCATCATGTGCTGTTTGGGGACAATTTTTTTGAAGTGCCATCCTGTCTGACACTGCAGTGCCACTCCTAGATGGGCCAGGTGTTCGTGTCGGCCACTTGTGTCGCTTAGCTTAGTCACACAGCGACCTTGGTGCGCCTCTTTTTTTCTTTGCATCATGTGCTGTTTGGGGACAATTTTTTTGAAGTGCCATCCTGTCTGACACTGCAGTGCCACTCCTAGATGGGCCAGGTGTTTGTGTCGGCCACTTGTGTCGCTTATCTTAGTCACACAGCGACCTTGGTGCGCCTCTTTTTTTCCTTGCATCATGTGCTGTTTGGGGACTATTTTTTTGAAGTGCCATCCTGCCTGACACTGCAGTGCCACTCCTAGATGGGCCAGGTGTTTGTGTCGGCCACTTGTGTCGCTTATCTTAGTCACACAGCGACCTTGGTGCGCCTCTTTTTTTCTTTGCATCATGTGCTGTTTGGGGACAATTTTTTTGAAGTGCCATCCTGTCTGACACTGCAGTGCCACTCCTAGATGGGCCAGGTGTTCGTGTCGGCCACTTGTGTCGCTTAGCTTAGTCACACAGCGACCTTGGTGCGCCTCTTTTTTCTTTGCATCATGTGCTGTTTGGGGACAATTTTTTTGAAGTGCCATCCTGTCTGACACTGCAGTGCCACTCCTAGATGGGCCAGGTGTTCGTGTCGGCCACTTGTGTCGCTTAGCTTAGTCACACAGCGACCTTGGTGCGCCTCTTTTTTTCCTTGCATCATGTGCTGTTTGGGGACTATTTTTTTGAAGTGCCATCCTGTCTGACACTGCAGTGCCACTCCTAGATGGGCCAGGTGTTTGTGTCGGCCACTTGTGTCGCTTATCTTAGTCACACAGCGACCTTGGTGCGCCTCTTTTTTTCTTTGCATCATGTGCTGTTTGGGGACAATTTTTTTAAAGTGTCATCCTGTCTGACACTGCAGTGCCACTCCTAGATGGGCCAGGTGTTCGTGTCGGCCACTTGTGTCGCTTAGCTTAGTCACACAGCGACCTTGGTGCGCCTCTTTTTTCTTTGCATCATGTGCTGTTTGGGGACAATTTTTTTGAAGTGCCATCCTGCCTGACACTGCAGTGCCACTCCTAGGGGTACATTTACTAAGATTCGTATTTTCCAAATTCATGTCCAAGTTCAATCACGAATGACATCGACAGTGTAAAATTGCAACTTTTTGAATTGATTGCGATGGATTTACTAAGCTGTCGTATTCGGGTTTTTCTTTTGTTCCGATGTCGATGTCATTCGTGGTTTTTTACCTATTTTTACGGCAGTGATTAGCAAAACACTGCCGACTTTTTTTACAATCAATCTCGGCCGGATCTGTGTGATCCGTGCTGGGGTTTTTTTTTTTTTTTAATTAAACACTGTAAAATAATTAAAAAAAATGCGTGGGGTCCCCCCTCCTAAGCATAACCAGCCTCGGGCTCTTTGAGCCGAACCTGGTTACAAAAATATGGGGAAAAAAATGACAGGGGTTCCCCCATATTTAAGCAACCAGCATCGGGCTCTGCGCCTGGTCCTGGTCCCAAAAATACGGGGGACAAAAAGAGTAGGGGTCCCCCGTATTTTTAAAACCAGCACCGGGCTCCACTAGCTGGACAGATAATGCCACAGCCGGGGGTCACTTTTATATAGTGCCCTGCGGCCGTGGCATCAAAAATCCAACTAGTCATTCCTGGCCGGGGTACCCTGGGGGAGTGGGGACCCCTTCAATCAAGGGGTCCCCCCCCCCAGCCACCCAAGGGCCAGGGGTGAAGCCCGAGGCTGTCCCCCCCCATCCAATGGGCTGCGGATGGGGAGGCTGATAGCCTTTGTTGTAAAAGAAAAGATATTGTTTTTAGTAGCAGTACTACAAGGCCCAGCAAGCCTCCCCCGCATGCTGGTACTTGGAGAACCACAAGTACCAGCATGCGACGGAAAAACGGGCCCGCTGGTACCTGTAGTACTACTACTAAAAAAATACCCAAAAAAAGACAAGACACACACCGTGAAAGTATAATTTTATTACATACATACACACATACATACATACTTACCTTAAGTTCCCACGCAGGTCGGTCCTCTTCTCCAGTAGAATCCAAGGGGTACCTGTTGAAGAAATTATACTCACGAGATCCAGGGGTCCAGGCTCCTCGGGAAATCCAGGGGTAATCCACGTACTTGCATAAAATAAGAAAACGGAAAGCCGAGCCACGAACTGAAAGGGGCCCCATGTTTTCACATGGGACTCCTTTCCACGAATGCCAGAAACCCACTCTGACTGATGTCTAAGTGGGTTTCTTCAGCCAATCAGGGAGTGCCACGTTGTAGCACTCTCCTGATCAGCTGTGTGGTCCTGTCCTCACTGACAGGCAGCACACGGCAGTGTTACAATGTAGCGCCTATGCGCTACATTGTAACCAATGATGGGAACTTTCTGCTCAGCGGTGACGTCACTTTAGGTCAACCGCAGGGCAGAAAGTTCCCATCATTGGTTACAATGTAGCGCATAGGCGCTACATTGTAACACTGCCGTGTGCTGCCTGTCAGTGAGGACAGGAGCACACAGCCGATCAGGAGAGTGCTACAACGTGGCACTCCCTGATTGGCTGAAGAAACCCACTTAGACATCAGTCAGAGTGGGTTTCTGGCATTCGTGGAAAGGAGTCCCATGTGAAAACATGGGGCCCCTTTCAGTTCGTGGCTCGGCTTTCCGTTTTCTTATTTTATGCAAGTACGTGGATTACCCCTGGATTTCCAGAGGAGCCTGGACCCCTGGATCTCGTGAGTATAATTTCTTCAACAGGTACCCCTTGGATTCTACTGGAGAAGAGGACCGACCTGCGTGGGAACTTAAGGTAAGTATGTATGTATGTATGTGTGTATGTATGTAATAAAATTATACTTTCACGGTGTGTGTGTCTTGTCTTTTTTTGGGTATTTTTTTTAGTAGTAGTACTACAGGTACCAGCGGGCCCGTTTTTCCGTCGCATGCTGGTACTTGTGGTTCTCCAAGTACCAGCATGCGGGGGAGGCTTGCTGGGCCTTGTAGTACTGCTACTAAAAACAATGGGGGAAATTTACTAAGCTCCCGATTTTGACCGAGATGCCGTTTTTTTATCAAAGTGTCATCTCGGTAATTTACTAAGCACTAATCACGGCAGTGATGAGGGCATTCGTAATTTTTTGCAAGTTCAGGTAAAAAATTACGAATGAATACACCATCGGTCAAAACGCGGCTGTTTAAGTATGAATCTCGGTCATTTACTAAGAAGTGCAAAGCAAAAAAAGAACAAACACTGCCGTGAAAAATTACAACTCGTAAAAAAGTGCTAAAAAAAAACAGACCTTTTGGGGTAAATTTACTAAGATTCGTATTTTCCCGTTTCAGGTCAAAGTTCAATCACGAATGACATCGAAAGTGTAAAACTGCAACTTTTTGAATTGATTACGACTAATTTACTAAGCTGTCGTATTCGGGTTTTTCTTTTGTTCCGATGTCGATGTCATTCGTGGTTTTTTTTCTATTTTTACGGCAGTGATTAGCAAAACACTGCCGACTTTTTTTACAATCAATCTCGGCCGGATCTGTGTGATCCGTGCTGGGGTTTATTTATTTATTTATTTTAAATTAAACACTGTAAAATAATAAAAAAAAATGCGTGGGGTCCCCCCTCCTAAGCATAACCAGCCTCGGGCTCTTTGAGCCGATCCTGGTTGCAAAAATATGGGGGAAAAAATGACAGGGGTTCCCCCATATTTAAGCAACCAGCATCGGGCTCTGCGCCTGGTCCTGGTCCCAAAAATACGTGGGACAAAAAGAGTAGGGGTCCCCCGCATTTTTAAAACCAGCACCGGGCTCCACTAGCTGGACAGATAATGCCACTGCCGGGGGTCACTTTTATATAGTGCCCTGCGGCCGTGGCATCAAAAATCCAACTAGTCACTCCTGGCCGGGGTACCCTGGGGGAGTGGGGACCCCTTCAATCAAGGGGTCCCCCCCCCCAGCCACCCAAGGGCCAGGGGTGAAGCCCGAGGCTGTCCCCCCCCATCCAATGGGCTGCGGATGGGGAGGCTGATAGCCTTTGTTGTAAAAGAAAAGATATTGTTTTTAGTAGCAGTACTACAAGGCCCAGCAAGCCTCCCCCGCATGCTGGTACTTGGAGAACCACAAGTACCAGCATGCGGTGGAAAAACTGGCCCGCTGGTACCTGTAGTACTACTACTAAAAAAATACCCAAAAAAAGACAAGACACACACCGTGAAAGTATAATTTTATTACATACATACACACATACATACATACTTACCTTAAGTTCCCACGCAGGTCGGTCCTCTTCTCCAGTAGAATCCAAGGGGTACCTGTTGAAGAAATTATACTCACGAGATCCAGGGGTCCAGGCTCCTCGGGAAATCCAGGGGTAATCCACGTACTTGAAAAAAAAAAAAAAAACGGTGTCCCGACCACGAACTGAAAGGGGACCCATGTTTGCACATGGGTCACCTTTCCACGAATGCCAGAAACCCACTTTGACTTCTGTCTAAGTGGGTTTCTTCAGCCAATCAGGGAGCGCCACGTTGTAGCACTCTCCTGATCAGCTGTGTGGTCCTGTCCTCACTGACAGGCAGCACACGGCAGTGTTACAATGTAGCGCCTATGCGCTACATTGTAACCAATGATGGGAACTTTCTGCTCAGCGGTGACGTCACTTTAGGTCAACCGCAGGGCAGAAAGTTCCCATCATTGGTTACAATGTAGCGCATAGGCGCTACATTGTAACACTGCCGTGTGCTGCCTGTCAGTGAGGACAGGACCACACAGCTGATCAGGAGAGTGCTACAACGTGGCGCTCCCTGATTGGCTGATGAAACCCACTTAGACAGAAGTCAGAGTGGCTTTCTGGCATTCGTGGAAAGGTGACCCATGTGCAAACATGGGTCCCCTTTCAGTTCGTGGTCGGGACACCGTTTTTTTTTTTTTTCAAGTACGTGGATTACCCCTGGATTTCCCGAGGAGCCTGGACCCCTGGATCTCGTGAGTATAATTTCTTCAACAGGTACCCCTTGGATTCTACTGGAGAAGAGGACCGACCTGCGTGGGAACTTAAGGTAAGTATGTATGTATGTGTGTATGTATGTAATAAAATTATACTTTCACGGTGTGTGTCTTGTCTTTTTTGGGGTATTTTTTTAGTAGTAGTACTACAGGTACCAGCGGGCCCGTTTTTCCGTCGCATGCTGGTACTTGTGGTTCTCCAAGTACCAGCATGCGGGGCAGGCTTGCTGGGCCTTGTAGTACTGCTACTAAAAACAATATCTTTTCTTTTACAACAAAGGCTATCAGCCTCCCCATCCGCAGCCCATTGGATGGGGGGGGACAGCCTCGGGCTTCACCCCTGGCCCTTGGGTGGCTGGGGGGGGGGACCCCTTGATTGAAGGGGTCCCCACTCCCCCAGGGTACCCCGGCCAGGAGTGACTAGTTGGATTTTTGATGCCACGGCCGCAGGGCACTATATAAAAGTGACCCCCGGCTGTGGCATTATCTGTCCAGCTAGTGGAGCCCGGTGCTGGTTTTAAAAATACGGGGTACCCCTACTCTTTTTGTCCCCCGTATTTTTGGGACCAGGACCAGGCGCAGAGCCCGATGCTGGTTGCTTAAATATGGGGGAACCCCTGTCATTTTTTTCCCCATATTTTTGCAACCAGGATCGGCTCAAAGAGCCCGAGGCTGGTTATGCTTAGGAGGGGGGACCCCACGCATTTTTTTTTATTATTTTACAGTGTTTAATTTAAAAAAAATAAATAAATAAACCCCAGCACGGATCACACAGATCCGGCCGAGATTGATTGTAAAAAAAGTCGGCAGTGTTTTGCTAATCACTGCCGTAAAAATAGAAAAAAAACCACGAATGACATCGACATCGGAACAAAAGAAAAACCCGAATACGACAGCTTAGTAAATTAGTCGTAATCAATTCAAAAAGTTGCAGTTTTACACTTTCGATGTTATTCGTGATTGAACTTTGACCTGAAACGGGAAAATACGAATCTTAGTAAATTTACCCCAAAAGGTCTGTTTTTTTTTAGCACTTTTTTACGAGTTGTAATTTTTCACGGCAGTGTTTGTTCTTTTTTTGCTTTGCACTTCTTAGTAAATGACCGAGATTCATACTTAAACAGCCGCGTTTTGACCGATGGTGTATTCATTCGTAATTTTTTACCTGAACTTGCAAAAAATTACGAATGCCCTCATCACTGCCGTGATTAGTGCTTAGTAAATTACGGAGATGACACTTTGATGAAAAAACGGCATCTCGGTCAAAATCGGGAGCTTAGTAAATTTCCCCCATTGTTTTTAGTAGCAGTACTACAAGGCCCAGCAAGCCTCCCCCGCATGCTGGTACTTGGAGAACCACAAGTACCAGCATGCGACGGAAAAACGGGCCCGCTGGTACCTGTAGTACTACTACTAAAAAAATACCCAAAAAAAGACAAGACACACACACCGTGAAAGTATAATTTTATTACATACATACACACATACATACATACATACTTACCTTAAGTTCCCACGCAGGTCGGTCCTCTTCTCCAATAGAATCCAAGGGGTACCTGTTGAAGAAATTATACTCACGAGATCCAGGGGTCCAGGCTCCTCGGGAAATCCAGGGGTAATCCACGTACTTGCATAAAATAAGAAAACGGAAAGCCGAGCCACGAACTGAAAGGGGCCCCATGTTTTCACATGGGACTCCTTTCCACGAATGCCAGAAACCCACTCTGACTGATGTCTAAGTGGGTTTCTTCAGCCAATCAGGGAGTGCCACGTTGTAGCACTCTCCTGATCGGCTGTATGCTCCTGTCCTCACTGACAGGCAGCACACGGCAGTGTTACAATGTAGCGCCTATGCGCTACATTGTAACCAATGATGGGAACTTTCTGCCCTGCGGTTGACCTAAAGTGACGTCACCGCTGAGCAGAAAGTTCCCATCATTGGTTACAATGTAGCGCATAGGCGCTACATTGTAACACTGCCGTGTGCTGCCTGTCAGTGAGGACAGGACCACACAGCTGATCAGGAGAGTGCTACAACGTGGCACTCCCTGATTGGCTGAAGAAACCCACTTAGACATCAGTCAGAGTGGGTTTCTGGCATTCGTGGAAAGGAGTCCCATGTGAAAACATGGGGCCCCTTTCAGTTCGTGGCTCGGCTTTCCGTTTTATTATTTTATGCAAGTACGTGGATTACCCCTGGATTTCCCGAGGAGCCTGGACCCCTGGATCTCGTGAGTATAATTTCTTCAACAGGTACCCCTTGGATTCTACTGGAGAAGAGGACCGACCTGCGTGGGAACTTAAGGTAAGTATGTATGTATGTGTGTATGTATGTAATAAAATTATACTTTCACGGTGTGTGTGTCTTGTCTTTTTTTGGGTATTTTTTTAGTAGTAGTACTACAGGTACCAGCGGGCCCGTTTTTCCGTCGCATGCTGGTACTTGTGGTTCTCCAAGTACCAGCATGCGGGGGAGGCTTGCTGGGTCTTGTAGTACTGCTACTAAAAACAATATCTTTTCTTTTACAACAAAGGCTATCAGCCTCCCCATCCGCAGCCCATTGGATGGGGGGGGACAGCCTCGGGCTTCACCCCTGGCCCTTGGGTGGCTGGGGGGGGGACCCCTTGATTGAAGGGGTCCCCACTCCCCCAGGGTACCCTGGCCAGGAGTGACTAGTTGGATTTTTGATGCCACGGCCGCAGGGCACTATATAAAAGTGACCCCCGGCTGTGGCATTATCTGTCCAGCTAGTGGAGCCCGGTGCTGGTTTTAAAAATACGGGGGACCCCTACTCTTTTTGTCCCCCGTATTTTTGGGACCAGGACCAGGCGCAGAGCCCGATGCTGGTTGCTTAAATATGGGGGAACCCCTGTCATTTTTTTCCCCATATTTTTGTAACCAGGATCGGCTCAAAGAGCCCGAGGCTGGTTATGCTTAGGAGGGGGGACCCCACGCATTTTTTTTAATTATTTTACAGTGTTTAATTAAAAAAAAAAAAAAACCCCAGCACGGATCACACAGATCCGGCCGAGATTGATTGTAAAAAAAGTCGGCAGTGTTTTGCTAATCACTGCCGTAAAAATAGGTAAAAAACCACGAATGACATCGACATCGGAACAAAAGAAAAACCCGAATACGACAGCTTAGTAAATCCATCG
Organism: Pseudophryne corroboree; assembly: GCF_028390025.1. Classification (NCBI taxonomy): domain Eukaryota; kingdom Metazoa; phylum Chordata; class Amphibia; order Anura; family Myobatrachidae; genus Pseudophryne; species Pseudophryne corroboree. The sequence continues at coordinate 177,142,261 of NC_086445.1, forward strand.
CAATCAATTCAAAAAGTTGCAATTTTACACTGTCGATGTCATTCGTGATTGAACTTTGACCTTTTTTCGGAAATTACGAATCTTAGTAAATTTACCCCAATATCTTTTCTTTTACAACAAAGGCTATCAGCCTCCCCATCCGCAGCCCATTGGATGGGGGGGGACAGCCTCGGGCTTCACCCCTGGCCCTTGGGTGGCTGGGGGGGGGACCCCTTGATTGAAGGGGTCCCCACTCCCCCAGGGTACCCCGGCCAGGAGTGACTAGTTGGATTTTTGATGCCACGGCCGCAGGGCACTATATAAAAGTGACCCCCGGCTGTGGCATTATCTGTCCAGCTAGTGGAGCCCGGTGCTGGTTTTAAAAATACGGGGGACCCCTACTCTTTTTGTCCCCCGTATTTTTGGGACCAGGACCAGGCGCAGAGCCCGATGCTGGTTGCTTAAATATGGGGGAACCCCTGTCATTTTTCCCCCCATATTTTTGTAACCAGGATCGGCTCAAAGAGCCCGAGGCTGGTTATACTTAGGAGGGGGGACCCCACGCAATTTTTTTTGAACAAATAAGCACTTTCCCACCCCTTCCCACTGATATACATGTACGGATCTCATGGATCCGTGCATGCCTATCCAATCACGAATAAAAAAAAAAGGTCTGTTTTTTTTTAGCACTTTTTTACGAGTTGTAATTTTTCACGGCAGTGTTTGTTTGTTTTTTGCTTTGCACTTCTTAGTAAATGACCGAGATTCATACTTAAACAGCCGCGTTTTGACCGATGGTGTATTCATTCGTAATTTTTTACCTGAACTTGCAAAAAATTACGAATGCCCTCATCACTGCCGTGATTAGTGCTTAGTAAATTACCGAGATGACACTTTGATGAAAAAACGGCATCTCGGTCAAAATCGGGAGCTTAGTAAATTTCCCCCCTAGATGGGCCAGGTGTTTGTGTCGGCCACTTGTGTCGCTTATCTTAGTCACACAGCGACCTTGGTGCGCCTCTTTTTTTCTTTGCATCATGTGCTGTTTGGGGACAATTTTTTTGAAGTGCCATCCTGCCTGACACTGCAGTGCCACTCCTAGATGGGCCAGGTGTTTGTGTCGGCCACTTGTGTCGCTTATCTTAGTCACACAGCGACCTTGGTGCACCTCTTTTTTTCTTTGCATCATGTGCTGTTTGGGGACAATTTTTTTGAAGTGCCATCCTGTCTGACACTGCAGTGCCACTCCTAGATGGGCCAGGTGTTCGTGTCGGCCACTTGTGTCACTTAGCTTAGTCACACAGCGACCTTGGTGCACCTCTTTTTTTCTTTGCATCATGTGCTGTTTGGGGACTATTTTTTTGAAGTGCCATCCTGTCTGACACTGCAGTGCCACTCCTAGATTTGCCAGGTGTTTGTGTCGGCCACTTGGGTCGCTTATCTTAGTCACACAGCGACCTTGGTGCTGTTTGGGGACAATTTTTTTGAAGTGCCATCCTGCCTGACACTGCAGTGCCACTCCTAGATGGGCCAGGTGTTTGTGTCGGCCACTTGTGTCGCTTATCTTAGTCACACAGCGACCTTGGTGCGCCTCTTTTTTTCTTTGCATCATGTGCTGTTTGGGGACAATTTTTTTGAAGTGCCATCCTGTCTGACACTGCAGTGCCACTCCTAGATGGGCCAGGTGTTCGTGTCGGCCACTTGTGTCGCTTAGCTTAGTCACACAGCGACCTTGGTGCACCTCTTTTTTTCTTTGCATCATGTGCTGTTTGGGGACTATTTTTTTGAAGTGCCATCCTGCCTGACACTGCAGTGCCACTCCTAGATGGGCCAGGTGTTTGTGTCGGTCACTTGTGTCGCTTAGCTTAGCCATCCAGCGACCTCGGTGCAAATTTTAGGACTAAAAATAATATTGTGAGGTGTTCAGAATAGACTGGAAATGAGTGGAAATTGTGGTTATTGTGGTTAATAATACTATGGGATCAAAATGACTCCCAAATTCTATGATTTAAGCTGTTTTTTAGGGTTTTTTGAAAAAAAAACACCCGAATCCAAAACACACCCGAATCCGACTAAAAATTTTCGGTGAGGTTTTGCCAAAACGCGTCCGAATCCAAAACACGGCCGCGGAACCGAATCCAAAACCAAAACACAAAACCCGAAAAATGTCCGGTGCACATCACTAGTTTATACCACAGGATCAAGATTGGATATTTTCCCCTCCACGGAGTCTGGAGTCTTATTTTGTAAAAATCTTGGGGGTTTCCTTTTTTCCATTTATTTATTGCATTTTTATTTACATATTTTGTGGCAGATGCCTTATTTTCATTTTTCACAGCTTCCAGTTACTAGTAATGAGCGGGTTCGATTTCTCGGAAACCGAACCCCCCTGAACTTCACCCTTTTTACACGGGTCTGATGCAGACTCGGATTCTCCCGTATGGCTCAAGTAACCCGGGCGCGCCCGAACGTCATCATCCCGCTGTTGGATTCTCGCGAGATTCGGATTCTATATAAGCAGCCGCGCGTCGCTGCCATTTTCACTCGTGCATTGGAAATGTTAGGGAGAGGACGTGGCTGGCGTCCTCTCCGTTTATGTTGATGCATTGCAAATATTTTGTGCTTGCTTATTACTTAATTGTGGGGACTGGGGAGCAGCTGTATATAGGAGGAGTACAGTGCAGAGTTTTGCTGACAGTGACCACCAGTAATACGTTGTCTGCCTGAAAAACACTCCATATCTGTGCTCAGTGTGCTGCATATATCTGTGCTCACACTGCTTAATTGTGGGGACTGGGGAGCAGCTGTATTATATAGCAGGAGTATAGTGCAGAGTTTTGCGGACAGTGACCACCAGTATACGTTGTCTGCCTGAAAAACACTCCATATCTGTGCTCAGTGTGCTGCTTTATTGTGGGGACTGGGGACCACCAGTATAATATTATATAGGAGGAGTACAGTGCAGAGTTTTGCTGACCAGTGACCACCAGTATATAATATATAGCATTACGGTACAGTAGGCCACTGCTGTACCTACCTCTGAGTCGTCATTAAGTATACTAGTATCCATCTACATTCTATACCTGTGGTGCATTTTAGTTTTACAGTTTGCTGACACAGTGACCACCAGTATATATAGCAGTACGGTACGGAAGGCCACTGCTGTACCTACCTCTGTGTCGTCATTAAGTATACTATCCATCTACATTCTATACCTGTGGTGCATTTTAGTTTTGCAGTTTGCTGACACAGTGACCACCAGTATACTATATATAGCAGTACGGTACGGAAGGCCACTGCTGTACCTACCTCTGTGTCGTCATTAAGTATACTATTCATCTACATTCTATACCTGTGGTGCATTTTAGTTTTGCAGTTTGCTGACACAGTGACCACCAGTATACTATATATAGCAGTACGGTACGGAAGGCCACTGCTGTACCTACCTCTGTGTCGTCATTAAGTATACTATCCATCTACACTCTATACCTGTGGTGCATTTTAGTTTTGCAGTTTGCTGACACAGTGACCACCAGTATACTATATATAGCAGTACCGTACGGAAGGACACTGCTGTACCTACCTCTGTGTCGTCATTAAGTATACTATCCATCTACATTCTATACCTGTGGTGCATTTTAGTTTTGCAGTTTGCTGACACAGTGACCACCAGTATATATAGCAGTATGGTACGGAAGGCCACTGCTGTACCTACCTCTGTGTCGTCATTAAGTATACTATCCATCTACATTCTATACCTGTGGTGCATTTTAGTTTTGCAGTTTGCTGACACAGTGACCACCAGTATATATAGCAGTACGGTACGGAAGGCCACTGCTGTACCTACCTCTGTGTCGTCATTAAGTATACTATCCATCTACATTCTATACTTGTGGTGCATTTTAGTTTTGCAGTTTGCTGACACAGTGACCACCAGTATACTATATATAGCAGTACGGTACAGAAGGCCACTGCTGAACCTACCTCTGTGTCGTCATTAAGTATACTGTCCATCTACATTCTATACCTGTGGTGCATTTTAGTTTTGCAGTTTGCTGACACAGTGACCACCAGTATACTATATATAGCAGTACGGTACGGAAGGCCACTGCTGTACCTACTTCTGTGTCGTCATTAAGTATACTATCCATCTACATTCTATACCTGTGGTGCATTTTAGTTTTGCAGTTTGCTGACACAGTGACCACCAGTATGTATAGCAGTACGGTACGGAAAGCCACTGCTGTACCAACCTCTGTGTCGTCAAGTATACTATCCATCCATACCTGAGGTGCATTACAGTTTTGCACAGTTTGCTGACCACCAGTATATAATATATAGCATTACGGTACAGTAGGCCACTGCTCTACCTACCTCTGTGTCGTCAAGTATACTAGCTTAGTCACACAGCGACCTTGGTGCGCCTCTTTTTTTCTTTGCATCATGTGCTGTTTGGGGACAATTTTTTTGAAGTGCCATCCTGTCTGACACTGCAGTGCCACTCCTAGATGGGCCAGGTGTTCGTGTCGGCCACTTGTGTCGCTTATCTTAGTCACACAGCGACCTTGGTGCGCCTCTTTTTTTCTTTGCATCATGTGCTGTTTGGGGACTATTTTTTTGAAGTGCCATCCTGTCTGACACTGCAGTGCCACTCCTAGATGGGCCAGGTGTTTGTGTCGGCCACTTGTGTCGCTTATCTTAGTCACACAGCGACCTTGGTGCGCCTCTTTTTTTCTTTGCATCATGTGCTGTTTGGGGACAATTTTTTTGAAGTGTCATCCTGTCTGACACTGCAGTGCCACTCCTAGATGGGCCAGGTGTTCGTGTCGGCCACTTGTGTCGCTTAGCTTAGTCACACAGCGACCTTGGTGCGCCTCTTTTTTTCTTTGCATCATGTGCTGTTTGGGGACAATTTTTTTGAAGTGCCATCCTGTCTGACACTGCAGTGCCACTCCTAGATGGGCCAGGTGTTCGTGTCGGCCACTTGTGTCGCTTAGCTTAGTCACACAGCGACCTTGGTGCGCCTCTTTTTTTCTTTGCATCATGTGCTGTTTGGGGACTATTTTTTTGAAGTGCCATCCTGTCTGACACTGCAGTGCCACTCCTAGATGGGCCAGGTGTTCGTGTCGGTCACTTGTGTCGCTTAGCTTAGTCACACAGCGACCTTGGTGTGCCTCTTTTTTTCTTTGCATCATGTGCTGTTTGGGGACAATTTTTTTTAAGTGCCATCCTGTCTGACACTGCAGTGCCACTCCTAGATGGGCCAGGTGTTTGTGTCGGCCACTTGTGTCGCTTATCTTAGTCACACAGCGACCTTGGCGCGCCTCTTTTTTTCCTTGCATCATGTGCTGTTTGGGGACTATTTTTTTGAAGTGCCATCCTGTCTGACACTGCAGTGCCACTCCTAGATGGGCCAGGTGTTTGTGTCGGCCACTTGTGTCGCTTATCTTAGTCACACAGCGACCTTGGTGCGCCTCTTTTTTTCTTTGCATCATGTGCTGTTTGGGGACAATTTTTTTGAAGTGTCATCCTGTCTGACACTGCAGTGCCACTCCTAGATGGGCCAGGTGTTCGTGTCGGCCACTTGTGTCACTTAGCTTAGTCACACAGCGACCTTGGTGCACCTCTTTTTTTCTTTGCATCATGTGCTGTTTGAGGACTATTTTTTTGAAGTGCCATCCTGTCTGACACTGCAGTGCCACTCCTAGATGGGCCAGGTGTTTGTGTCGGCCACTTGTGTCGCTTATCTTAGTCACACAGCGACCTTGGTGCGCCTCTTTTTTCTTTGCATCATGTGCTGTTTGGGGACAATTTTTTTGAAGTGCCATCCTGTCTGACACTGCAGTGCCACTCTTAGATGGGCCAGGTGTTCGTGTCGGCCACTTGTGTCGCTTAGCTTAGTCACACAGCGACCTTGGTAAACCTCTTTTTTTCTTTGCATCATGTGCTGTTTGGGGACTATTTTTTTGAAGTGCCATCCTGTCTGACACTGCAGTGCCACTCCTAGATGGGCCAGGTGTTTGTGTCGGCCACTTGGGTCGCTTATCTTAGTCACACAGCGACCTTGGTGCGCCTCTTTTTTTCTTTGCATCATGTGCTGTTTGGGGACAATTTTTTTGAAGTGCCATCCTGCCTGACACTGCAGTGCCACTCCTAGATGGGCCAGGTGTTCGTGTCGGCCACTTGTGTCGCTTAGCTTAGTCACACAGCGACCTTGGTGCGCCTCTTTTTTTCTTTGCATCATGTGCTGTTTGGGGACAATTTTTTTGAAGTGCCATCCTGTCTGACACTGCAGTGCCACTCCTAGATGGGCCAGGTGTTCGTGTCGGCCACTTGTGTCGCTTAGCTTAGTCACACAGCGACCTTGGTGCGCCTCTTTTTTTCTTTGCATCATGTGCTGTTTGGGGACTATTTTTTTGAAGTGCCATCCTGTCTGACACTGCAGTGCCACTCCTAGATGGGCCAGGTGTTCGTGTCGGTCACTTGTGTCGCTTAGCTTAGTCACACAGCGACCTTGGTGTGCCTCTTTTTTTCTTTGCATCATGTGCTGTTTGGGGACAATTTTTTTTAAGTGCCATCCTGTCTGACACTGCAGTGCCACTCCTAGATGGGCCAGGTGTTTGTGTCGGCCACTTGTGTCGCTTATCTTAGTCACACAGCGACCTTGGCGCGCCTCTTTTTTTCCTTGCATCATGTGCTGTTTGGGGACTATTTTTTTGAAGTGCCATCCTGTCTGACACTGCAGTGCCACTCCTAGATGGGCCAGGTGTTTGTGTCGGCCACTTGTGTCGCTTATCTTAGTCACACAGCGACCTTGGTGCGCCTCTTTTTTTCTTTGCATCATGTGCTGTTTGGGGACAATTTTTTTGAAGTGTCATCCTGTCTGACACTGCAGTGCCACTCCTAGATGGGCCAGGTGTTCGTGTCGGCCACTTGTGTCACTTAGCTTAGTCACACAGCGACCTTGGTGCACCTCTTTTTTTCTTTGCATCATGTGCTGTTTGAGGACTATTTTTTTGAAGTGCCATCCTGTCTGACACTGCAGTGCCACTCCTAGATGGGCCAGGTGTTTGTGTCGGCCACTTGTGTCGCTTATCTTAGTCACACAGCGACCTTGGTGCGCCTCTTTTTTCTTTGCATCATGTGCTGTTTGGGGACAATTTTTTTGAAGTGCCATCCTGTCTGACACTGCAGTGCCACTCTTAGATGGGCCAGGTGTTCGTGTCGGCCACTTGTGTCGCTTAGCTTAGTCACACAGCGACCTTGGTAAACCTCTTTTTTTCTTTGCATCATGTGCTGTTTGGGGACTATTTTTTTGAAGTGCCATCCTGTCTGACACTGCAGTGCCACTCCTAGATGGGCCAGGTGTTTGTGTCGGCCACTTGGGTCGCTTATCTTAGTCACACAGCGACCTTGGTGCGCCTCTTTTTTTCTTTGCATCATGTGCTGTTTGGGGACAATTTTTTTGAAGTGCCATCCTGCCTGACACTGCAGTGCCACTCCTAGATGGGCCAGGTGTTCGTGTCGGCCACTTGTGTCGCTTATCTTAGTCACACAGCGACCTTGGTGCGCCTCTTTTTTTCTTTGCATCATGTGCTGTTTGGGGACAATTTTTTTGAAGTGCCATCCTGCCTGACACTGCAGTGCCACTCCTAGATGGGCCAAGTGTTTGTGTCGGCCACTTGTGTCGCTTATCTTAGTCACACAGCGACCTTGGTGCGCCTCTTTTTTTCTTTGCATCATGTGCTGTTTGGGGACTATTTTTTTGAAGTGCCATCCTGCCTGACACTGCAGTGCCACTCCTAGATGGGCCAGGTGTTTGTGTCGGTCACTTGTGTCGCTTAGCTTAGCCATCCAGCGACCTCGGTGCAAATTTTAGGACTAAAAATAATATTGTGAGGTGTGAGGTGTTCAGAATAGACTGGAAATGAGTGGAAATTGTGGTTATTGTGGTTAATAATACTATGGGATCAAAATGACTCCCAAATTCTATGATTTAAGCTGTTTTTTAGGGTTTTTTGGAAAAAAACACCCGAATCCAAAACACACCCGAATCCGACTAAAAATTTTCGGTGAGGTTTTGCCAAAACGCGTCCGAATCCAAAACACGGCCGCGGAACCGAATCCAAAACCAAAACACAAAACCCGAAAAATGTCCGGTGCACATCACTAGTTTATACCACAGGATCAAGATTGGATATTTTCCCCTCCACGGAGTCTGGAGTCTTATTTTGTAAAAATCTTGGGGGTTTCTTTTTTTCCATTTATTTATTGCATTTTTATTTACATATTTTGTGGCAGATGCCTTATTTTCATTTTTCACAGCTTCCAGTTACTAGTGATGAGCGGGTTCGATTTCTCGGAAACCAAACCCCCCTGAACTTCACCCTTTTTACACGGGTCTGAGGCAGACTCGGATTCTCCCGTATGGCTCGGTTAACCCGAGTGCGCCCGAACGTCATCATCCCGCTGTCGGATTCTCGCGAGATTCGGATTCTATATAAGCAGCCGCGCGTCGCCGCCATTTTCACTCGTGCATTGGAAATGTTAGGGAGAGAACGTGGCTGGCGTCCTCTCCGTGTATTGTTGATGCAAATATTTGTGCTTGCTTTACTTATTGCTTAATTGTGGGGACTGGGGAGCAGCTGAATATTAATATAGGAGGAGTACAGTGCAGAGTTTTGCTGATCAGTGACCACCAGTTTTATCCATTCTCTGCATGAAAAAAACGCTCCTTATCTGTGCTCAGTGTGCTGCATATATCTGTGCTCACACTGCTTAATTGTGGGGACTGGGGAGCAGCTGTATTATATAGCAGGAGTACAGTGCAGAGTTTTGCTGACAGTGACCACCAGTATACGTTGTCTGCCTGAAAAACACTCCATATCTGTGCTCAGTGTGCTGCTTTATTGTGGGGACTGGGGACCACCAGTATAATATCATATAGGAGGAGTACAGTGCAGAGTTTTGCTGATCAGTGACCACCAGTATACGTTGTCTGCCTGAAAAACACTCCATATCTGTGCTGCATTGTAGACAGTATATAGTAGGAGTACAGTGCATAATTTTGCTGACCACCAGTATATAATATATAGGAGTACGGTACAGAAGGCCACTGCTGTACCTACCTTTGTGTCGTCAAGTATACTATCCATCCATACCTGTGGTGCATTTCAGTTTTGCACAGTTTGCTGACCACCAGTATATAATATATAGCATTACGGTACAGTAGGCCACTGCTGTACCTACCTCTGTGTCGTCAAGTATACTATCCATCCATACCTTTGGTGCATTTCAGTTTTGCACAGTTTGCTGACAACCAGTATATAATATATAGCATTACGGTACAGTAGGCCACTGCTGTACCTACCTCTGTGTCGTCAAGTATACTATCCATCTACATTCTATACCTGTGGTGCATTTTAGCTTTGCAGTTTGCTGACACAGTGACCACCAGTATATATAGCAGTACGGTATGGAAGGCCACTGCTGTACCTACCTCTGTGTCTTCAAGTATACTATCCATCTAGATTCTATACCTGTGGTGCATTTCAGTTGTGCAGTTTGCTGACATAGTGACCACCAGTATATATAGCAGTACGGTTCGTAAGGCCACTGCTGTACCTACCTCTGTGTCGTCAAGTATACTATCCATCTACATTCTATACCTGTGGTGCATTTCACTTGTGCAGTTTGCTGACACAGTGACCACCAGTATATATAGCAGTACGGTACGGAAGGCCACTGCTGTACCTACCTCTGTGTCGTCAAGTATACTATCCATCTACATTCTATACCTGTGGTGCTTTTCAATTTTGCAGTTTGCTGACACAGTGACCACCAGTATATATAGCAGTACGGTACGGAAGGCCACTGCTGTACCTACCTCTGTGTCGTCAAGTATACTATCCATCTACATTCTATACCTGTGGTGCATTTTAGTTTTGCAGTTTGCTGACACAGTGACCACCAGTATATATAGCAGTACGGTACGGAAGGCCACTGCTGTACCTACCTCTGTGTCGTCAAGTATACTATCCATCTACATTCTATACCTGTGGTGCATTTTAGTTTTGCAGTTTGCTGACACAGTGACCACCAGTATATATAGCAGTACGGTACGGAAGGCCACTGCTGTACCTACCTCTGTGTCGTCAAGTATACTATCCATCTAGATTCTATACCTGTGGTACATTTTAGTTTTGCAGTTTGCTGACAGTGACCACCAGTATATATAGCAGTACGGTACGGAAGGCCACTGCTGTACCTACCTCTGTGTCGTCAAGTATACTATCCATCTAGATTCTATACCTGTGGTGCATTTTAGTTTTGCAGTTTGCTGACAGTGACCACCAGTATATATAGCAGTACGGTATGGTAGGCCACTGCTGTATCTACCTCTGTGTCATCAAGTATACTATCCATCTAGATTCTATACCTGTGGTGCATTTCAGTTGTGCAGTTTGTTGACACAGTGACCACCAGTATATATAGCAGTACGGTACGGAAGGCCACTGCTGTACCTACCTCTGTGTCGTCAAGTATACTATCCATCTACATTCTATACTTGTGGTGCATTTTAGTTTTGCAGTTTGCTGACAGTGACCACCAGTATATATAGCAGTACGGTACGGTAGGCCACTGCTGTACCTACCTCTGTGTCGTCAAGTATACTACCCATCTAGATTCTATACCTGTGGTGCATTTCAGTTGTGCAGTTTGCAGACACAGTGACCACCAGTATATATAGCAGTACGGTACGGAAGGCCACTGCTGTACCTAACTCTGTGTCGTCAAGTATACTATCCATCTACATTCTATACCTGTGGTGCATTTCAGTTGTGCGCAGTATATATAGTAGTAGGCCATTGCATTGATACTGGCATATAATTCCACACATTAAAAAATGGAGAACAAAAATGTGGAGGTTAAAATAGGGAAAGATCAAGATCCACTTCCACCTTGTGTTGAAGCTGCTGCCACTAGTCATGGCCGAGACAATGAAATGCCATCAACGTCGTCTGCCAAGGCCGATGCCCAATGTCAAAGTAGAGAGCATGTAAAATCCAAAAAACAAAAGTTCAGTAAAATGACCCAAAAATCAATATTGAAAGCGTCTGATGAGAAGCGTAAACTTGCCAATATGCCATTTACGACACGGAGTGGCAAGGAACGGCTGAGGCCCTGGCCTATGTTCATGGCTAGTGGTTCAGATTCACATGAGGATGGAAGCACTCATCCTCTCGCTAGAAAAATGAAAAGACTTAAGCTGGCAAAAGCACAGCAAAGAACCGTGCGTTCTTCTAAATCACAAATCCCCAAGGAGAGTCCAATTGTGTCGGTTGCGATGCCTGACCTTCCCAACACTGGACGGGAAGAGCTTGCGCCTTCCACAATTTGCACGCCCCCTGCAAGTGCTGGAAGGAGCACCCGCAGTCCAGTTCCTGATAGTCAAATTTAAGATGTCACTGTTGAAGTACACCAGGATGAGGATATGGGTGTTGCTGGCGCCGGGGAGGAAATTGACAAGGAGGATTCTGATGGTGAGGTGGTTTGTTTAAGTCAGGCACCCAGGGAGACACCTGTTGTCCGTGGGACGAATATGGCCATTGACATGCCTGGTCAAAATACAAAAAAAATCAGCTCTTCTGTGTGGAATTATTTCAACACAAATGCGGACAACAGGTGTCAAGCCGTGTGTTGCCTTTGTCAAGCTGTAATAAGTAGGGGTAAGGACGTTAACCACCTCGGAACATCCTCCCTTATACGTCACTTGCAGCGCATTCATCATAAGTCAGTGACAAGTTCAAAAACTTTGGATGACAGCGGAAGCAGTCCACTGACCACTAAATCCCTTCCTCTTGTAACCAAGCTCTTGCAAACCACACCACCAACTCCCTCAGTGTCAATTTCCTCCTTACCCAGGAAAGCCAATAGTCCTGCAGGCCATGTCACTGGCAAGTCTGACGAGTCCTCTCCTGCCTGGGATTCCTCCGATGCATCCTTGAGTGTAACGCCTACTGCTGCTGGCACTGCTGTTGTTGCTGCTGGGAGTCGATCGTCATCCCAGAGGGGAAGTCGGAAGACCACTTGTACTACTTCCAGTAAGCAATTGACTGTCCAACAGTCCTTTGCGAGGAAGATGAAAAATCACAGCAGTCATCCTGCTGCAAAGCAGATAACTCAGGCCTTGGCAGCCTGGGCGGTGAGAAACGTGGTTCCGGTATCCACCGTTAATTCAGAGGCAACTAGAGACTTGATTGAGGTACTGTGTCCCCGGTACCAAATACCATCTAGGTTCCATTTCTCTAGGCAGGCGATACCGAAAATGTACACAGACCGCAGAAAAAGAGTCACCAGTGTCCTAATAAATGCAGTTGTACCCAATGTCCACTTAACCACGGACATGTGGACAAGTGGAGCAGGGCAGACTCAGGACTACATGACTGTGACAGTCCACTGGGTAGATGTATTGCCTCCCGCAGCAAGAACAGCAGCGGCGGCACCAGTAGCAGCATCTCGCAAACGCCAACTCGTTCCTAGGCAGGCTACGCTTTGTATCACCGCTTTCCAGAAGAGGCACACAGCTAACAACCTATTACGGAAACTGAGGAAGATCATCGCAGAATGGCTTACCCCAATTGGACTCTCCTGGGGATTTGTGACATCGGACAACGCCAGCAATATTGTGCGTGCATTACATCTGGGCAAATTCCAGCACGTCCCATGTTTTGCACATACATTGAATTTGGTGGTGCAGAATTATTTAAAAAACGACAGGGGCGTGCAAGAGATGCTGTCGGTGGCCCGAAGAATTGCGGGCCACATTCGGCATTCAGCCATCGCGTGCCGAAGACTGGAGCACCACCAAACATTCCTGAACCTGCCCTGCCATCACCTGAAGCAAGAGGTGGTAACGAGGTGGAATTCAACCCTCTATATGCTTCAGAGGATGGATGAGCAGCAAAAGGCCATTCAAGCCTATACATCTGCCCACGATATAGGCAAAGGAGGGGGAATGCACCTGACTCAAGCGCAGTGGAGAATGATTTCAACATTGTGCAAGGTTCTGCAACCCTTTGAACTTGCCACACGTGAAGTCAGTTCAGACACTGCCAGCCTGAGTCAGGTCATTCCCCTCATCAGGCTTTTGCAGAAGAAGCTGGAGACATTGAAGGAGGAGCTAAAACAGAGCGATTCTGCTAGGCATGTGGGACTTGTGGATGGAGCCCTTAATTCGCTTAACCAGGATTCACGGGTGGTCAATCTGTTGAAATCAGAGCACTACATTTTGGCCACCGTGCTCGATCCTAGATTTAAAACCTACGTTGTATCTCTCTTTCCGGCAGACACAAGTCTGCAGAGGTTCAAAGACCTGCTGGTGAGAAAATTGTCAAGTCAAGCGGAACGTGACCCGTCAACATCTCCTCCTTCACATTCTCCCGCAACTGGGGGTGCGAGGAAAAGGCTAAGAATTCCGAGCCCACCTGCTGGCGGTGATGCAGGGCAGTCTGGAGCGAGTGCTGACATCTGGTCCGGACTGAAGGACCTGCCAACGATTACTGACATGTCGTCTACTGTCACTGCATATGATTCTCTCACCATTGAAAGAATGGTGGAGGATTATATGAGTGACCGCATCCAAGTAGGCACGTCAGACAGTCCGTACGTATACTGGCAGTTTGGAGGCCCTTGCACAAACTGGCTTTATTCTACCTAAGTTGCCCTCCCTCCAGTGTGTACTCCGAAAGAGTGTTTAGTGCAGCCGCTCACCTTGTCAGCAATCGGCGTACGAGGTTACTTCCAGAAAATGTGGAGAAGATGATGTTCATCAAAATGAATTATAATCAATTCCTCCGTGGAGACATTCACCAGCAGCAATTGCCTCCAGAAAGTACACAGGGACCTGAGATGGTGGATTCCAGTGGGGACGAATTAATAATCTGTGAGGAGGGGGATGTACACAGTGAAAGGGGTGAGGAATCGGAGGATGATGATGAGGTGGACATCTTGCCTCTGTAGAGCCAGTTTGTGCAAGGAGAGATTGATTGCTTCTTTTTTTGGTGGGGGCCCAAACCAACCAGTCATTTCAGTCACAGTCGTGTGGCAGACCCTGTCGCTGAAATGATGGGTTCGTTAAAGTGTGCATGTCCTGTTTATACAACATAAGGGTGGGTGGGAGGGCCCAAGGACAATTCCATCTTGCACCTCTTTTTCTTTCATTTTTCTTTGCATCATGTGCTGTTTGGGGACAATTTTTTTGAAGTGCCATCCTGCCTGACACTGCAGTGCCACTCCTAGATGGGCCAGGTGTTTGTGTCGGCCACTTGTGTCGCTTAGCTTAGTCACACAGCGACCTTGGTGCGCCTCTTTTTTTCTTTGCATCATGTGCTGTTTGGGGACAATTTTTTTGAAGTGCCATCCTGTCTGACACTGCAGTGCCACTCCTAGATGGGCCAGGTGTTTGTGTCGGCCACTTGTGTCGCTTATCTTAGTCACACAGCGACCTTGGTGCGCCTCTTTTTTTCTTTGCATCATGTGCTGTTTGGGGACAATTTTTTTGAAGTGCCATCCTGTCTGACACTGCAGTGCCACTCCTAGATGGGCCAGGTGTTTGTGTCGGCCACTTGTGTCGCTTATCTTAGTCACACAGCGACCTTGGTGCGCCTCTTTTTTTCTTTGCATCATGTGCTGTTTGGGGACAATTTTTTTGAAGTGCCATCCTGTCTGACACTGCAGTGCCACTCTTAGATGGGCCAGGTGTTCGTGTCGGCCACTTGTGTCGCTTAGCTTAGTCACACAGCGACCTTGGTGAGCCTCTTTTTTTCTTTGCATCATGTGCTGTTTGGGGACTATTTTTTTGAAGTGCCATCCTGTCTGACACTGCAGTGCCACTCCTAGATGGGCCAGGTGTTTGTGTCGGCCACTTGGGTCGCTTATCTTAGTCACACAGCGACCTTGGTGCGCCTCTTTTTTTCTTTGCATCATGTGCTGTTTGGGGACAATTTTTTTGAAGTGCCATCCTGCCTCACACTGCAGTGCCACACCTAGATGGGCCAGGTGTTCGTGTCGGCCACTTGTGTCGCTTATCTTAGTCACACAGCGACCTTGGTGCGCCTCTTTTTTTCTTTGCATCATGTGCTGTTTGGGGACAATTTTTTTTGAAGTGCCATCCTGCCTGACACTGCAGTGCCACTCCTAGATGGGCCAGGTGTTTGTGTCTGCCACTTGTGTCGCTTATCTTAGTCACACAGCGACCTTGGTGCGCCTCTTTTTTTCTTTGCATCATGTGCTGTTTGGGGACAATTTTTTTGAAGTGCCATCCTGTCTGACACTGCAGTGCCACTCCTAGATGGGCCAGGTGTTCGTGTCGGTCACTTGTGTCGCTTAGCTTAGTCAAACAGCGACCTTGGTGAGCCTCTTTTTTTCTTTGCATCATGTGCTGTTTGGGGACTATTTTTTTGAAGTGCCATCCTGTCTGACACTGCAGTGCCACTCCTAGATGGGCCAGGTGTTTGTGTCGGCCACTTGGGTCGCTTATCTTAGTCACACAGCGACCTTGGTGCGCCTCTTTTTTTCTTTGCATCATGTGCTGTTTGGGGACAATTTTTTTGAAGTGCCATCCTGCCTGACACTGCAGTGCCACTCCTAGATGGGCCAGGTGTTCGTGTCGGCCACTTGTGTCGCTTATCTTAGTCACACAGCGACCTTGGTGCGCCTCTTTTTTTCTTTGCATCATGTGCTGTTTGGGGACAATTTTTTTGAAGTGCCATCCTGCCTGACACTGCAGTGCCACTCCTAGATGGGCCAGGTGTTTGTGTCGGCCACTTGTGTCGCTTATCTTAGTCACACAGCGACCTTGGTGCGCCTCTTTTTTTCTTTGCATCATGTGCTGTTTGGGGACAATTTTTTTGAAGTGCCATCCTGTCTGACACTGCAGTGCCACTCCTAGATGGGCCAGGTGTTCGTGTCGGCCACTTGTGTCGCTTAGCTTAGTCACACAGCGACCTTGGTGCGCCTCTTTTTTTCTTTGCATCATGTGCTGTTTGGGGACTATTTTTTTGAAGTGCCATCCTGCCTGACACTGCAGTGCCACTCCTAGATGGGCCAGGTGTTTGTGTCGGTCACTTGTGTCGCTTAGCTTAGCCATCCAGCGACCTCGGTGCAAATTTTAGGACTAAAAATAATATTGTGAGGTGTGAGGTGTTCAGAATAGACTGGAAATGAGTGGAAATTGTGGTTATTGTGGTTAATAATACTATGGGATCAAAATGACTCCCAAATTCTATGATTTAAGCTGTTTTTTAGGGTTTTTTGAAAAAAAACACCCGAATCCAAAACACACCCGAATCTGACTAAAAATTTTCGGTGAGGTTTTGCCAAAACGCGTCCGAATCCAAAACACGGCCGCGGAACCGAATCCAAAACCAAAACACAAAACCCGAAAAATGTCCGGTGCACATCACTAGTTTATACCACAGGATCAAGATTGGATATTTTCCCCTCCACGGAGTCTGGAGTCTTATTTTGTAAAAATCTTGGGAGTTTCCTTTTTTCCATTTATTTATTGCATTTTTATTTACATATTTTGTGGCAGATGCCTTATTTTCATTTTTATACAGCTTCCAGTTACTAGTGATGAGCGGGTTCGATTTCTCGGAAACCAAACCCCCCTGAACTTCACCCTTTTTACACGGGTCTGAGGCAGACTCGGATTCTCCCGTATGGCTCGGTTAACCCGAGCGCGCCCGAACGTCATCATCCCGCTGTCGGATTCTCGCGAGATTCGGATTCTATATAAGCAGCCGCGCGTCGCCGCCATTTTCACTCGTGCATTGGAAATGTTAGGGAGAGAACGTGGCTGGCGTCCTCTCCGTGTATTGTTGATGCAAATATTTGTGCTTGCTTTACTTATTGCTTAATTGTGGGGACTGGGGAACAGCTGAATATTAATATAGGAGGAGTACAGTGCAGAGTTTTGCTGATCAGTGACCACCAGTTTTATCCATTCTCTGCATGAAAAAAACGCTCCTTATCTGTGCTCAGTGTGCTGCATATATCTGTGCTCACACTGCTTAATTGTGGGGACTGGGGAGCAGCTGTATTATATAGCAGGAGTACAGTGCAGAGTTTTGCTGACAGTGACCACCAGTATACGTTGTCTGCCTGAAAAACACTCCATATCTGTGCTCAGTGTGCTGCTTTATTGTGGGGACTGGGGACCACCAGTATAATATTATATAGGAGGAGTACAGTGCAGAGTTTTGCTGATCAGTGACCACCAGTATACGTTGTCTGCCTGAAAAACACTCCATATCTGAGCTGCATTGTAGACAGTATATAGTAGGAGTACAGTGCATAATTTTGCTGACCACCAGTATATAATATATAGGAGTACGGTACAGAAGGCCACTGCTGTACCTACCTCTGTGTCGTCAAGTATACTATCCATCCATACCTGTGGTGCATTTCAGTTTTGCACAGTTTGCTGACCACCAGTATATAATATATAGCATTACGGTACAGTAGGCCACTGCTGTACCTACCTCTGTGTCGTCAAGTATACTATCCATCCATACCTTTGGTGCATTTCAGTTTTGCACAGTTTGCTGACAACCAGTATATAATATATAGCATTACGGTACAGTAGGCCACTGCTGTACCTACCTCTGTGTCGTCAAGTATACTATCCATCTACATTCTATACCTGTGGTGCATTTTAGCTTTGCAGTTTGCTGACACAGTGACCACCAGTATATATAGCAGTACGGTATGGAAGGCCACTGCTGTACCTACCTCTGTGTCTTCAAGTATACTATCCATCTAGATTCTATACCTGTGGTGCATTTCAGTTGTGCAGTTTGCTGACATAGTGACCACCAGTATATATAGCAGTACGGTTCGTAAGGCCACTGCTGTACCTACCTCTGTGTCGTCAAGTATACTATCCATCTACATTCTATACCTGTGGTGCATTTCAGTTGTGCAGTTTGCTGACACAGTGACCACCAGTATATATAGCAGTACGGTACGGAAGGCCACTGCTGTACCTACCTCTGTGTCGTCAAGTATACTATCCATCTACATTCTATACCTGTGGTGCTTTTCAATTTTGCAGTTTGCTGACACAGTGACCACCAGTATATATAGCAGTACGGTACGGAAGGCCACTGCTGTACCTACCTCTGTGTCGTCAAGTATACTATCCATCTACATTCTATACCTGTGGTGCATTTTAGTTTTGCAGTTTGCTGACACAGTGACCACCAGTATATATAGCAGTATGGTACGGAAGGCCACTGCTGTACCTACCTCTGTGTCGTCAAGTATACTATCCATCTACATTCTATACCTGTGGTGCATTTTAGTTTTGCAGTTTGCTGACACAGTGACCACCAGTATATATAGCAGTACGGTACGGAAGGCCACTGCTGTACCTACCTCTGTGTCGTCAAGTATACTATCCATCTACATTCTATACCTGTGGTGCATTTTAGTTTTGCAGTTTGCTGACACAGTGACCACCAGTATATATAGCAGTACGGTACGGAAGGCTACTGCTGTACCTACCTCTGTGTCGTCAAGTATACTATCCATCTACATTCTATACCTGTGGTGCATTTTAGTTTTGCAGTTTGCTAACAGTGACCACCAGTATATATAGCAGTACGGTACGGAAGGCCACTGCTGTACCTACCTCTGTGTCGTCAAGTATACTATCCATCTAGATTCTATACCTGTGGTGCATTTTAGTTTTGCAGTTTGCTGACAGTGACCACCAGTATATATAGCAGTACGGTACGGTAGGCCACTGCTGTACCTACCTCTGTGTCATCAAGTATACTATCCATCTAGATTCTATACCTGTGGTGCATTTCAGTTGTGCAGTTTGCTGACACAGTGACCACCAGTATATATAGCAGTACGGTACGGAAGGCCACTGCTGTACCTACCTCTGTGTCGTCAAGTATACTATCCATCTACATTCTATACCTGTGGTGCATTTTAGTTTTGCAGTTTGCTGACAGTGACCACAAGTATATATAGCAGTACGGTACGGTAGGCCACTGCTCTACCTACCTCTGTGTCGTCAAGTATACTATCCATCTAGATTCTATACCTGTGGTGCATTTCAGTTGTGCAGTTTGCTGACACAGTGACCACCAGTATATATAGCAGTACGGTACGGAAGGCCACTGCTGTACCTACCTCTGTGTCGTCAAGTATACTATCCATCTACATTCTATACCTGTGGTGCATTTCAGTTGTGCGCAGTATATATAGTAGTAGGCCATTGCATTGATACTGGCATATAATTCCACACATTAAAAAATGGAGAATAAAAATGTGGAGGTTAAAATAGGGAAAGATCAAGATCCACTTCCACCTCGTGTTGAAGCTGCTGCCACTAGTCATGGCCGAGACGATGAAATGCCATCAACGTCGTCTGCCAAGGCCGATGCCCAATGTCAAAGTAGAGAGCATGTAAAATCCAAAAAACAAAAGTTCAGTAAAATGACCCAAAAATCAATATTGAAAGCGTCTGATGAGAAGCGTAAACTTGCCAATATGCCATTTACGACACGGAGTGGCAAGGAACGGCTGAGGCCCTGGCCTATGTTCATGGCTAGTGGTTCAGATTCACATGAGGATGGAAGCACTCATCCTCTCGCTAGAAAAATGAAAAGACTTAAGCTGGCAAAAGCACAGCAAAGAACCGTGCGTTCTTCTAAATCACAAATCCCCAAGGAGAGTCCAATTGTGTCGGTTGCGATGCCTGACCTTCCCAACACTGGACGGGAAGAGCTTGCGCCTTCCACCATTTGCACGCCCCCTGCAAGTGCTGGAAGGAGCACCCGCAGTCCAGTTCCTGATAGTCAAATTGAAGATGTCACTGTTGAAGTACACCAGGATGAGGATATGGGTGTTGCTGGCGCCGGGGAGGAAATTGACAAGGAGGATTCTGATGGTGAGGTGGTTTGTTTAAGTCAGGCACCCAGGGAGACACCTGTTGTCCGTGGGACGAATATGGCCATTGACATGCCTGGTCAAAATACAAAAAAAATCAGCTCTTCTGTGTGGAATTATTTCAACACAAATGCGGACAACAGGTGTCAAGCCGTGTGTTGCCTTTGTCAAGCTGTAATAAGTAGGGGTAAGGACGTTAACCACCTCGAAACATCCTCCCTTATACGTCACCTGCAGCGCATTCATCATAAGTCAGTGACAAGTTCAAAAACTTTGGATGACAGCGGAAGCAGTCCACTGACCACTAAATCCCTTTCTCTTGTAACCAAGCTCCTGCAAACCACACCACCAACTCCCTCAGTGTCAATTTCCTCCTTACCCAGGAAAGCCAATAGTCCTGCAGGCCATGTCACTGGCAAGTCTGACGAGTCCTCTCCTGCCTGGGATTCCTCCGATGCATCCTTGAGTGTAACGCCTACTGCTGCTGGCACTGCTGTTGTTGCTGCTGGGAGTCGATCGTCATCCCAGAAGGGAAGTCGGAAGACCACTTGTACTACTTCCAGTAAGCAATTGACTGTCCAACAGTCCTTTGTGAGGAAGATGAAAAATCACAGCAGTCATCCTGCTGCAAAGCAGATAACTCAGGCCTTGGCAGCCTGGGCGGTGAGAAACGTGGTTCCGGTATCCACCGTTAATTCAGAGGCAACTAGAGACTTGATTGAGGTACTGTGTCCCCGGTACCAAATACCATCTAGGTTCCATTTCTCTAGGCAGGCGATACCGAAAATGTACACAGACCGCAGAAAAAGAGTCACCAGTGTCCTAATAAATGCAGTTGTACCCAATGTCCACTTAACCACGGACATGTGGACAAGTGGAGCAGGGCAGACTCAGGACTACATGACTGTGACAGTCCACTGGGTAGATGTATTGCCTCCCGCAGCAAGAACAGCAGCGGCGGCACCAGTAGCAGCATCTCGCAAACGCCAACTCGTTCCTAGGCAGGCTACGCTTTGTATCACCGCTTTCCAGAAGAGGCACACAGCTAACAACCTATTACGGAAACTGAGGAAGATCATCGCAGAATGGCTTACCCCAATTGGACTCTCCTGGGGATTTGTGACATCGGACAACGCCAGCAATATTGTGCGTGCATTACATCTGGGCAAATTCCAGCACGTCCCATGTTTTGCACATACATTGAATTTGGTGGTGCAGAATTATTTAAAAAACGACAGGGGCGTGCAAGAGATGCTGTCGGTGGCCCGAAGAATTGCGGGCCACATTCGGCATTCAGCCATCGCGTGCCGAAGACTGGAGCACCACCAAACATTCCTGAACCTGCCCTGCCATCACCTGAAGCAAGAGGTGGTAACGAGGTGGAATTCAACCCTCTATATGCTTCAGAGGATGGATGAGCAGCAAAAGGCCATTCAAGCCTATACATCTGCCCACGATATAGGCAAAGGAGGGGGAATGCACCTGACTCAAGCGCAGTGGAGAATGATTTCAACATTGTGCAAGGTTCTGCAACCCTTTGAACTTGCCACACGTGAAGTCAGTTCAGACACTGCCAGCCTGAGTCAGGTCATTCCCCTCATCAGGCTTATGCAGAAGAAGCTGGAGACATTGAAGGAGGAGCTAAAACAGAGCGATTCCGCTAGGCATGTGGGACTTGTGGATGGAGCCCTTAATTCGCTTAACCAGGATTCACGGGTGGTCAATCTGTTGAAATCAGAGCACTACATTTTGGCCACCGTGCTCGATCCTAGATTTAAAACCTACGTTGTATCTCTCTTTCCGGCAGACACAAGTCTGCAGAGGTTCAAAGACCTGCTGGTGAGAAAATTGTCAAGTCAAGCGGAACGTGACCCGTCAACATCTCCTCCTTCACATTCTCCCGCAACTGGGGGTGCGAGGAAAAGGCTAAGAATTCCGAGCCCACCCGCTGGCGGTGATGCAGGGCAGTCTGGAGCGAGTGCTGACATCTGGTCCGGACTGAAGGACCTGCCAACGATTACTGACATGTCGTCTACTGTCACTGCATATGATTCTCTCACCATTGAAAGAATGGTGGAGGATTATATGAGTGACCGCATCCAAGTAGGCACGTCAGACAGTCCGTACGTATACTGGCAGTTTGGAGGCCCTTGCACAAACTGGCTTTATTCTACCTAAGTTGCCCTCCCTCCAGTGTGTACTCCGAAAGAGTGTTTAGTGCAGCTGCTCACCTTGTCAGCAATCGGCGTACGAGGTTACTTCCAGAAAATGTGGAGAAGATGATGTTCATCAAAATGAATTATAATCAATTCCTCCGTGGAGACATTCACCAGCAGCAATTGCCTCCAGAAAGTACACAGGGACCTGAGACGGTGGATTCCAGTGGGGACGAATTAATAATCTGTGAGGAGGGGGATGTACACAGTGAAAGGGGTGAGGAATCGGAGGATGATGATGAGGTGGACATCTTGCCTCTGTAGAGCCAGTTTGTGCAAGGAGAGATTGATTGCTTCTTTTTTTGGTGGGGGGCCCAAACCAACCAGTCATTTCAGTCACAGTCGTGTGGCAGACCCTGTCGCTGAAATGATGGGTTCGTTAAAGTGTGCATGTCCTGTTTATACAACATAAGGGTGGGTGGGAGGGCCCAAGGACAATTCCATCTTGCACCTCTTTTTCTTTCATTTTTCTTTGCATCATGTGCTGTTTGGGGACAATTTTTTTGAAGTGCCATCCTGCCTGACACTGCAGTGCCACTCCTAGATGGGCCAGGTGTTTGTGTCGGCCACTTGTGTCGCTTAGCTTAGTCACACAGCGACCTTGGTGCGCCTCTTTTTTTCTTTGCATCATGTGCTGTTTGGGGACAATTTTTTTGAAGTGCCATCCTGCCTGACACTGCAGTGCCACTCCTAGATGGGCCAGGTGTTTGTGTCGG
Source organism: Pseudophryne corroboree (assembly GCF_028390025.1). Lineage (NCBI taxonomy): Eukaryota > Metazoa > Chordata > Amphibia > Anura > Myobatrachidae > Pseudophryne > Pseudophryne corroboree. Next base: position 177,165,140 of record NC_086445.1, read on the forward strand.
CCACTTGTGTCGCTTAGCTTAGTCACACAGCGACCTTGGTGCGCCTCTTTTTTTCTTTGCATCATGTGCTGTTTGGGGACTATTTTTTTGAAGTGCCATCCTGCCTGACACTGCAGTGCCACTCCTAGATGGGCCAGGTGTTTGTGTCGGCCACTTGTGTCGCTTAGCTTAGTCACACAGCGACCTTGGGGCGCCTCTTTTTTTCTTTGCATCATGTGCTGTTTGGGGACTATTTTTTTGAAGTGCCATCCTGTCTGACACTGCAATGCCACTCCTGGATGGGCCAGGTGTTTGTGTCGGCCACTTGGGTCGCTTAGCTTAGTCACACAGCTACCTCATTGCGCCTCTTTTTTTCTTTGCATCATGTGCTGTTTGGGGACAATTTTTTTAATCTGCCATCATGTCTGACACTGCAGTGCCACTCCTAGATGGGCCAGGTGTTTTTGTCGGCCACTTGGGTCGCTTAGCTTAGTCACACAGCTACCTCATTGCGCCTCTTTTTTTCTTTGCATCATGTGCTGTTTGGGGACAATTTTTTTAATCTGCCATCATGTCTGACACTGCAGTGCCACTCCTAGATGGGCCAGGTGTTTGTGTCGGCCACTTGGGTCGCTTAGCTTAGTCACACAGCGACCTCATTGCGCCTCTTTTTTTCTTTGCATCATGTGCTGTTTGGGGACAATTTTTTTAATCTGCCATCCTGTCTGACACTGCAGTGCCACTCCTAGATTTGCCAGGTGTTTGTGTCGGCCACTTGGGTCGCTTAGCTTAGTCACACAGCGACCTTGGTGCGCCTCTTTTTTTCTTTGCATCATGTGCTGTTTGGGGACAATTGTTTTGAAGTGCCATCCTGCCTGACACTGCAGTGCCACTCCTAGATGGGCCAGGTGTTTGTGTCGGCCACTTGTATTGCTTAGCTTAGTCACACAGCGACCTTGGTGCGCCTCTTTTTTTCTTTGCATCATGTGCTGTTTGGGGACAATTTTTTTGAAGTGCTATCCTGCCTGACACTGCAGTGCCACTCCTAGATGGGCCAGGTGTTTGTGTCGGTCACTTGTGTCGCTTAGCTTAGCCATCCAGCGACCTCGGTGCAAATTTTAGGACTAAAAATAATATTGTGAGGTGTGAGGTGTTCAGAATAGACTGAAAATGAGTGGAAATTATGGTTATTGAGGTTAATAATACTATGGGATCAAAATGACCCCCAAATTCTATGATTTAAGCTTTTTTTTAGGGTTTTTTGTAAAAAAAAACCCGAATCCAAAACACATCCGAATCCGACAAAAAATTTTCAGGGAGGTTTTGCCAAAACGCGTCCGAATCCAAAACACGGCCGCGGAACTGAATCCAAAACCAAAACACAAAACCCGAAAAATGTCCGGTGCACATCACTACCAGTTACACGCATGTGAGCATACCTGTTTCTTGTTTATTTTATTCATATTATTTTTAATTAAAGCAGCCCCTTAGCTGTTTTAGCAGCCCTTTGTGAGCCCCCACAGCAGCCCCGGATTGGGCAAGTTGAGTTCGGGTCGGTACAGTAATAAGCAGGACTCTGCAGTGAATATTTTGTTATTGAGCCCCTGCCCTAGTGGAGCTTACCACTCTAGTCGAAACTCATTTCATATTACAAGTAGGACTGTGGGAGAAAGCAATGCTAGCCTCTGTGCCACCAGCATGCATCAGCCTGGCAAGCTAGTCAGCTTCCTGGCTGTAAGCCGCCATGAGACTCCATACTGGGCCATTATTCAGTAACTGTTTGTGCCTCACATGAGCTCCTGGACCATCTAGAGCTGCAGTGCAATGGAAAGCTGATGTCACTGAAACTCTGTTCTTCTAACACCGCGAGGTCTTGCGATAACCCTACGCAGCCTTTACATTGTACAATTATTAAGGAGAAAACATTTACAAAATAAAGGAAAAGAACCCAGCGCATCTTTTAAATAATCGCATCTACGCAGCCTTTACATTGTACAATTATTAAGACGAAAACATTTTAAAAAATAAAGGAAAAGAACCCTGCGCATCTTGTAAATAATCCCAAAATGTGGAACATTATTAAATCTAAATTAAGGTTGACTAATTGGAGCCATTCATTTGAGTACCTAACATGAAATAATTGAGGAGAACCTCTCTCTAATGATGGGTACACAGTGCACACTAGAAGATATACCCACTAGAGATGAGCGGGTTCAGACAGTGCACCCCTGGAATTATATGGCAGACATATAGACATAGGTGTGTTTGGAAAATCTAGTTTTCTCCGGCAGTTGCCAGAGAAAATGAAGTAGGAGATGTTGCCATGTCACGTTCCGCTGGATTATGATTCTGTCTCTTCTAAATCTGACTGACTTTGGCCACAAATGTGGTCTCTTCCCACTTTATTGGAAAACACTTCGCCAAACTTGGAATTTCCATTTCTACCTTTGCGGCTATATGTTTTCACAAATTTGGTTGTGATGTTGAAGCTTGTTTCATATTCTGCTCTATGATTTAGTTTAAACCTAGGATCAAGTACAACAGCACCCCTGGAATTATACGGCAGTTTCTCTGGACAAATACAGCAGATAAGCAGCACCCCTGGACTTATACAGCAGATAGGCAACACCCATGGATTTATACAGCAGAAAGGCAACACCCCTGGATTTATACAGCAGAAAGGCAGCATCCCATATAGAGCAGCACCCCTGAAATAATGTGGCAGACAAAGAAAAGATGTGCAAGATGGAATTGTCCTTGGGCCCTCCCACTCACCCACCCTTATGTTGTATAAACAGGTCATGCACACTTTAACAAACCAATCATTTCAGCGACAGGGTCTGCCACATGACTGTGGTTGAAATAATTGGTTTGTTTGGATCCCCACCAAAAAAGAAGCAATTAATCTCTCCTTGCACAAACTGGCTCTACAGAGGCAAGATGTCATCCTTAGCCTCTGATTCCTCACCCCCTTCAGTGTTTACATCCTTATCCTCATCCTCACAGAGAAATAATTCCACGCCAAAGAGGTGGATTTTTTTGTATTTTGCTCAGGCATGACAATGGGCCTTTTCATCCCATGGCCAACAACTGCCTCCACTGGTGCTTTATTCAAACAAACCACATCACCATCAGAATCCTCATCGTCAACTTCCTCCTCAGTGCCAGCTACACCAATATCCTCCTCATCCTGGTATACTTCTACAGTGACATCCTCAATCTCAATATCAGCAACTGGACGGGCGGTGCTCCTCCCAGTTCTTGCAGAGGGCATGCAAATGGTGGTAGGAGCCTCCTCTTACAGTCTGGAAAAGGTCAGGCCTAGACATCGCAACCACGGACACACTTGGACTCTCCTTGGGAATTTGTGATATCTCTGAGTCTGAACGCACAGTTGTTTTTTTCTGTGCTTTAAAACTCTTTATTATTTTAATTTTTCAAGAGGGAGAAGGTCTTCCATTTTTATTAGAAGCTGAACCACCAGTCATAAACATAGGCCAAGGCCTTAGCCTTTCCTTGCCACTTTGTGTCGTGAATGGCATATTGCCAATTTTACGTTTCTCGTCAGATAATTATTATTTTTTTGTTATTAATTTCTGCTTCTTGGATTTTACATGTCCTCTATGACATTGGGCATCGGCCTTAGCAGGCGACGTTGATGGAATTGCATCGTCAATGTCATGACTGGTGGCAGCTGCTTCAGCACTAGTACTAGGAAGTGGTTCCTGACCTTTCACTATTTTTTCCTCCATTCCACAGGATAGAGCCCCTTTATTATTACAGCACACAGAACAGTGCCCGTTTATTTTTACAGCAAACAGAACAGCGCTCCTTTATTTTTACAGTACCCCTGTATTTTTACAGCATACAGGACAGGGCCACAGTGTTCCTTTATTTTTACAGCACCTGCAGGGCCACAGCGCTACTTTACAGAACAGGGCCACAGCGTTCCTTTATTTATACAACACCCCTGTATTTTTACAGCATACAGGACAGGGCCACAGTATTCCTATATTTTTATAGCACCCCTGTATTTTTACAACATACGGGACAGGGCCACAGTGTTCCTTTATCTTTACAGCACCCGCAGGGCCACAGCACTACTTTATTTTTACAGCACCCCTGTATTTTTACAACATACAGGACAGGGCCACAGCGTTCCTTTATTTTTACAGCACCCCTGTATTTTTACAGCATACAGGACAAGGCCACAGTGTTTCTTTATTTTTACAGCACCAATGTATTTTTACAGCATAAAGGACAGGCCACAGCATTCCTTTATTTTTACAGCACCCAACAGGGCCACAGCGCTACTTTATTTTTACAGCACCCATGTATTTTTACGGCATACAGGACAGGGCCACAGCGTTCCTTTATTTTTAAAGCACCCCTGTATTTTTACAGCATACAGGACAAGGCCACAGCGTTCCTTTATTTTTACAGCACCCCTGTATTTTTACAGCATACAGGACAGGGCCACAGCGTTCCTTTATTTTTGCAGCACCCCTGTATTTTTACAGCTTACAGGACAGGGCCATAACATTCCTTTATTTTTACAGCACCCAACAGGGCCACAGTGCTCCTTTATTTTTACAGCACCCCTGTATTTTTACAGCATACAGGACAGGGCCACAGTTTTCCAATATTTTTACAGCACCCCTGTATGTTTACAGCATACAGGATAGGGCCACAGCATTCCTTTATTTTTACAGCACCCCTGTATTTTTACAGCATAAAGGACAGGGCCACAGTGTTCCTTTATTTTTACAGCACCCCTGTATGTTTACAGCATACAGGACAGAGCCAGTGTTCCTTTATTTTTACAGCACCCATGTATTTTTACAGCATACAGGACAGGGCCACAGCATTCCTTTATTTTTACAGCAGCTGACAAGGCCACAGCGCTCCTTTAGTTTTACAGCACCCCTGTATTTTTATAGCATAAAGGACAAAGCCACAACATTCCTTTATTCTTACAGCACCCCTGTATTTTTATAGCATAAAGGACAAAGCCACAACATTCCTTAATTCTTACAGCACCCCTGTATTTTTACAGCATACAGGACAGGGCCACAACGTTCCTTTATTTTTGCAGCATCTGACAGGGCTACAGTGCTTCTTTAGTTTTACAGCACCCTTGTATTTTTTACAGCACACAGTACAGGGCCACAGCATTCCTTTATTTTTACAGCACACAGAAGAGTGCCCCAATATTTTTACAGCACACAGAATAGTGCCCCTGTACAGCACAGGACTGCAGCACCCCTGTACAGCACTCCAAACAGCACAGGACACCCCTGTACAGCACAGGACAGCAGCACCCCTAACAGCACAGTGCAGCACTCCTGTACAGCACAGGACAGCAGCACCCCAGAACATCACTCCTCCTGTACAACACAGGACAGCAGCACCCCTAACAGCATAGTACACCAGCACAGGACATCACCGCAGAACAGCACAGGACAGCAGCACCCCTAACAGCACAGGACACCACCCCAGAACATCACAGGACAGCAGCACCCTTGTACGCTACCACCCACTGACAGACAGGTCTGTCTCCCTCACTCTCCAAGTCCGCAGTGAAAATGGCCGCGACACGTGGCTCCTTATATAGAATCCAAAACCACCAAGAATCCATGGGATGATGACGTTTTGCCTTTATCTGGGATCCGAGTCTGGCAGGAAGTTCCGAGCTGGACTCGGATCCTGAAGTCTGGGTGGGTTCAGATCTCAGAGATCCAAACCCACTCATCACTAATTCTAACCTTGGATACAAGTTCAGAGAGTGTCCTTTTATTTAGGAAATTCCTATTAGTATGCCTTAGTGGCCAGGGGTTCTGAACTAACCTTATTTTACATTACTAATCCAAAACACTCTCTTTGTTTGATTACCCAGCTCAGCTCACACAGTACTTGAAACTTACTGCTCCACTAACGTGTGAATCTTTGCAGTTATTTGTCTCTAGACATTGTCCCGGCATAAATAGACTGGTCAGCCAGTCTGACACATATATATATTGACCTTTTATTTAAATCTTTTCCAGTTGTCAGACAAGTTACCAGACATTTACATGCCTGTTGGAGGAGATAGCTTATCCTCCGCTACAATTTAATGTGATAAGAGCACATGTCATCAGACTTCTGCAGGATCCCTGCACACGCTGGCCTAAATTTACTAAGATGGGAGTTCTAGTTAAGATGGGATGTTGCCCATAGCAACCAATCAGATTCCAGGTATTATCTTTTACAAGGTGATAAATAAATGAGAAGTAGACTCTGATTGGTTGCTATGGGCAACATTCCAACTTAAATAGAACTCCTATCTTAGTAAATTTACCCCTCTGAGCACTAGCAGTTTATGTAAGCCTCATCTGACACCATGCTTTGCTTGTGTATAAGAAGAACATTGGAGCATGAGTAATAGCTACACTGCTTTTTTTATTCAGCCATTAATAACTATACACAAAACTCTGTTTCCACGAGGGGAATATAGATAGACACAACCAAAACTCTATGTACATTGGTCTACATGCCCACTTCCCAGCATTCTCCTAGGGACCATCATTGAAGACTCAGGCTTTCACATAAGGGAGTGTCTACAAATATTAAACATTTATCTAAAGATACGTACACACTATGCAATATCACATATGATCCAAATCATATCAGACGGTTCCTAACGATATTGCATAGTGTGTGTACGCTTTATATTGTGTACAATGCGCGCTCCCGTGGGTCGTATGCTGCATTGCACATCTGGGGGCCATGCTGCCAAATCCCTTTCTAGGCAGACCATATTATCCCTTTAACCCATACTTGCCTACCCTTCCGGAATAGCCGAAAGGCTCCCGAAAATCAGGTGGCCCTCCCGGCCCCCCCGGAAGGGTGGGCAAGCCTACCGTTTTCCTTGTCAGGCCCTCCACCCCCCCCCCCCCCCTCGGCCACCCACAGCAGAGAACAAGTGGGCGGCCGAGGGGATCCGATGACCCAATTCGCGCTGAATTGCGTCATCGTAGCTCCGCCCCTGCTATACAGTGCCTAGTTTATCGGCACTGTATAGTGTGGGGCGGAGCCACGATGATGCGATCGGGATGTCACGCCCCCGAAGTGCCCACTTCCCCATCGCCACACCCCTTGGACGGCCCATCATGCTGCCAGCCACGCCCCTATGCGCCGCTGCCTCCTACCGAAGGAGGGGACAGCAAAGTAGGCAAGTATGCTTTAACCTGGGAAACTCATGAATTACACAGGTTCTGTTGCTGGCTGACTACAAGCCAGCATTTTAACTGTTTTTAAGCAGCCACAGAACCTGTGTAATTCATATGTCCCAGGTTAAAGGGAAAATATGGTCAGCCTACTTTAACAAAGGACACCTAGGATTCACACAGATTCTATGGCTGATTAAAACCTGGTAAAATGCAGGCTTGAATTTAGCCGGACACAGAACCTGTGCAAATTACAGATATCCGGAATAAGGGATATTATGGCAAGCCTAGCTATATATAGCCTAGGTCAGTTCCCAAATGCAGCCCTCAAAGCACATTAACAGTGCAGATTTTAGTGATATCCACGCTTGAGCAAAGATGGTTAAATCATACCTCCCAACTGTCCCGATTTTCGCGGGACAGGCCCGTTTTTTGGGGACTGTCCCGCTGTCCCACCCGCGGGCCGCAGTGTCCCGCGGTGGGGGGGGGGGGGCAGTTGGGAGGCTCTGTCTGTCGCTGCCCTGCTTAGCAGAGCAGCGGTGAATAGACGCTGTGCGCATGCGCACAGCGTCTATTCACTGAAGTCAGAGGGAGAGGGGGCATGCCAGCGGCTCACAGAGCGCTGGGCATGCCCCCTCAGTGACGAAAACGGGGCGTGGCTCGCGATTGCGGGTCATCCCGCGAAACCACGCCCCTTTTTCTTAGGTCACGCCCCTTTTTCGGGAGCGCGGCTTCGGCGCGCATGTGTCCCGCTTTATAAAGAAGAAATGTTGGGAGGTATGGTTAAATCAAAATAACTGAAGTACTAATACCCCTTTTCCACCTACGTACCGTGTCCGATCCGGGATGTTTAACACGGCTACAACCCGTGTCGGCTCCCCCGTTTCCACTACACTTCGACACGGGTTATTCCCGTGTCTGATCTGTTTCCACCTAACCCGGGTAAGCTCTGTAAAAGCCTATTGCTGTCATTACAAATGGACTTTTTACTGTCTCATCAAAATGATGTCATCAAAAGGACCAAAACAGAGGGGTGGGGCCTGCTCACAGCATTGCAGCAATGGACGCCGGTGCAGTAGCTGTGTCTAGCATGGAGTCGCAGACTGTTTGCAGTTTACTGCTGCTTTCTGCTACAGACAGCTTGATGCAGCTTTTCACCTTGTGCTACCTACTGCAGAGCTGGAGAAGGAGAGCTCAATTCTTTGCAGAGAGGGCTACCTATCGACGCAAATATTTGAAAAGGAGGAGAGCGCGTATATCATCCACTGTTGTTATTTCTCTCATAACAATGAACTGTACACCAAGCCGAAGAATGTGGATGAGAGATCGCAGACATGGGGAAGCATTCATGCAGACTATTCTAGCATATCAGGAGGAGCAGTGGATGGCAAACTTCAGGATGTCTCGCGCTACATTCGAGTATGTTTTGGAACTACTGTCCCCCGCAATAACCATGCAGACCACCAGGTTCCGTAAGCCCATTGAGCCAGCCAGGAGATTAGCGATTGCTCTCTGGTGGTATGCTACCCCTGGAGAGTATCGCACAGTTTCCAGTTTATTTGGAGTAGGGATTGGCACGGTCTGCAAGATTGTCTACCAGGTCACGCGGGCATTGCTGGATACCATGTACCATCGCTTTATTTCCTTGCCACAAGGACAGCGGCTAGATGAGACTATAAAAGGGTTTAAGAAGCGTGGCTACCCACAGTGTGCTGGTGCCATAGATGGGACCCACATCCCCATCATCGCCCCCCGTGACAACCCAGCAGACTATTACAATCGTAAGGGTTGGCATTCCATTGTTCTGCAAGCGGTAGTGGACCACAAATACTGGTAAGCACTGTTTCACTAATGTGTTTGAAATAGGCTTGGCCTGTTTTATGATAATGCATAAACCTTTATTTTTAGTTTCACAGATGTCTTCATAGGGTGGCCTGGACGGTCACATGATGCAAGGGTTCTCGCCAACTCCGATCTTTACAGTATTGCTGAGGACAAGCTTGGTGGATGGCTTTTCCCTCGAGAGGTAAGATTATTTACTACTTAAACTGAAATGTTTGCCCATAAACCAATAGTCAAGTTTTACCCCTGTAATAATATTAATGTTTTATTAACAGAAATCGGTGATCGTACATGGTGTGGACATCCCGGTCCATCTCATTGGTGATGCAGCATACCCATTACAGCGCTGGCTAATGAAGGGCTACACCCAGCATGTTCACTTATCCCCCGAACAGACATCATATACCCATGCCCTAAGTTCGGCCCGTATGGCAGTGGAGAATGCGTTTGGGCGTTTAAAAGGACGCTGGCGCTGCCTCATGAAGAGGAATGATGTGGACTTGAAAATAATGCCAGATATAGTAGCGGCCTGCTGCATTCTCCATAACATATGTGAGATTCAAAAGGAAAACTTTCTCCCCGAGTGGAATATACATGATCATGGGGCGGGGGTCGCTGTACATGATGCACCAGGCTTGGTGGGGGGGCATGACGCTGCCAGCGAGTGCATAAGGGCCACCATTGCAGCTAATCTTCAAACAATGTTGCAGTAGAGAAGACAGACAAGTTTTTGTGTGCAAACAATTTTTGTTTATTTCGTTTTTCAGTTATAAAAATTTGGTTCAAAAGTTGTTATTATGTTTTTTCTTTTAAACAGTTGGCACACATTTTCTGAGGTAACAATATAAAATATTTAAGTGCAAACATGTCACTGTAAAATTCCACATAACACAAGGGGTCTTCAACATGTGTCCCTCCAGCTGTTGTGGAACAACATGTACCAGCATGTGTTGCTATGTGTTTCCACAACAGCTAGAGGGCCACATGGTGAAGACACCTGCCCTGAGGTAAAAGAGTAAAGTGCAAACAGGGCACTCTGTAAAAAAAAAACCCTAATGTTTGGTTTGGCAGGTATCGGGTTACCCCCAATATTTGGATCACACTGCCGCACATTTTCTGAGGTAACAATATAAAATATTTAAGTGCAAACATGTCACTGTAAAATTCCACATAATGCAAGGGGTCTTCAACATGTGTCCCTCCAGCTGTTGTGGAACAACATGTACCAGCATGTGTTGCTATGTGTTTCCACAACAGCTAGAGGGCCACATGGTGAAGACACCTGCCCTGAGGTAAAAGAGTAAAGTGCAAACAGGGCACTCTGTAAAAAAAAACCCCTAATGTTTGGTTTGGCAGGTATCGGGTTACCCCCAATATTTGGATCACACTGCCGCACATTTCCTGAGGTAACAATATAAAAAGGTAGCCCCAATATCTGGATCCCACTGCCCATTTTCTGAGGTAACAATATAAAAGTTTAAAGTGCCAACAGGGCACTCTGTAAAATCAAAATAATGTTTGCATTTGTATGTATCAGGGTTGAGGATACAGTGCAAACAGAACCTTAAAACACAAACATTGTTTTATAACCCGCTGCTCTAAGGCAGTTGTCTATATACCCGAAATTCTTAGGATTGCGGGATTTGTGTTGGGGGATTTGAGGGAGGCTCATAGCTGTATGGACCATATGGGTGCTGTGGGTAGGATGTGTCTTGCTGTTGTGTTTGTGTGGTATTCCCTATGGTACGTGCAAACGTGCGTTCAAAAATGTCATCTGCCTATCATGCATGGTCATTAACTGACTCATAAAAGTTTGATGCATTTCTTTTTCTGACGCAAGAAATCTCTCAAGCCGTGCATCTTCCTGGGCATTGAGCTCACTATCTGCCTCACGCAGGTGATCCACGATAATGGACTTCATTGCTTTGACCGTTTGTTCTGTTTTGTTCAGTTTCTTTTTCCGCTGTGGAACGTTGTAGACTGTGAAGGAGATGAAACAGAATGTAAGCAACAATATAAAAATAGCAGTGGTAGCATATACGTGTTTGTGGCCTTCTCCCACCTGCACACTAGCTATACTCTGCAACATTACCATGATTCTATAAAAAAATAGCAGTGGTAGCATATACGTGTTTGTGGCCTTCTCCCACCTGCACACTAGCTATACTCTGCAACATTACCATGCCTTTACATATAGGGACTGCTGCAACTGTATTTGTAATGGTAATACTTACTATTTGAGCGCAAAGTCGTGGTCTTGGGGGGTTGCGACGTCTCCGCCTGAGACTGTGGTACGTCCTCAATAGTGGCACTGATGGAATCATCATTGACGGTCGAGTCTTCGAAACTGCTGTCCGATATAAGCAGCGGGGATGATGGGCTGCATTGTGAGCTGGGAAGGCTGTGCTGTGTTTCGTCACAGTCCTCGTCGACTGACATCTGGCGACTGGCAGAGCTGGATGACGATAGTGCTATGGGATTTGTTATCGCAGTTTTGCCGAAGACACTATAGCATAGGTCATAATATGGCCATTCCATACGCCCAGCACCACTTTTCTTGCGGTTATGGTCGTGTACTTTGGTGAATTGTCTGCGTAGTGCCTTCAATTTGTTAACGACTTGTTGCTGGGTTTTTTGGATGCCCCTTTCTGCCAGCATAAGGGATATGTTCTTGTAGACGATAGCATCCTTAACTGTTCCAGTCACCTGCCTTCTTATTTCTTCCTCTCCCCGAATATTAAGCAGCTCTTTGATCTCTGTGTCTGACCAGGTATGGCTAGCCATGTTGCTGTGCTGGAGCTTCTGCTGCTGTATATTGTCTGTTTGTTTGGAAGCTGCTGCAATAAAAATATCTGTATGTACCCAGCGCGACTTCAGAGTGTTTTGTTTGCAAGCTGCCTCAATGCCTGCATGTGCCCAGCGTAGTGTTGTTTGCTGCTGCGGTGCCTGCATGTGCCCAGCGTGTCTCCCAGGGATGACATCATCTTCCAGTGCCCCAGAAGCAGCCAATCAGCGTCTCAGAGCGTTACTCGGGTCTGAAAACACGTGTAATGACCGTTTCCACTGCACCGCTATCCGTGTCATTACCGTGTTCTACCCAGGTAAATAGCCGGGTTGGATTCCCGGGTCACTCAACCCGTGTTGACCCGTTTCCACCTACTAAAAATCCGTGTCGATGCGCGCCCCCGTGCAAAAACACGGGTAAAAACAGCTAGTGGAAAAGGGGTATAACTAAGTCACTTGTAATCAGGTATGGCTATACTTAAATCCTGGACTGATAATGGTGGTCATTCAGAGTTGATTGCAGCCAGCAACTTTTTGCTGCTGCTGCGATCAACTAGTCCACGCCTATGGGGGAGTGTATTTAAGCTTAGCAGGGCTGCAATCGCTTGTGCAGTCCTGCTAAGCTAAAAGATTTTCAAGCAGAACATGACTAGCCCTGGACATACTTACCCTGTGCGACGATCTCTGCAATGCTGGAGCCGGCTTTGACGTCAGACATCCGCCCTCCGTTCTCCTGGACATGCCTGCGTTTTCCTTACCACTCCCCGAAAACGGCAGCTAACGGTCAGGATCCTCCCAGGAACGCCTTCTTCCTGTCAATCTTCTTGCTGTCGGCTCTGCGACGTAACCCCGGAGACCCCTGTTGCTGGGCAATGACGCGCGTCGGAATGACCCCCATTGTGCCTTGAGGACTGTGGTTGGGAAACCCTGTGTTATACAAACCAGTTGCAGCATTGCATTCACACTGAATATTCCTCAGTAGTCTTATGCTTTGTCATACCCTCCAACTGTACCTTATTGGCAGGTACAGTACCTTTTTTTTTTTATGGTCTGTACCTGCCAAAAAGGGCTTTGTACCGATTTTTGACTCTCCAAATTAACATTGAAAGTATAGGAAAGGGGGTGTGGCCAGGTCCCTTTACCAGTGGCTATGCCCCCTCTCCTAATTTGTACCGGTTTTCATGTGTAAAATGTTAGTTTTGTGTTACCCTCCAAGAGATTATACTGCAACTCATACAGATGTAGCCAGCCTCATTGTTGTCTCAATGTGTACGCATGGGCATACACATTGTGCCAGGCTGCACTACATGCCGTGCTGTGACTAGTCATAGCCAGCATTCTCCCATAGGAATGAATGGGCACGTCCGTGCGAACACACGCATTCATTCACAGGCACACTAGTCACACCATCCATAGATAAGAGTGGCTACATCTGTACAGTACTATACTTGCCAACTCCCCCTGATTGTCAGGGAGACTGCCTGAAATAGTAGCAATCTTCCTGACTCTGAAGAGTCTAGAAGTGTCCCTAGATTGCACCTTATCCCCATTATGTAGCGCTGTTATATACATGGGGAAAAAATAAATCAGAGATATACATATTCAAATGGGATTATCAGTGTGTTATTTCCCTACTTTGGTTGTAAGGAACAATGGGGGGTCATTCCGAGTTGATCGCTCGCTAGCTACTTTTAGCAGCCGTGCAAACACATAGTCGCCGCCCACGGGGGGAGTGTATTTTTGCTTTGCAAGTGTGCGAACGCGTATGCAGCCGAGCGGGACGAAACATTTTGTGCAGTTTCTGAGTAGCTCTGGACTTACTCAGCCCTTGCCATCACTTAAGTCTTTTTGGTCCCGGAATTGACGTCATACAGCCGCCCTGCAAACGCTTGGACACGCCTGCGTTTTTCCAAACACTCCCTGAAAACAGTCAGTTGCCACCCACAAACGCCCTTCATGTCAATCTCCTTGCAATTGGCTGTGCAAATGGATTTTTCGTTAAATCCATCGCCCAGCAACGATCCGCTTTGTACCCGTACGATGCGCCTGTGCATTGCGGTGCATACGCATGCGCAGTAGTAACCTGTTCGCTGCGCTGCGAGAAACGGCAGCGAGCTACCAACTCGGAATGATCCCCAATGGTCCCTATGGCCACATGTATTTTTAAATAAGGTTTTTTGTGGCCACTTACATGGGACAGCTTGTAAAACACAATACATGAGCAAGAACCGAAAAGTATCAGTGTCTTTTCACCAACAAGTAGGTCTTACTAACTGCTTTAGGGCTCATTTACATTTGGATGTAAGTCATTTTCACGACACACCTCTCAGATGTAGCAGCACATTGCTGCACTTATACCGTAGGTGTAACTTTCACAATCTCCCTGAATGTGTTTATAAAAGTAGACAAGTATGCTGCAAGACCATCAAAACATAAAAGACACTTGTACTAACATCTGTGTTTGGCTTCATATCACCTAATTCTGAGATATTAAGAGGGTCAGTCTCTTCTGTAATCCATTCTCTATGACCATTTAGCATGGGGGAGGGGTTGGAGAGTGGAGACTGGAAATGAAAGCGGAAGGCAATGGTGAGGGGAGGGGTGAAGCAGCTGAGAACAGTACGAGTACGAGCAGCAGCAGGAAGCTAGAGCTAGACTGGACTGATCACTGCAAGTAAAGGAAATCATACAGGGTCTTTATGAACATAGGCTTTTAAAGCATCTATTGCAGTGTTTTAACGTAAAGGAAATTTGGGATTTGACCAGGAAAGACCCAGACGAACCAGGGAATTCTGCAATGTCAGCGTAGAAACACTGATCCAGCATGCTGTGTGTGCTGGGCTGCTGGTGACAGTTGCACGCTGAATGATGGCAGAGGTGGATCCAGCTCACCCCCTGGACCCCGGCGCTGCTCCATATGGAAACTTCCCTAATTATTACACGTTCCATCCACCCGAGAGCCGCATTCAGCTCTTACCCCCTGGGTTACTGCTGGGTCTGCTACACAGACAGGAGGGAGAGGAGCAGCCGCTGCTGGCACTGGATGTGGGATGTAACACGGGGGTGAGTATGGGATGGATCTCTTCCACTTTATTAGCTGTGTTACAGGCTCTTATTCCGAAGTGTATTGTAAGTTGCTGAACAGCATGTATATGCAGAAGAGTATACACTGGCAGTATAAGCAGCACAGTACATGCTAGACAGTATATGTAGCACAGTGAACCAAAAGACCTGTTTCATATAACCCCTTATAAGTATTCTTCTCTTTAATTGCCCTATATGTGGCATTGTGCACCCAACTTTGTAGACTGACATGCTCTGTTATTAATATTTATTTATATGGAGCCATATGCTCTGCTGTGTGCCCATTAAATTATACACTATTTACAGTATACTATAGTTGCCTCATGTACAGCAGGTGCAGCCTCTGGCTCATACACTCTGTGTGTGGTCCAACATAATGGGGGTGATTTAGACTGATCGCAGCAGCAAATTTGTTAGCAGATGGGCAAAACCATGTGCACTGCAGGTGAGGCAGATATAACATGTGCAGAGAGAGTTAGATCTGGGGGGATCAGTACTAAATGCCGCCGGTCGGAATCCCGGCGGTCGAAATACCGACGCCGGAATCCCAACCACACAATCCCGACAGGGGTGGCGAGCGGAACGCAGCCCCTTGCGGGCTCGCTTCGCTTGCCAAGCTGCGGGCACGGTGCCTCGCTACGCTCGGCACACTATTATATTCTCCCTCTATGGGTGTCGTGGACACCCACGGAGGGAGAATATGTCGGGATTGTGGCGGTCGGGATTCCGGCGTCGGTATTTCGACCGCCGGGATTCCGGCCGGCGGCATCTTGACCGCATCCCGATCTGGGTGGGGTGTGTTCAAACTGAAATCTAAATTGCAGTGTAAAAATTAAGCAGTCAGTATTTACCCTGCACAGAAACAAAATAACCCACCCAAATCTAACTCTCTCTGCAAATGTTATATCTGCCCCACCTGCAGTGCACATGGGGTGTAATTCTGAGTTGATTGCAGCAGGAACTTTGTTAGCAGTTGGGCAAGACCATGTGCGCTGCAGGGGAGGCAGATATAACATGTGCAGAGAGAGTTAGATATGGGTGGGTTATTTTGTTTCTGTGCAGGGTAAATACTGGCTGCTTTATTTTTACACTGCAATTTAGATTTCAGTTTGAACACACCCCACCCAAATCTAACTTCCACTGCCTATGTTATATTTGCCTCCCCTGCAGTGCACATGGTTTTGCCCAACTGCTAACAAAGTTCCTGCTGCGATCAACTCCGAATCACCCCCATGATTTTGCCCAACTGCTAACAAATTTGCTGCTGCGATCAACTCTGAATTACCCCCAATGTAAGGAGGACAGGTGCTTAAACTGGCAATTTGTTTTATTAAACTAGTTCAGCGGTTCTCAAACTCTGTCCTCAGGACCCCACACAGTTCACATTTTCCAGATCACCTAGCAGGGCACAGATGTAGTCATTACTCACTGATACATTTTAAAATATTCACAAATGGAGCTGATTATTTCACTTGCAACTCTGTGCGGTGACCTGGAAAACGTGAACTGTTTGGGGTTCTGAGGACAGAGTTTGAGCAACTGGCCCATGGCAACCAATCAGCTGCTACCTAGACTTTTAGAGAATGCACTTGATAAATGCTACCTCAAAGCTGATTGGTTGCCACGGGCAACTTCTCCACTGGCTTACTTCTCCAATCTTTTTTCACACGGGATGAGATTTTAAACAATTTGGGTGTTTTTCGACCGACTGGGACGACAAATCGTTTAAAAAGTGCCGTGTCTACGCAGTATCACGATGTGTGCACCCACAAATCGCTAGCGACAGCGTCAGATATTTTGTACTTGCAAGAAGATCTGGGGCTGTCGCTAGCAAGCCATGCTGTTGAATGCAGCATGTCCTTGCTTCCCCTAGCCGCTGTCGTTCGTCGCAGCTGGCATCGGCAAGTGTCTATGCACACCCGGCCAGTCGAATGTCCAAACCCTTTTGTGTGAGATCACACTGCCATGCTGATTCAGCAGGACGAATGCATTCGGCCACAATTGAATTCCCCCCATAAGCTTAGTTGCAGTAGCAAATATTTAGCCCCCCCCCTTGCAAAGTCCGTCAGCACCCTGCCATACCTCAGCCACAGTACATACTAACTCCTCCAGGCATATAATATACTTGATGCACACCTTTCTATAATAAAGCTGTGAGCTCACCCTTTTGTAAAACAAGATACATCATGGAATGATCGCCATATACACACACTGATGCGCAGTGCAGAACTTTCCTGAGAGACTGCAAGTGGTCCTGTTACTTAAATGACCACTGGGGTGTGGGGGTAATTCAGAGTTGATCGCAGCAGCAAATTTGTTAGCAGTTCGCTAGTGGAGCCCGGTGCTGGTTTTAAAAATACGGGGGACCCCTACGTCTTTTGTCCCTCGTATTTTTGGAAACCGGGCCGGCGGAAGAGCCCGGTGCTGGTTGTCTAAATACGGGGGGAACCCAGTCCTTTTCCCCCAGGTATGTAAACAACCAGTCCCGGCTCAAAGAGCCCGAGGCGTGTTATGCTTAGGAGGGGGGATCCCACTCAAATTATTATTATTTTTTTAAGCTCTTTCAGACACCTTGCCACAGATAAGCATGCACGGATCTCACTGATCCGTACATGACTATCTGAACACGCCACCAAAAAGCAGGTCTATTTTAAAAGTGCTTTTTTTTTACGAATTCTATGCTTTCTCGGCAGTGTTTGGCTATTGTCGGCAGTGATTGTGAATATGAATTCTTAGTAAATTACCGAGTTGTATCAAATAACAGGCGTGTTTGACCGATGGTCTAATCATTCATATTTGTGAACTCAGCCGGAGAAAAAAATACGAATAGCCCCAACACTGCCGAGATTTGTGTTTAGTAAATTCCCGAGATGACACTTAGAAGAAAAAAAAAAACTCGGACAAAATCAGGACCTTAGTAAATATACACCCCAGTGTTTGTTTTATTTAGTTTCCTTTCCATATTTGTTTCTGGGCTTCTTGCAAAAAAAAACCCTTCTACAGCAGATAAGTTCCTCCGCGATAGGGTCAACAGTGTATTGATTGGCTGCATTCTCATGAATTTTGGTTAAGCTAAAAAAAATGGCTTGCACCTCTAGTCTGTTTGTATGAGGCATAAGCGGTGACAGCAGTCCAAGGGGGTGATTAAATTAATTTATGGGAAGTTATCTAGATATTCAAGTACTTCCTGCAAATAGCCCTGAGGCTGCACTTATTGTGTATTTCTGCCTGCATCCTTGTGAGGTGTAACAGAAATCTGTGTTAACCCTTAAGGGGGTACACACGGATAGATCCGTGTTTAAAATCTAAGCAATCAGACTAGATTGCTTAGATTTTAAGTAGGGATCTGAGGTGTGTATGCCCCCCAGCGATAGCGATGCACGGCCCCGCGCATCGCTATCGCCGGTGCTAGATTGAGCCTGCATGCAGGCTCAACCTAGCGGGTCGCTCACTTCACCGATGTGTGAAGTGAGCGGCCCCCCGTTGTCGTCCCCCCTCGCTCAGCACACATCACGCTGTGCTGAGCTGGGGGGGAGATGTGTGCTGAGCGGTCTGTGTTAAGATCGCTCAGCACACATCTCTCCCGTCAGTACCCCCCTATAGTATCTCTAGGGAGGTCTTCTGAGGACCCTACAATGTTATTTTTTGTGATCCTGCCGTATCTATAACAACTAATTTACTCCTGGTTTTTCTGTCTGTCCCGCATCGGATTAAGATAAATACTGTGTAATTAGGTTTCTAAAATGTTCTTTCAAAAAAAACTTAAATAATAAAAAACACAATTGGCTTGGTATACTACGTTACAAATGCAGAACGTTTTATATGTGAGAAACACAGGAAAAACAACAACCACTGTGACGTGCTAAGGACTATAGCGATGGTTATATAACCTTTTTACATGAAGATACAGTATCCAATCTGATGTAAAAATGTACACACTGTAATGAAGAAGACTATATGGCTTCTATTGGCTAATTACTCTTTAAATAAATAAACAAAATATTTTATGCTAAGTGTTGTACCCTTACTAGAACGTATCCCTTCAGAAACCCCCAAAACATAATTTTAGTAATTTACTGAATCAAACAGTTGAGAATTTAGACAAAAACAGTGGGGTCCTCTGAAGACCCCAGCTTGGTAAAGTATGTTGACGAGGTAGGCTTGGTATATTAAGGGTTAATAGGGCTTAGGGGCTAGTCGCTAACCTAGCCAGGTGCATTGTGCTCAGTACGCAGCTAATCTCAGGCATTATAACAGGTAAAAGTGGCCACCATGGGAAGTAAATTCCCAAATAGGAGTTAAATAACCCTCCCATGATTCCTTTTTCATTTGCACCAAATATGTTTTCACTCCATATTCAAGTTTATTGCTGAAATATCTGCATTCTGTATCACAGGTTGTCTGGTAAATGTCAGTTTGGTATATTGCAGGAATTGAGCATTGGATTGTATAACCACCTTGTGCAGCCAGTGGGGTGTTCACAAGGGCAGGAGGATGTCCATTTCCTGTGCTGTGACATTGACCCTGATCTGATCACCAGAGCCGAAACCTCAAACCCCTGCCCCGACGCTATCTCTTTCACTTCTCTGGACATCATGGATTCCTCATCACCAGTTGTCTTCCACAAGTTCTTGGATAGGTTTAGCCGGTCCACCTTTCATATTGGATTCTGTATGTCCATAACCATGTGGATCCACCTAAATCACGGTGACCAAGGACTGGTAGAATTTCTTAGTAGACTAACAAAGCTGTGTGATTATCTGCTGGTAGAGCCGCAGCCATGGAAGTGTTATCGGTCAGCAGGCCGCCGCCTACGCAAGCTGGGGAGACAGGACTTTGATCACTTCCACACTCTTTCCATTCGGGGAGACATGACCAAGCAAATAACTAACATTCTGACCAGAGATGGTAGCACTGAGCTCATTCACTCTTTTGGAAATACAAGTTGGGACAGAAGTCTTTTGCTTTTTAAAAGCAGAAGAGCTACACAACTGCCCAGCTAGCATTTTACGACGCCTACATTTCCTGTGTCTTTAATGTTGTCTTTGCATTCTGTAAAGCGTTACACCAAAGCCTCTTACATTTTAATATTTGTTTTTAAGGATGATATTTATGCAAGCAATAAAGTGCATTCTAAGTCTTTAATAGATAACATCAAAGTGGACTTTTTTTGAAAGGTTACTGAGCTTTGCTATGTTGTATATACGTGTACAGCAGGGTTAGAACCAAAGGGACCTGTTCATGTAGTCAACATGCACATCAGAGTCTCCCGACTGCATATTGTTGGCCAGCGATTTACCCATCTTCCTGTAACTATCCTTGGTGGATCCAGCTGAGGCTAGTACATTGTATCTGCCATGCTTGTTTTATATTTACACTCTGCTACTTAAGGGTCTATATATGAATCCTTGGGCATTAGGAGGTGTACTAATAGAGGGGTCAGTATGCTATCCCAGTGCATGGGATCCCGGTGGGTTGCTGATGCCGGGATCCAAGTACAGAAAAGACTGCCCCACTAACCCTGCCTGTCCGCAGTCTAACCCTAATCTCCCCCCTTTGTGCCTAACCCTCCTGCGGAGGTGCCTAATCCTAACCTCCGTCCCTGCTGCCTAAACCTAACCCTCCCTTCCCTGCAGCCTAACCACTCCTGGGGGTACCTAACCCACCCTACCCACAGCCTAACCCTAACTTCCCCCAACCCGCAGGCTAACCCTAATCTTCCCTCTTTGTGCCTAACCCTCCTGCGGAGGTGCCTAATCCTAACCTCCGTCCCTGCTGCCTAAACCTAACCCTCTCTTCCCTGCAGCCTAACCACTCCTGGGGGTACCTAACCCACCCTACCCACAGCCTAACCCTAACTTCCCCCCACCCGCAGGCTAACCCTATCCTCCCCCCCCCACCCGCCGCCTAATCCTAATCCCCCGCCTGATGCCTAAACCGTCCCCTCCCTTCCCCGCATCCTAACCACCCCCCGGGGGTGAAGATTCCAAGCAAGCACCGGTGCATGTGCAGTGCTAGATTTCATTTTGATTTCTCTATTGCGAGGTTGGAAGCTGGGATTAGCAACATTAAACTAATTTACAGCACTCTTCGGGAGGTGTGATTTATCTCAACATACCGAATACCAGTCACAACTGTATTAGCACCTCACCACATAATGTAACTTACTTTTATATGAATCCCTGCCTCTGATTGGTCACTGCTGCAATCTCCAATTCCCACCTGTGGTTTATATTGTTAGTTCTTCCTTTGACTGCTTTCAGCATAGCACATTCTCAGCCATTCCAATGCATACCTTGTTTCATTTTATTTGGGATCAACATCTACAATCAAATTATTTGGCATGCGGGGGGACGCCCCGTATGCCAGGTCCTGCTCCGCCTCCCCCGCAGACATGTGAAAGCATTGCACGGCGGTAATGCTTTCACATGTTTCGAGTAGCCCTCTGCCTACACAGCCTAGCTGCGAAGGCAGGCAGCTACCCGCCATGTTTTTGGTTGCAGCTGCTGAGTGTGACATCACGCAGCTGCCGCAACACGCCCCAGCAACGGTCCCGAAACGCCTCCATTGTCTGGACCGTGCTCCTTAAACGAAGCGTCTACGCTCACATAACGCAGCGTCGCCGACCCGTTCTCACTCCCCTCCAGGTCTTAAACTGCGTTTTGCAGAGAATGCATTTTAGGACCTTGCACATCCACGTACCGGCATGCGCAGATGTGCAAATATCGCTTTATTGCGATTTTCGCACATCAGCGACGGGGTCTGTATTAGGACCAAAATTTGATCAACCAACTTTGCAACTGCTAAGTGTATGTCAATTTTAATATGTGGGGTCACAGGGGGCTGGATGCAGAGAGGAACCTTATTTGACCCTGCATGATAAAGACCTGCAAGAATGCAACAGGCCATTGGGCGCCACTCACAACGGCCGTCACACATGCATGGTTAGAAGACCGCGCATGCATAGAACAGCCGAGGAACACGATTTAGAAGTGAAATGATCACTTTTGATAATGAAACCCAAGAATGAAACCCACACAATACAACGTCATTAAGGATATGCCATTCAGCCTTGTCATCTAAGGAATTCCAATATTCAAAAACCTTTCAACAACGACAGAAAGGTCTTCCTCAAATAATAAAGCATTGCCATTTTTCTTCTGTTATCGCTATCCTTAGATTCTACTTTGCCTCCATGATTAATTATGCTTCCCCAATTATGCTTCTATGCACTGGTGTATTTATAATGAGTGTAGTGTGGGCGGTGCAAACGGGCCCTCGGGGTCCAGGGGGGCCACACCGCACACGCTGCTCTCATCATTTTTTATTACTTACCCTCCGGAGTCCCGCGGTGCAGCAGAAGCGCTGAAGAAGTAATTTAGAAAATGGCACTGCACCTTAAGAGGCCGGTACAGGATATGGGAATACTGGCCAGCGGAGTCACTGTGTGTGAGAGGTTCCTGTCACTCTAAAGCTGCGCCCACACCGCCTACAGCTCACTGCCCTGTTTGAACAAAACGGCTCACACCCCTGCTGAGCACTAAGCAGCGTATCCTTGGGGCCAGGTACAGGTGTCCTCTTTGACCACCCCTGTCGCAGGCCCTGCTACTAGTATGGCTGATTTGTAGACCAACCAATGTGGGGAGGGAGAAGTGGGATAGATTATTGGGAGTAATGCAAGGGCACAGCCAGGACATGTTCGCGTTTCAGTTCCAGATGCAGTTACAGTACATCTATATGGTGATAACAAACACCAGATCTAATCACTTCTGATTGGTGACTCACCTCTGAAGCTGATAGGAGCTTTCTTACATTGCTGGTGCATATATATGATTTTGTGTGTTGTAGCAAGATTTTCTTTTATTTTGTACATACAGTAGGAAAGAGAGCTCTAACTGCTATATTCACATTTTTCAAATAGTGTAAGTGCATCTGGCGAAAATCTATTAATACAGTATACTACTTGTGCACAGGGCCGGATTAAGGGCTACATGGGCCTGGAGCTGAAAAGTTTCAAAGGCCTATACTGAGAAGGGGAGGAGCCAAAGCCATGTGCGTGTGTGCACCCAATACACTGTAAGCCCCGCTGTCTCCCTAAATACATAAACATAGAAAAATTGCATAATTTTGTGAGAAAGCTACAAAAACAATTTTCAATACAGGTACTTGTGATTTATGATTGTTTGGCCAGCTGTGCAGCTGGTCATCATCCTCCTGCCATGACGATGGGCCTATTTTTATGTGGAGGCCTGGAGCTGGAGCTCCATCCGCCCCATTGTTAATCTGGCCCTGCTTGGGCAGATCTGCAATTTTTGCAACCATGCGTCACCGAGCTAGGCATCTGACCCTCTGTCCTCTCTCTCTCTCTCCATCATTATCTCCATAGCAGAACATGTGCAATGTTTCTGGGTTTCTCTAAACTGAGGTCAGCTTAGGCTGGGTACATCCATTTCGATACATCTTTCGATAGATGAACGATATATCACTAGCTCATCGGCGTGTGTGTACATCCGACATGTCTGTCGTGAATGATGTCGCTCACAGACATAGCAGGTCAGTCCTGCAGCACAGCCGATGCTAATATATCATGAAGACCACGTGATAGGCCGGCCATAGCAACCATTGCATAGGACATCACAAGTGGGAGGGCATATCCAAATAGCTCTGCTGTCAGACATATTGGGCGGCAGATTGGTCAATGTGTATGCACAAGATCGCTTGTGCATACACCTTACCAACTGATATATCTGTTGGCGGATCAGCCAGGAGGCAGATCCATTCGATAAGTGTGTACCCATCCTTACAGTAAGCAGCATGCCTTGTAGCCCTTTACACAAGTTTCACTGTAACCAATGCTAGTAGTTGGCATTCGGATGATAGGTCGACAATAAAAGATCAACAAGCAATGGGTCGACACCAAATAGTCGACATGGCCAAAAGGTTGACATGACAACGGTTGACATATGGAAAGGTCAATGTGAGGTTTTTTTTTATTTTTTTATTTTTCATTTTCAGGAATTTTCCATACTTTACCATCCACGTGGACTATAATTGGGAATAGTAACCAAAGCTTGCTTGCAATGCAAGGGGACGTTGTGCACTAATTGGGGGTCTACGTGCTGGAAGGAACATTTTGAAACCAAAAAAACCATGTCGACCTTTTCATGTTTCAACCATTTCCATGTTGATATGTCGACCCAGTCGTCTTTTGACCATGTCGACCATTTGGTGTCGACCTTCTGTCGACCCATTGATCCATAAAGGCATGATATTATACAGGTTGTTGAAAAAAGCTCAAGAGAGCCCCCCCCCCCTAGTGTGGGTACACTGTAAATATCTTGTATTTGTAATGAGCATGTATTTGTTAGATGTGTATCACATATTCCCAAATTTACAGTATGCTTTTACATTTTATGCAGCTCTATGTACCTGCACCTTTGGTTATCAACTAAAGCTAATACATATGCAACTTTGGCCCCTAGCTATCAAAATGATTTATTAATAAAACTACTACAATAGACCTCAGTGTCATATGCATATTGGTCACATCTTATTTGCAGCTCAAAGTGCTTTACTTGGTTGGTAGTGCCATATGCCCTGTGGGCGGAAAGAAAAAGCCCCATCCACCCTCACATCCACCGTGATCCGGCACCCGCATCCATCCGCCATTGCCAGCTGCTGCAGCCAACTGTAATGTATGTAGCATTACAGCAGGCAGCGCTGCAGCTGCCCGTCCATCTGCTCCCCTGTTTCCCGCAGTCTGCTGGGAGAGACATCGTGATGTCTATACAGACTAGAGGGATTGCTGGCAGGGATAGTGAGCATTGAAGCTACTCCATGGTCCAATCAACCATACTATTTATTTCTCTAACGTCCTAGTGGATGCTGGGGACTCCGTAAGGACCATGGGGAATAGACGGGCTCCGCAGGAGACAGAACACTTTAAGAAAGAATTTGGATACTGGTGTGCTCTGGCTCCTCCCTCTATGTCCCTCCTCCAGACTTCAGTTTGAATCTGTGCCCGGATGAGCTGGGTGCTACTTAGTAAGCTCTCCTGAGCTTACTATAAGAAAGTATTTTGTTAGGTTTTTTTATTTTCAGAGAAATCTGCTGGCAACAGACTCTCTGCAGCGTGGGACTGAGGGGAGAGAAGCAGCCCTACTCACTGAAGATAGGTCCTGCTTCTTAGGTTACTGGACACCATTAGCTCCAGAGGGATCGTACACAGGATCTCACCCTTTGTCGTCCGATCCCGAAGCCGCGCCGCCGTCCCCCTCGCAGAGCCGGAAGACAGAAGCCGGTGACAGAAGCAAGAAGACTTCAAAAGCGGCGGCAGAAGACTCCAGTCTTCAAACTGAGGTAGCGCACAGCACTGCGGCTGTGCGCCATTGCTCCCACATTAAACCCACACACTCCGGTCACTGTAGGGTGCAGGGCGCAGGGGGGGGGCGCCCTGGGCTGCAATTTAGGAACCTCTTGGCAAAAAGCAGCATATATACAGTTGGGCACTGTATATATGCATGAGCCCCCGCCATTTTTTACGCACAAACGTGGGACAGAAGCCCGCCGCTGAGGGGGCGGGGCTTCTTCCTCAGCACTCACCAGCGCCATTTTCTCTCCACAGCTCCGCTGAGAGGAAGCTCCCCAGGCTCTCCCCTGCAGAAACACGGTAGAAGAGGGTAAAAAGAGAGGGGGGCACATAAATTAGGCGCAAAAAAGCTTTATATACAGCAGCTACTGGGTTAACACTAAGTTACTGTGTGATTCCTGGGACATATAGCGCTGGGGTGTGTGCTGGCATACTCTCTCTCTGTCTCTCCAAAGGGCCTTGTGGGGGAACTGTCTTCTAAAAAGAGCATCCCCTGTATGTGTGTGGTGTGTCGGTACGCTTGTGTCGACATGTTTGACGAGGAAGGCTATGTGGAAGCAGAGTGGGAGCAAATGAATGTGGGGTCGCCACCGACGGCGCCGACACCTGAGTGGATGGATATGTGGAAGGTTTTAAATGATAATGTTAATTCCTTCCATAAAAGGTTGGATAAAGTTGAAACCTTAGGACAGTCAGGGTCACAGCCCATGCCTGATCCTATGTCGCAGAGGCCGTCAGGGTCTCAGAAGCGCCCACTATCCCAAATTGTTGACACAAATACCGACATGGATTCTGACTCCAGTGTCGATGACGATGATGCAAAGTTACAGCCTAAATTGGCAAAAGCCATCCGTTATATGATTATAGCAATGAAGGATGTGTTGCACATCACAGAGGAAACCCCAGTCCCTGACAAGAGGGTTCATATGTATGGGGAAAAAAGGCAGGAGGTGACCTTTCCCCCTTCACATGAGCTAAATGAGTTATGTGAAAAGGCTTGGGAATCTCCAGATAAAAAACTGCAGATTTCCAAACGGATGCTTATGGCGTATCCTTTCCCGCCAACGGACAGGTTACGCTGGGAATCCTCCCCTAGGGTGGACAAAGCTGTAACACGCTTATCAAAGAGGGTAGCCCTGCCGTCACAGGATACGGCCACCCTAAAAGATGCTGCGGATAGAAAGCAAGAGGGTACCCTGAAGTCCATTTACACACATTCAGGTACCTTACTAAGGCCGGCAATTGCGTCGGCCTGGGTGTGTAGTGCTGTAGCAGCATGGTCGGATTCCTTATCTGAGGATCTGGATACCTTAGACAAGGATACTATATTAATGACCCTGGGGCATATAAAAGACGCTGTCCTGTATACGAGAGATGCTCAAAGAGACATTAGCCTACTGGGCTCTAGAATAAATGCAATGTCAATTTCTGCCAGAAGGGTCCTGTGGACTCTGCAATGGACAGGCGATGCCGACTCAAAAAGGCACATGGAGGTTTTACCTTACATGGGTGAGGAATTGTTTGGGGAGGGTCTCTCGGACCTGGTCTCCACAGCTACTGCTGGAAAGTCAAATTTTTTGCCATACGTTCCCTCACAACCTAAGAAAGCACCGTATTACCAAATGCAGTCCTTTCGTTCACAAAGAGGCAAGAAAGTCCGAGGTGCATCCTTTCTTGCCAGAGGCAAGGGTAGAGGAAAGAAGCTGCACAACACAGCTAGTTCCCAGGAACAGAAGTCCTCCCCGGCTTCCACTAAATCCACCGCATGACGCTGGGGCTCCACAGGCGGAGCTAGGCCCGGTGGGGGCGCGTCTCCGAAATTTCAGTCACAAGTGGGTTCACTCCCAGGTGGATCCCTGGGCGATAGAGATTGTGTCTCAGGGATACAAGCTGGAATTCGAGGAGATGCCCCCTCACCGATACCTCAAATCGGCCCTGCCAGCTTCCCCCTTAGAGAGGGAAATAGTGTTAGCTGCAATTCACAAATTGTATCTTCAGCAGGTGGTGGTCAAGGTTCCCCTCCTTCAACATGGAAAGGGTTATTATTCGACCATGTTTGTGGTACCGAAACCGGACGGTTCGGTCAGACCCATATTGAATTTAAAATCCCTGAACATATACCTGAAAAGGTTCAAGTTCAAGATGGAATCGCTCAGAGCGGTCATCGCAAGCCTGGAAGGGGGGGATTTTATGGTGTCTCTGGACATAAAGGATGCATACCTTCATGTCCCCATTTATCCACCTCATCAGGCGTACCTCAGATTTGTGGTACAGGATTGTCATTACCAATTCCAGACGTTGCCGTTTGGTCTCTCCACGGCACCAAGAATATTTACCAAGGTAATGGCGGAAATGAATATGCTCCTGCGAAATCAGGGGGTCACAATTATCCCATACTTGGACGATCTCCTCATAAAGGCGAGGTCCAGAGAGCAGTTGCTGATCAGCGTAGCACACTCTCGGGAAGTGTTACAACAGCACGGCTGGATTCAAAATATTCCAAAGTCACAGCTGATTCCTACGACGCGTCTGCCCTTCCTGGGCATGATTCTGGACACAGACCAGAAGAAGGTTTTTCTCCCGACGGAGAAGGCGCAGGAACTCATGACACTGGTCAGAGACCTCTTAAAACCAAAAGAGGTGTCAGTGCATCACTGCACGCGAGTCCTGGGAAAGATGGTGGCATCGTACGAGGCCATTCCCTTCGGCAGGTTCCATGCGAGGACCTTTCAATGGGATCTGTTGGACAAGTGGTCCGGATCACATCTGCAGATGCATCGGATGATCACCCTATCCCCCAGGGCCAGGGTGTCTCTTCTGTGGTGGCTGCAGAGTGCTCACCTTCTCGAGGGCCGCAGATTCGGCATTCAGGACTGGGTCCTGGTGACCACGGATGCAAGCCTCCGAGGGTGGGGGGCAGTCACACAGGGAAGAAATTTCCAAGGTCTGTGGTCAAGTCAGGAGACTTGCCTTCACATCAATATCCTGGAACTAAGGGCCATATACAACGCCCTAAGTCAAGCGGAGACCCTGCTTCGCGACCAATCGGTGCTGATTCAGTCAGACAACATCACCGCAGTGGCTCATGTAAACCGCCAAGGCGGCACAAGGAGCAAGGTGGCGATGGCGGAAGCCACCAGAATTCTTCGCTGGGCGGAGAATCACGTAAGAGCACTGTCAGCAGTGTTCATTCCGGGAGTGGACAGCTGGGAAGCAGACTTCCTCAGCAGGCACGACCTCCACCCGGGAGAGTGGGGACTTCATCAAGAAGTCTTCGCGCAGATTGCAAGTCGGTGGAAACTGCCACAGGTGGACATGATGGCATCCCGCCTCAACAAAAAGCTACAGAGGTATTGCGCCAGGTCAAGATACCCTCAGGCGATAGCTGTAGATGCACTAGTGACACCGTGGGTGTTCCAGTCGGTTTATGTATTTCCTCCTCTTCCTCTTATACCCAAGGTGCTGAGAATCATAAGAAAAAGAGGAGTGAGAACAATACTCATTGTTTCGGATTGGCCAAGAAGGACTTGGTATCCAGAGTTGCAAGAAATGCTCACAGAGGACCCGTGGCCTCTGCCTCTAAGACAGGACCTGTTGCAACAGGGACCCTGTCTGTTCCAAGACTTACCGCGGCTGCGTTTGACGGCATGGCGGTTGAACGCCGGATCCTAGCAGAAAAAGACATTCCGGATTAGGTTATTCCTACGCTGATAAAGGCTAGGAAAGACGTGACGGCTAAACATTATCACCGTATATGGCGAAAATATGTTGCTTGGTGTGAGGCCAGGAATGCCCCTACGGAGGAATTCCAGCTGGGCCGTTTCCTTCACTTCCTACAGTCGGGAGTGACTTTGGGCCTAAAATTGGGTTCCATTAAGGTCCATATTTCGGCCCTATCCATTTTCTTTCAAAAAGAACTGGCTTCTCTTCCTGAAGTCCAGACGTTTGTAAAGGGAGTGCTGCATATTCAGCCTCCTTTTGTGCCTCCAGTGGCACCTTGGGATCTTAACGTGGTGTTGAGTTTCCTGAAGTCACACTGGTTTGAGCCTCTCAAAACCGTGGAGTTAAAATTTCTCACCTGGAAGGTGGTCATGCTGTTAGCCTTGGCTTCAGCTAGGCGTGTGTCAGAATTAGCGGCTTCGTCACATAAAAGCCCCTATCTGGTTTTCCATATGGACAGGGCAGAATTGCGGACCCGTCCACAATTTCTGCCAAAAGTGGTGTCATCTTTTCATATGAACCAACCTATTGTGGTACCTGTGGCTACTCGTGACTTGGAGGATTCCGAGTTACTAGATGTGGTCAGGGCTTTGAAGGTTTATGTAGCCAGAACGGCTAGAGTCAGGAAGACTGAGTCGTTGTTTATCCTGTATGCACCCAACAAACTGGGTGCTCCTGCTTCAAAGCAAACTATTGCTCGCTGGATCTGTAACACGATTCAGCAGGCTCATTCTACGGCTGGATTGACGTTTCCAAAATCAGTAAAAGCCCACTCCACAAGGAAGGTGGGCTCTTCTTGGGCGGCTGCCCAAGGGGTCTCGACATTACAGCTTTGCTGAGCGGCTACTTGGTCAGGTTCAAACACTTTTGCAAAGTTCTACAAGTTTGATACCCTGGCTGAGGAGGACCTTGTGTTTGCTCATTCGGTGCTGCAGAGTCATCCGCACTCTCCCGCCCGTTTGGGAGCTTTGGTATAATCCCCATGGTCCTTACAGAGTCCCCAGCATCCACTAGGACGTTAGAGAAAATAAGATTTTACTTACCGGTAAATCTATTTCTCATAGTCCGTAGTGGATGCTGAGCGCCCGTCCCTAGTGCGGACTTCTTCTGCAATACTTGTATATAGTTATTGCTTACATAAGGGTTATGTTTGGTTGCATCAGGGTTGATCTGATGCTCCGTTGTTGTTCATACTGTTAACTGGGTAAGTTTATCACAAGTTATACGGTGTGATTGGTGTGACTGGTATGAGTCTTACCCTGGATTCCAAAATCCTTTCCTTGTACTGTCAGCTCTTCCGGGCACAGTTTCTCTGAGGTCTGGAGGAGGGACATAGAGGGAGGAGCCAGAGCACACCAGTATCCAAATTCTTTCTTAAAGTGCGGAGCCCGTCTATTCCCCATGGTCCTTACGGAGTCCCCAGCATCCACTACGGACTACGAGAAATAGATTTACTGGTAAGTAAAATCATATTTTCCATGTGTCCTTTGTTTTTACAGCACATACTGTTTATAGCATAATGAATCCATAGTTCTCATTTATAAAGACTAACAACCTACACATGCATTGCCTGCCTGGGAGAAAGTAATTATTTGCATTACTGTAAGACGGAATATAAGTGAAAAGAACCAGGGATGCATCAGTATTCATGTGAATGGACTGGAGTAATGTGGGTGTAATAAAGAGAATGATTGTGTTTATAATACACCTATGAGGGTATTTCCCTTTCTCAGTATCTTTGGCCCTCATTCCGAGTTGTTCGCTCGCTAGCTGCTTTTAGCAGCATTGCACACGCTAGGCCGCAGCCCTCTGGGAGTGTATCTTAGCTTAGCAGAATAGCGAACGAAAGATTAGCAGAACTGCTAATAAATAATTCTTAGCAGTTTCTGAGTAGCTCCAGACCTACTCACAGATTGCGATCAGCTCAGTCCGTTTAGTTCCCAGTTTGACGTCACAAACACGCCCTGCGTTCGGCTAGCCACTCCCCCGTTTCTCCAGACACTCCCGCGTTTTTCCCTGACACGCCTGCGTTTTTTAGCACTCTCCCGGAAAACTCTCAGTTACCACCCAGAAACGCCCCTTTCCTGTCAAGCATTCACCGATCAGCAGAGCGACTGAAAAGCGCCGCAGAATCCACAGCAAAACTGCTAAGTTTTTAGTTAAATAACTAAGCGCATGCGCCCTGCGTGCCTTGCGCATGCGCAATTAGCAACAAATCGCAGCATAGCGAAAATCGGCAACGAGCGAACAACTCGGAATGACCCCCTTTGTACAGTGAAAATACTTTCATTGAGCAGCTGCCAATAACTATCTAATTCAGGAAAACCAGAGTAAATCATAGTTGCCTACCATCCCGCAGGAGACTCGCAATTCATTGTGGAGTCTACTGCTGCACTGAAAATCAAAGCAAAATTCCCCTGACCTCTCGGGAATCCATACTGCAGATTTGATAGGGGTGGAGCCTGGGAGAAAGGATACAACATCATCCAGTCGGAGCTCGTGGTAAGCTTAATTTCAAATCCCTGCACTGGCGGTTTCGTGATCCCAGTCGCCGCAGAAAACTAGCTACTCTTTAGGAACAGTGGAGATCACACACCTGCACTGCGATAGCTGAAGTAGCAGCAGCCATCTACCATTGCAACCAGGGTTAGGGTAATGTGCACCTGCTGGCTACTGCAGAGCAGGATGGTATACTGTAGCAGTTACCACTCAACTGTCCAGAATCTCTACATCACTTTGAAAGGGTATGTAACATCTACATTGTACTGTTTCAAGCTAATTGCCAGATCCCAGTAATCCAGTGACTATGGCAGGAACGGTGCTAGGGTGTTCTGCGCCCCCCTGCAAACTATAAATTTGTGCCATCCCATACTTTACAAAGGGACAGTGCGCACCTTTGGTGCACACCGAAAAAGGAGTGTGGTCTTACACGGAAGGGGCATGGCCACACAATAGTACCCCCAATTCAAATTACGCCACAGTAGCACAATCTTATTCACATAACACCACACGTAGTAGTGCTTCTTATACACAAAATCCCCCCTGTAGTAGTGCTTCTTATACACAAAATCCCCCCTGTAGTAGTGCTTCTTATACACAACATCCCCCCTGTAGTAGTGCCGCTTACATAAATCACCCCTGTAGTAGTGCCGCATACACAAATCCCCCCTGTAGTAGTGCCGCTTATACACATTTTGCCCACCCAGTCACATAGATACACACATACATACATACATAAACACACACACACACACAGGGCCGTCTTTTCGTATGGGCTCAATGGGCTCTTGCCCAAGGGCCCCAAGAGAATAAGGGCCCTAGGCTGATAGCTGAGGGTCTCCTCTTTCCAGGGGTACCAGATTTTTGAAAATCGGCCCTGGGGAACTGGAGATATCTGACTTGAAAGCAGTGGTCCCCATCCAAGCCTGTAAATTGCTCTTCCCAGCCAGATATCTCGGGTTCTGTCTGACTTAGAGTATTTCTGAGGGTATAAACCAAAAGCTGTGCCTCTCCCCTTTTGGTGGACACTGGAATCTTGTCTCTACTATGCCCAGAACCAGAGATATCAGCCTTCAAGCAGCTGGTCCCTGCTCCAGCTCCACACTCCTGGTATGTAGTTTTATATTTTTGTTGGTGAATTGCTCTGGCTCCTGAACTCTGATCCCCAAGTCCCCAGAACCTTCTGAAAGGTGGGACTCTATAGTTTTTTTTTATCCCATTCAAAGCTAAGAAATATATTTTCAGGAACTTGAGATATCTGCAGTCAAGCAAGCTGCCCTCCCACCGGAAAATGATAAATATTAAGCCTACTCCACTAGCCACCCCACCCCTATGTATTAAACACCCCCTACCACCCTGGAAGTCATGTACCAGGACTTCTTCATTCAGCCCAATGCCCCATTATACAGTTTAGCCCCATCTGTGCAGTTAAGGAGTAATTAGAGAAATTACTGCTCCAAGTCCTACATGCTGAGCGGAAGATAGAACAGCCCCTACCGCCCGCAGGACATCAATGCTGCCGCTGATAGCACCCCCACCCCTACTGCTGTTGGATGGGTAGGGGGCCCAGTGCATTGCTGTGCCCAGGGGCCTACATTGCTGTTAAGATGGCTCTGCACACACATACTGTAGATATACATACATACACACATAGATACACACACATACATACATACATACATACACACATACAGAAACACACACACACACACACACACACACACACACACACACACACACTTTCTCAAGCTCACTCACTCTCTTTACATCTTCTTACCAAAATGAAGTCTGGGTGGCTGTTGCTGTCCATCCTCCTGTTCTTCCTCATCATCAGCCTGGTCCCGTGTAGCTCCGCCCCTCCGTTCCATGTAGCTCTGCCCCCTTTTCGGGTCTTCCTCCACAGTGTGCTGTCACGCAGTCAGAGAGGGGGAGAAGAAGCTGAAAGCTGCCGGCTCCGCTTCCTGTCACAGTGTGACAGGTACAGCAGCCGGTAGTAGCAGGGGGACAGGCGGCGCAGCAGCGGGGATGTATGGCAGGCAGAGCGCTTCTCCTCCCTGGTGCCTACCTGCACTGCAACCCTTTGCTGAGCGGGTAGCGCTAGGCCTGGACTATGGGGTCTATCCATTATCAGTGATAGCAGGGTTTTTCACTGCTTTGACAGATTCATACAAGGGGCTACCATGGGAGTATGGGAGATTGATTCATAGAAGCACAGAAAACTTAGCTGAGGCTGGTGTAAGGAGGCTGCTAAGCGGAGAAGAGCAGTGAACACTGCTGTCTCCCCTCCTCCTTCCTGTATTCTCCGCCCCCTTCTCTCATGCAGGCCATTCAGGTGTACCAGGGAGAGAGTGGCAGGGAAAATAAGCTGTATTGGAGTATGAGCATTCTACTGAAATGTATGTATGTATGTGTGTGTGTGTATATATATATATATATATACAGGTTGAGTATCCCTTATCCAAAATGCTTGGGACCAGAGGTATTTTGGATATTGGAGTTTTCCGTATTTTGGAATAATTGCATACCATAATGAGATATCATGGCGATGGGACCTAAGTCTAAGCACAGAATGCATTTATGTTTCATGTACACCTTATACACACAGCCTGAAGGTAATTTTAGCCAATATTTTTTTTCAATTTGTGCATTAAACAAAGTGTGTGTACAGTCACACAATTCATTTATGTTTCATATACACCTTATACACACAGCCTGAAGGTCATTTAATACAATATATTTTATAACTTTGTGTATTAAACAAAGTTTGTGTACATTGAGCCACCAAAAAAACAAAGGTTTCACTATCTCAATCTCACTCAAAAAAGTCTGTATTTCGTAATATTCCGTATTTCGGAATATGTGGATATGGGATACTCAACCTGTGTATATATATATATACATATATATATTTATATATATATGGGTCAGAGCAAGCCGTCAGTCAGTGATATATAGTCACTAATATATATATATATATATATATATATATATTAGTGACTATATATTACTGACTGACGGCTTGCTCTGACCCATCCCTGGTCTGTCATGTGTGT
This sequence comes from Pseudophryne corroboree, assembly GCF_028390025.1. NCBI lineage: Eukaryota > Metazoa > Chordata > Amphibia > Anura > Myobatrachidae > Pseudophryne > Pseudophryne corroboree. Next base: position 177,199,675 of record NC_086445.1, read on the forward strand.
GGTCTGCTGATTGCCCTCTACCCCAGCTACTGGCGTCCTCTGCCCACCTCCGCCACTGCTCTGTCCTGCACATATATTAGTGAAGTGACTCGGCATATGCCACGTTATTTTAGACTACTGAAGGCCCCCATACATCTGGAGATGATTGTTCCAATAAATCAGTGATGCATGGGTTCCCCCTTATGGTGATCCCGATCAAAAAGTGATTGGGATTGGCAAATCATATTTTTAAACATGTTTAAAAATCTAGATTATTCAGGGATTTGTTTAGCAGAGAATGGGCAAGGATCGGCTGATGGGCCAACCTTTTCGCTGATACTGTGGGCAGGGCTGGGGATCATGAAGAGGAGGCGGGCGTCAGCGTTAGTGGGATGGGGGTGTGAGCAGGCGCCTGTGTGCCTACCTGATGGTGGCATCAACGTTGGTAGTTAGGGTGCGGTAGTCTGTGCGGGCACCATAGACTTCCTCTCCTGAATCCCGGGAGAGGAATGCTCGTGATTGGTGGAGCTGCCAGTTTAAAAAATGGCGCTGAGAGATGGAATTGGCTCACTTGTGGTGCCATTTTTTCATTTTAAAATGGCCGCAGTAAGCCAATCACAGCTCACTGTGTCATCGCCCCACCCCCTAGGGCTGACTAATATTACAGCAGCTAGCGCAAGACAGGGGGAATGCAGAAGAGGAGCTGGCAAGTGCTCCTGAAGATAAGAAGACTCCGGAGTGCTGGGTGGTTTGCGTCCACTGTAAAAGAACTCACTGTTGCTGCCCCTAGGTGAAGATGCTGCACGAAGCTGACATAAGTCCTAGGGAAGGGCAGCGGCCATGTTAAAGAGTTCAAAAGGCCGCTGCCCCCCTAGGTGAAGAATGCTGTATAATTAAATATAACGTGGTGTTTTTTTTTCTTTATTTTAATCTTTCAATTACAGAAGGCTTACAGGTGCCAGTTGGTCCATAATGTCCGTCCATGCTGGCACTTGTTTGCTGGAATCTGTAGTCTCCTGTAATGGACAATATTACTTATGTCAGCTATCAACCTCGCATCCACTGCCCAGGGCTGCAGGGGATAGCCACGGGCTTCAGCCACAGCCTGGTGTACCCTGGAGAGTAGGGACCCCTTTATTTGGGGGGTCCCCTCTTCCCCAGGAATTCCCGACCAGGGCTGACTAGTTAGGGGGGGAAAATTCTTTAGCTGGGGGACCCCGTCAAGTGTGTCCACTGGCTGTGGCATAACCCATCTGCTAGTGGAGCATGATGCTGGTTCTAAAAATACGGGGGACCCCTCCTCATTTCCTCTCAGTATTTTAACAACCAGGGTTGATTCCAAGAACCCAGTGCTGATTCATTAAATACAGGGGACCCCTACACCTTTTGTTTCCTGTATTTTATGAACAAGGGACAGCTCAAAGAGCCCAGGGCTGGTTATGCTTTGGTAGGGTGGACGCAACGCACTTCAACCTCGCACCCAACACACAGCTATAAACCTCGCACCCACCAACCCCGGGGTGTGTGGGATAGCCCGGGCTTCAGCACAAGCCTGGAGCCCACTTGAGACTATTTGAGACTTCCCAAGGGCTGACTATTTGGGGAGATTAATGCTTTGGCCATGGGGATGGGTCAAAAGTGTCGATTGGTTGTGGTATTACTGCCTGCTAGTGAAGCCTGATGCTGGTTCTAAAATACGGGGGATTGCTACACATTTTGTTTCCTGTATTTTTTGGACCAGGGCTGTCTCAAAGAACCCGGTCTGGTTATGCTTGGGGGGGACCCCTCACATTTTTTTCCAATTTGTAACTTTATTACAGAAAGGTTCATTGTGGTGGTAGATACTGTTATTAAGTTCAAGAGTAGAGGTGGGGCAGCCGGTAGTAGTAGTAGTAGTAGTAGTAGTAGTAGCAGTACTGCCCATTATATACATTTTCTACATGTGACTAGTAAAATAACAATTGATTGAGGTGGTGTACTATTTGGGCACTTTCATGATGTGTAGATCCAGACTTTGGATGTAAAAAATCTGCTGATCACTGAAACATATGTGTAATGTATGGGCAAGGTCAAATGGATTGGGGAAATAATATGTACTAAATGTAATAGCCTCTGAGTTGCCGGAGGTGCTGGACTTTCTGCGATTCTGCCTATTTTAAATCATTAAGAAGGCAAAACCTTGTTGATTTTGCCTTGTAAATGATTGCTGTTTTAAAAATATAGGCAGACTCAGGGATGTGCAGTGAGGTAAATGGCTGGGGGAGGCATTGGCTAGTACCAGAGCCAGATTTGCACACAATACAGTATACTGTATGAGCCCAAGGGTTCATGTGGGCGTTATACACAGGTGCAGCAGTATATACTGCTGGAAATTTGGTGAGTGTGATCAGAGATTAGTGATGTGCACCGGACATTTTTCGGGTTTTGTGTTTTGGTTTTGGATTCGGTTCCGCGGCCGTGTTTTGGATTCGGACGCGTTTTGGCAAAACCTCCCTGAAAATTTTTTGTCGGATTCGGGTGTGTTTTGGATTCGGGTGTTTTTTTACAAAAAACCCTCAAAAACAGCTTAAATCATAGAATTTGGGGGTAATTTTGATCCCATAGTATTATTAACCTCAATAACCATAATTTACACTCATTTTCAGTCTATTCTGAACACCTCACACCTCACAATATTATTTTTAGTCCTAAAATTTGCACCGAGGTCGCTGGATGGCTAAGCTAAGCGACACAAGTGGCCGACACAAACACCTGGCCCATCTAGGAGTGGCACTGCAGTGTCAGGCAGGATGGCACTTCAAAAAAATTGTCCCCAAACAGCACATGATGCAAAGAAAAAAAGAGGCGCACCAAGGTCGCTGTGTGACTAAGCTAAGCAACACAAGTGGCCGACACAAACACCTGGCCCATCTAGGAGTGGCACTGCAGTGTCAGGCAGGATGGCACTTCAAAAAAATAGTCCCCAAACAGCACATGATGCAAAGAAAAAAAGAGGCGCAATGAGGTAGCTGTGTGACTAAGCTAAGCGACCCAAGTGGCCGACACAAACACCTGGCCCATCTAGGAGTGGCACTGCAGTGTCAGACAGGATGGCAGATTTAAAAAATAGTCCCCAAACAGCACATGATGCAAAGAAAAAAAGAGGCGCACCAAGGTCGCTGTGTGACTAAGCTAAGCGACCCAAGTGGCCGACACAAACACCTGGCCCATCTAGGAGTGGCACTGCAGTGTCAGGCAGGATGGCACTTCAAAAAAATTGTCCCCAAACAGCACATGATGCAAAGAAAAAAAGAGGCGCACCAAGGTCGCTGTGTGACTAAGCTAAGCGACCCAAGTGGCCGACACAAACACCTGGCCCATCTAGGAGTGGCACTGCAGTGTCAGGCAGGATGGCACTTAAAAAAAATAGTCCCCAAACAGCACATGATGCAAAGAAAAATGAAAGAAAAAAGAGGTGCAAGATGGAATTGTCCTTGGGCCCTCCCACCCACCCTTATGTTGTATAAACAGGACATGCACACTTTAACGAACCCATCATTTCAGCGACAGGGTCTGCCACACGACTGTGACTGAAATGACTGGTTGGTTTGGTCCCCCCACCAAAAAAAGAAGCAATCAATCTCTCCTTGCACAAACTGGCTCTACAGAGGCAAGATGTCCACCTCATCATCATCCTCCGATTCCTCACCCCTTTCACTGTGTACATCCCCCTCCTCACAGATTATTAATTCGTCCCCACTGGAATCCACCATCTCAGGTCCCTGTGTACTTTCTGGAGGTAATTGCTGCTGGTAAATGTCTCCACGGAGGAATGGATTATAATTCATTTTGATGAACATCATCTTCTCCACATTTTCTGGAAGTAACCTCGTACGCCGATTGCTGACAAGGTGAGCGGCTGCACTAAACACTCTTTCGGAGTACACACTGGAGGGAGGGCAACTTAGGTAGAATAAAGCCAGTTTGAGCAAGGGCCTCCAAATTGCCTCTTTTTCCTGCCAGTATACGTACGGACTGTCTGACGTGCCTACTTGGATGCGGTCACTCATATAATCCTCCACCATTCTTTCAATGGTGAGAGAATCATATGCAGTGACAGTAGACGACATGTCAGTAATCGTTGGCAGGTCCTTCAGTCCGGACCAGATGTCAGCACTCGCTCCAGACTGCCCTGCATCACCGCCAGCGGGTGGGCTCGGAATTCTTAGCCTTTTCCTCGCACCCCCAGTTGCGGGAGAATGTGAAGGAGGAGATGTTGACGGGTCACGTTCCGCTTGACTTGACAATTTTCTCACCAGCAGGTCTTTGAACTATGCAGACTTGTGTCTGCCGGAAAGAGAGATACAACGTAGGTTTTAAATCTAGGATCGAGCACGGTGGCCAAAATGTAGTGCTCTGATTTCAACAGATTGACCACCCGTGAATCCTGGTTAAGCGAATGAAGGGCTCCATCCACAAGTCCCACATGCCTAGCGGAATCGCTCTGTTTTAGCTCCTCCTTCGATGTCTCCAGCTTCTTCTGCAAAAGCCTGATGAGGGGAATGACCTGACTCAGGCTGGCAGTGTCTGAACTGACTTCACGTGTGGCAAGTTCAAAGGGTTGCAGAACCTTGCACAACGTTGAAATCATTCTCCACTGCGCTTGAGTCAGGTGCATTCCCCCTCCTTTGCCTATATCGTGGGCAGATGTATAGGCTTGAATGGCCTTTTGCTGCTCCTCCATCCTCTGAAGCATATAGAGGGTTGAATTCCACCTCGTTACCACCTCTTGCTTCAGATGATGGCAGGGCAGGTTCAGGAATGTTTGGTGGTGCTCCAGTCTTCGGCACGCGGTGGCTGAATGCCGAAAGTGGCCCGCAATTCTTCGGGCCACCGACAGCATCTCTTGCACGCCCCTGTCGTTTTTTAAATAATTCTGCACCACCAAATTCAATGTATGTGCAAAACATGGGACGTGCTGGAATTTGCCCAGATGTAATGCACGCACAATATTGGTGGCGTTGTCCGATGTCACAAATCCCCAGGAGAGTCCAATTGGGGTAAGCCATTCTGCGATGATGTTCCTCAGTTTCCGTAAGAGGTTGTCAGCTGTGTGCCTCTTCTGGAAAGCGGTGTTACAAAGCGTAGCCTGCCTAGGAACGAGTTGGCGTTTGCGAGATGCTGCTACTGGTGCCGCCGCTGCTGTTCTTGCTGCGGGAGGCAATACATCTAGCCAGTGGGCTGTCACAGTCATATAGTCCTGAGTCTGCCCTGCTCCACTTGTCCACATGTCCGTGGTTAAGTGGACATTGGGTACAACTGCATTTTTTAGGACACTGGTGACTCTTTTTCTGAGGTCTGTGTACATTTTCGGTATCGCCTGCCTAGAGAAATGGAACCTAGATGGTATTTGGTACCAGGGACACAGTACCTCAATCAAGTCTCTAGTTGCCTCTGAATTAACGGTGGATACCGGAACCACGTTTCTCACCGCCCAGGCTGCCAAGGCCTGAGTTATCCGCTTTGCAGCAGGATGACTGCTGTGATATTTCATCTTCCTCGCAAAGGACTGTTGGACAGTCAATTGCTTACTGGAAGTAGTACAAGTGGTCTTCCGACTTCCCCTCTGGGATGACGATCGACTCCCAGCAGCAACAACAGCAGCGCCAGCAGCAGTAGGCGTTACACTCAAGGATGCATCGGAGGAATCCCAGGCAGGAGAGGACTCGTCAGACTTGCCAGTGACATGGCCTGCAGGACTATTGGCTTTCCAGTGTAAGGAGGAAATTGACACTGAGGGAGTTGGTGGTGTGGTTTGCAGGAGCTTGGTTACAAGAGGAAGGGATTTAGTTGTCAGTGGACTCCTTCCACTGTCACCCAAAGTTTTTGAACTTGTCACTGACTTCTGATGAATGCGGTCCAGGTGACGTATAAGGGAGGATGTTCCTAGGTGGTTAACGTCCTTACCCCTACTTATTACAGCTTGACAAAGGCAACACACGGCTTGACACCTGTTGTCCGCATTTGTGTTGAAATAATTCCACACCGAAGAGCTGATTTGTTTTGTATTTTGACCAGGCATGTCAATGGCCATATTCGTCCCACGGACAACGGGTGTCTCCCCGGGTGCCTGACTTAAACAAACCACCTCACCATCAGAATCCTCCTTGTCAATTTCCTCCTAAGCACCAGCAACACCCATATCCTCATCCTGGTGTACTTCAACAGTGACATCTTCAATTTGACTATCAGGAACTGGACTGCGGGTGCTCCTTCCAGCACTTGCAGGGGGCGTGCAAATGGTGGAAGGCGCAAGCTCTTTCCGTCCAGTGTTGGGAAGGTCAGGCATCGCAACCGACACAATTGGACTCTCCTTGGGGATTTGTGATTTAGAAGAACGCACAGTTCTTTGCTGTGCTTTTGCCAGCTTAAGTCTTTTCATTTTTCTAGCGAGAGGATGAGTGCTTCCATCCTCATGTGAATCTGAACCACTAGCCATGAACATAGGCCAGGGCCTCAGCCGTTCCTTGCCACTCCGTGTCGTAAATGGCATATTGGCAAGTTTACGCTTCTCATCAGACGCTTTCAATTTGATTTTTGGGTCATTTTACTGAACTTTTGTTTTTTGGATTTTACATGCTCTCTACTATGACATTGGGCATCGGCCTTGGCAGACGACGTTGATGGCATTTCATCTTCTCGGCCATGACTAGTGGCAGCAGCTTCAGCACGAGGTGGAAGTGGATCTTGATCTTTCCCTATTTTAACCTCCACATTTTTGTTCTCCATTTTTTAATGTGTGGAATTATATGCCAGTATCAGCAATGGCCTACTACTATATATACTGCGCACAACTGAAATGCACCACAGGTATGGATGGATAGTATACTTGACGACACAGAGGTAGGTACAGCAGTGGCCTACTGTACCGTAATGCTATATATTATATACTGGTGGTCAGTAAACTGTGCAAAAATGAAATGCACCACAGGTATGGATGGATAGTATACTTGACGACACAGAGGTAGGTACAGCAGTGGCCTACTGTACCGTAATGCTATATATTATATACTGGTGGTCAGCAAACTGTGCAAAACTGAAATGCACCACAGGTATGGATGGATAGTATACTTGACGACACAGAGGTAGGTACAGCAGTGGCCTACTGTACCGTAATGCTATATATTATATACTGGTGGTCAGCAAACTGTGCAAAACTTAAATGCACCACAGGTATGGATGGATAGTATACTTGACGACACAGAGGTAGGTACAGCAGTGGCCTACTGGACCGTAATGCTATATATTATATACTGGTGGTCAGAAAACTGTGCAAAAATGAAATGCACCACAGGTATGGATGGATAGTATACTTGACGACACAGAGGTAGGTACAGCAGTGGCCTACTGTACCGTAATGCTATATATTATATACTGGTGGTCAGCAAACTGTGCAAAAATGAAATGCACCACAGGTATGGATGGATAGTATACTTGACGACACAGAGGTAGGTACAGCAGTGGCCTTCTGTACCGTACTCCTATATATTATATACTGGTGGTCAGCAAAATTATGCACTGTACTCCTACTATATACTGTCTACAATGCAGCACAGATATGGAGTGTTTTTCAGGCAGACAACGTATACTGGTGGCCACTGGTCAGCAAAACTCTGCACTGTACTCCTCCTATATATATTATACTGGTGGTCCCCAGTCCCCACAATAAAGCAGCACACTGAGCACAGATATGGAGTGTTTTTCAGGCAGACAACGTATACTGGTGGTCACTGTCAGCAAAACTCTGCACTGTACTCCTGCTATATAATACAGCTGCTCCCCAGTCCCCACAATTAAGCAGTGTGAGCACAGATATATGCAGCACACTGAGCACAGATAAGGAGCGTTTTTTTCAGGCAGAGAACGGATAAAACTGGTGGTCACTGATCAGCAAAACTCTGCACTGTACTCCTCCTATATTATACAGCTGCTCCCCAGTCCTCCCCACAATTAAGCAATAAAGCACAATCAAGTTCAACAATAAACGGAGAGGACGCCAGCCACGTCCTCTCCGTAACATTTCCAATGCATGAGTGAAAATGGCGGCGACGCGCGGCTGCTTATATAGAATCCGAATCTCGCGAGAATCCGACAGCGGGATGATGACTTCCGAGCGCACTCGGGTTATCCGAGCCATACGGGAGAATCCGAGTACGTCTCGGACCCGTGTAAAAAGGGTGAAGTTCGGGTGGGTTCGGTTTCCGAGGAACCGAACCCGCTCATCACTATCAGAGATATGCAAAAAAGGTAGGCACTGCCTCACCTGTCATAGACTTTCAGAGATTTTAATATAAAAATGATCAGAATAATACAAAGAAGATATTTTTAATATATTTTTTGAATTCTTTGAATATAGGGTCTAATTCAGGTTGGATCGCAAATCGAGATCCAACCACAATAATTACGTTCACCCTGCGTGCGAATGTGCAGGTCCAGGCCTGCGCATACGCCCGCATTTAATGCAGGTGCCCAGCAACGCTCCGTTTCAAAGGTGTAGATCTAGCGGCAGCGGCTTACAAACAGGGGCGTGGCGGCTGCGTTATCGGGGCAGCTGCGTGATGTCACATGCAGTGTGATGTCACGCGCAGCGGCTCCGACCAAAAAGATGGCGGCGGGCCTCCTGCCGTCACAGCCAGGTTGCGCCGGCAGGAGACTTCCATAATTTCTGCGACTGCGCACTAATTGTGACGCTATCGCAATGAGTGCATGGGCGCAGATGGGGGGGCAAGGTGTACCAAGTTGGGCAGTCTTGCCCTGAGATGGGTGTCAAAGGATTGCAAATTCTGCTAAAAAGCTAAATTTGCAATCCTTACTGAATGAGGTCCATAGTCAGAACTCTGACGTACAGTATACTGGTGAATGGCAGGAAACGCTCTGCTTCACCTCACCGCATGTCACTGGGCTGACTTGCAGAAAAGATCCACATCTCCGGCAGTTCGGAGGCTATTACATTTAGCCCTACAGTATATCTGGGGGGAAATTAAATTGGAATTGCTTATGCATGAGGGCCTTGACTCCCCACTGCCGTCTGCTCGCTCCCTCCCCATTGCCCTCTGCTCACTACCTCCCCACTGCCCTCTGCTTGTTCCCTTCCCTACTGACTCCCCGCTGCCCATTGCCTCCGTGCCCGAAGCTCTGCCAGTGGACGGTACTAGCAGTGCATGCACACAAGACATGCTGTTCTTCACCTTAACACAGAAGACCGCTGCAGAAGACCTGATTGTTGGAGCCCTGGATTTTGTATCGGGCAGTGCTGAGTGGCAATAAATACACCCATGCAGGGGCGTTTCTAGAGAGGAGGAGGCCCGTGTACACGATCCGTCTGGGCCCCCTCCCCTCTAGCCAGCAGCACTGTACAGCTCTGGTTACTTGGGTCCCTAGGCGACCCTAGCGCTGTCCCAGAGCCTAGAGCGCATGCGCAAGTGATTTTTCTACTGTGCGTGTGCGACTCACCAGGAAAATGGCTTTGCGACATTTTCCCAGTGATTTCTGCAGCACTGCTACTGCGCCACGGGACCCTGGAGGGTAAGTATTTAAATTATTGGGTGCCGGGCACCCATTATAAATATGCTATTGCGCCCATGGATAAAGCTAGATATGCCCTTTGGGTCTGGATGGAGTATGACACACACCCTTGGGGCCCCGGTGGCAGCAGTGTTGTTCAGGATCAGCATGGAGGGACGGCTGGCAGCGGTATTTTGAATATACATGATTACATACATGCATACATGATTGTGCTATTCAATCCAATCTGTTACAAAACAAATCCCTGACCCCTTATGGGAAATATGCAAATGTATGTATCCATCTTAATATATATATTTATATTGTAGCAAGTTACTAGGTCAGAAACAGGGACATTTATTCCTCTATGATTAGCTAAACAGTGTTAAATGTTATACTACAGGATGACGCCAATTGTACAATAGTGTGCTTCCCGATAACAGATGATCACCTCCCTCATCTCACTCCCCTGTTCCTACCCACAGTCAGTTCTAGCACTTGCTGATGCAGACATGTGATCCCTGAGTGGTCGGAGCTCCCCCTGCTGGCCCACAGAGGAACGGCAGGCACACACAGTGCTGGATGTTACTAGAATGTGAGGCATCATCGCAGGAGCAGTCGCCGGTCCAGACCTGAGACAAGTGACATCACTGGGATAACTCGGAGCATCACTACCTCCACCACCATCATCATGACCCAGGGAAAGGTAAATATTGTCCTTCACTGTGTATACAAATCACACAGTCCTGCTTCTCACCCAGCCACAGTATGTACAGCTGCAATGGAATGATCACTAACCTTATATGATATGTTATATAATTAGTTGTTTCTGTGGCTATTCACTTTGCAGGAGGTACGTATAAAATAATATCAACCCACTAGAGCACATTGTAAACAAGAGAGACTGCACCAGAGGTAACACAAGAGTGTGTAAATGATCTAAATAATGCACTACAGTTATATCGTCTCTTCTGGAGAGGTGAAACTAGGCACCAGCAATGCTGCGTCACTGAGAGCTACTGTATGAGTCTGTCATGTATCATCATGGGAGCACAGGCTTCCCCAGGGCCAGATGTGTAGTGCTGAGCTATTACACCATGGTGATGTGCAGTGGTGATGTGCTATAACACCATGGTGACGTGTAGTGCTGAGCTTTTACACTATGGTGATGTGATGGTGATGTGTAGTGCTGAGGTGTTTTACACCATGATGATGTGTAGTGCTGAGGTGTTTTACACCATGATGATGTGTAGTGCTGAGGTGTTTTACACCATGATGATGTGTAGTGCTGAGGTGTTTTACACCATGATGATGTGTAGTGCTGAGCTATTACACTATGCTGATGTGTAGTACTCAGGTGTTACACCATGATGATGTGTAGTGCTGAGCTATTACACTATGCTGATGTGTAGTACTCAGGTGTTACACCATGATGATGTGTAGTGCTGAGCTATTACACTATGCTGATGTGTAGTACTCAGGTGTTACACCATGATGTGTAGTGCTGAGCTATTACACTATGCTGATGTGTAGTACTCAGGTGTTACACCATGATGATGTGTAGTGCTGAGCTATTACACCATGGTGATGTGCAGTGGTGATGTGCTATAACACTTAGTGCTGAGCTTTTACATACTATGGTGATGTGTAGTGGTGAGGTGTTACACCATGATGATGTGTAGTGCTGAGGTGTTACACCATGATGATGTGTAGTGCTGAGCTATTACACTATGCTGATGTGTAGTACTCAGGTGTTACACCATGATGATGTGTAGTGCTGAGCTATTACACTATGCTGATGTGTAATACTCAGGTGTTACACCATGGTGATGTGTAGTGCTGAGCTATTACACCATGGTGATGTGCAGTGGTGATGTGCTATAACACCATGGTGACGTGTAGTGCTGAGCTTTTACACTATGGTGATGTGTAGTGGTGATGTGTAGTGCTGAGGTGTTTTACACCATGATGATGTGTAGTGCTGAGCTATTACACTATGCTGATGTGTAGTACTCAGGTGTTACACCATGGTGATGTGTAGTGCTGAGCTATTACACTATGATGATGTGTAGTACTCAGGTGTTACACCATGGTGATGTGTAGTGCTGAGCTATAACATCATGCTGATGTGTAGCGCTGAGGTGTTACACCAGAGGCGGAACTACCGCCAGTGCAACCAGTGCGTTGCACTGGGGCCCGCCTCTGTCCAGGGGCCCAAAGCATGTAATGAGTCAAACTGACTCATTACATGCCGCTGTGTGCTGCGGGCAACCGCTGCCCGCAGCGCACAGCCGCCCGGAGAGAGGAGAGGAGCAGCGGTACGGGGGAGAAGGAGGAGGAGGAAGCCGAAGGAGGGAGCCGCAGCAGCGCTTTACTACTGGTGGAGGCGCTGCTGCTGCAGGCCCTCTGCTTCACTATAGGCTGTCTTCCGAGAACAGCCTATAGTGAAGCAGAGGGGCAGCAGCAGCAGCGCCTCCACCAATGACACAGCGCTGCTGCGGCTCCCTCCTCCACCTCCCTCCTCCTCCTTCTCTACTGCCAGGGAATCGTCAAGCTGCACGAGGAGCCTGAGCCAGCGGAGAGGGTAAGTATAATTCTTTCTTTCTGTCTCTTTCTTTCTTTCTTTCTTTCTTTCTTTCTTTCTTTCTTTCTTTCTTTCTTTCTCTTTCTTTCTTTCTTTCTTTCTTTCTTTCTTTCTCTTTCTTTCTTTCTTTCTTTCTTTCTTTCTTTCTTTCTTTCTTTCTTTCTTTCTTTCTTTCTTTCTTTCTTTCTTTCTTTCTTGGGACTGCCTGCCACTATGTGTAAAAATGGGGAATCTGCCTGCCGCAATGTGTAAAAACGGGGGACTGCCTGCCGCAATGTGTAAAAAGGGGGAATCTGCCTGCCGCAATGTGTAAAAAGGGGGGACTGCCTGCCGCTATGTGTAAAAATGGGGAATCTGCCTGCCGCTATGTGTAAAAAGGGGGAATCTGCCTGCCGTAATGAGTAAAAAGGGGGACGCTGTCTGCCGTAATGTGTAACAAGGGCACGCTGTCTGCCGTAATGTGAAAAAAGGGGACGCTGTCTGCCGTTATGTGTAAAAAGTGCACGCTGTCTGCCGTAATGTGTAAAAAGGGGGACGCTGTCTGCCGTTATGTGTAAAAAGTGTACTCTGTCTGCCGCTATGTTTAACAAGGGCACGCTGTCTGCCGTTATGTGTAAAAAGTGTACGCTGTCTGCCGCTATGTGTAACAAGGGCACGCTGTCTGCCGTTATGTGTAAAAAGGGGACGCTGTCTGCCGTTATGTGTGAAAAGTGCACGCTGTCTGCCGTAATGTGTAAAAAGGGGGACGCTGTCTGCCGTAATGTGTAAAAAGGGGGACGCTGTCTGCCGTAATGTGTAAAAAGGGGACGCTGTCTGACGTAATGTGTAAAAAGAGGAATCTGTCCGCTGTAAGGTGTAAAAGGGTCTCTACCTGGTGTAGTGGTGCTACTGTGCGGCGTAATTTGAAGAATGGAGACTACTGTGCACCGTTTTATGAATTGGTATTATTTTGTGGCCACACCCCTTCCCCACGAAGCCACGCCACTATGTATTTTTGCGCGCGCCTACGGCGCGCACTGCCCCTGTTTTGCATGCAGGGGTGGGGCTCCGATGCCGTTTCTTGCACACAGTGCTAAAATGTCTAGTTACGGCACTGTTGCTAGGTATCCATTTCTCTGGCCCTGAGCAGGTCCCCCTCACCAGATCCTCTCCAGGGGTGAGGGGGTGGACTTGGATGGGATGTGTGTGTGTGTGGGGGGGGGGGGGGGGGCAAAGCATTTTGTCGCACCTGGGCCCACCGCTCGCTAGTTCCGTCACTGTGTTACACTATACTGATGTGTAGTGCTGAGGTGTTGCACCATGGTGATGTGTAGTGTAGTGCTGAGCTAGAACACTATGGTGATGTGTAATGGTGAGGTGTTACACCATGGTGATGTGTAGTGGTGAGGTGTTACACTATGCTGATGTGTGGTGCTGAGCTATTCTGCCTTGGTGATGTGTAGTGCTGAGCTATAACACCATTGTGATGTGTAATGCTGAGGTGTTACACCATGGTGATGTGTGGTGCTGAGCTATTACACGATGGTGATGTGTAATGCTCAGCTATTACGCTATGGTGATGTGTAGTGCTGAGCTATTCCGCCGTGGTGATGTGTAGTGCTGAGCTATTAAGCCGTGGCGATGTGTAGTGCTGCTGAACTATATGTTAAGGGTGGTGACAGATTAACAACATTTGTTCTATAATCTTAAATCATACCCAGGAGATGATGTATCAAACCTTAGTGAGAGATAAAGTGGAGAAGTTGCCCATAGCAACCAGTCAGCTTGTGCTAGATGACAGATAGATAGCAGCTGATTAGTTGCTATGGACAACCTCTCCAGTTTGTCTCTAAGGTTTGATACACCCCACCCCACCGCCAGTATTAATGATACAGTGATGGATCAGAGAGTAATGGAAGTCCGAATATGCTAAATACAGTAGTGTGTATTCTTGTTGTGCATGATATGTGTCTGATTATGGACAGGGTTGAAAAAAAAGAGTAAAGCTGGTTCATACTTGCCTACCTGACCCTCTCCATGAGGGAGAAAATGCTCTGTTCCTGGACTTTCCTGGTAATGTATGATTGCCAGCACCTGTGGTGAAACACCTTTCTTATCAATTAACTAGCTCACCACAGGTGATGGCAATCATACATTACCAGGAAAGTCCAGGAACAGAGCATTTTCTCCCTCATGGAGAGGGTCAGGTAGGCAAGTATGACATACTTGCCTACCCTCCCGGAATGGCCGGGAGGCTCCCGAAAAACGGGTGACCCTCCCGGCCCCCCGGAAGAGCAGGCAAGTCTCCCGATTTACGGGGGTCACCCCCTGCCCGCCGCCCACTTAACGAGTAAAGTGGGCGGTCCAGGCAGGTGATGACGCGATTCTTGTTGAATCGCGTCATCGTAACCACGCCCCCTGCTGTATAATGCCGGTAATCGCGGGGGGGGGGGGGGGGGGGGGGAGCGTGGCTTAAATGACGCTGCCCGGAAGCCACGCCCCGTTCCGCCTCTGGTCCGCCCCCGTTCCGCCTCTGGCCTGCCCCCCTCACACGTCACCTCATTGCCCGCTCCCCCTGCTGAGCCGAAGGGCTGCTCTCTCCCGTACAGAGCAGCCCAGAAGTCGGCAACTATGAAGTATGAGCTGGTTACACAATGGGGGTAATTCCAAGTTAATCGCAGCAGAATTTTTTTAGCAGTTGGGCAAAACCATGTGCACTGCAGGGGGGGCAGATATAACATGTGCAGAGAGAGTTAGATTTGGGTGGGTTATTTTGTTTCTGTGCAGGGTAAATACTGGTTGCTTTATTTTTACACTGCAATTTAGATTGCAGATTGAACTCACCACACCCAAATCTAACTCTCTCTGCACGTTATATCTGCCCCCCCTGCAGTGCACATGGGGGGTAATTCTGAGTTGATCGCAGCAGCAAGTTTGTTAGCAATTGGGCAAAACCATGGCCCTCATTCCGAGTCGTTCGCTCTGTAATTTTCTTCGCATCGCAGCGTTTTTCTGCTTAGTACGCATGCGCAATGTTCGCACTGCGACTGCGCCAAGTAATTTTGCCGTTTTACTCACGGCTTTTTCTTCGCTCCGGCGATCGTAATGTGATTGACAGGAAATGGGTGTTACTGGGCGGAAACACGGCGTTTTATGGGCGTGTGGATAAAAACGCTACCGTTTCCGGAAAAAACGCAGGAGTGGCTGGAGAAACGGAGGCGTGTCTGGGCGAACGCTGGGTGTGTTTGTGACGTCAAACCAGGAACGACAAGCACTGAACTGATCGCAGATGCCGAGTAAGTTTGAAGCTACTCAGAAACTGCTAAGTAGTTTGTAATCGCAATATTGCGAATACATCGTTCGCAATTTTAAGAAGCTAAGATTCACTCCCAGTAGGCGGCGGCTTAGCGTGTGTAACTCTGCTAAAATCGCCTTGCGAGCGAACAACTCGGAATGAGGGCCCATGTGCACTGCAGGGGGGACAGATATAACATGTGCAGAGATAGTTAGATTTGGGTGGGTTATTTGTTTCTGTGCAGGGTAAATACTGGCTACTTTATTTTTACACTGCAATTTAGATTTCAGTTTGAATACACCCCACCCAAATCTAACTCTCTCTGCACATGTTATATCTGCCTCCCCTGCAGTGCACATGGTTTTGCCCATTTGCTAAAAAAAATCCTGCTGCTATCAACTTGGAATTACCCCCATGGTTTTGCCCAACTGCTAAAATATTTCCTGCTGCGATCAACTTTGAATTACCCCCAATGTGCGCTGCATGACCCAGCTGATGGCGTGATGCATACCCTCCAACAATGTACACACAAAAATCGGTACAAATTTGAAAAGGGGGCGTGGCCACGGGTAACGTTGTGTGGCCATGCCCCTTTTCCCATACTTTCAATGGAAGTTTGGAGAGCCAAAAATCGGTACAGACCATAAAAAAAGGTACTGTACCTGCCAAAAAGGTACGGTTGGAGGGTATGGTGATATGGTGTAACAATACATTGTACAAAAGCATACACACTGCATGATCCAGTGTCTGGCAGCACAGTGTATCGTTAAAGCATGCATGTAGCTTTATGACGTCATTCAGTGCCATAACTACGTGGGTGCCAGGTGTGCCTGGCACACAGCGCAGTCGCACTGAGTATACAACGGCCAGCGGTTTGTAATGAGTCAATTTGACTCATTACAAGCCACCTGTGCCGGAGGAGGAGAGGGAGCAGCGGAGAAGGAGGAGGGGGGAGGAGGGAGTCGCAGCAGCGCTATGTAATTGGTAGCGGCGCCGCTGCAGCAGTCCCTCTCCTTCCGCATTGGCTGGCCCGGCGCTGCTGTGAATTCTGGGATGCACTTCCCTCATCCCAGCATTCACAGCGGCGGCGGCCAGCCAATGCTGAAGGAGAGGTACAGCTGCATGTGGTGCCACTGGTAATTACATGTGTAAATGTGTAAAAAGGGGGGCGCTGTCTGCCGTAATGTGTAAAAAGGGGGACTATCTGCCGTAATGTGTAAAAAGGGGGACGCAGTCTGCCGTAATGTGTAAAAAGGGGACGCTGTCTGCTGTAATGTGTAAAAAGGGGACGCTGTCTGCCGTAATGTGTAAAAAGGGGGACGCAGTCCGCCGTAATGTGTAAAAAGGGGAATCTGTCTGCCGTAATGTGTAAAAGGGGGACTGGCTGCCGTAATGTGTAAAAGGGGAATCTGTCCGCCGTAATGTGTAAGAAGGACTGTACCTGGGGTAGTGGCGCTACTGTGTGGCGTAATTTGAATAATGGAGACTACTATAATATGCAATGTGAATTGGTATTATTTTGTTGCCACACCGCTTCCTCATGAAGCCACGCCCCTATACCAAACCTGGTAAGCCGAAGCCCAAAAGAGCCTGGGCTGCCCGTCAGCCAGCAGCCAAGACCGATAAGTCTGCCGCATGACGGGGCGGGACTCCACCTGGGGGATCCCAGGGTGGGGGGCCGGCTTCTAGGGTATACCCAGGAATGGTTGAAGACCACTTCAGATGCCTGGGTACGGGAAGTCGTCACTCGAGGTTACGCCATAGCCTTCAAAAACCGACCCCCTCATCGATTTTGACAGACAGACGTCCCGTCGGACCAGACAAAGGCAAACACTCTGCATTCGGTGGTACAGACCCTCCTGGATACAGGAGTCGTAGTACAGGTGCCTCTTGCTCAGAGGGGCCGGGGGTACTATTCTCCGCTGTTTCTAGTCCCGAAACCGAATGGGTCCTCCCGGCCCATTCTCAACCTCAAGGCACTAAACAAGTTTGTGAAGGTTTCCAAGTTCCGTATAGAAACCCTTCGCTCTATAGTTCTGGCCTTGGAACCTGGGGACTACATGGTCTCCCTGGACATACAGGATGCTTACCTGCATATTCCTATAGCAGTTTCACATCAACAATACCTGAGGTTCGCTATTGGCAACCTCCATTACCAGTTTCGGGCGTTACCTTTTGGTTTAACAACGGCTCAGCGAGTCTTCACCAAAGTTATGGCGGTGATGACGGTGGTACTCCGCCGTCAAGGGGTCAGGATACTGCCGTATCTGGACGACTTGTTAATCCTGGCAAATTCCCCAGATCTTCTCCCGCGTCATCTGGATATGACGGTCCGGTTTCTACAAGCCCACGGGTGGCTCATCAACTGGAAGAAATCCTCCCGGGTCCCTGCTCAGAGCATGGTGCATCTGGGAGCGCTGTTGAACACTCACAACCAGAGGTTGTTCTTGTCTCAGGAGAAAGTCCTGAAACTTCAGGACAGGATTCGTTGCTTCCTTTCTCGTCCGCAAGTGTCGATACATTCGGCAATGCAGGTGCTGGGCCTCATGGTATCAGCATTCGACGCGGTGGAGTATGCTCAATTCCATTCTCGCCCCCTCCAGAAGCTGATTCTAGCCAAGTGGGATGGCCTGCCTCACCGGATCAGGTCTCAAATGATCTCTTTGACTCCGGAGGTCCGTCTGTCGCTGCTCTGGTGGCTCCAGGACCGACAATTGTGCAGAGGCCGTCCCTTCTGGATATCCAACTGGGTCCTGTTGACGACAGATGCCAGTCTAAGAGGTTGGGGCGCGGTGCTGGAGCAGCACTCATTGCAGGGTCGGTGTACCAAGGAGGAATCTTTCCTCTCAATCAACATTCTGGAATGGCGGGCGGTCTTCAATGCGTTGAACCTAGCCCAGCATTTGATTCAGAACCGTCCTGTTCAAGTACAGTCGGACAACGCCACCACAGTGGCTTACATAAATCATCAAGGCGGCACACCAAGCCGTTTGGCAATTAATACCCCTTTTACACCTACGAGCACGGGTCGCAGCCGGGAGCCTGACACGGGAGCTGCCCCCTGCTGCGACCCGTGCTCGGTCCCTTTCCCATTAGCAGTCACAACCCGGCATATGCCGGGTTGGTGACGCTTCTAGCTACACGGCAGGGGCGGCGCAGGGAGATCACATGATCTCCCAGCGCTGCCCATCCATACAGTGTAAACGGGAGCCGTGTCGCATCGACACGGCTCCCGTTTACACTACACCCTACCCGGATCATTCCCGTGTCCTACCCAGGTAAATAGCCGGGTAGGATTCACGGGTCACTTGATCCGGGTTTACCCTTTTCCACTTGCCAAAAACACGGGTAAATGCGCGCCCCCGTGCATTTACCCGTGTTTTTTGAGCTAGTGGAAAAGGGGTATTAGGAAGCCTCACGGATTCTACGTTGGGCAGAATGCCATCTACCGGCAGTATCGGCAATATTCATTCTAGGAGTCCTGAATTGGGAAGCGGACTTTCTCAGTCGTCAGGACGTGCATGCCGGCGAGTGGGGCCTCCATCCAGAAGTGTTTCAACTCCTCGTGGAAAGGTGGGGTCTTCCAGATGTGGATCTGATGGCGTCTCGACACAATCACAAGGTTCCGGTCTTCGGAGCAAGGACAAGGGATCCTCAAGCAGCATTCGTGGATGCGCTGGCAGTGCCGTGGAGGTTTCGACTGCCGTACGTGTTCCCTCTGGTGTCACTCCTGCCCAGGGTAATTCGGAAGTTCAAGCAAGAAAAAGGAAATCTGCTTCTCATAGCTCCGGCGTGGCCCAGACGGCACTGGTTCTCAGACCTGCAAGGCCTATCGTCAGAGCGTCCACTTCTACTTCCACAACGTCCAGACCTCCTTGTTCAGGGCCCCTGTGTCTACCAGGACCTAGCCCGGCTGTCTTTGACAGAGTGGCTCTTAAAGCTTCCGTCTTAAGAGCTAAGGGTTTTTCTGAAGAGGTCATTAAAACTATGTTGCGGGCCCGGCCTCTGCTCGGATTTACCATTGGGTCTGGCATTCCTACTTTGTTTGGTGCGCATCTAACCATTATGACGCTTCCAAGTTTAGTACAGCCAAACTTTTGGCTTTTCTACAGCAGGGCCTAGATTTAGGCCTGCGTCTGGCCTCCCTCAAGGTTCATATTTCTGCCTTGTCGGTGTGGTTTCAGAGAAAAATTGCGACTTTACCTGATGTTCATACTTTCACTCAGGGTGTGTTGCGTATCCAACCTCCCTATGTCCCGCCTGTGGCTCCTTGGGACTTGTCGGTGGTTTTGGAGGCGTTACAAGAGTCTCCATTAGAACCTCTTGGTTCAGCTGACCTTAAGTGGCTTTCCCTTAAGGTGGTGTTTCTGTTGGTTATTGCCTCTGCTAGAAGAGTCGGATTTGGGTGCCTTGTCTTGTAGTTCCCCATATCTGATTTTTCACCGTGACCGGGCGGTTCTTAGGACTCGTCCCGGATATTTGCCTAAGGTGGTTTCTTCGTTCCACCTTAATCAGGAGATTGTGGTTCCAGCTTTTGTCTCTCCTGATTTGTCTCCTAAAGAGTGGTCTTTGGATGTGGTACGGGCTCTCCGTATCTATGTGAAGAGAACTGCTTCTATTCGAAAGTCTGATTCTCTCTTTGTTTTGTTTGGATTTCACAAACGGGGCTGGCCTGCTCACAAGCAGACCCTGGCCAGGTGGATCAGAATGGTGATTGCGCATGCTTATGTGAAGGCTGGTCTGTCAGCTCCTGTTCACATTACAGCCCATTCTACTCGGTCTGTTGGACCTTCTTGGGCGGCCCAACGTGGTGCGACCCTTGATCAATTGTGCAAGGCGGCTACGTGGTCCTCCGGGAACACGTTCATAAGGTTCTATGCCTTCGATACTGCCGCTTCCCAGGATGCTTCCATTGGACGCCGGGTTCTTGTGCCCGCTACAGTGCGTCCCCTCCCATAAGGAACTGCTTTAGGACATCCCCATTGTCCAGACTTGTGGAGCCCAGTGTACCCCGCAGCAGAAAATGAGTTTTATGGTAAGAACTTACCCTTGTTAAAACTCTTTCTGCGAGGTACACTGGGCTCCACAAGGCGCCTACCCTGACACACTTAGCTTCTTTGGGTTGATATGGCATTAGCCGCTGACACTTCTCTTGTCGTGGGAGTGTGGTGTATGTGGCTACTAACCGTTGTCGTCTCTTTTCCTGCTACTGTATTGGGCTGGTTAACTAAACTGAGCTCCTGTGCTGGGAGGCGGGGTGATATAGGAGGCGGCGCTATGCATCTTGGGAAGAAGGTCAAAGCTTTGAGCCTGTTGGTGCTCGGATCAAGATCCTACCCTACACCCCATTGTCCAGACTTGTGAAGCCCAGTGTACCTCGCAGAAAGAGTTTTAACAAGGGTAAGTTCTTACCATAAAACTCGTTTTTTTCTTCTTCTTTTTTTCAAATTTTTTTTTTCCCTTCAGTCAAAATCTTTTTCTTTCACCTTTTGTTTCCAAACAACATCCCCAAGAGCAACTGTGCCCCTGGACATTCAGTATTTTACCAGTATTTGGCCCGTCTGGCTTTGACGGCATGGCTCTTGAAGCTTCCATCCTGAAGGCCAAGGGTTTTTCTGAGGCGGTCGTTCAAACTATGTTGAAGGCCCGTAAGCCGGCTTCTGCTCGAATATACCATAGGGTCTGGATTGCTTACTTTACTTGATGTGCGTCTCACAATCATGACGTTTTCAAGTTTAGTACGGCCAAACTATTGGCCTTTCTACAACAAGGCCTGGACTTAGGCCTGCGTCTGGCCTCCCTCATGGTTCATATCTCTGCCTTGTCGGTTTGGTTTCCCAGAAAGATTGCTGCCCTGCCTGATGTCCATACATTCATTCAGGGTGTGTTGCGGATTCAGCCTCCTTATGTGCCACCTGTGGCCCCTTGGGATCTGTTGGTGGTTTTGGAGGCCTTACAAGAGTCTCCGTTTGAGCCTCTTACCACTGCTGACCTTAAGTGGCTTTCCCTGAAGGTGTTATTCTTGCTGGCTATTGCTCCAGCTAGAAGGGTCTCGGACTTGGGCACCTTATCCTGTAAGTCTCCCTTTTTGATTTTTCACCGTGACTGGGCGGTTCTTAGATCGCAGCCAGGTTATTTACCCAAGGTGGTGTCTTCCTTCCACCTTAACCAGGAGATTGTGGTTCCGGCCTTTAACTCTCCTGAGTTGTCTGCCAAAGAGTGGTCTTTGGATGTGGTATGGGCTCTCCGTATCTATGTGAAGAGAACTTCCTCCATTAGGAAATCCGATTCTCTTTTTGTGTTGTTTGGTTTTCACAAACGTGGCTGGCCTGCTTCCAAGCAGACTCTGGCCAGATGGATTGAATGGTGATTGCACATGCTTATGTACAGGCTGGTCGTCGGTACTCGGTCGGTTGGACCTTCTTGGGCGGCCCACCGTGGTGCGACCCTTGAACAATTGTGCAAGGCGGCTATGTGGTCCTCAGGGAACACATTCATTAGGTTCTATGCCTTTGATACCGCCGCTTCCCAGGATGCTTCCTTTGGACGCCGGGTTCTTGTGCCCGCTACAGTGTGTACCCTCCCATAAGGAACTGCTTTAGGACATCCCCGATGTGAATCCTTGTGGAGCCCAGTGTACCCCGCAGTAAAAAACGAGATTTATGGTAAGAACTTATCGTTGTTAAATCTCTTTCTGCGAGATACACTGGGCTCCACAAGGCGCCCACCCTGATGCACTTAGCTTTTTTGGGTTGGTATGGCATAGCCGCTGTCACCCTCTCCTGTGGTGAGTGTTTGGTGTAATTGGCTACGAGCGATTCTCATCTCTGGTACCTGCTACTGCATTGGGCTGGTTAACGAAACTGTGCTCCTGTGCATGGAGGTGGGGTTATAGAGGAGACGGCGCTGTGCATCTTGGGAACAGTCAAAAGCTTTGAGCCTGTTGGTGCCTCGGATCAAGATCCTACTCTACACCCCAATGTGAATCCTTGTGGAGCCCAGTGTACCTCGCAGAAATAGATTTATCAACGGTAAGTTCTTACCATAAATCTCGTTATTTACCATAGTGTTGCTTGGGTTAGACTAATATATTTTGGGTGGATGGATATGCCTCCTCCTTGGGGTAACGCAGATAGAGAACTGCCATGGACTATGACACATTAGTTATGACCATACAGAACATGATCCTGAAGCAGTAGGAAAGGATGGTGGAGAGGTTTTAGCAGGTCAAGATTGCAGCACCCGCACGGGTCCAAAGGTTTTCAATATTTGAAGGGGGAATTGGGGGAGACGTGTGCAGAGTTCCTAGGTGCTCTCGTGCATCTCTTATTGTACCCCATGCACCAATTGGGTCAGATTCAATCAGCAGAGAGATTGCATACTAATATTGTGCTGGTTATTCAGTCAGGAAAACATAGATCGTTTTTCTGTGCAGAGGTGCAATCAAAATTCCAGCAAGTTTGTTCTCCTAAAGTAACCTGATGGCAGCAGCAGTTGTTGAACTACAATAACCAGTAAGCTATGCCGATGACTAATGCATATTGCAGCTTAACACCACCCACTAATGGTTAACATGCATACAGCGTCAAAAGGTCGACCTGTAAAAGGTAGAGAGTTCAAAAGGTCGACAGGTTCAAAGGGTCAACATGACAATGGTCGACAGGCATATGGTCAACACATAAACTACAGCTGGTAATAGCACCTTGCCCGGAGCATGGCGAGCGGACGCGGGACACTAATGAGGCTTTTTTGTGGCAGTAAAGTAACAACCCCCCCCCCCATAAAAAACCTATAGTGTCGACATTCATGTGTCAACTATTTCCATGTCGAACTTTTGACCCTGTCGACATTCTGACACTGTCGACCTTTTCTACTGTCTACCTATTCCATGTTGGCCTTTTGACCCTGTTGACCTTATCGACCTAATTCATGTCGACCATTAGTGGTCGAAGTATTGACAGTAGTCCTTATTAGTGTAGATGTAATGATCCACACCCGCCATGTGCTGCATTTGATAAGAGACACCTCGTTTGCATTCTGTCAATTCTGAACAATTTTTTTCCCCACAGGTCACTGTCAGTAACAAAGATGCAGAGAATGGAGGGGGTAAGGGTGATGTGCAGACCAGCGCCCCAGTCGCTGCTGAACCCCCTACTTATGAGGAGGTCACAGCTGCAGATGGAAAGGCAAAGTTTCTTCAGACACCTCCCTACATGACCACATATCCCGGCTGGACACGCGAGGATGCCGGTAAGTAATGAAAGAATGGCTCTTACAGCTCAGACAGGTCTTCTGTCATCTTTCTTCTGGGAAAAGCAAGAGCAGATAGTCTGGTAAACTGCCCAGCCATCATGCTGATTGCCACCACTGGCACCCTCTGCTTCTCATTAGTGATCTGCACAAGATACAAGCCTTGGGGGGTAATTCCAAGTTGATCGCAGCAGGAATTCTGTTAGCAACTGGGCAAAACCATGTGCACTGCAGGGGAGGCAGATATAACATGTGCAGAGAGAGTTAGATTTGGGTGTGGTGTGTTCAATCTGCAATTTAATTTGCAGTGTAAAAATAAAGCAGCCAGTATTACCCTGCACAGAAATAAAATAACCCACCCAAATCTAACTCTTTCTGCAAATGTTATATCTGCCACACCTGCAGTGCACATGGTTTTGCCCAACTGCTAACAAATTTCCTGCTGCGATCAACTTGGAATCACCCCCTTGGTTTGGAGCATACTTGCCTACCTGACCCTCTCCATGAGGGAGAAAATGCTCTGTTCCTGGACTTTCCTGGTAATGTATGATTGCCATCACCTGTGGTGAAACACCTTTCTTATCAATTAACTAGCTCACCACAGGTGATGGCAATCATACATTACCAGGAACGTCCAGGAACAGAACATTTTCTCCCTCATGGAGAGGGTCAGGTAGGCAAGTATGGTTTGGAGTAGTGAACTGGTGGGAAGGGCTGGAGCTACATGGCATGCAGATAGCATAAAGGGCCTCACTCAGAGGACGCAAACCCGATGTGTAAGGTCTGTACTGTGCATGTGCAGAGCTGTGTCTGCCAGGAAAGTTGCAGTGCCCCCTAAACTGCAGCATGATTGATATGTCACATGTTGAGGGGCGGGATAAGGAATAATTGTTATATAAGCTTGGTGTAAAGGACTTTTTTCATGGTACACAGTTACTTCTTTCATACTGGAGAGCTTGAGAACACTTAGGACATACTGAGCTATAAAAGTTCACCTCACACAGATAAGAGGTTTGATCACAGTCATGTGTAATGTACTGTTGTCTGATTTTAACAAAAAGTTACGCTTTTAACCAACCAGGGCTAACTGTATAGATACTAACTTATATGAGACTTCAGAATAGCGGGACTGGGTTCCAGTGTGTGGTAGGAAACACCAATAACAAGCAATTCATATCACTGACAATTACCCCACCCCTAACCATACACACTCAATGGGACTCATACTCACAAAGATTGTGGAACGACAACCAAGCAATTTAAAGCCCCATAGACATGCAGCATCAGGCCCCAGCCTCCCTGCTTCTGGTGGTCCTCTCTGTTGGCTACCTGGATATGGTGGAAGTCATGTGACAGTGACTGACGGTCAGTTACAGTGCAGCTGTCCGCACTTCTTCTCATAAGGTTCAACCACACTGGAACCTTGATATCCGTTATGCAAAAGAATAAGCTCTTCTCAGATCAGTGCTGCCAACTTTGAAATAAAAAATAAGTAAGTGTGAATTCCATAATAAGCCTAACCTATTGTTTGCAGGAGAAAGTGCGTAGCTTGTCCTTTTAGGCTGATTTTCGTAAAAATTTAATAAACTTTAAAACAGGTACGGATTAGTATAACTATCCCTGAGAAAGCCGTAAGAGGGATGCAGTTAATATACCGACTGTCGAGATCCCGGCGTTCAGGATACCGACGGCAGAATCCTGACTGCCAGTGAAATGCCGGCGGACAGAATCTTGACCACAGCCCCGTATTTCCACTCGGGTGGTGGGTCCACCTCACCATCCGAGGGTGAATATAACCCGTGACGAGCCAAGCTAGGCACCGGGCACGAAGTGTGGTGAGCTCAGTGAGCCCGCGAGGGGACTCGCTGCCTCGCAGCCAGGATTTCAGATGACGGGATGCCAATGTCCATATACTGACAGCCGGCATCCCGTCTGCCGGTCTCACATGTGTATTCCCCGTAAGAGTACACATGCGAGTGAAACACACAGGTTTACAAGCAACATTTTATTAACACACTTTATGAACTGCCAGAACCTTTTGAGAGACCCTTCTGCCAAGCAGTACACATCACACTGTTATCAGGGTAATTGCCTGAAGAGGGATAATTGAATTTCTGCAGCGGGGTACACTGGGATTCCACAGGGAATAACATTGGGGTATAGCTTTGGATCTTGATCCGAGGCACCAACAGGCTAAAGCTTTGACTGTTCCCAGGATGCACTGCACCGCCTCCTCTATAGCCCCGCCTCCAGGCACTGGAGTGCAGGCAGCTAACAGGTGGGGCTGCGCTAGGCAGTCCTAATAAGAGCTTTCTAAGAAGAAAGAAGACTTCAAGGGCCGCAGCAACGGCACTAGATGCTGTGTATGTCATGCTGACATTCTGTGCTGCGGCTCCATCACCTCCCCCAGCGGCGCTGCATACTTCCGCTGCTTCTCTCCTGGATCGCGTGGCCGCACTTCAGGGAGGAGGTAACAGGGTCCCCCAGGTGGGACCTGCCGAAATCGCACCCAGTCGCGGTCCCAGGTGACGGACCGCTCCGCTGGCGTGCACACTGTGGCTGTGCAGGGAGTCCACTATATCCACTAGGGCAGGGAGCACAGGTCGGATTTACTAAAATCCGTTTATAATAAGAATTTACTTACCGATAATTCTATTTCTCGGAGTCCGTAGTGGATGCTGGGGTTCCTGAAAGGACCATGGGGAATAGCGGCTCCGCAGGAGACAGGGCACAAAAAGTAAAGCTTTAGGATCAGGTGGTGTGCACTGGCTCCTCCCCCTATGACCCTCCTCCAAGCCTCAGTTAGGTACTGTGCCCGGACGAGCGTACACAATAAGGAAGGATTTATGAATCCCGGGTAAGACTCATACCAGCCACACCAATCACACTGTACAACCTGTGATCTGAACCCAGTTAACAGTATGATAACAGCGGAGCCTCTGAAAGGATGGCTCACAACAATAATAACCCGATTTTTGTAACTATGTACAAGTAATGCAGATAATCCGCACTTGGGATGGGCGCCCAGCATCCACTACGGACTCCGAGAAATAGAATTATCGGTAAGTAAATTCTTATTTTCTCTATCGTCCTAGTGGATGCTGGGGTTCCTGAAAGGACCATGGGGATTATACCAAAGCTCCCAAACGGGCGGGAGAGTGCGGATGACTCTGCAGCACCGAATGAGAGAACTCCAGGTCCTCCTTAGCCAGGGTATCAAATTTGTAGGATTTTACAAACGTGTTTGCCCCTGACTAAATAGCCGCTCGGCAAAGTTGTAAAGCCGAGACCCCTCGGGCAGCCGCCCAAGATGAGCCCACCTTCCTTGTGGAATGGGCATTTACATATTTTGGCTGTGGCAGGCCTGCCACAGAATGTGCAAGCTGAATTGTATTACACATCCAACTAGCAAAAGTCTGCTTAAAAGCAAGAGCACCCAGTTTGTTGGGTGCATACAGGATAACAGCAAGTCAGTTTTCCTGACTCCAGCCGTCCTGGAACCTATATTTTCAGGGCCCTGACCACATCTAGCAACTTGGAGTCCTCCAAGTCCCTAGTAGGCGCAAGACACCCCAATAAGCTGGTTCAGGTGAAACACTGACACCACCTTAGGGAGAGAACTGGGGACGAGTCCGCAGCTCTGCCCTGTCCGAATGGACAAACAGATATGGGCTTTTTTGAGAAAAAAACCACCAATTTGACACTCGCCTGGTCCAGGCCAGGTCCAAGAGCATGTTCACTTTTCATGTGAGATGCTTCAAATCCACAGATTTGACTGGTTTTAAACCAATGTGTTTTGAGGAATCCCAGAACTACGTTGAGATCCCACAGTGCCACTGGAGGCACAAAAGGGGGTTGTATATGCAATACTCCCTTGACAAACTTCTGGACTTCAGGAACTGAAGCCAATTCTTTCTGGAAGAAAAATCGACAGGGCCGAAATTTGAACCTTAATGGACCCCAATTTGAGGCCCATAGACACTCCTGTTTGCAAGAAATGCAGGAATCGACCGAGTTGAAATTTCTTCGTGGGGCCTTCCTGGCCTCACACCACGCAACATATTTTCGCCACATGTGGTGATAATGTTGTGCGGTCACCTCCTTTCTGGCTTTGACCAGGGTAGGAATGACCTCTTCCTGAATGCCTTTTCCCTTAGGATCCGGCGTTCCACCGCCATGCCGTCAAACGCAGCTGCGGTAAGTCTTGGAACAGACATGGTACTTGCTGAAACAAGTCCCTTCTTAGCGGCAGAGGCCATAAGTCCTCTGTGAGCATCTCTTGAAGTTCCGGGTACCAAGTCCTTCTTGGCCAATCCGGAGCCATGAGTATAGTTCTTACTCCTCTACGTCTTATAATTCTCAGTACCTTAGGTATGAAAAGCAGAGGATGGAACACATACACCGACTGGTACACCCACGGTGTTACCAGAACGTCCACAGCTATTGCCTGAGGGTCTCTTAACCTGGCGCAATACCTGTCCCGTTTTTTGTTCAGACGGGACGCCATCATGTCCACCTTTGGTAATTCCCAACGGTTTACAATTATGTGGAAAACTTCCCCATGAAGTTCCCACTCTGCCGGGTGGAGGTCGTGCCTACTGAGGAAGTCTGCTTCCCAGTTTCCATTCCCGGAATGAAACACTGCTGACAGTGCTATCACATGATTTTCCGCCCAGCGAAAAGTCCTTGCAGTTTTTGCCACTGCCCTCCTGCTTCTTGTGCCGCCCTGTCTATTTACGTGGGCGACTGCCGTGATGTTTTATCCCACTGGATCAATACCGGCTGACCTTGAAGCAGAGGTCTTGCTAAGCTTAGAGCATTATAATTTTACCCTTAGCTATATTTATGTGGAGAAAAATCTCCAGACTTGATCACACTCCCTGGAAATTTTTTCCTTGTGTGACTGCTCCCCAGCCTCTCGGGCTGGCCTGCGTGGTCACCAACATCCAAAACTGAATGCCGAATCTGCGGCCCTCTAGAAGATGAGCACTCTGTAACCACCACAGGAGAGACACCCTTGTCCTTGGATATAGGGTTATCCGCTGATGCATCTGAAGATGCGATCCGGACCATTTGTCCAGCAGATCCCACTGAAAAGTTCTTGCATGAAATCTGCCGACTGGAATTGCTTCGAAGGAAGTCACCATTTTTTTACCATGGCCCTTGTGCAATGATGCACTGATTTTAGGAGGTTCCTGACTAGCTCGGATAACTCCCTGGCTTTCTCTTCCGGGAGAAACACCTTTTTCTGGACTGTGTCCAGAATCATCCCTAAGCACAGGAGACTTGTTGTCGGGATCAGCTGCGATTTTGGAATATTTAGAATCCACCCCTGCTGTTGTAACAGTATCCGAGATAGTGCTACTCCGACCTCCAACTGTTCCCTGGACTTTGCCCTTATCAGGAGATCGTCCAAGTAAGGGATAATTAAGACGCCTTTTCTTCGAAGAAGAACCATCATTTCGGCCATTACCTTGGTAAAGACCCGGGGTGCCGTAGACAATCCAAACGGCAGCGTCTGAAACTGATAGTGACAGTTCTGTACCACGAACCTGAGGTACCCTTAGTGATAAGAGCAAATTTGGGACATGGAGGTAAGCATCCCTGATGTCTCGGGACACCAGATAGTCCCCTTCTTCCCGGTTCGTCATCACTGCTCTGAGTGACTCCATCTTGATTTGAACCTTTGTAAGTGTTCAAATTTTTTTAGAGTTAGAATAGGTCTCACCTATCCTTCTGGCTTCAGTACCACAATATAGTGTGGAATAATACCCCTTTTCTTGTTGTAGGAGGGGTAATTTAATTATCACCTGCTGGGAATACAGCTCGTGAATTGTTTCCCATACTGCCTCCTTGTCGGAGGGAGACCTTGGTAAAGCAGACTTCAGGAGCCTGCGCAGGGGAAACGTCTCGACATTCCAAACTGTACCCCTGGGATACTACTTGTAGGATCCAGGGGTCCTGTACGGTCTCAGCGTCATGCTGAGAGCTTGTCAGAAGCGGTGGAACGCTTCTGTTCCTGGGAATGGGCTGCCTGCTGCAGTCTTCTTCCCTTTCCTCTATCCCTGGGCAGATATGACTCTTATAGGGACGAAAGGACTGAAGCTGAAAAGACGGTGTCTTTTTCTGCAGAGATGTGACTTAGGGTAAAAACGGTGGATTTTCCAGCAGTTGCCGTGGCCACCAGGTCCGATGGACCGACCCCAAATAACTCCTCTTCCTTTATACGGCAATACACCTTTGTGCCGTTTGGAATCTGCATCACCTGACCACTGTCGTGTCCATAAACATCTTCTGGCAGATATGGACATCGCACTTACTCTTGATGCCAGAGTGCAAATATCCCTCTGTGCATCTCGCATATATAGAAATACATCCTTTAAATGCTCTATAGTCAATAAAATACTGTCCCTGTCAAGGGTATCAATATTTTTAGTCAGGGAATCCGACCAAGCCACCCCAGCTCTGCACATCCAGGCTGAGGCGATCGCTGGTCGCAGTATAACACCAGTATGTGTGTATATACTTTTTATGATATTTTTCCAGCCTCCTGTCAGCTGGCTCCTTGAGGACGGCCCTATCTATAGACGGTACCGCCACTTGTTCTGATAAGCGTGTGAGCGCCTTATCCACCCTAAGGGGTGTTTCCCAACGCGCCCTAACTTCTGGCGGGAAAGGGTATACCGCCCATATTTTCTATCGGGGGGAACCCACGCATCATCACACACTTCATTTAATTTATCTGATTCAGGAAAAACTACGGTAGTTTTTTCACATCCCACATAATACCCTCTTTTGTGGTAATTGTAGTATCAGAAATATGTAACACCTCCTTCATTGCCCTTAACGTGTGGCCCTAATAAGGAATACGTTTGTTTATTCACCGTCGACACTGGATTCAGTGTCCCTGTCTGTGTCTGTGTCGACCGACTAAAGTAAACGGGCGTTTTAAAACCCCTGACGGTGTTTTTGAGACGTCTGGACCGGTACTAATTGTTTGTCGGCCGTCTCATGTCGTCAACCGACCTTGGCGCGTGTTGACATTATCACGTAATTCCCTAAATAAGCCATCCATTCCGGTGTCGACTCCCTAGAGAGTGACATCACCATTACAGGCAATTGCTCCGCCTCCTCACCAACATCGTCCTCATACATGTCGACACACACGTACCGACACACAGCACACACACAGGGAATGCTCTGATAGAGGACAGGACCCACTAGCCCTTTGGAGAGACAGAGGGAGAGTTTGCCAGCACACACCAAAAACGCTATAATTATATAGGGACAACCTTATATAAGTGTTTTCCCTTATAGCATCTTTTTTATATATTTCTAACGCCAAATTAGTGCCCCCCCTCTCTGTTTTAACCCTGTTTCTGTAGTGCAGTGCAGGGGAGAGCCTGGGAGCCTTCCCTCCAGCCTTTCTGTGAGGGAAAATGGCGCTGTGTGCTGAGGAGATAGGCCCCGCCCCTTTTTCGGCGGCCTCGTCTCCCGCTCTTAACGGATTCTGGCAGGGGTTAAATATCTCCATATAGCCCCCGGAGGCTATATGTGAGGTATTTTTAGCCAAAAAAGGTTTTCATTTGCCTCCCAGGGCGCCCCCCTCCCAGCGCCCTGCACCCTCAGTGACTGCCGTGTGAAGTGTGCTGAGAGGAAAATGGCGCACAGCTGCAGTGCTGTGCGCTACCTTAAGAAGACTGAGGAGTCTTCTGCCGCCGATTCTGGACCTCTTCTTACTTCAGCATCTGCAAGGGGGCCGGCGGCAAGGCTCCGGTGACCATCCAGGCTGTACCTGTGATCGTCCCTCTGGAGCTGATGTCCAGTAGCCAAGAAGCCAATCCATCCTGCACGCAGGTGAGTTCACTTCTTCTCCCCTAAGTCCCTCGTTGCAGTGATCCTGTTGCCAGCAGGACTCACTGTAAAATAAAAAACCTAAGCTAAACTTTTCTAAGCAGCTCTTTAGGAGAGCCACCTAGATTGCACCCTTCTCGGCCGGGCACAAAAATCTAACTGAGGCTTGGAGGAGGGTCATAGGGGGAGGAGCCAGTGCACACCACCTGATCCTAAAGCTTTACTTTTTGTGCCCTGTCTCCTGCGGAGCCGCTATTCCCCATGGTCCTTTCAGGAACCCCAGCATCCACTAGGACGATAGAGAAAATAGGCTACATAGTACCCGGTGGTGAAGTACAGCAGAGGGGATAAGGCGCTGACCTGTAGCCCCTCCCCCAGCTCCAGTCGCCATCTACAGCGGGTGTTCCCACCCTGGAGCTGCATCTCTCTCTCTCTCTCCCTCACTCCCTGTCAGCGTTTGGGCGCCATTTCACAGAGCTGCGCTGATCCTGGGACTGCTGGGCACTGTCTCCTCTCTAAAACCACCTGTCTCATCAGCGCTGTGCATTTACAGGACACTTAAGTATTCTACATGTCGTTTAGACAGCGTTAGTTAAGAACAAGTGTACTGCTATATGAATATTTAGTACAAGTATTCTGTGATATACATCCAGTGTTTACTGTGCATTGTTATATCTGTATACATACAGTTCTATATGTAGTATTACTAGTCCAATGCAGTTTTATTTTTTATATGTAATAATTTCTGCATTGTACCTGTGACTGTGTGTGCCTATAGCTGCAGTGTGGATTCTATTCTGTGTATCACACATATTGCTATCACTATATTCTGTGCCCTGGCGGTCTAAGTGCCTCAGGGTCTCATATACCATATAGTGTTCCACAGGATATACTGTTTTGTATTTCTCTTACGTCCTAGAGGATGCTGGGGACTCCGTAAGGACCATGGGGTATAGATGGGCTCCGCAGGAGACATGGGCACTGTAAAGACTTTAGATGGGTGTGCACTGGCTCCTCCCTCTATGCCCCTCCTCCAGACCTCAGTTAGATCCTGTGCCCAGAGGAGACTGGATGCACTGCAGGGGAGCTCTACTGAGTTTCTCTGAAAATACTTTTTGTTAGGTTTTTTATTTTCAGGGAGCACTTCTGGCAACAGGCTCCCTGCATCGTGGGACTGAGAGGAGAGAAGCAGACCTACTTAACTGATAGGCTACTGGACACCATTAGCTCCAGAGGGTCGGAACACAGGTCTCATCCTTGCTGCTCGTCCCAGAGCCGTGCCGCCGTCCTCCTCACAGAGCCGGAAGATAGAAGCCGGGTGAGTATAAGAAGAAAGAAGACATCACAGGCGGCAGAAGACTTCAGATCTTCACTGAGGTACCGCGCAGCGGTAACGCTGCGCGCCATTGCTCCCACATTCACACACACTGACGGCACTGTAAGGGTGCAGGGCGCAGGGGGGGCGCCATGGGCAGCAAGAATAACCTCAGGGGACACTGGCTGACATATTATATACTGCGGAGGCAGTATATTAAAAAAACCCTGCCAGTATAAAGAATTTGAACGGGACCGAAGCCCGCCGTTGAGGGGGCGGAACTTGATTCTCCAGCACTAACCAGCACCATTTTCTCCACAGCACGCTGCAGAGAAGCTGCTCCCCGGACTCTCCCCTGCTGAGCAAGTACAGAGGGCAAAAACGAGGGGGGGGGGGGGGGGCACATTTAATTGGCGCAGTGAGTGTATTATTGATCTATAAAAACGCTGTACAGACTGGGATTTTGTTCCAGTGTTCCAGTGGCGCTGGGTGTGTGCTGGCATACTCTCTCTCTGTCTCTCCAAAGGGCCTTATTGGGGGACTGTCCCCACATTTATTTATACCAGAGTGTGTGGGGGTGTCGGTATGTGTGTGTCAGCATGTCTGAAGCGGAAGGCTCGTCTAGAGAGGAGGTGGAGCAGATGATTGTGGTGTCTCCGTCGGCGCCGCCGACACCTAATTGGTTGGATATGTGGAATGTTTTAAATGCAAATGTGACTTTATTACATAAAAGATTGGACAAAGCAGAGTCCAGGGAAAAAGCAGGGAGTCAATCCATGGCTTTGACTGTGTCACAAGGCCCTTCGGGGTCTCAAAAACGTCGCCTTTCCCAGGTAGCAGACACTGATACCGACACGGATTCTGACTCCAGTGTCGACTATGATGATGCACGGTTACACCCACGGGTGGCCAAGAGTATTCATTATATGATTATGGCTATAAAAGATGTTTTGCATATCACAGAGGACCCCTCTGTGCCTGACACGAGGGTATGCATGTTTAAGGAAAAGAAACCTGAGGTAACGTTTCCCCCATCTCATGAGCTGAACGCCTTATTTGAAAAAGCTTGGGAAACTCCAGACAAGAAACTGCAGATTCCCAAGAGAATTATTATGGCGTATCCTTTCCCCTCACAGGACAGGTTACGGTGGGATTCCTCGCCCACGGTGGACAGGGCTTTGACGCGCTTGTCCAAAAAGTTGGCGCTACCGTCTCCAGACACGGCAGCCCTCAAGGATCCTGCTGATCGCAGACAGGAAACTACCTTGAAATCGATTTATACACATATGGGTGCCTTGCTCAGACCGGCAGTAGCGTCGGCATGGGTGGGTAGCGCAATTGCAGCATGGGCAGATAACTTGTCATCTGACATTGACACCCTAGATAAAGGATAGCATTTTATTGACCTTGGGTCACATTAAAGACGCAACGTTATATATGAGAGAGGCTGCGAGAGACATTGGGCTGTTGGGTTCAAGAGCCAATGCCATGGCAATTTCTGCTAGGCGGTCCCTGTGGACCCGCCAATGGACGGGTGATGCCGATTCAAAGAGACATATGGAAACTTTACCTTACAAGGGTGAGGTTTTATTTGGGGAGGGCCTCGCGGACCTGGTTTCCACAGCTACCGCGGGTAAGTCTTCTTTTTTACCTTATGTTCCCCCACAGCAAAAGAAAACTCCTCAATATCAGATGCAGTCCTTTCTTTCGCATAAGTCCAGAAGGGGTCGGGGCTCTTCCTTCCTCGCCAGAGGTAAGGGTAGAGGGAAAAGAACGCCTGCTACGGCTAGTTCCCAGGAACAAAAGTCCTCCCCGGCTTCTCCAAAATCCACCGCATGACGCTGGGGCTCCACTGAGGTGGGGGCACGTCTTCGACTTTTCAGCCAGGTCTGGGTTCAGTCGGATGTGGATCCTTGGGAGATCGAAATTGTATCCCATGGCTACAAGCTGGAATTCGAAGAAGTGCCACCTCGCCGATTTTTCAAATCGGCTTTGCCAGCTTCTCCCCCAGAGAGGGAAATAGTTTCAGCTGCCATACAAAAGCTGTGTCAACAACAAGTGATTATCAAGGTTCCCCTGATGCAACAGGGGAAAGGGTACTATTCAACCCTATTTGTGGTCCCGAAGCCGGGTGGCTCGGTCAGACCCATTCTGAATCTAAAATCCCTGAACCTGTATTTGAAAAGGTTCAAATTCAAGATGGAATCTCTCCGGGCAGTGATCTCCAGCCTGGAAGGGGGGGATTTTATGGTATCACTAGACATAAAGGATGCATACCTTCATGTCCCCATTTATCCCCCTCATCAGGCGTACCTGAGATTAGCTGTACAGGACTGTCATTACCAGTTTCAGACGTTGCCGTTTGGGCTTTCCACGGCCCCGAGGATTTTCTCCAAGGTAATGGCGGAAATGATGGTGCTCCTGCGCAGGCAAAGAGTCACAATTATCCCATACTTGGACGATCTCCTGATAAAAGCAAGATCGAGAGATCAATTGCTGAAAAGCGTGTCGCTCTCCCTGAGAGTGTTGCAGCAACACGGCTGGATTCTAAATCTGCCAAAGTCGCAGTTGATTCCAACGACTCGGCTATCATTTTTAGGCATGATTCTGGACATGGAAAGGAAGAGGGTTTTTCTCCCAACGGAAAAAGCCCAGGAACTCCAGAACATGGTCAGAGACCTGCTAAAACCAAAAAGAGTGTCAGTTCATCAATGCACTCGTGTACTGGGAAAAATGGTGGCGGCCTACGAGTCCATCCCCTTCGGCAGGTTCCATGCGAGGACGTTTCAGTGGGACCTTCTGGACAAGTGGTCGGGGTCCCATCTACAAATGCATCAGAAAATAAGCCTGTCCCCCAGGCCCAGGGTGTCTCTCCTGTGGTGGCTGCAGAGTGCTCACCTTCTAGAGGGTCGCAGGTTCGGCATTCAAGACTGGGTTCTAGTGACCACGGACGCGAGCCTCTGAGGATGGGGAGCAGTCTCACAAGGAAGACATTTTCAGGGACTATGGTCAAGCCAGGAGGCTTGTCTACACATCAATGTGCTGGAATTAAGGGCCATATACAACGGCCTACGACAAGCGGAGAATCTTCTTTGCGACCTACCCATTCTGATTCAATCACACAACGTCACAGCCGTGGCTCATGTAAACCGCCAGGGCGGTGTTATGCACACCAGTGCCTGCAGGAATGTACTGGTGTCAGAACTGTTATGCACTCCAGCGCCTGCAGGAATGTACTGGTGTTTGAACTGTTATGCACACCAGTGCCTGCAGGAATGTACTGGTGTCTGAACGGATAGGTATGCAAAACAAATGAACTCACAGACAGACTGGGGAATATGACATTACGTACACAGAAGGTGATAGGGTAACAAAATACACACAAAGTGAACAGAGAAGCCCAGAGGCTAAGGAACTGGGTGTCTCCCTAGTATTAGTAATGCTCAGATGGGAAAAGCAAGATGTTGTGTTTTAATACGTAGAGAACCCGAAATGCTGTTGCTAAGGGCAACAGCAAAACCCTAAAGGGTTACCAACGGGTGTGGCAGTAAACTCCTTGGTCAGAGATGGAATGATAGACACAAGGAGAGTCTCCACAATCCTAATTCTCACTTGCAGTGCACAGGTTCAGCTTACTGCCACTAAACTGACACCTGACACCTTGCACAGTGAGACAGGATTTAGGCAGGCAAGTCTTAGAATACAGCCGCAAACTTGCTAAGTTCACAGAGTAGTAAAAGAACCCCAGCAAGTTAAACGACTGACTCCAGTCTTACTGCTAGGTCTGGATTGGCAGAGTGTAGTACCAAATCCCCAGGCCTATTTGCAGTAAGCAACAACAAATACAAAGCTACACAGTACTGGCTAACTTTCAGGAACTGACTAACCAACAAAGATTCAGCAGCATCTGCTTAACCTGAGAAGAGGCCTTATAAAGCAGGTGCTGTCCATGCCCCACTCAGACCTCACAGACTGTGAGCACAAAAACCAGCACCGGATCCCCTGCCGTGCACAGAGCCTGTAACCACTGCACAGCAAAAGACCCGAACCGGAGTATCAGCTGCGCTCAGGTTACTCCGCTAGCACTTGTCTCCCGGTTGCCATGACGACTTGGCAGCACAGGGCAGGAGACCCTAACAGTACCCCCCCTCTGACGAGGGGTCAAAGAACCCCTACCACCGGGTTTATCGGGGAACTGCGAGAAGAAAGAGCGTATCAGTCTGGGGGCATGAAGATCACAACTGCGCACCCACGACCGCTCCTCCGGGCCATACCCCTTCCAGTGCACCAAAAATGACAGCCGACCCCGAACCATCTTGGAGTCAAGAATCCTTTCAACAACAAACTCCCTCTGGCCATGTATCAGAAGAGGGGAAGGTCTTCCACTGGAAGAAGGATTACTAATCGCCCGTTTTAAAAGGGAACAATGAAATGTTTTATTGATACCCAAAGAACGGGGCAGATCTAACTGAAATGCCACCGGATTGATAACCCTGGTGATCTTATAAGGGCCGATGAACCGGGGGCCTAACTTATGAGATGGCTGTCTCAACTTCAAATTCTTGGTAGACAACCAGACGAAGTCTCCTAATTTGAAGCTGCAGGGTCTTTTCCGCTTATCAAAAACCCTTTTGGTCACTAATGACACAGACACAAGGGCTTTCTTCACTTCCGCCAAATACCTCTAAGGACCGAAACCACAGAGGAACCACCAGGCGTGGAGTCCAGGGGGTCAAAAGAATTGGCCTTAGGATGATGCCCATACACACAAAGGAAGGGAGAGATCCCTGTAGCAGAGTGAGCCGCGTTGTTATAGGCAAACTCCGCCATGGACAGATGAGCAACCCAGTCAGTCTGACACTTGGAGACATAACACCTGAGGAACTGCTCCAAGGACTGGTTCACCCTTTCAGTCTGCCCATTAGACTGCGGATGGTAGCCTGACGACAAGCTGACAGAAATCTGGAGATCGGAACAAAATGCCCTCCAGAATTTGGCCACAAACTGGGATCCGCGGTCAGAGACCACATCAAGTGGCAACCCGTGGAGACGCACAACATGCAGCATAAATAATTCAGACAGGCGTCTGGCCGATGGCAGCCCAACCAGTGGAACGAAGTGCGCCATCTTCGAAAACCTGTCAACGACAACCCAGATGGCTGTCATCCCCGAGGATTTGGGCAAGTCCACCACAAAATCCATTGAAATGTGGGTCCATGGCTTAGATGGGATAGAGAGTGGATGTAATGGGCCAACAGGAACCCCTCTAGGAGTCTTATTTCGGGCACAGATGTCACATGCCCGAACCCACTGATCCACATCCTTAGCCACCGAGGGCCACCACACCGCCCTAGATAGCAACTCCCGAGTTCTGGCAATACCGGGGTGACCTGCCGACTTCTTGGCATGGAATTCCAGGAACACTCGCTGTCTTAACCTAGGAGGCACAAACAAAAGACCTACCGGAAGGTCTGGAGGAGCCTGCTCCTGTGCTCTAAGGACTAATGATAAGAGGTCCTGGGTAATGCCCACTTTAATACATGATGGGGACACAATGGGCAACGGCTCCTCGGTGGTCTCCTGGATTGGAGCAAAACTCCGCGAGAGCGCATCAGCCTTGATGTTTTTTGACCCAGGGCGATATGTTATCAAAAAATTAAAGCGAGCAAAAAACAAAGCCCATCGTGCCTGCCTGGCATTGAGACGCTTCGCTGACTCTAAATATGCCAGATTCTTATGGTCGGTGAGAATTGAGACCACAAACTTAGCCCCCTCAAGCCAGTGTCTCCACTCCTCGAGTGCATACTTAATAGCCAACAATTCCCGGTTACCCACGTCATAATTCATCTCGGCAGGCGAAAATTTACGGGAAAAGTAAGCACAGGGATGAAGGCGATTATCAGACACTCCCATCTGAGAAAGCACTGCCCCAATACCCATCTCAGAGGCATCCACCTCCACCACAAAAGGACGCTCTGGATCTGGGTGTCGCAGCACCTTGGCCGATACAAATGCCCTTTTGAGACGGGCAAAAGCCGCTTTAGCCTCACAAGACCAGTGAGCAACATCCGCCCCTTTCTTAGTGAGTGCCACCAAGGGCGCCACTATAGACGAAAATCCAGCGATAAATCGTCTATAAAAATTCGCAAAGCCCAGGAAACGCTGAAGCGCCTTCAAACTAGTGGGCTGCACCCAATCCAGGACTGCCTGTACCTTGGAACCCTCCATTTGGAAACCTTCTGGGGAGATAATATATCCTAGAAATGCGATTTGCTGAACTTCAAATTCGCAGTTCTCCAGCTTCGCCCCAAGCCGGTGGTCTCTGAGTTTCTGGAGGACTAAGCGTACATGCTTCCTATGTTCCTCCAGGGAATGGGAGAAGATTAGGATGTCATCTAAGTATACAACTAAGAATCTATCCAAATATTCCCTGAGCACATCATTCATGAAATCCTGGAAGACTGCCGGGGCATTACAGAGCCCAAAAGGCATCACCAAATATTCATAATGCCCTGAGTGGGTATTGAAGGCAGTCTTCCATTCATCCCCCTCTCTTATTCGGATTAGATTGTACGCACCGCGTAGGTCAATCTTAGAAAAAATGGTGGCAGTACGAAGCTGGTCAAACAAGACCGAAATGAGGGGCAGTGGGTATGAGTTTTTAATCGTGATACGGTTCAATTCCCTGAAGTCGATGCAGGGTCGCAACGAACCATCCTTTTTACCCACGAAGAAGAACCCCGACCCAACTGGAGACTGTGAAGGTCTGATAAATCCCTTAGCCAAGTTCTCCTGAATGTACTCTGCCATAGCCTGAGTCTCAGGACGTGACAGGGAGTACAACCTGCTCTTGGGAAGCTTAGCATTTGGCAACAAATCAATGGCACAGTCATAGGGGCGATGGGGAGGTAGTACCTCTGCAACTTTTTTGGAGAACACGTCCGCAAAATCTGCATAACACCCTGGCAATCCTGGCAAACTTAGCTGCGAGAGCCTGACTGGAAGGCTCAAGCAACTCCTGAAACAATCAGTACCCCAACTAAGAATCTCCCCAGAGACCCAGTCAAATTGAGGATTGTGGGCCCTTAACCAGGGTAACCCCAACACCAATGGGGCAAAAGTACAGACAGTCACATAAAAGGACAATTTTTCAGAGTGTGTGGCTCCAATAAACAAAGAAATCTGGCTAGTGCAAGAGGTAATTTTACCTTGGGATAATGGTTCCCCGTTTAACCCACAAATCTCAATTTCCGATGCCAAGGGTACTAAGGGAACAGAGTGTTTCAGGGCGAATTGGCGGTCCATAAAAACCCCGTCGGCCCCACTGTCCACAAAGGCCTCAGTCTTGACAGTTTGACCGAGGATCTTCAAGGTCACCGGAATGATAAAAGTCTTCTTGGGAAATTCTGACTTCTGGCCTGACAGGATATTTCCCATCACCCTCAGGCCCTGAAGTTTTCCGGCTTTTCTGGGCATGATACTACCACATGACCTTTATTCCCACAGTACAAACACAACCCCTGCTGTCTCCTCCGCGTCTTCTCACGCGAGGAGAGGCGGGTAGCCCCAATCTGCATAGGCTCCTCGGAAAATTCCTCAGAGTCTGAGGTTCCCTTGGGAAAGAAGGAAACCTCAGTCTCCCTTTCAAGCCTACGCTCTCTCAGCCGTCTATCCACCCGGATGGATAACTGCATGAGCTGATCCAAGCTATCAGGCAAGGGATATTGTACCAGTTGGTCCTTTATCTGGTTAGAAAGACCTCTTCGGTACTGGTGTCTCAGGGCTGGGTCATTCCACTGGGTATCATGAGCCAACCTCCGAAACTCCGTACAGTAAACCTCAACTGGCCTTCGCCCTTGCTTAAGGATCGAAATCTGAGCCTCGGCTGAGGCCGTCTTGTCAGGGTCATCATACAACATGCCCAGTGCCGTAAAAAAAGCATCAACACTTTTAAGCGACGGACAGTCAGGCTGCAACCCATATGCCCAGACCTGTGGGTCTCCTTGTAGCAAGGAAATCACTATGCCCACCCGCTGAATCTCCGACTCAGAAGACTGAGGCCTAAGCCGGAAGTATAGCTTGCAGCTCTCCTTGAAACAAAAGAACTGCGAGCGATCTCCAGAAAAACGATCCGGGAGATTTACTTTCGGCTCCTTAACCCCTGAAGGTGCTGCTGCTGCGGGAGCTCCGCCAGCGGCCTGGGAGGTGTGTATTTTAATGGACAAATCATTAAATTGTCGAGTCAGGACCTGCACCTGATCGACCACCTGTTGCAACGTATTTTGAGGGGTATGCTCCATATTCCCACAAAATTTCAACAGGAGTATTAGGCTGCTGAATATGTTATGCACACCAGTGCCTGCAGGAATGTACTGGTGTCAGAACTGTTATGCACTCCAGCGCCTGCAGGAATGTACTGGTGTTTGAACTGTTATGCACACCAGTGCCTGCAGGAATGTACTGGTGTCTGAACGGATAGGTATGCAAAACAAATGAACTCACAGACAGACTGGGGAATATGACATTACGTACACAGAAGGTGATAGGGTAACAAAATACACACAAAGTGAACAGAGAAGCCCAGAGGCTAAGGAACTGGGTGTCTCCCTAGTATTAGTAATGCTCAGATGGGAAAAGCAAGATGTTGTGTTTTAATACGTAGAGAACCCGAAATGCTGTTGCTAAGGGCAACAGCAAAACCCTAAAGGGTTACCAACGGGTGTGGCAGTAAACTCCTTGGTCAGAGATGGAATGATAGACACAAGGAGAGTCTCCACAATCCTAATTCTCACTTGCAGTGCACAGGTTCAGCTTACTGCCACTAAACTGACACCTGACACCTTGCACAGTGAGACAGGATTTAGGCAAGCAAGTCTTAGAATACAGCCGCAAACTTGCTAAGTTCACAGAGTAGTAAAAGAACCCCAGCAAGTTAAACGACTGACTCCAGTCTTACTGCTAGGTCTGGATTGGCAGAGTGTAGTACCAAATCCCCAGGCCTATTTGCAGTAAGCAACAACAAATACAAAGCTACACAGTACTGGCTAACTTTCAGGAACTGACTAACCAACAAAGATTCAGCAGCATCTGCTTAACCTGAGAAGAGGCCTTATAAAGCAGGTGCTGTCCACGCTCCACTCAGACCTCACAGACTGTGAGCACAAAAATCAGCACCGGATCCCCTGCCGTGCACAGAGCCTGTAACCACTGCACAGCAAAAGACCAGAACCGGAGTATCAGCTGCGCTCAGGTTACTCCGCTAGCACTTGTCTCCCGGTTGCCATGACGACGTGGCAGCACAGGGCAGGAGACCCTAACAGGCGGGACAAGGAGCAGAGTGGCAATGGCGGAAGCCACCAGGATTCTACGCTGGGCGGAAAATCATGTAAGCGCTCTGTCAGCAGTCTTCATTACGGGAGTGGACAACTGGGAAGCAGACTTCCTCAGCAGACACGATCTCCATCCGGGAGAGTGGGGTCTTCATCAAGAAGTTTTTGCAGAGATAACAAGTCGTTGGGCACTTCCTCAAATAGACATGATGGCATCAAGCTTTGGATGTATTGTTCCAGGTCAAGGGATCCTCAGGCAGTAGCGGTGGACGCCCTGGTGACACCATGGGTGTTTCAGTCGGTCTATGTGTACCCTCCTTTGCCGCTCATCTCAAAAATATTGAGAATCGTAAGATGAAAAAGAGTACAGACAATACTCATTGTTCCGGATTGGCCTCGAAGGGCCTGGTATTCAGATCTTCAGGAAATGCTCACAGAAGATCCGTGGCCTCTTCCTCCCAGGGAGGACCTGTTGCAGCAGGGGCCCTGCGTGTTCCAAGACTTACCGCGGTTACGTTTGACGGCATGGCGGTTGAACACCAAATCCTAGCTAGGAAAGGTATTCCGGGGGAAGTCATCCATACTTTAATCAAAGCTAGGAAGGAAGTAATGGCGAAACATTATCACCGTATCTGGAGGAAATATGTATCTTGGAGTGAAGCCAAGAATGCTCCTACGAAAGATTTCCACCTGGGCCGTTTTCTCCACTTTCTACGGACAGGAGTGGATAGTGGCCTAAAGTTAGGCTCCATTAAGGTGCAGATTTCGGCCCTATCTATATTCTTTCAGAAGGAATTGGCTTCTCTCCCAGAAGTCCAGACTTTTGTGAAGGGAGTGCTGCACATCCAGCCTCCTTTTGTGCTCCCAGTGGCACCATGGGACCTTAACATGGTGATACAGTTCCTTAAATCACACTGGTTTGAACCTCTTCAGACGGTTGAATTAAAGTTTCTCACTTGGAAAGTAGTCATGTTGCTGGCCTTGGCATCTGCAAGGCGGGTGTCCGAATTGGCGGCTTTGTCTCACAAGAGCGCCTATCTGATTTTCCATGTGGATCGAGCAGAGTTGAGATCTCGTCCTCAATTTCTGCCTAAGGTGGTTTCGTTGTTTCATATGAACCAACCTATTGTG
Source organism: Pseudophryne corroboree (assembly GCF_028390025.1). Lineage (NCBI taxonomy): Eukaryota > Metazoa > Chordata > Amphibia > Anura > Myobatrachidae > Pseudophryne > Pseudophryne corroboree. The sequence continues at coordinate 177,242,934 of NC_086445.1, forward strand.
GTACCGGTGGCTACGGGGGACTTGGAGGATTCCAAGTCCCTTGATGTAGTCAGGGCCTTAAAAATTTATGTGGCCAGGATGGCTCGAGTTCGAAAAACAGAGGCACTGTTTGTCCTGTATGCGGCCAACAAAGTTGGCGCTCCTGCTTCTAAGCAGACTATTGCTCGCTTGATCTGTAACACAATTCAGCAGGCTCATTCTACGGCTGGATTGCCGTTACCTAATTCGGTAAAGGCCCATTCCACTAGGAAGGTGGGCTCTTCTTGGGCGGCTGCCTGAGGCGTCTCGGCTTTACCACTTTGCTAAGCAGCTACTTGGTCGGGTTCAAACACTTTTGCAAAATTCTACAAGTTTGATACCCTGGCTGATGAGGACCTCGTGTTTGCTCAATCAGTGCTGCAGAGTCATCCGCACTCTCCCGCCCGGTCTGGAGCTTTGGTATAATCCCCATGGTCCTTACGGAATCCCCAGCATCCTCTAGGACGTAAGAGAAAATAAGATTTTAAACCTACCGGTAAATCTTTTTCTCGTAGTCCGTAGAGGATGCTGGGCGCCTGTCCCAGTGCAGACTAAATTTCTGCAAAGCTTGTATATAGTTGTTGCTTACATAAGGGTTATGTTACAGCTTAGATCAGTCTTTGGCTGATGCTGTTTTGTTCATACTGTTAACTGGTTCGTATATTCCATGTTGTACGGTGTGGGCTGGTATGTATCTCGCCCTTAGATTAACAAAAATCCTTTCCTCGTACTGTCCGTCTCCTCTGGGCACAGTTCTTTAACTGAGGTCTGGAGGAGGGGCATAGAGGGAGGAGCCAGTGCACACCCATCGGAAGTCTTTAGAATGCCCATGTCTCCTGCGGAGCCCGTCTATACCCCATGGTCCTTACGGAGTCCCCAGCATCCTCTACGGACTAGGAGAAAAAGATTTACTGGTAGGTTTAAAATCTTATTTTTTCACTATGTGTTTCAGTCACCTCATACCACCAAATCCTCAGTTTGTACTCTACAATTGTTGTCACATATCTTAGGGGTTTTTTGTCAGGTATTGTGTTTTTCTGGCTATATTGTACTGATACGCCCTAATGCTACATTCCCAATAATGTCTGCTACACAGGGCAGGAAATCCGCAGACGCTCCTGCATCATGCAGTGCTGGCGCCACGGATTTACCAGAGGAAATGATTTCTGCTGAGGTTTCAGGTACTGGGTGTTCTGCACCCCCTAGTCAGCCCGCAGCACCTGTGGCAGATCCACCTTGGGCTGCATTTTCAAATATGCTGACTACACCTGTAATAACACTTACACCCCCTGTGGGACCTCCTGTGCCATTACAGGCACATATTTTTCCTGTAGTGAATCCACCATGGGCGGATACTCTGTAAACCCAGTTACAGCAATTAAATCAGTCCTTGGTTAAACAAAAACCTAACCCTCACCCTACTGGGACCAAAGGGTCATCTAAGCGGGCCATTTCTTCCTCACAGTCCACTCATATTTTGAATGATTCTTCCTATTTGGATGGGGAATATACTGATCCATCAGATGCTGATACCGCTGCTTCTGATGAAGAGTCTACAACACAGGTTGATGTTCCTGACCTAGTGGAGGCTATCAAGCTGATTCTTCAGATTGATAATGAGATTGACTACATCTAAGAAACCTGATAAATTCAAATGTCAGAAGGTTACTAAATTAGTCTTACCACATTCTGACCATTTAATTGACATACGTCAGGAATCCTGGTCTTCTCCAGGAAAGGAATTTTCCCTGTCTAAAAAGATGCTAGCTTTTTATCCTATCTCAGCGGAGTTGAGTAACAAGTGGGAAACCCCGCCACCAGTGGACTCACATGTAGCCCGTCTTGTGGTGTCAGCTACTCTGTCTGTCACGACCCTCTTTGAAGGAACCGATGGATAAGTGTGTGGAGGGTTGCTTGAAGTCTATTTACAGTCTTACAGGTGCTGTACGTAGACCCACTATGGCAGCCTCTTGGGCCGCAAAAGGCATTGAAGCATGGGTACAAGCAATTGAGGAAGAGCTACCTCTGAATTTTTCTGACACTGCCAGACAATATCTGTCCTATATTACCACAGCCTCCCACTATATTCAGGAGTCGGCCTCTGATGCAGGCATTATGGTGGCCAAGGCATCTACTACGTCTATCCTGGCTCGACAGATTCTGTGGTTACGCTCCTGGTCGGTGGTCCTGGACTCTAAGAAGACCTTGGAGGTACTCCCTTTTAAGGGAGATATACTATTTGGAGATGATCTGATCAAGATTGTGACCGACTTGGCGTCGGCCAAGACTGCGTTTCTCCCAAGTACTAATCCTTTGGTTCCGAAGGCTAAGAGTACTACTTTTCGTTCCTTTCGACCTCCAGGTAAAGCAAAGGGTCAGGCGTACCCGAGATAGGCTCGCACTTCCAAGTCCTCTAAGCCCAAACTTAAACGTTCTTGGGCCGCTTGTCAGCCTGCTTCAAAACAAGACAAACCTGCTGCATGACGGGACGGGACGGGCCTCCCCCTGGGGGACCCCAGGATGGGAGGCCGACTTCTGCAGTTCGCCCAGGTATGGTTAAAGACCTATTCGGACGCCTGGTTGCAGGAAGTGGTCTCTCACGGGTACGCAGTCTCTTTCAAGAGACGTCCCCCTCGCCAGTTTTGCTCAACGGTTAGCCCTTCGGATCCGTTAAAAGCATAAACTCTACATTTTGTTGTCCAATCCCTCCTGGATACAGAGAAGCAGGGGTTACCATTCGACGCTGTTTCTAGTTCCGAAGCCGAATGGATCCTCCCGGTCTATACTCAACCTCAAATCTTTGAACAAATTTGTGAGGGTGTCCAAATTCCGTATGGAAACTCTTGCGATCTATTGTACTGGCTATGGAACCCAAGGACTATATGGTATCCCTGGATATACAGGATGCTTACCTACACATACCTATTGCCAAGTCGCATCAGCAATATCTACGGTTTGCTATTGGCAACCTTCATTATCAGCTCCAAGCCTTGCCTTCAGAGTGACCACGGCTCCTCAAATCTTCACCAAGGTCATGGTTGTCATGATGGCCCTTCTCCGCCGTCAGGGTATCAGGATCTTGCCATATCTGGACAACTTGTTGATCCTGGCAAACTCCCCAGAGGTTCTCCTCCATCATCTGGAACTGATGGTCCAATTCCTACAAACCCACGGGTGGCTCATCAACTGGAAGAAATCCTCACTGGTCCCTGCTCAGAGCATGGTGCACCTGGGAGCATTACTGGACACACACAACCAACGTTTGTTCTTGTCTCCAGGGAAAGTCCTGAAACTTTAGGACAGAATCAGATGCTTCCTCTCTCGCCAAAGAGTGTCGATACACTCGGCGATGCAAGTACTAGGCCTCATGGCATCGGCTTTCGACATGGTAGAGGACGCTCAATTTCATTCCCGCCCTCTGCAGAGGTTAATCCTTTCCAAGTGGGACGGCCTGCCTCACCGGATCAGGTCTCAAATGATCTCCTTGACTCCGAAAGTTCGTCTGTCACTGAATTGGTTGCTACAGGACCAACAATTGAGCAGGGGTCGTCTCTTCTGGATCTCCAACTGGTTCCTCTTAACGATGGATGCCAGTCTGCGGGGTTGGAGCAACACTCTCTCCAGGGTCGGTGGAACAGGGAGGAATCTCTGCTTCTGATAAACATTGACACTGGACCTGCCTTTCGTACAGAACAGGCCAGTTCAAGTGCAATCAGGCAACGCCACCACGGTGGCGTACATAAATCATCAAGGCGGCATCCAATGATGGATGTGTCTAAAATTCTTCGATGGGCGGAACGCCATCTGCCAGCAATATCGGCAGTGTTCATTCCGGGGGTGCTCAACTGGGAAGCGAACTTCCTCAGTCGTCAGGACGTACATGCCGGGGAGTGGAGTCTTCATCCGGAGGTCTTCCAACTCCTTGTGGACAAGTGGGGTCTACCAGATGTAGACCTGATGGCGTCTCAACACAATCACAAGGTTCCGGTCTTCGAAGCAAGGACAAGGTATCCTCAAGCAGCGTGGAAACACTGGCGATACCATGGAACTTTCGGCTGCCATACGTGTTCCCTCCAGATTCACTCCTGCCCAGGGTACAACGGAAGTTTAAGCAAGAAGGAGGAATACAGTACTGCTTCTTGTCGCTCCAGCGTGGCCCAGACAGCATTGGTTCTCAGACCTGCAGGGTCTCTCGATCGAGCGTCCTCTTCTACTTCCTGAATGCCCAGACCTCCTCGTTCAGGGCCCTTGTGTTTACCAGAACCTGGCCAGACTGGCTTTGACGGCGTGGCTCTTGAAGCTTCACTCCTGAGGGCCAAAGGATTTTCTGAGGCGGTTATTCAAATTATGTTGAAGGCCCGCAAACCGGCTTCTGCACGGATTTATTATAGGGTCTGGAGTTCTTACTTCACCTGATGTGCTGCTAAGAATTACGATGCATACAAGTTTAGTACTTCCAGACTTCTGTTTTTTTTGCAACGAGGCCTGGATTTAGGACTTTGCTTGGCCTCCCTCAAGGTTCACATTTCTGCCTTGTCGGTGTGGTTTCAGTGAAAAATTGTATCTATTCCTGACGTTCATACATTCACTCAGGGTGTACTACGGATTCAACCTCCCTATGTCCTCCTGTGGCTCCATGGAATCTGTTTGTTGTTCTTAATGCCCTTCAAGAGTCTCCGTTTGAACCTCTTGAGTCTGTGGAGCTTAAATGCCTTACGCTTAAGGTAATTTTTCTGTTTGCCATTGCCTCTGCTAGGAGGGTGTCAGTCTTAGGCGTTTTGTCCTGTCGTCCACCCTTTCTGATTTTTCACCGTGATCGGGCAGTTCTTAGAACTTGCCCTGGTTATCTACCTAAGGTGGTGTCATCTTTCCACCTTAACCAAGAGATTGTGGTTCCGGCATTTACCTCTCCTGGTTTGTACTCCACAGAGCGGTCTTTAGATGTGGTACGGGCTCTCCATATATATGTAGAAAGGACTGCCTCTATCAGGAGATCAGATTCTCTTTTTGTACTTTTTGGTTTTTGGGAACTTTGGGGTCAGCGGTTGACCGAAAGTAACCTCACCGCTGACCACAAAGTTCCCACCATTGGTTATAATGGAGCGCATAGGCGCTACATTGTAACACTGCCGTGTGCCGCCTGTCATACAGTACAGGAGCACACAGCCAATCAGGAGGGTGCCACAACATGGCGCTCCCTGATTGGCTGAAGAAACCCTCTTAGACATAAGTCAGAGGGGGTTTCTGGCATTCGGGGAAAGGGGTCCCATGTGAAAACATGGGGCCCCTTTCAGTGCGAGGTCGGGTGTCCGTTTTTTTATTTTGACAAGTACCTGGATTACAAATGGATTACAAGAAGAAGAGGCTTCTACACTGGAGTATGTGAGTATAATTTTTTCCACAGGTACACCATGGATTCTACATGGAGAAGAGGACCGACCCTCGTGTGAACATAAGGTAAGTATGTGTATATGGAGGTGTGTATGTATGTATTAAAGTTATACTTTCAAGGTGTGTGTCTTATGTTTTTATTGGGGTATTTTTTTAGTAGTAGTACTACAGGTACCAGCGGGCACGGTTTTCCTCCGCATGCTGGTACTTGTGGTTCTCCAAGTACCAGCTTGCGGGGGAGGCTTGCTGGGACTTGTACTACTGCTACTAAAAACAATATTCATTTTTTCACACAATGGCTATCAGCCTCCCATCCGCAGCCCTTGGATGGGGGGGACAGCCTCGGGCTTCACCCCTGGTCCTTGGGTGGCTGGAGGGGGGGGACCCCTTGATTGAAGGGGTCCCCACTCCTCCAGGGTACCCCGGCCAGGGGTGACTAGTTGGTCATGTAATGCCAGGGCCGCCGGGAGCTATATAAAAGTGTCCCCCGGCTGTGGCATTATGTATCTGGCTAGTGGAGCCCGGTGCTGGTTTCAGAAATACGGGGGACCCCTACGCTTTTTGTCCCCCGTATTTTTGGAACCAGGACCAGGCGCAGAGCCCGGTGCTGGTTGTTTAAATATGGGGGAACCTCTATAATTCCCCCCCCCCATATTTTGCAACCAGGACCGGCTCAAAGAGCCCGAGGCTGGTTTTGCTTAGGAGGGCGGACCCCACGCAATTTTTTTTCAAAAAATACACACTTTCCCATCCCCTTCCCACTGATAAACATGCACGGATCTCATGGATCCCTGCATGCCTATCCAAACACGGGATAAAAAAGCAGGTATGTTTTTTTTTTAGCACTTTTTCACGAATTGTATTTCTGCACGGCAGTGTTTGGCTGTTGTCGGCAGTGTTTGTGATTTGCACTTTTTAGTAAATTACCGATTTCTACCAAATTGCAGGCGTATTTGACCGATGGTGTATTGATTCGTGATTTTTTCCTAGGACTTCCAAAATATTACGAATGCCCTCATCACTGCCGAGATTTTGGCTTAGTAAATTACCGAAATGACACTTTGAAGAAAAAACGGCATCTCGGTCAAAATCGGGACCTTAGTAAATATACCCCAGGGAATCTACCCATGTCTGTTCCTATGTCGCAGGGACCGTCAGAGTCTCAAAACGCCCACTATCCAAAATAATAGACACTGATACCGACACGGAGTCTGACTCCAGTGTCGACTACGATAATGCAAAGTACAGCCAAAATTGTCCGCAAAGTATTCAATATATGATTATTGTAATAAAAGATGTTTTGCATATCACTGATGACTCATCTCTCCCTGACACGAGGGTACACATGTTTAAGGGGAAGAAAGCTGAGGTAAATTTCCCTCCTCTCATGAAGAAAAAGAGCGTGAATCTCCAGACAAGAAACTGCAAATTCCCACAAAGAATTCTCAGGGAGTATCCTTTCCCTACTAGGGCCAGGATACGATGGGAATCTTCCCCTAGGGTGGATTGACACGTTTACCCAAAAGGTAGAGCTGACTTAACAGCTATCCTCAGGATCCTGCAGATAGCATGCAGTAAAAGTACTATGAAGTCCATTTACACACATTCTGGTACACTACTCAGACCGGCAATTGCGTCGGCCTGGGTGTGTAGTGCTGTAGCGGCATGGACGGATACCTTATCTGAGGAGATTGATACCCTAGATAAGGATACTATTTTATTGACCCTGGGGCATATAAAAGATGCTGTCCTATATATGAGAGATGCTCAAAGAGACATTAGTCTACTGGGTTCTAGAATAAACGCTATGTCGATTTCTGCCAGAAAAGTCCTATGGACACGGCAATGGACAGGTGATGCCGACTCAAAACGGCATATGGAGTTTTTACCTTACAGGGGTGAGGGATTGTTTGGGGAAGGTCTCTCGGACCTAGTCTCCACAGCTACAGCTGGAAAATCAAAATTTTTTGCCTTATATTCCCTCACAGCCTAAGAGAGCGCCGCATTATCAAATGCAGTCCTTTCGATCACAAAGAAACAAGAAAGTGCGAGGTGCGTCCTTTCTTGCCAGAGGTAGGGGCAGAGGAAAGAAGCTGCACAACACAGCTAGTTCCCAGGAACAGAAGTCCTCCCCAGCCTCTACAAAATCCACCGCATGACGCTGGGGCTCCACTGGCGGAGTCCGGCCCAGGGGGGCACGTCTTCGGATTTTCAGCCACATCTGGGTTCACTCCCAGGTGGATCCCTGGGCAATAGAAATTGTTTCTCAGGGTCACCAGCTGGAATTCGAAGAGGTGTCTCCTCGCCGATTTTTCAAATCGGCCCTACCAGCTTCTCCCCAAGAAAGGGATAGTGTTAAATGCAATACAAAAATTGTATCTTCAACAGGTGGTGGTCAAGGTTCCCCTCCTTCAACAGGAAAGGGGATATTACTCGACCATGGTTGTAGTCCCGAAACCGGACGGTTCGGTCGGACCCATTTTAAATTTAAAATCCCTGAACCTATACTTGAAAAGGTTCAAGTTCAAGATGGAATCGCTAAGAGCGGGGGGGATTTTATGGTGTCTCTGGACATAAAGGATGCATACCCTCATGTCCCCATTTATCCACCTCATCAGGCGTACCTCAGATTTGCGGTACAGGATTGTCGTTACCAATTTCAGACGTTGCCGTTTGGTCTCTCCACGGCCCCGAGAATTTTCACCAAGGTAATGGCGGAAAGGATGGTGCTCCTGCGCAAGCAAGGTGTCACAATTATCCCGTACTTGGACGATCTCCTCATAAAAGCGAGAGCAAGAGAGCAGTTGCTGAACAGCGTATCACTTTCACTGAAAGTGTTACAGCAACACGGCTGGATTCTCAATATCCCGAAGTCGCAGTTGGTTCCTACGACTCGTCTGTCTTTCTTGGGCATGATTCTGGACACGGACCAGAAGAGGGTTTATCTCCCGATAGAAAAGGCCCAGGAACTCATGACTCTTGTCAGGAACCTATTGAAACCAAAACAGGTGTCAGTGCATCACTGCACTCGAGTCCTGGGAAAGATGGTGGCTTCATACGAGGCCATTCCCTTAGGCAGGTTTCATGCGAGGACTTTCCAATGGGACCTCCTGGACAAGTGGTCCGGGTCACATTTACAGATTCATCTATTGATCACCCTGTCCCCCAGGGCCAGGGTATCACTACTGTGGTGGCTGCAGAGTGCTCACCTTCTCGAGGGCCGCAGATTCGGCATTCAGGACTGGATCCTGGTGACCACAGACGCAAGCCTCCGAAATTGAGGAGCAGTCACACAGGGAAGAAATTTCCAAGGTCTTTGGTCAAGTCAAGAGTCTTGTCTTCACATCAACGTCCTGGAACTAAGGGCCATATACAACGGCCTACGTCAAGCGGAGACCTTTCTTCGCGACTAACCGGTTCTGATCCAGTCAGACAACGTCACTGCAGTGGCTCATGTAAACCGCCAAGGCGGCACAAGGAGCAGTGTGGCGATGGCAGAAGCCACCAGAATTCTTCGCTGGGCGGAGAATCACGTAAGCGCACTGTCAGCAGTGTTCATTCCGGGAGTGGACAACTGGGAAGCAGACTTCCTCAGCAGACACGACCTACATCCGGGAGAGTGGGGACTTCATCAGGAAGTCTTCGCACAGATTACAAGTCGGTGGGAACTGCCACAGATAGACATGATGGCGTCCCGCCTCAACAAAAAAATACAGAGGTATTGCGCAATGTCAAGAGACCCTCAGGCAATAGTTGTAGATGCCCTAGTGACACCGTGGGTGTTCCAGTCGGTCTATGTGTTTCCTCCTCTTCCTCTCATACACAAGGTGTTGAGGATAATAAGAAAAAGAGGAGTGAGAATAATCCTCATTGTTCCAGATTGGCCACGGAGGACCTGGTATCCGGATCTGCAGGAAATGCTCACAGAAGATCCGTGGCCTCTTCCTTTAAGACAGGACCTGTTGTAGCAGGGGCCCTGTCTGTTCCAAGACTTACCACGGCTGCTTTTGACGGCATGGCGGTTGAACGCCGGATCCTAGCAGAGAAAGGCATTCCGGTTGAGGTCATCCCAACGCTGATAAAGGCTAGGAAGGACATAACGTCAAAACATTATCACCGTATATGGCGAAAGTATGTTTCTTGGTGTGAGGCCAGGAATGCTCCTGCGGAAGAATTCCATCTGGGCCGTTTCCTTCACTTCCTACAAACTGGAGTGAATTTGGGCCTAAAATTAGGCTCCATTAAGGTCCAGATTTCGGCCGTATCCATTTCTTTCAAAAATAATTCTCTCCCAGAAGTTCAGACTTTTGTAAAGGGAGTGCTGCATATTCAGCCTCCTTTTGTGCCTCTGGTGGCACCTTGGGACCTTAACGTGTTAAGTTTCCTAAAGTCACACTGGTTTGAACCACTTATAACGGTGGAGTTGAAATATCTCACGTGGAAGGTGGTCATGTTATTAGCCTTGGCTTCAGCTAGGCGAGTGTCGGAATTAGCGGCTTTGTCACTTAAAAGCCCCTATCTGGTTTTCCATATGGATAGAGCGGAATTGCGGATCCGTCCTCAATTCCTGCCAAAAGTGGTCTCATCTTTTCATATGAACCAACCTATTGTGGTGCCTGTGGCTACGCGTGACTTGGAGGATTCCGAGTTACTTGATGTAGTCAGGGCTTTGAAAATTTACGTGGCCAGAACGGCTAGAGTCAGAAAAACGAAACACTGTTTGTTCTGTATGCAGCCAACAAGATTGGTGCCCCTGCTTCAAGGCAGACTATTGCTCGCTGGATTTGTAACACGGTTCAGCAAGCGCATTCTACGGCTGGATTGCCGTTACCGAAATCGGTCAAGGCCCATTCCACTAGGAAAGTGGGCTCTTCTTGGGCGGCTGCCCGAGGGGTCTCGGCACTACAGCTGTGTCGAGCTGCTACTTGGTCGGGTTCAAACACCTTTGCAAAATTCTATAAGTTTGATACCCTGGCTGAGGAGGACCTCATGTTTGCTCAATCGGTGCTGCAGAGTCATCTGCACTCTCCCGCCCGTTTGGGAGCTTTGGTATAATCCCCATGGTCCTCACGGAGTCCCCAGCATCCTCTAGGACGTTATAGAAAATAAGATTTTAAACCTACCGGTAAATCTTTTTCTCGTAGTCCGTAGAGGATGCTGGGCGCCCGTCCCAAGTGCGGACAACTTCTGCAATACTTGTATATAGTTATTGCTTCAATAAGGGTTATGTTATAGTTGCATCGATCCTGAACTGATGCTATGTTGTTTTTTCATACTGTTAACTGGGTAGTTATCACAAATTATACGGTGTGATTGGTGTGGCTAATATGAATCTTGCCCTAGATTAACAAAATCCTTTCCTCGTACTGTCCGTCTCCTCTGGGCACAGTTTCTCTAACTGAGGTCTGGAGGAGGGGCATAGAGGCAGAAGCCAGTGCACACCCAGATCTAAAGTCTTTCTTAAAGTGCCCATGTCTCCTGCGGAGCCCGTCTATCCCCATGGTCCTTACGGAGTCCCCAACATCCTCTACGGACTACGAGAAAAAGATTTACCGGTAGGTTTAAAATCTTATTTTTTACTATATGATTATTACTTAGCATCACAAATCAGCACTGACTTGAGCCATACTTGCCATCATCTGTGGTGAAACACCTTTCTTATTAATTAACTAGCTCACCACCAAAGTGCAGTGGGAAAGGGATATCAGTGACTATTCCTATATTGCTACTGGCTAACCAGCTGCATACCACTGTGGGCTTAGTTGTAGGATGGCGCTGATCCCTCTGGTCTACCTGAATGATGCACATCCTGGATTGGCATACATTTATCTATTTTTGAGCCACTTTAGGGAGCTCAAGCACTCTCTACACGGCCGGCTGTCCCATCCCAATACTGCGCAGTTTGCCATCCCCGTTTTCATAGTTAGTTGTAACATGGTATCATCACCAGGCTTCTTCACAGCACCTGAAACCTATTACAGTATGTGCATCTAGGCTGTGTATAACTGCTGCAGAACCCCTTTGCTGGTTGCTTTGGCTAAATCCTCCTCGCTGCTTAATTTGGGACTGCTCGGTACATGACAGATTACTGAGACAGGACTCTATGGGCAACAGTGAAAGGGTGAGTTTTAATCTGTTCACCATATTAATTCAGCAGGGACAGATGTTTATTGCTTATAATAACCCTCTTCCAGCCTGATCCCCTTATCAATGACAGAAGGTGTACTCACCCCACTGTCCATAGTAAGTAAGAGTAAGAATCAAAGGTAATGTCAGATTTGGGTTATCTTATTTTAAGAATTGGGGTTGGAAATGTAGCAGCCAAACACTGCTTAGACATACAGTACCATAATCATCCTTCTTCCTGGGGTTATAGACACCCTGCTGGGATAGCTCGGGTGTAGGAAAGCAGCATCTTATCTCGTCAGATCACTCCTCCCCTTTCCAGACCTGTACGAATTCAAAGATAGGGCCTAACTCACCTGATTGCTGGGCTTCTAATTTTGCTGTCCTGCGATTAGATAGTGGCCACCCAAGGTTAGTGTAAATTCGCCTGTGCAAGTGTGCGATCGCATGTGTACGTCGTGCTACAAATATCCCTCAGTCAGCGGACAGCTGCAAATCCGTTCACACCTCACTCACCATAGAATGTTTTTACCGCTGTGCAGACTGTGCACAGCCCAGGACTTACTCCTACAGTGCGATGAGAACAGGCTGATCGGGTCCGGAGCTGACGTCACATACCGTCCCTGAAAATGCCTGGGAACGCCTGCGTTTTCCCTGACACTCCCAGAAAACGGTCAGTTACCAGCCACAAAAGGCCTCTTCCTGTCAATCAGCATGTGAATGACTGTGCGATTAGAATTTTTCGCACCAGCTTGTCGCTGTTCAGTGATGCCTGTTGTTGTTTGGCGACGCACGTGCGCATTTGCGGTGCATGCGCAGTCTATCGATAATCGCCTGCTGTTCGAAAACGCACAGCAGCGATCAGGTCTGAATCGGACCCATTATCTTTACACATACAAATTTACATTCTTACACTTGGGCACACACAAATATGCAGGAAGCAGAGGTGCGATTGGACCACCCACACACTGAATACATCAAAAACATGTAAAAGGGGTAGGCTTTTGATGTACAAAAATTTAAAATATTTTATAAACACTTTAATTCTTTTATCATTTTTTCTCTCTTACGTCCTAGAGGATGCTGGGGACTCCGTAAGGACCATGGGGTATAGCCAGGCTCCGCAGGAGACATGGGCACTACATAGAACTTTTAGTATGGGTGTGCACTGGCTCCTCCCTCTACTCCCCTCCTCCAGACCTCAGTTAGATCCTGTGCCCAGAGGAGATAGGGTGCATTACAGGGAGCTCTCCTGAGTTTCTCTGATTAAAGAATTTGTTAGGTTTTTTATTTTCAGGGAGCACTGCTGGCAACAGGCTCCCTGCATCGTGGGACTGAGGAGAGAGAAGCACACCTACTTAAGTGATAGGCTCTGCTTTTAGGCTACTGGACACCATTAGCTCCAGAGGGAGTCGGAACGCAGGTCTCACCCCGCAGTTCGTCCCAGAGCCGCGCCGCCATCCTCCTCGCAGAGCCGGAAGATAGAAGCCGGGTGAGTATAAGAAGAAAAGAAGACTTCAAGGCGGCAGAAGACTTCAGATCTTCACTGAAGTAAGCCCCCCCTGCGCGCCATTGCTCCCACACACAACACACAAGGCACTGATGGGTGCAGGGGGGGCACCCTGAGCAGCAATAAACCTCTAGGGCTGGCAGACATACATATATAGGCTACAGAGGCAATATATATCATAACGCCAGTATTGTAAAAATGAGCGGGACCAAAGCCCGCCGGTGAGGGGGCGGAGCTTGGTCCCTCAGCACGGAAAGCGCCATTTTCTCCACAGCATGGAGCTGGCTCCCCGAGCTCTCCCCTGCTGAAGACACAGGGCAAAACAGAGGGGGGGGGGGGGGGGCACTTATGAGCAGCAGTGAGTGTATGTAATGTGATTTATATATATATTTATATAAAGCGCTGCTTTATCTGGGAAGTCTATTTCCGGTGTCAGTGGCGCTGGGTGTGTGCTGGCATACTCTCTCTCTGTCTCTCCAAAGGGCCTTATTGGGGATCTGTCTCCATAAAAATATCCCTGTGTGTGTGGGGTTGTGTCGGTACGTGTGTGTCGGCATGTCTGAAGCGGAAGGCTCATCTAAGGGGGAGGTGGAGCGGATGATTGTGGTGATTGGACATGTGGAATGTTTTAAATGCAGATGTAAATTCATTACATAAGAGATTGGACAAAGCAGAGTCCAAGGAGGTGACTGTGTCACAGGGCCCTTCAGGGTCTCAAAAACGTCCCCTGTCCCAAATAGTAGACACTGATACCGACACGGATTCTGACTCCATTGTCGACTATGATGATGCAAGGTTACACCCAAGGGTGGCAAAAAGTAGTCATTATTTGATTATTGCAATAAAAGATGTTTCTCTGACGTCCTAGTGGATGCTGGGAACTCCGTAAGGACCATGGGGAATAGCGGCTCCGCAGGAGACTGGGCACAACTAAGAAAGATTTAGGACTACCTGGTGTGCACTGGCTCCTCCCTCTATGCCCCTCCTCCAGACCTCAGTTAGAATTTTGTGCCCGGCCGAGCTGGATGCACACTAGGGGCTCTCCTGAGCTCCCAGGTGCCCTGGGCTGCAATATGAGTACCTTGCTTGCAAATACCACATAATATAGTCATAAAGACTATATATGTGTAAAATACCCCTGCCAAATATACATTTAAAAAAGCGGGAGAAGTCCGCCGGAAAAGGGGCGGGGCTATCTCCCTCAGCACACTGGCGCCATTTTCCCTCACAGCTCCGCTGGAAGGACGCTCCCAAGGCTCTCCCCTGCAGTTTCCAGACTACATAGGGTACAAAAGAGAGGGGGGGCACTAAATTTAGGCGCATATAATATATATATAGCTGCTATAGGGAAAAATCACTTGTGTAGTGTGTATTCCTGCATTATATAGCGCTCTGGTGTGTGCTGGCATACTCTCTCTCTGTCTCCCCAAAGGACTTTGTGGGGTCCTGTCCTCGTTCTGAGCATTCCCTGTGTGTGTGCGGTGTGTCGGTACGGCTGTGTCGACATGTTTGATGAGGAGGCTTATGTGGAGGCGGAGCAGGGGCCGATAAATGTGATGTCACCCCCTGCGGGGTCGACACCTGAATGGATGGACATGTGGAAGGAATTACGTGACAGTGTCAACTCCTTACATAAAAGGTTTGACGACATAGCAGATGTGGGACAGCCGGCTTCTCAGCTCGTGCCTGCCCAGGCGTCTCAAAAGCCATCAGGGGCTCTAAAACGCCCGCTACCTCAGATGGCAGACACAGATGTCGACACGGATACTGACTCCAGTGTCGACGATGATGAGACTAGTGTACATTCCAATAGAGCCACCCGTTACATGATTACGGCAATGAAAAATGTGTTGCACATTTCTGATATTACCCCAGGTACCACAAAAAAGGGTATTATGTTTGGGGAGAAAAAACTACCAGTGGTTATTCCCCCTTCGGATGAATTAAATGAAGTATGTAAAGAAGCGTGGGCTTCCCCCGATAAGAAACTGGTAATTTCTAAAAAGTTACTAATGGCGTACCCTTTCCCGCCAGAGGATAGGTCACGTTGGGAGACATCCCCTAGGGTGGATAAAGCGCTCACACGCCTGTCAAAGACGGTGGTACTACCGTCTCCGGACACGGCCGCCCTAAAGGAACCTGCTGATAGGAAGCAGGAGGCTATCCTGAAGTCTGTATATACACAGTTTACACACTCAGGAATTATACTGAGACCGGCTATTGCTTCAGCATGGATGTGCAGTGCTGCAGCTGCGTGGTCAGATTCCCTGTCGGAAAACATTGATACCCTAGACAGGGACACTATATTGCTAACCGTAGAGCATATTAAAGATGCTGTCTCATACATGAGAGATGCACAGAGGGATATTTGCCGGCTGGCATCTAAAATAAACGCAATGTCCATTTCTGCCAGGAGAGGATTGTGGACTCGGCAGTGGACAGGAGATGCAGATTCTAAAAGGCACATGGAAGTTTTGCCTTACAAGGGTGAGGAGTTGTTTGGGGATGGTCTCTCGGACCTCGTTTCCACAGCGACAGCTGGGAAGTCTGCATTTTTACCCCATGTTCCCTCACAGCCAAAGAAAGCACCGTATTATCAGGTACAGTCCTTTCGGCCCCAGAAAGGCAAGCGGGTTAGAGGTGCGTCCTTTCTGCCCAGAGGCAGAGGTAGAGGGAAAAAGCTGCAACATACAGCCAGTTCCCAGGAACAAAAGTCCTCCCCCGCTTCCTCTAAGTCCACCGCATGACGCTGGGGCTCCACAGCCGGAGCCAGGTACGGTGGGGGCCCGTCTCAAGAACTTCAGCGACCGGTGGGCTCGCTCACGGGTGGATCCCTGGATTCTACAAGTAGTATCTCAGGGGTACAAGCTGGAATTCGAGACGTCTCCCCCTCGCCGTTTCCTCAAATCTGCCTTGCCGACAGCTCCCCCGGACAGGGAGGCAGTGCTGGAGGCGATTCACAAGCTGTATTCTCAGCAGGTGATAATCAAGGTACCCCTCCTTCAACAAGGACGGGGTTACTATTCCACAATGTTTGTGGTACCGAAACCGGACGGTTCGGTGAGACCCATTTTAAATTTAAAATCTTTGAACACTTATATAAGAAGGTTCAAGTTCAAGATGGAATCGCTCAGAGCGGTGATTGCAAGCCTGGACGAAGGGGATTACATGGTGTCACTGGACATCAAGGATGCTTACCTGCATGTCCCCATTTACCCTCCTCACCAGGAGTACCTCAGATTTGTGGTACAGGACTGTCATTACCAATTCCAGACGTTGCCGTTTGGTCTGTCCACGGCACCGAGGGTATTTACCAAGGTAATGGCCGAAATGATGATACTCCTTCGGAAAAGGGAGTTTTAATTATCCCGTACTTGGACGATCTCCTTATAAAGGCGAGGTCCAGGGAACAGTTGTTGATCGGAGTAGCACTAGCTCGGGAAGTGCTACAACAGCACGGCTGGATCCTGAATATTCCAAAGTCGCAGCTGGTTCCTACAACGCGTCTACTGTTCCTGGGGATGGTTCTGGACACAGAACAGAAAAAAGTGTTTCTCCCGGAGGAGAAGGCCAAGGAGTTATCGTCTCTAGTCAGAGACCTCCTAAAACCAAAACAGGTGTCGGTGAACCACTGCACGCGAGTCCTGGGAAAGATGGTGGCTTCTTACGAAGCAATTCCATTCGGAAGGTTCCATGCAAGGATCTTTCAGTGGGATCTGTTGGACAAGTGGTCCGGGTCGCATCTTCAGATGCATCGGCTGATAACCCTGTCTCCAAGGGCCAGGGTGTCGCTACTGTGGTGGCTGCAGAGTGCTCATCTTCTAGAGGGCCGCAGATTCGGCATACAGGACTGGATCCTGGTGACCACGGATGCCAGCCTTCGAGGTTGGGGGGCAGTCACACAGGGAAGAAACTTCCAAGGACTATGGACAAGTCAGGAGACTTCCCTACACATAAATATTCTGGAACTAAGGGCCATTTACAATGCCCTAAGTCAGGCAAGACCCCTGCTTCAACACCAGCCGGTGCTGATACAGTCAGACAACATCACGGCGGTCGCCCATGTAAATCGTCAGGGCGGCACAAGAAGCAGGATGGCGATGGCAGAAGCCACAAGGATTCTCCGATGGGCGGAAAATCATGTGTTAGCACTGTCAGCAGTGTTCATTCCGGGAGTGGACAACTGGGAAGCAGACTTCCTCAGCAGGCACGACCTCCACCCGGGAGAGTGGGGATTTCATCCAGAAGTCTTCCAAATGATTGTACACCGTTGGGAAAGGCCACAGGTGGACATGATGGCGTCCCGCCTCAACAAAAAGCTAAAAAGATATTGCGCCAGGTCAAGGGACCCTCAGGCGATAGCTGTGGACGCTCTAGTTACACCGTGGGTGTACCAGTCGGTTTATGTGTTCCCTCCTCTGCCTCTCATACCCAAGGTACTGAGAATAATAAGAAGGAGAGGAGTAAGAACTATACTTGTGGTTCCGGATTGGCCAAGAAGAGCTTGGTACCCAGAACTTCAAGAAATGATCTCAGAGGACCCATGGCCTCTGCCGCTCAGACAGGACCTGCTGCAGCAGGGACCCTGTCTGTTCCAAGACTTACCGCGACTGCGTTTGACGGCATGGCGGTTGAACGCCGGATCCTGAAGGAAAAGGGCATTCCGGAGGAAGTCATCCCTACGCTGATTAAAGCTAGGAAGGAGGTGACCGCAAACCATTATCACCACATATGGCGAAAATATGTTGCGTGGTGTGAGGCCAGAAGGGCCCCAACGGAGGAATTTCAGCTGGGTCGATTTCTGCACTTCCTACAGTCAGGGATGACTATGGGCCTCAAATTAGGTTCCATTAAGGTCCAGATTTCGGCTCTGTCGATTTTCTTCCAAAAAGTGCTGGCTTCACTGCCTGAAGTTCAGACGTTTGTTAAAGGAGTGCTGCATATTCAGCCCCCTTTTGTGCCTCCAGTGGCACCTTGGGATCTCAACGTGGTGTTGGATTTCCTTAAGTCACATTGGTTTGAGCCACTTAAAACCGTGGAACTAAAATATCTCACGTGGAAAGTGGTCATGCTGTTGGCCTTGGCTTCGGCCAGGCGTGTGTCAGAATTGGCGGCTTTGTCATGTAAAAGCCCTTATCTGATTTTCCATATGGATAGGGCAGAATTGAGGACTCGTCCCCAATTTCTTCCTAAGGTGGTATCTGCTTTTCATTTGAACCAACCTATTGTGGTGCCTGCGGCTACTAAGGACTTGGAGGATTCCAAGTTGCTGGACGTAGTCAGGGCCCTGAAAATCTATGTTTCCAGGACGGCTGGAGTCAGGAAAACTGACTCGCTATTTATCCTGTATGCGCCCAACAAGCTGGGTGCTCCTGCTTCAAAGCAGTCTATTGCTCGCTGGATCTGTAGTACGATTCACCTTGCACATTCTGCGGCTGGACTGCCGCATCCTAAATCTGTAAAAGCCCATTCCACGAGGAAAGTGGGCTCTTCTTGGGCGGCTGCCCGAGGGGTCTCGGCTTTACAACTTTGCCGAGCTGCTACTTGGTCGGGTTCAAACACGTTTGCTAAGTTCTACAAGTTTGATACCCTGGCTGAGGAGGACCTTGCTTTTGCTCATTCGGTGCTGCAGAGTCATCCGCACTCTCCCGCCCGTTTGAGAGCTTTGGTATAATCCCCATGGTCCTTACGGAGTTCCCAGCATCCACTAGGACGTCAGAGAAAATAAGAATTTACTCACCGGTAATTCTATTTCTCGTAGTCCGTAGTGGATGCTGGGCGCCCATCCCAAGTGCGGATTGTCTGCAATACTTGTATATAGTTATTGCCTAACTAAAGGGCTATTGTTTAGAGCCATCTGTTGAGAGGCTCAGTTATTTTTCATACTGTTAACTGGGTATAGTATCACGAGTTATACGGTGTGATTGGTGTGGCTGGTATGAGTCTTACCCGGGATTCCAAAATCCTTTCCTTATTGTGTCAGCTCTTCCGGGCACAGTATCCTAACTGAGGTCTGGAGGAGGGGCATAGAGGGAGGAGCCAGTGCACACCAGGTAGTCCTAAATCTTTCTTAGTTGTGCCCAGTCTCCTGCGGAGCCGCTATTCCCCATGGTCCTTACGGAGTTCCCAGCATCCACTACCGACTACGAGAAATAGAATTACCGGTGAGTAAATTCTTATTTTTGCATATCACAGATGACTCCTCTGTCCCTGACACGAGGGTACGCAGGTTTAAGGTAAAGAAACCTGAGGTAACGTTTTCCCCATATTATTTGAAAAAGCTGGGAAAACTCTAGACAAAAAAACCTGCAGTTTCCCAAAAGAATTATTATGGCGTATCCTTTCCCCTCAAAGATCAGGTTACGGTGGGAATCATCACCCACAGTCGACAAGGCCTTAACACGCTTGTCCAAAAAGGTGGCCCTACCGTCCCCGGACACGGCGACACCAAAAGGTCCTGCGGATCGCAGGCAGGAAACTACCTTAAAATCAATTTATACACATACGGGGGCTTTGCTCGGACCGGCAATAGCATCGGCTTGGGTTTGTAGCGCGGTAACAGCTTGGACAGATGCCTTGTCAGCTGATATTGATGCCCTAGATAGGGATACCATTTTATTGACCTTAGGTCACATCAAAGACGCAGTCTTATATATGCTGTGGACCCGCCAATGGACGGGTGATGCCGACTCAAGGAGGCATATGGAAATGTTGCCTTACAAGGGTGAGCTTTTAATTTGGGAAGGTCTCGCGGACCTGTTTTCATCAGCTACCGCGGGTAAATCTACCTTTTTTGCCTTATGTTTCCCCACAGCAAAAGAAAACGCCGCAGTATCAGATGCAATCCTCTCGGTCGCATAAGTCCAGAAGAGGTCGGGGCTCTTCCTTCCTCGCTAGAGGTAAGGGTAGACGGAAAAAGAATGCCTGCTACGGCCAGTTCCCAGGAACAGAAGTCCTCCCCGGCTTCTACAAAATCCACCGCATGACACTGGGGCTCCACTAAGGGAGTCCGCTCCGGTGGGGGCACGTCTTAGACTCTATAGCCACGTCTGGGTTCAGTCGGATGTGGGTCCTTGGGCGATGGAAATCGCGTCCCATGGTTACAAGCTGGAATTCAAAGACGTGCCTCCCCGCCGATTCTTCAAATCGGCTTTACCAAGGTATTCCCCAGAGTGGGAGATAGTGTGGGCTGCAATTCGAAAGCTGTGTCTATCAAGTATTTATCAGGGTTCCCTTAATGCAGCAAGGAAAAGGGTACTATTCAACCCTATTTGGGGCAACCGAAACCGGATGGCTCGGTCAGACCCATTCTCAACTTAAAATCCCTGAACCGGTACTTAAAAGGGTTCAAGTTCAAGATGGAATCGATCGGGGCAGTGATCTACAGCCTGGAAGGGGGGGATTTTATGGTGTCATTAGACATAAAGGATGCATACCTTCATGTCCCCATTTATCCTCCTCATCAAGTGTTCCTGAGATTCGCTGTACAGGCCTGTCATTTCCAATTTCAGATGTTGCAGTTTGGGCTTTCGACGGCCCCAAGGGTTTTCACCAAGGTAATGGCGGAAGTGATGGTACTCCGGCGCAGGCAAGGAGTCACAATTATCCCGTACTTGGACGATCTCCTGATAGAAGCGAGATCAAAGGAACAGTTGCAGAAAAGCGTGTCGTTCTCCCTGAGAGTGCTGCAGCAACATGGCTGGATTCTAAGTCTACCAAAGTCACAGTTGGTTTCAACAACTCGGCTGTCTTTCTTAGGCATGATTCTGGACACAGAACAGGAGAGGGTTTTTCTCCCAATGGAAAAAGCCCAGAAACTCCAGAACAGGGTCAGAGACCTGTTGAAAAAAAAAAAAAAAGAGTGTCAGTCCATCAATGCACTCGAGTACTGGAGAAAATGGTGGCGACTTACGAGGCCATCCCCTTCGGCAGGTTTCAGGCGAGGACTTTTCAGTGGGACCTTCTGGACAAGTGGTCCGGGTCTCACATTCCGATACATAGGAAGA
The DNA here is from genome assembly GCF_028390025.1 of Pseudophryne corroboree. Lineage (NCBI taxonomy): Eukaryota > Metazoa > Chordata > Amphibia > Anura > Myobatrachidae > Pseudophryne > Pseudophryne corroboree. Next base: position 177,263,985 of record NC_086445.1, read on the forward strand.
TGACCCTGTCCCCCAGGGCCAGGGTGTCTCTCCTGGGGCGACTGCGGAGTGCTCATCTTCTAGAAGGTCGCAGGTTCGGCATTCAGGACTGAGTCCTGGTGACCACGGACGCGAGCCTCCGAGGATGGGGAGCAGTCACAAAAGGAAGGTATTTTCAGGGACGGTGGTCAAGCCAGGTGGCTTGCCTACACATATACATACTGGAATTAAGGGCCGGTTAAAAAGGACTACGACAGGCGGAGAAGCTTCTTCGCGACCTACCAGTTCTGATTCAATCAGACAACGTCACAGCGGTGGCTCATGTAAACCGCCAAGGCGGGACAAAGAGCAGAGTGGCAGTGGCGGAAGCCACCAGGATTCTGCGGTGGGCAGAAAATCACGTAAGCGCTCTGTCAGCAATATTCATTCCGGGAGTGGACGACTGGGAAGCATTCTTCCTCAGCAGACACGATCTACATCCAGGAGAGTGGGGACTTCTTCAAGAAGTTTTTTGCAGAGATAACAAGTTGTTGGGAGTTTCCTCAAATAGACATGATGGCATCACGCCTCAACAAGAAGCTTTGGAGGTATTGCGCCAGGTCAAGGGACCTTCAGGCAGTGGCGGTGGACGCCCTGGTGACACCATGGGTGTTTCAGTCGGTCTATGTGTTTCCTCCTCTTCCTTTCGTCTCAAAAATATTGGGAATCATTAGACGGAAAAGAGTACTGACAATATTCATTGTTCCAGATTGGCCTCGAAGGGCCTGGTATTCAGATCTTCAGGGGATGCCCACAGAAGATCCGTGCCTCTTCCTCTCAGAGAGGACCTGTTGCAGCAGGGGCCCTACTTGTTCCAAGACTTACCGCAGTTACGTTTGACGGCATGGCGGTTGAACACCGAATCCTAGCGGAGAAGGGTATTCCGGAAGAAGTCATTCCTACTCTGATAAAGGCTAGGAAGGAAGTGACGGTGAAACATTATCGCCATATCTGGAGGACGTTTGTATCTTGGTGTGAAGCCAAGAATGCTCCTACGGAAGGTTTCCACTTGGGGCCGTTTTCTCCACTTTCTACAGATAGGAGTGGATATGGGCCTAAAGTTAGGCTCCATTGAGGTACAGATTTCGGCCCTATCTATATTCTTCCAGAAGGAATTGGCTTCTCTCCCAGAAGTCCAAACTTTTGTAAGGGGAGTGCTACACATCCAGCCTCCTTTTGTGCCCCCGGTGGCACCATGGGACCTTAACGTAGTGTTACAGTTCCTTAAATCGCACTGGTTTGAGCCTTTTCAAACAGTTGAATTGAAATTTCTCACTTGGAAAGTGGTCATGTTAGTGGGCTTGGCATCTGCAAGACGGGTGTCCGAATTGGCGGCTTTGTCTCACAAGAGCCCCTATCTGATTTTCCAGGTGGATAGAGCGGAATGGAGGACTCGTCCTCAATTTCTACCTAAGGTGGTTTCGTCTTTTCACGTGAACCAACCTATTGGGGTGCCTGTGGCTACGGGGGACTTGGGGGACTCCAAGTCCCTGGAGGTAGTCAGGGCCTTAAAAATTTCTGTAGCCAGGACAGCTAGGGTTATGAAAACCGAGGTTCTGTTTATCCTGTATACAGCCAACAAAGTTGGCGCTCCTGCTTCTAAGCGGACTATTGCTCGCTGGATCTGTTACTCGATTCAGCAGGTTCATTATTCGGCTGGATTGCCGTTACCGAATTCGGCGGGGGCCCAATCCACTAGGAAGGTTGGCTCTTCTGGGGCGGCTGCCCGAGGCGTTTCAGCATTACAGCTTGCCGAGCAGCTACTTGGTCGGGTTCAAACACTTTTGCAATATTCTACAAGTTTGATACTCTGGCTGATGAGGACCTTGCGTTTGCTCAGCCGGTGCTGCAGGGTCATCCGCACTCTCCCGCCCGGTTGGGAGCTTTGGTATAAGCCCCATGGTCCTTACGGAGTCCCCAGCATCCTCTAGGACGTAAGAGAAAATAAGATTTTGAACCTACCGGTAAATCTTTTTCTCCTAGTCCGTAGAGGATGTTGGGCGCCCGTCCCAGTGTGGACTAAATCTGCAAGACTTGTATATAGTTGTTGCTCACATAAGGGTTATGTTACAGTTGGAATCGGTCTTTGACTGATACTGTTTTTTGTTCATACTTTTAACTGGTTGCGTATATACCAGGTTATATGGTGTGATTGGTGTGGGCTGGTATTAATCTTGCCCTTAGATTAACAAAATCCTTTCCTCATATTGTCCATCTCCTCTGGGCACAGTTCTCTAACTGAGGTCTGGAGGAGGGGCATAGAGGTAGGAGCCAGTGCACACCCATACTAAAAGTTCTTTGTAGTGCCCATGTCTCCTGCGGAGCCCGTCTATACCCCATGGTCCTTACGGAGTCCCCAGCATCCTCTACGGACTAGGAGAAAAAGATTTACCGGTAGGTTCAAAATCTTATTTTTTTTTACTGTTTTGGGTGGAATGTAACAAATTTTGCGTGACTGGTGATTGTAGAAATATACCAGCAAGTTCACCGTATTAATTGCCTGATGTAATACCCAGTGATTTGGAGGGTGACAAACCAAGCAGCTGGCAAAGTGTGGTAGGTAGAAAAACCCCTACTCTTTGCCAGAAAAAGATCTACAAATCTATAGCACGTACAAAATATAGAATCCACTCTCCTTTAGTTAAATACATGTGTAACCTAAACTGTGCTATAGTATAGCATGATTTCCAGCCTGATGACATATATGCTACAGAATTAGATTTCTTTAATATACTACTTTGCTAATGCTTACAATTGGCTTATTAAATAGTGTTAAAGTGATGATATACTGTTGAACATACTTTGTATTGGTGTTAGATGGTATCTCTGCTGTTACCTAGTGGTAGCCTATATCCCAGGATTTTACTGCTTGTTCCTTGTAAACATGGCAGACGCATGATAATGGAATAGCCCTGCTCCGTGCACCAGTGGGCAGCTCACTGTCCCTCTGTTTCAGGTAACAGTCCTAGCTCCAGTAGCGGAGCCTATTCTGGAGATACAGAGATGCTGACCTCAGTCTGCTGGGATGATGAGAAAGTGCGCAGGTCATTCATTAGGAAGGTAAGTGTAGGCTAAGTAAGACCTTTTCAGTATGAATGAGGGAAATACATGGGACAAGTGGGAACAAAGCGCTGAGTGGTGCAGACGTCACAGCTGATATGAGACAGAAAGACATTGTTCTTGTGGGGAGCACGAGATCAGTGGTGAGAATGGATTGTTTCTGCTCTTTGAAAACAGACTTTATGTTTCTCTTTCAGGTTTATTCAATCCTTTCGCTTCAGCTGTTGGTTACAGTGGCAATTGTGGCTCTGTTTACCTTCTCGTGAGTGTTACACAATGCTGATATAATGAGCACATATTTCATAACATGTATGATTCTGCTACTGCTGTAACTAATGCATATTGCATATCGGCAATACTGGTAACTGGGTGTGGATCAATAAATCAACACTGTTATGGTCGATAGTCATTGAGTCGACACCAGATGGTCGACAGGTTCAAAAAGTCGACAGGTTTAAAAGGTTGACATAACAATGGTCGACGCACAAATGGTCAAACACGTTTATTGGGGCCAAATCTTGTATACTGTATTTCATGTTATGCGGCCCCCATCTGTACAAACATGTGCGCTCCCCACACTTATGGCAATGTGGATCTATTTGCTCACCACAGGTTACTATGCCCAATAGATGTCCACATGGATAGTAAATGAAGCAAATGTTGAGAAGATGTAAAAAAAACCCCAAAACATGTGTCGACCATTTATTGCCATGTGGACTTTTTAAACGTGTCGACCTTAAGCACTGTCGATCTTTCATCTGTCAACCTTTTGTTCACCCGATGATCTTCAGGGGTGAGAGGTTCTTTAGACCCAGGCTCTATTGACCAAATTGACTCTATTGTACTGTACAGTATATCATGTATTACTCTAGTCTCTAGATAGAATTTGTGTTGCAAATGTATTATCCTTATTCCCACATACTGTATTTGGTATATTACTGTATAAAGCACATTCCCACTCACAGATATTACATCTGAATCATCTGTGACCAGGACATTTTTGATGGACAAACCCTGTGGGCCTATATTATGAATAAGGACACTTGATAAACCTAGATTTTGTAATTCTTTACCTAGCTTGCACATTGTTGTTATGTTATGATCCATGATGTAAATCCTACTCATGTATCTTACCCAATTGGGTTTCATGTAGGAAAGATGAAGGTCATTTTTCCCTTTAGGGGTATATTGAATTAGTGCTGAATCTTCTGACAGTCAGAAATTCGTCACTAATTCAACCTCAGTGTATTCAGTAGTGGGGGTTTTCGCCCGGTTTTGAATCCATTTTTGCCCATCCCTTTTTGTGTTTGTTTCTCTAGCATCCATAAGGGATATTGGGGAATCTAATACGATGGGGTATAGATGGGGTCGAAAGGAGCCGGTGCACTTTAAATTTCTTTACTGGGTGTGCTGGCTCCTCCCCTCTATGCTCCCTCCCACAGGCAGTTTAGAAAAAAGTCCCCTCAGGAGAGGATGCACATCTCTGAGCTCCAGAGAGTTTTCTTCATTTTCTTTTTAATGCTTGTTATTTTCGATATGCTGTTTGGGCAACAGCATACCTGCACCGTGGGAGATAGGGTGGGTGTGGTCACCGGCCTTGCGAGGTGCAGAGCTGCTTCCCCCGCTGCAGGACCACCGTCCTGAGGGGTTGTTGTTCAGCGGGGCACTGCGCCTTGGCTGTCACAATCGCAGCACGCTGCACACCCCTAACACTGCCTGAAGGTGACGTCTGTGGTGAATACAAACCAGGGGCCCTGCTAGGGGCGGCTGAACGCGGGCGCAGTGCACAGGACCCTCCTTGAAGGGGTCCTGCTAGGGTCCCCTGTATAGACTGGCTGATAATCGCTTGAACTAGCACTTGTGTTACGTTTTTGAGCAAACGGGAGACATTGCCAGTATAAATAATCATTATAGCTCCGGCGCCGTTGGAGGGGGCGGAGCTACGTCATAGCATGACCAGCTGCATTTTGGCACTTTCCTCTGCTTAATGCAGCCACAGACAGCACACACAGCACTTCCTGCCTTACAAGCCACACTGGAACACTGGTACAGGCTGTAGCAAAGGGGGAGAGCCGCTATGGTACACTTTCTGGGTCCTCTACAGGACAGACATTATTAGTGTTTACTGTGTTCTAGTTAGCTGTCAGCCTCACTGGGGCTGTACGGCTAGGGGTGTGCTGGTGTCCTTCTCTCTGTGTGTCTCCTCTCACATACAGTAAGAGCAGGCTTGAGATATATTACTGTCTGTGTGTATGTTTATGTTATTGTACTTACTGTGAAACATGGGTAAACACAAGCTGTGCAGTGTATGTCACATTAAATTATCTCCAGTATCATCTGATTCTGTTTCTTGTGAACAATGCAGCCAATCTTCACGAATCCGTGAAGGGGCTGGAGGAGAGGGTCCAGGGCCCGTATGGCTAGGGTCTCTGAAAAATATGATGTCTGATATTTCATCCCAGCTCACTGCTAATGTTCAAAAAACTCATCTACTACAACAGGCTGTTGCAGATTTAGCTGCTAGGGCAGATGTTACACAGCCCCCCTCCTCCTCTCATGCAGGACCACAAAAGCGTGGCTTGCCTTCTCTACTATCTGACACAGATGAGGATAAATAGGAGGATGGGGAGGACTTGGACCCCGTTAGTGGGGATACCGATTCTGCTCAAGGTATTGAACCCCTAATTCTGGCTATACGGGACGTGTTAAAGCTCCCTCTAGAGGACACTGCGTACAGAAGTCGTTTTTCTTTACACAAAACAAGCCTAATGTCACTTTCCCTGATTCTGCAGAGTTAGATGACCTATTCAAGTTGGCCTGGAAAAATCCAGACAGAAAATTCCAAGTGTCCAAAAAGTTTTTCCGCACTTTCTCATTTGCTCCTGAAGTTAGGAACTTTTGGGAGGAACCCCCGGGGGTTGATGTATCAGTCTCTCAACTGTCCAAAAAGGCGGTGATGCCTGCCCCGGGCTCCTTTACTATAAAGGATAAGAAAATAGAAGCTACACTCAAATCTGTTTACATGGCAGCAGGTGTATCGCAACGGATGGTCATTGCGGGTTGCTGGATAACCCATGCCATTCATTCATGGGCCACTCAAATTCAGGGGGGCCTCTCCGGGGCTATGCCCCTGGTCACTATGGTGACCCTCCTAAAGCACATTTAGGACACTACACACGTCCTCTGTGATTCCCTACAGGAGATTGGGAATATTAATGCTAGGACCTCTGCCATGGCAGTATCGGCGCGCCGGGCCTTGTGGTTGCGTCAGTGGATAGCGGACGCGGAATCCAAACGCAGTGTGAAATCCCTCCCCTTTTCAGGGGAATGGCTCTTTGGGGTTGAATTAGATACGTGGATTTCCAAAGTTACGGCTGGAAAATCCACGTTTCTCCCCTCTGGGGCCCCACCGGCGAGACGCTCCTACCCGGGGCCGTCTGTACAGTTTCTTTTGGTCTCACAGATTTCGATCTAAGGCCAGAGGTGCCTCCAATGCGACTAGAGGCACCAGAGGTAAGTCAAGAAAGCCTGCAAGCACCAGCTCTCAGGGACAGACCACCATTTCTGCTTCCACTAAGGCCTCAGCATGACGGTGCCCACCCACCCCGAGGGGATCTCAAGGTGGTAGCTCGACTGCGTCACTTCAGCCGCGTCTGGGAGGCTTCCTGCCAGGATACCTGGGTCAGGGATCTCGTCTCTCAAGGCTACAAGCTGGAGTTCGACAGTGCTCTTCCCCAACGATTTTTCAAATCAAGCTTACCAGCTTTGGAAGATACTGTATGCAGGTTACGTTGCAACAGGCCATCCTAAAGTTGGTCCAGTCCCATGTCATTGTTCCAATACCACAATGAAGCAAGGGTTATTACTCCAACCTGTTTGTGGTTCCGAAACCGGAAGGTTCGGTAATACCCATTTTGAATCTAAAGTCCATGAATCCTTACCTGAAGGTGTTCAAGTTCAAGATGGAATCCTTGCGAGCAGTGTTTGCGGGCCTGGAAGAACAGGAATTCATGGTTTCCTTGGATATCAAGGACGCCTACCTCCATATTCCGATTTGGCCACCTCATCAGGCATACCTGAGGTTTACCCTGCTGGACGATCATTACCAATTCCAGGCACTGTCCTTCGGCCTGTCCACAGCTCCGAGGGTGTTCACAAAGGTGATGGCTGGTCCAGGGAGTCAGTATTGTCCCTTACCTGAATAATCTTCTGATCAAAGCAAGATCCAGGGAGCTTTTGTTGCTCCATATCGACCGCACTATCCAACTTCTGTCACGCCATGGGTGGATCTTCAACTTACAGAAATCCCACCTGGAGCCGACTCAGCGGCTCCTGTTCCTGGGGATGTTGCTGGATACTGTGGCCCAGAAGGTGTTCCTACCAGAGGACAAGGTGAGAACACTTCAGGAGATTGTCCGCATGGTACTTGACCTACTCGTGTGTCCATCCATCTTTGCATAAGATTGTTGGTAAAGATGGTCGCCTCATACGAGGTGATCCAATATGGGAGGTTCCATGCCAGGACTTTTAAGCTGGATATCCTGAGCAAATGGTCCGGATCACATCTTCAATTGCACCGGATGATATGGATGTCGCCTCAGGCCAGGATTTTCCTCCTCTGGTGGCTGCAATCCTATAATCTCCTGGAAGGACGGAGTTTCGGAATTCAGGATTGGATCCTTCTCACAATGGATGCGAGTCTGAGAGGATAGGGAGCTGTCACCCAAGGGGCGCAGTTCCAGGGCAGGTGGTCAGCCCACGAAGCCCTCCTTCCGATCAACATTCTGGAACTTCGGGTGATCTACAATGCTCTGCTTCAGGCCTCTCCTCTGCTCAAGGATCATACAATCCAAGTACAGTCGGACAACGCCACAGCAGTGGCGTACATCAATCGGCAAGGAGGAACAAAAAGCAGAGCCTGCATGCGAGAGGTGTCAAAAATACTCCTCTGGGCGGAAAGAAATGCTAGAGCAATGTCGGCAATCTTCATTCCGGGTGTGGACAACTGGGAAGCGGACTTCCTGAGTCGTCACTATCTCCAGCCGGGGGAGTGGGGTCTCCACCATCAGGTGTTCCAACAGATCAACCATCGGTGGGGCTGCCAGCAGATAGCCATGAAGGCTTCTCGTCTCAACAAGAAGCTTCACTGGTATTGCTCACGAACCAGGGGCCCTCAAGCGAGGGCAGTAGATGCACTGACGTTGCCTTGGCCTTACCGGCTGGTCTACCTGTTTCCTCCGATTCTGTTGCTCCCAAGGGTGCTCAAGCGCATCCGAAATCAGGGAGCCCAGGTAATTCTGATTGTCCCGGATTGGCCTTGGAGGGTGTGGTACGCGGATCTTCTGGACATGTCTGTTGAAGATTCTTGGCCTCTACCTCTCAGAAGATATCTTCTTCAATAAGGACCGTTCGTCTACCTGGACTTACGGTGACTTTGATGGCATAGAGGTTGAGTGGAACATCCTAGCTCACAAGGGCTTTTCCAAAAAGGTGATTGCTACCATGGTTCAGGCCAGGAAGCCTGTGACGTCAAAACACTATCATCATATCTGGAGAAGATATGTCTCTTGGTGCGAGGAATGCATGTATCCGCCTGCGGAGTTCCACTTGGGACGTTTCTTACGTTTCCTGCAGGCTGGTGTGGATAAAGGCTTTCGTCTGGGTTCCATTAAGGTCCAGATTTCAGCTCTCTTCATTTTCTTCCAGAAGAAATTGGCAGTGTTGCCAGAAGTTCAGACCTTCTTTCAGGGGGTACTCCACATACAACCTCCGTTTGTGCCGCCTACGGCACCCTGGGATTTGAATGTGCTGTTGGAATTTCTACAGTCCTCCTGGTTTGAGCCTCTGATGACGGTAGAAGACATGTAACTCATGTGGAAGACGGTGATGTTACTGGCCCTGGCTTCTGATCGACGTGTCTCAGAATTGGGGGTCTTATCGTGTAAAAGTCTGTACTTGGTCTTTTACGAGGACAGAGCGGAGCTCCGGACTAGACAGCAGTTCCCGCCGAAGGTTGTCTCCGCGTTTCACCTGAATCAACCTATTGTGGTTCCGTCCAGTTCTGATACTTCTGCTCCTCCAGAGGCATTGGATGCTGTGCGTGCCTTGAAAATCTATGTCAAGCGAACAGCTCGGATCAGAAAGACGGATTCCTTGTTCGTGCTCTATGAAGCGCAGAAAAAAAGGTTGTCCTGCTTTGAAGCAGTCCATTGCTCTTTGGATTAGGCTTACTATCCAACAGGCCTATGTGTCGGCAGCCTTACCTGTCTCTGAAGTCTCTGAAGGCCCACTCTACAAGATCAGTGGGCTCTTCCTGGGCAGCTGCCCGTGGAGTCTCTGCCTTGCAACTCTGCCGCTCTTCTACCTGGTCTGGGAAGAACACCTTTGTGAAGTTCTACAAATTTGATACCCTGGTCAAAGAGGATACCCAGTTTGGGCAAGCGGTGTTGCAGTAGTCTCCACACGTTTCCGCCCATTCTGGAAGCTTTGGGACATCCCCATCGTACTGGATTCCCCAATATCCCTTATGGATGCTAGAGTAAATAGGATTTGAATTACCTACCGTTAAATCCTTTTCTCATAGTCCATAAGGGATATTGGGCGCCCGCCGTAGTGCGTTGTCATTTCTGCAGGTTCTCTTTTATGTGGATACCTGTTCAGCTGTTGCTGTTGTTTCCAGCCGTTGCTGGTCATTGTATGTTAGTGGTGTGCTGGTTTATAAATCTCACCACTCTTTGTTGTTATGTTTCCTTCTCTCATATATGTCCTTTCTCCTTCAGGCACGTTTTTACCTATACCTGCCTGTATGCCCCATAGAGGGGAGGAGCCAGCACACCCAGTGAAGAAATTTAAAGTGCACTGGCTCCTTTGGACCCCATCTATACCCCATCGTACTAGATTCCCCAATATCCCTTTTGGACTACGAGAGAAGGATTTACCAGTAGGTAATTAAAATCCTAATTTGTTTTTTGTTGAATCAGCATGGGCGAAAATGGACCCAAAAACTGTCGAAAATGCCAGCAAATTCAACAAAACACGTGGATCGGCAGTGAATTCGCCAGTTCACATGGTTTTCGCCCGTGCGGATTTTTCAACCAGTCGAAAAAATAGCACGGGCATTGAATAGGTTGAATGTAAATTCAACCTAAAAACAATAGTTGAATACCCCCCTTAATAGTGCAGTCTGAGATGCAGCAGGACTATTGGGGGATTAGGATTTAAGGACTGAGCTCCTAATATATTGTGTCACCCTCACCACTATTTGCCTGGTTACACCTACAGCCATACCACACTGGCTATCTCCAATCTCGTCTGATCTTTGTAGCTATGCAGTGCTGAGCCTAGTTAGTACTTGGATGGGAGACTTCCTGGGAATACCAGGTGCTGTAGGTATTTGGCTATATTTTACTAATTTAATTTCCGGCTGACCAGCTATATTATTGACCCGGTTCTTGATGTATCATAGTAATTACTGGTCTGCAGTATGTTACAAATATATTGGCATTATAATTTTGCAGCTTCATTTGATTTTATGTAACACTGTCTACATTGTCTGAGCTCTCTCTGGTTTTTAAAGCATATTTAATAAATGCTATGTTTTAGATGGCTATTACAATATATATTTTTTGAAGGGAAAAATCATTAGTTAAGTGGTTAAACAATAATTTACTTCTAATGAGATATCTGTAGTTATTAATGCACAGGGATTGCCCACTAAATCACAGCAGGTAATTATTTTCAGTTTTGGAAATCTGCATTAAGTACATCCAGTGTCCCCTGCGCACTGGTTAACGGCCCTGGCTTGTTTCATGTACAGATGTGTCTTCATTCATTGCTGTAGTTGACCTCTCTCGGTGGCCAGGTACCGTGAGACTCTGCTAGCGGTAGACATCTTTTTGGCACAAATGCGTGCTGATTAATTTGCAACTGAGTCTCTGAGGGCCTGATTCAGATGTGGTTGTTCCTGCTGCTGCTGTCTTTTGCTGTTTGCAGTTATGATTATATGCTAATATGGGCAGAAGCTGACCTGAGCATAGGGATGCCCACTGCTATAGTATCATTTCCGTTCAACGGCTTATAATTGCTGATACATCAGTACCATCGTCACAAACCAGGTCATGTCGCAGTCTGAAGGCGTCTCTAGATGCACAGGCTGAGCTGCTCTCCAGGCACATAGAGAGCTCTCCAGTAGCAAGTATGATCGCAACTGCTAATTTATGCACGCCCAGAAAACGCCGTCTGAATGGCCATGACACGCCTGCATTTACCAGACCACTCTACATTCCCACCCCCAAACGCTGTCCTGTCACTATGCGACTAATTCCTCTGTGCGACTGCAATCATATTTCACTCACTGCGCGTGTGCGCTGCAGCTCAGGTGCATGTGCAGTAAGCTAACATTGTCTGATATGTGTACAATAGCCGCTTTGCAGCCACATCTGATGTAGGCCTGAATCTGTATACAAAGTGCGACGATGCAGCAGCCTTGGCTTTTTTTCTGTGCCAAGTTCTGTTGACTCAATCGCACACAAATAGACAAGTGCCACATATTAAATTAATCAGCACAGTCTCCTGATGCGCCCTAGTTGCATTGCATTGTGACTAAGGCGCATTTTTGGAAAAAAAGATGCCTGACGCTAACAGAGTTGCGCAAGAACGGTCAGCTCACTCGCGCCAGGCATCTCTTGCTGCATGGCGTATTGAGGCTAGACGTATGAGGACACATCTATATATACTCTTTTGCCAATACTGAAGAATTAAGTATAAACGGGATCTCATAGATTTTCTCATATTATATCTACAGTAGGTTCTATGGATCTAATAGTGCTTACATGCAGGAGACACCAGATACAGGACCTGGTGCACTGCCCTCTGCTGGAGAGATTTCCTCAGTTTTGCAGATGGATCCTGAGCACTTTTGCTCTGTGCATGCTCTGATGTCAGGCATGCAGAACTAAGGGGGTCATTCCGAGTTGATCGCTCACTAGCAGTTTTTAGCAGCCGTGCAAACTAATTGTCGCCGCCCACTGGGGAGTGTATTTTAGCTTTGCAGAATGCGAACGCTTGTGCAGCAGAGCGCCTACAAAATGGTTTTGTGCAAAACAAGAGTAGCCCTGTAGTTACTCTTCATTTACGTTGATTCTAACGACGGAGGGACGGCTTTTGACGTCACACATCCGCCCAGTGAATGCCCAGCCACGCCTACGTTTTTTCTGCCACGCATGCGTTTTTCTAAGCACTCCCTGAAAACGGCCAGTTGACACCCAGAAACGCCCACTTTCTGTCAATCTCCTTGCGGCCGGCTGTGCGATTGGAATCATCGCTAGAACCAGTGCATAACCACAATGGACTTTGTACCCGTACGACGTGCTTGTGCATTGCGGAGCATACGCAAGTGCATATTAACCGTTTCTTTCACTGATCGCTACGCAGCGAACAACGGCAACTCGGAATGACCCCCTAAAAGCACATTTGTGGCTGGAGGGGCATAACTGGGTGGTACTGGGGCGTTCGCACGTAGGCAAAGTTTAATGAGGGCATGTGGATAGAATTTGGGGCTATGATGTCTAGCTGTACGTTCTGTACATGTAAATACACCTGTTTTCAAACTAATCTTTTGCACCAGGAATAGTATTGGTGCCAGTGCTCACTGATATCAGCTATAAAATCGCGCGTACATATAGGGGGCGATTACAGAAGTGCGTACACCGCTACATACTGTACAGAGGAATACACATTTAAATCTGTGCCAGCATTGCTGGTGAAATTACGGCCAACTTGCACAAGGAAGTATCGCATGGCGTCCACTATGGGCCTGATTGAGAGCTGGCACCAGTGTTATCAGTCACACTTGTCAGCACCTTGTACTGTGAGAGGCAGCTCAGGTATCCCAGAGTAAGCTGTGGACACGGTCTCTAGCCAGGCACTTTAATATGCGTTTGTATTTCAGATTACATGTATGTTAATGTTACTTATCAAGTGTACATTCTAAGTGTGCAACATATGTACCTTGCACAGCACACATTTGGGCCTGATTCTGAGGTTGACACAGAAGCATATGGAGCAGCATCCATTGGCGGTCGCCCGTCTGCGACTTTATGCCAATGCAGCTACAAAGCCCTTCCTTTATGTACCCAAATGTGCAAGAACTGATACTCCCACTTTCAGCATCCGTGCACGCAGTAATACTGTAGGTGCATCCTTAGATGCCACTGTCGGTTACACTATGGCAGGTGTAGTTTCTATGTCTGACTATGGCTTTCTATGTCTGTGGCTGTGTTTGCAGCCACTCTCACTGACTCCATCTGAATTTGGGCTTCTATACATACGATATTCCGGCATATGGGATGCCGGCGGTCATATGATCGACGATGACACCCCAAACTAGAGAATCCCAACAGGGGTCGGGTAAGTATGTATACCCTGCCCCCCTAAACCGCCCATCCCACAGCCTAACCTTAACCCCCCCCCACACACTCTTTCCCACAGCCTAAGTCTAACCCTCCCCGGTGGTGCCTAAACCCCAATTCCCACAGCCTAAACTTCACCCCATCCGCACAGCCTAAACCTAACCCTCCCACCCCCGCAGCCTATTCCTAATTCTCCTCAGGGGTGGTACACAAAGCACTCCTCGGAGGTGCCAAATCCCCCCTCCCCGCAGCCTAACCCTCCCCCCTCAGCCTAAACCTAACCCTTCCCAGAGGTGCCTAAACCTAACCCCCAATTCCTGCAGCCTAAACATAACCTCCCCACCCCGCAGCCTGAACCTAACCCTCCCACCGCCGCAGCCTAAGCCTTCCCCCCGCAGCCGAACCCTCCCCCTGACACCTAACCCTAACCCTTTCCCCCGCAGCCTTACTTGTCAGCTCACGTCAGGCATCTCGCTGCGTGTCGTATTGAGGCTAGCTGTATGAGGACACATCTGCACTGCATTGACAGAGTAGATATTTTTAGAAATAAACATTAAGGAACATTTTATTTATCCGTTTTGAGCCACCAAACACTATAAATATAATTTGAGAGCTTTTCAGTGCAATAGCTTTTCTCTAACATTCTAATGTTGTTTTTCTTAAACTGGTCTATATTGTCATCTTCCCTTCCTCCCCCCAAAAATAAATTATTTCACTTTCTGAACAATGACCTCAACTGTTTACAATTAGTTTGTGCTTTGGGATTTGTGCTGCTACAGTTTGAGTCTCCCATATCCGAAAAATATGATATCAATTTTTTTTTAGCGCGACTAAGATAGTGACACCTTTGCTTTTAGATGGTTCAGTGTACACAAACTTTCATACACAAAATTATACACAAAATTTCATACACAAAATGATTAAACATATTGTATAGAATTACCTTCAGACTGTGTGTATATTTTATGTAGCCTTGGGAATCATCCCCAAGATATCTCATTATGGTATGCAAATATTCCAAATTACGGAAAAATCCCAAATCCAAAATACTCCTGGTCCTAAGCATTTTGAATATGGGAGACTCATCCTGTACTAATCAATGCTAGTGATTTTACATAGACAACACAAATTGTGTATATAGAGATAACACTGCTCTCCTATGTGCTTGTCTTCTAGTGACCCAGTGAAGGAATATGTCCAGGCAAACCCTGCCTTGTACTGGGCTTCTTAGTGAGTATGAACGTGTACAACCTCCATTGCGATGACACAGAAGTTCATGAATTAACATGGATTGTTGTATTTCAGTTTGAAAGGGAACATGTCGAGGATCACTGAGAGTTTTATCTGGCCTATAGATCATAGAAGAAAGGACGACCAATGCTCTCTCCCCATTAGGCCCAATAACATCAATTTACCGCTATTAATCTGTGCTCTTTGCTTTTGGATGTAGAGAAAAAGATACATTTCTGCAGCAGGGTACATTGTGTTCCACAGGGAAACATCGGGTGTAGAGTGGATCTTGATCCATAGGCACCAACAGTCTAAAGCTTTAGGCTGTCCCAGGGCCTCCTCTATAAACCCCGCCTCCAGGCATTGGAGCTCAGTTTCGAGTTGGTGCCTGCAGCAGCAGGTCATTTAACAGGGGGGCTGCACTGGGCAGCCCTGAAAAGCTTTCTAAAAAGACTTCAAGGGCCGCAGCGCTGATATGTCAGCTGCCGCTCCATCACTTCCCAAGCGGCATCGCATACTCCCGCAGCCTGTTCCCGGGTATTTGCGGCGGAGACGCCCTGGCTTTAGGCATACGGTCGCAGACGCTCTCCTGGTTCGTGTGTCTGCTATGGGGAGGAGGTAAGAGGGTCCCCCAGGTTTTACCCGCCATTAAATCGCGTTCCTGATGCGGTCTAAGGAGACAGACTGCGACGCTGGCGTGGACACTGTCACCGAGTAGGGACACCACTAGACCGCCAGGGCATAGGAGTACAGCTCGGGTGTACTAACGCCCATTTCTCTTACGTCCTGGAGGATACTGGGGTCCATTTAGCACCATGGGGTATAGATGGGTCCATCAGGAGCCATGGTACAGTTTAAGAATTTGATAGTGTGGGCTGGCTCCTCCCTCTATGCCCCTCCTACCTGACTCAGTTTAGAAAATGTGTCCGGAGGAGCCGGTCACGCTGAAGGAAGCTCCTGAAGAGTTTTCTGCATTTATTTTATATGTTTGTTATTTTCAGGCAGGGCTGGTTGGCAACAGTCTGCCTGCTTTGTGGGACTTAGGGGGGGAACGGCCCAACCTCTCAAAGGGTTAATGGTCCCGTTCCCCGCTGACAGGACACTGAACTCCTGTGGGAACTATTCGCAAGCCCCACCACGGCGAGCGTACATTCCCACACCATGCCGCCACCCCTAACAGAGCCAGAAGATTGAAGAGTGGTGAGTACTGAGCTGGCGTCCTGCTAGCGGGGCACCGGCCATTATGGCGGCATGAGGGTACGGAGACGCACAGCTTCTGAATGGGGCGGAATGCGTCTACGGACACAGTACACAACTGCGTCCCGGTACACTGTACACCGTACCCATACTGGCGCCACTGCCTTAAAACGGTTCTCTCCATTTTAAGCACCAGATTCCTCAGCCAGTATAAAAAAAGCGGGAAGACCGCACGCCATTGAAGGGGCGTGGCTTCACTATGAGAGGATCCAGCAGCTCACCAGCGCCATTTTCCCTCTGCAGTGGACACAGACGCTGACAGGACAGGGACACACAGCTCCTCCAGTGTGACTCCAGATTACCTCAGCGTTACCAGGGGGTCATAGCAGGGGGAAAGCGACTATTAGTGTACTAAGTTCCCTAACAGGGTACTTAGTCTGCGACCCGGATAAGCGATAAGGGCGTGGTGGTAGCTGGCTCCAAACAACTCTGTGTCTCCCTTAAGGGCTCTTTGTGGTTTAATTGTGCTTAACCTTTCATGTGTGTGTGTGTGTGTGTGTGTGTGTGTGTGTGTGTGTGTGTGCTATCACATTTACATTATGTCAGGCATAGAGTGTGTTTCTTGTACCGCAGAGTGTTCCTCTTCACCAGGGGGATCACTACTGGGTACTCAGGGTTCACAGGCTAGCGGGGCTGAACCGGAATGGGTTATTTCTCTTAAGGGAATGATATCAACTCATTCTACAAAATTGTCCCGCAATACTTAAAACAGACTGTGGATAAGTTTATGAACTGAGACTCAGTCCCCTCAATCCCCTCCCATCGGTCCGCAAAAGCGATCTCTGACCCATATTCTGCAGTCTGACTCTTACGCTGACTGGTCAGACATGGAGGAGGGGAAGTTGGACTCGGGGGGGGGGGGGGGGGGATGGGATGCAGCAGCTCTGTCACAGGGAATAGAGGCTCTTATAGAGGCTATCAGAGATGTTCTGCATATTCCTGATAAGATGTCAGAGGAGTGTGGGGAACCTTATTTTAATGTAAAAAAGAAGTCCTCAGTCACTTTTCGTGCGTCAAAGGAGTTGAATACCCTGTTTGAAGAACCATGGTCTACTCCTGATAAGAAGTTTCAGATCCCTAAAAGGTTGCTCTCATCTTTTCCATTTCCTCTGGAGGATAGGAAAAAATGGGAAAATCCACCGATAGTAGACGCATGAGTCTCTACACTGTCACGTAAAATTGTATTGCCTGTTCCTGGTGCAGCCTCCCTGAAAGACACGGCTGATCGTAAAATTGAGACCACAGTCAAATCATTGTACACAGCTGCTGGGGTGGCCCAAACACCTACTATTGCATGTGCGTGGATCACTAAAGCCATTGCTAAATAGTCAGGTAACCTAATTGAGGGGTAAGATTCCTTATCTAGGGGGGATGTTGTCTTACTCCTGCAGCATATACAGGACTCTGCAAACTTAATGGTGGAAGCCATAAAGGAAATAGGCGTACTTAACGCACGCACCACCGCTATGGCAGTTTCGGCACGCAGGGACTTCTGGCTATGCCAGTGGACTGCTGTCGCGGATTCCAGGAGAGGCATGGAAGGCCTACCATTCATAGGAGAGGCCTTGTTCAGAGATGAATTAGACAAATGGATCTCCACAGCTACTGCGGGTAAGTCTAAGTATCTTCCTTCCGCAGCCCCCCCAACCAAGAAGACTTATTAAGCTTCTAAGTTACAGTCCTTTCGGGACGGCCAAGTTCAAGGGCAAATCCAAAGGGGCTTCTACGTCCTCCAGCAGTGTAAGAGGTAAACAACGTAAACCAGCAACAGAAGAA
Source organism: Pseudophryne corroboree (assembly GCF_028390025.1). Classification (NCBI taxonomy): domain Eukaryota; kingdom Metazoa; phylum Chordata; class Amphibia; order Anura; family Myobatrachidae; genus Pseudophryne; species Pseudophryne corroboree. The sequence goes on from NC_086445.1 coordinate 177,281,735, forward strand.
CTCAGGCTCTGCTTCTTCAAAGACTTCAGCATGACGGTGGACCGCAATGCCTGGAATGCTGTCAGGTGGGAGCATGCCTACAATTCTTCAGTCAAATCTGGTCAAATTTGTGCCAGGATCCCAGGGTCATAAATCTTATTTCCCATGGCTACAGACTGAAGTTACAAAAGCTCCCACCTCACAGAGTCTTCAAATCAGGCTTGCCAGTTTCACAAGAGGCAAGTATAACATGCCATCCGAAAACTGGTGCAGACTCGCGTCATTGTTCCAGTTCCACCTCATCAGCTAAACAAGGGGTACTATTCCAACTTGTTTGTAGCTCCAAAACTGGACGGTTCGGTAAGACTAATTTTGAACCTCAAGTCGTTGAACCCGTACTTACGAGTGTTCAAATTCAAGATGGAGTCTCTGAGAGCGGTGATCTCAGGTCTGGAGGAGGGGGAATTCCTAGTGTCTCTGGATATCAAGGATGCGTACCTTCACATTCCGATCTGGCTGCCGCATCAGGCTTATCTACGGTTTGCACTGCAGGACTGTCACTACCAGTTCCAGGTCCTGCCATTTGGCCTCTCCACGGCACCGAGGGTGTTCACCAAGGTGATGGCAGAGGTGATGCTTCTACTCCGCAAACAGGGAGTGAACATAATTCCGTACCTGGATGATCTCCTTATAAAAGCACCGTCCAGGGAAAGGTTGCTGGACAGCATTGCTCTCTCAATCAAACTTCTCCAGGATCATGGGTGGATTCTGAACCTTCCGAATCTCACCTAGAGCCAACACGGAGGCTCCCATTCCTGGGAATGATACTGGATGCGGAGTCGCAGAAGGTGTTCTTTCCGTTGGAAAAGGCATTGGTAATCCAGTCGATGGTTCGGGGTGTCCTGAAGCCAATCCGGATATCGGTGCATCTATGCATTCGCCTTCTGGCGAAAATAGTGGCCTCTTACGAGGCTCTTCAATACGGAAGGTTTCACGCAAGACCCTTCCAGCTTGATCTGTTGGACAAATGGTCCAGATCGCATCTTCACATGCACCAGAGGATCCGTTTGCCGCCAAAAGCCAGGATCTCCCTTCTGTGGTGGCTACAGACTTCTCACCTAGTCGAGGGTCGGTGGTTCGGAATTCAGAACTGGATTCTGCTAACCACAGACCCAAGCCTCAGAGGTTGGGGAGCAGTCATTCAGGGGGTGCAGTTTCAAGGAAGATGGTCCAGTCAGGAAGTCCTCCTTCAAATCAACATTCTGGAACTCAGGGCCATATACAATGCCCTTCTGCAGGCATCACATCTTCTTCAAGATCGGCCCATTCAGGTCCAGTCAGACAATGTGACAGCAGTAACGTACATAAACCGACAGGGCGGAACAAAAAAGCAGAGCAATGTCAGAGGTGTCAAGAATTCTCCTCTGGGCAGAGAGAAATGCTGTGGCGTTGTCATCGGACTTCTTTCTGGGAGTAGACAACTGGGAAGCAGACTTCCTCAGCAGACATGACTTGCACCCAGGGGAGTGGGGCCTTCATCTGGAAGTGTTCAGGTGCTTGACAAGTCGATGGGAATATCCACAGATCGACAGGATGGCGGTATTGTTCCAGGTCGAGAGACCCACAGGCGATGGCGGTAGACGCCCTGACGACTCCATGGTTCCATCAGATGCTGTACGTGTTTCCTCCACTTCCTCTGATCCAAAGAATTCTTAAGAGAATAAAAAGGGAAAAGGTTCAAGCAATTCTAATTGCTCCGGACTGGTCAAGAATGCCCTGGTACGCGGACCTTCTGGAAATGCACCTTTGAAGATCCGTGGCCTCTACCTCTTCGTGAGGATCTTCTGCAACAGGGCTCGTTCATCTATCGGGACTTACTGCGGCTACGTTTGATGGCATGGAAGTTGAACGGCTGATTCTAGCCATGAGAGGGATCCTTAACAAGGTTATCCCGACTATGGCCCTCATTCTGAGTTGATCGCTCACTAGCTGCTTTTAGCAGCAGTGCAAATGCTAAGCCGCCCCCCTCTGTATCTTAGCTTAGCAGAAGTTCGAACGAAAGGTTAGCAGAATAGTGCTGACATTTTTTCAAGCCGTTCCAGAGTAGCTGCAGACCTACTCCTTCCTTGCGATCACTTCAGACTATTTGGTTCCTGGTTTGACGTCACAAACACGCCCTGCGTTCGGCCAGCCACTCCCCCGTTTCCCCAGGCACGCCTGCATTTTTACCTGACACGCCTGCGTTTTTTAGCACACTCCCGGAAAATGGGCAGTTACCACCCAGAAACACCCACTTCCTGTCAATCACTCTACGATCAGCAGAGGGACTGAAAAGCGTAGCTCGGCCTTGTGTGAAACTGCATAGTTTTGTGTGAAAGTACATCGCGCGTGCGCACTGCGCACCATATGCATGCGCAGAAGTGACGATTTTTAGCTTGATCGCTGCGCTGCGAACAACGTAAGCTAACGATCAACTCGGAATGAGGGCCTATGATCCAAGCCAGGAAAGGGGTAACGTCTAAGCATTACCATCGTATTTGGAGGAAATACGTCTCTTGGTGTGAGAGCAGAAAATTTTCTGCGGTGGAATTCTTTTTCTACAAGCAGGAGTGGATGTGAGCCTACGTCTGGGCTCCATAAAAGTCCAGATTTCGGCCTTGTCCATTTTCTTTCAGAAACAATTGGCTTCTCTCCCTGAAGGTCCAGACGTTCTTGAAAGGTGTTCTGCACATCCAACCTCCCTTTGTGCCTCCCACAACAGCTTGAGATCTCGATGTGGTGCTGCATTTCCTCCAATCGGACTGGTTTGAGCAGTTACAGGAGGTGGACGTAAAATATCTTACATGGAAGACCGTCACACTGTTGGCTTCAGCAAGACGTGTGTCAGAGCTGGGGGCTTTGTCTCACAAAAGTCCCTATTTAATTTTCCATGAGGACAGAGCTGAACTCAGAACTTGTCAGCAATTTCTTCCTAAGGTGGTGTCTGCGATTCACATCAACCAACTCATTGTGGGCCCGGTTGTCACCGACGCCTCTGCTACTTCAAAGTTTTTGGATGTTGTGAGGGCTTTGAAGGTATATGTGAAAAAAACAGCTCATCACAGAAAGACGGACTCGCTGTTTGTTCTTTATGATCCCAATAAGATTGGGTGTCCTGCTTCAAAGCAGACTATTGCACGATGGATCAGACTTACTATCCAGCATGTTTATTCCACAGCAAGTTTGCCATGTCCAAAATCTGTACAGGCCCACTCTACTAGGTCGGTAGGTTCTTCCTGGGCGACTGCCCGGGGTGTCTCGGCTTTACAACTCTGCCGAGCTGCTACTTGGTCAGGTTCGAACACGTTCGCTAAGTTCTACAAGATTGGTACTTTGGCCTCTGAGGACCTTTAGTTTGGTCAATCAGTTCTGCAGGAACCTCAGCACTCTCCCACCTGGTTTGTGAGCTTTGGTACATCCCCATGGTACTAAATGGACCCCAGTATCCTTTAGGACATAAGAGAAAATAGGATTTTAATTACCTACTGGTAAATCCTTTTCTCGTAGTCCGTAGAGGATTCTGGGCGCCCGCCCAGTGCTTCGTTCGTCCTGCACTGTTACTTGGTTAAGTAATGTTGGTTCAGCTGTTGCTGTTCCTCTTTTAAGTTTGGTTAGCTTGGCTTTCCTCTTGTTTTGTGTGCTGGTTCGGAATCTCACCACTATCCTTATCTATCCTTCTCTCGAAGTATATCCGTCTCCTTGGACACAGTTTCCTGACTGAGTCTGGTAGGAGAAGCATAGAGGGAGGAGCCAGCCCACACTATCAAATTCTTAAAGTGCTCATAGCTCCTGGTGGACCCATCTATACCCTATGGTACTAAATGGACCCGAGTTTCCTCTACGGACTACGAGAAAAGGATTTACCGGTAGGTAATTAAATTCCTATTTTTAATAAGACTCTGTAGTACCGGCGGTGAGAACCAGCATAGGGGAGCTGGCACTTGACCTGTGGCCCCGGCCCAGGGCGCCATCTACTGCAGATTTTCCCTGCCCTAGAGCTGCCTCACACTCTCCCTCACTCCCTGACTGAGACGCTGGGCGCCATCTTCTAAGCATAGCTGCGTTTGGTCTCTGGGACTGCAGGGAAAGGTCACCCTTGTAAAGCCACCTGTAGACAGCACTGTGACTTTACAAACACTTGAGTATTCTACATGTCTTTATACAGACAGCGTTAGTTAAGAAAGAGTGTACCTATTACAGGATATATTGTACAAAAATTCTTATATATACCTCTGGTCTAGGACCACGCTGTGTTGTATATACAGTATCTGTACATATACTAGTCTAGTGCAGTTTTATTGTCATAATAATTAGCTGCATTGTTTGTGACTGTGTGTGCCTGTATCTGCTGTGTGGTTTCACTTTCAGTGTTTCCGAGATATATCTATCACTATATTCTGTACCCTAAGGGACTAGGTGCGTCTGGGTCATATATATATATAGTGCATCACAGTATTTTCCCATTACGTGTATTCTACTGTGTACTCAGTCACATAATACCAGATTTATTTGCACGTGTTGTGTACTGGGTATTCAGTCACATACTAACGGATTTATTTGCTGGTATTGTATTCTGTCTGGCTTGATCGTACTAAACCGATCTTTTGTTGCATTTGTGTACAATGTCTAACAAGACGGGCAGTAAGTCTATGGACGCTTCTGCATCATGCAGAGCATGTGCCAAAGATTTACCTGAGGGGGAAGTTTTGTATGATGGTCTGTGTACTGTGTGTCATACATCTCCCAGTCAGTCCGCAGCTCCTTTAACCAATCAGGAGCCACCCTGGGCTGCGTTCACAAGCCTACAAGGTACTCTGGTGGAATGCCTTACACCCCCTATGGGACCACCTGTGCCACTACAGTCACAAATTGTCCCTATGGTTAATCCACCTTGTGTGGAAAATTTGTCTAACCAGTTGCAGCAATTAGATCAATTCTTGGTCAGACAAAAACTTACTCCAGGTCACTCCCATGTCTCTGGGTCATCTAAGCGGGCTGCTTCCTCCTCACAATCCAATGTTTCATCTGAAGAGGAGGGGGAGCATACTGTCCTGGCAGACACTGAATCAGGTGACGAGGATTCTCCTTTGCAAATTTAGGTCCCAGCCCTAGTGGTTGCTATAAAGCAGATCCTAGAGATCGCTGATGAGGATTCCACTACTGTGGCTATGGAAACTGATATGTTTAAACGGCAGAAGGTGGTCAAAAATGTATTACCCCAATCCGACCATTTGGTGGACATCAGTCAGGAACCCATGTCTAATCCAGGGAAGAAATTTCCTCTGTCTAAACGGGCCTTGGCTCGCTATCCTCTCCCTGCAGAGTTATATAACAAGTGGAAAAATTCACTGCCGGTGGATTCTCATGTCACCCGCCTAGTGGTGTTGTCTACTCTGCCTGTCACCACTGTGATTTCACTGAAGGAACTGACAGATAAGCATGTGGAGGGATGCCTGAAATCTATTTACTCCCTTACAGGTGCTTTACATAGACCGACTATTGCAGCCTCTTGGGCTGCAAAAGGTATTGAAGCATGGGTTCAGGCATTAGATGACTGCCCTAGGATATATCTGACAATACCTGTCTCACATTACCACCGCTGCCTATTACATTCAGGAGGCGTCCTCTGAGGCGGGTGCGTTGACAGCCAAGGCTCGCCGTATTCTGTGGTTGAGGTCATGGAAGGTGGACCTAGACTCCAAAAAGACCTTGGAGGTACTCCCCTTTAAGGGGCACATTGTGTTTGGGGAATACCTTAATAAAATTGTGTCTGAGTTAGCAGCTGCTAAGACTGCTTTTCTTCCAAATACTAATACTCTGCACAGAATGCAAAAGATACCACTTTTTGTTCCTTTCGGCCTCAAGGGAAATCAAAAGGTCAGGCGTACACAAGACAGTCTTGTGCTCCCAAAACCACAAAGCCCAAGGCTAAACAATCCTGGGCAGCCCGTCAGCCTGCTTCTAAACAAGAAAAGCCTGCCGCATGATGGGGCGGGCCTCTCCCTGGGGCGGAGGCCGACTTCTGCAGTTCACCCAGGTCTGGTTAAAGACCACATCAGACGCGTGGGTGCGGGAAGTTGTCTCTCACCAGTATGCAGTCTTTTTCAAGAGACGTCCCCCTGGGCAGTTTTGCACCACAGTTATCTCTTTGGATCCGTTAGAGGCGCAAGCTCTGCAAAAGGTTGTAAGTTCCTCCTGAATACAGGAGAGGTAGTGCCGGTACCTCTGTCCCACAGAGGCAGAGGTTACTACTCGTCGCTGTTTCTAGTACCAAAACCCAATGGGTATTTCCGGCCTATACTCAATTTCAAATCGCTGAACAAGTTTGTGAGAGTGTCCAAGTTCCGTATGGAAACACTGCGCTCAATTGTACTGACTATGGAACCCGGAGACTATATGGTATCCCTGGATATACAGGATGCGTACCTGCATATACCTATTGCCATATCGCATCAGCAGTATCTGCGGTTTGCTATTGGCGACCTCCACTATCAGTTCCAGGCTCTGCCATTTGGACTGGCTTCAGCTCCTCGGATCTTCACCAAGGTCATTGCCGTAATGACGGCTTATCTCCATCGCCAGGGAGTCAGGATCCTGCCATATTTGGACGACTTGCTGATCCTGGCAAACTTCCAGTCCCTCAGTCATCTGCAACTGACGGTAAGCTTCCTACAAGCCCACGGGTGGCTCAGCAATTGGAAGAAATCCTTGCTGGTCCAAGCTCAGAGCATGGTGCACCTGGGGGCACTCCTGGACACACACAGTCAGCGACTGTTTCTGTCCCTAGAGAAAGTCCTGAAGCTTCAGGACAGGATAAGATGCTTCCTTTGTCGCCCCAAAGTGTCGATAAACTCGGCAATGCAAGTACTTGGCCTGTTGGTGTCGGTATTCAACATGGTAGAGTACGCTCAATTTCATTCCTGCCTTCTGCAGAGGTTAATTCTTGCCAAGTGGGACGGCCTACCTCATCGGATCAGATATCACATAATCACTTTGACTCCAGAGGTTCATCTGTCGCTGACCTTGTGGCTACAGGTCAGCAATTGAGCAGGAGTCCATCCCTTCTGGATCCCTGACTGGGTCCTGCTGACAACGGATGCCAGTCTGAGGGGATGGGGTGCGTTGTTGGAGCAACACTCTCTTTTCAGGGTTGATGGACCAAGGAGGAATCACTCCTCCCAATAAACATTCTGGAGTTGCGAGCAGTGTTCAATGCATTGTCACTCGCCCTGCCTCTGGCACAGAACAGGTCGGTTCAAGGACGGTCAGACAATGCCACCACAGTGGCATACATAAACCATCAAGGCGGTACTCGAAGCCGCATGGCTATGATGAAAGTGTCAAAAATCCTTTGTTGGGTGGAACGCAATCTGCCAGCAATATCGGCAGTGTTCATTCCGGGCATCCTAAACTAGGAAGCAGACTTTCTCAGTCGCAAGGACGTGCACGCCGGAGAGTGGAGTCTTCATCCGGAAGTCTTTCAACTCCAAATGGACAAGTGGGGCCTACCAGATGTAAACCTGATGGCGTCTCGACGCAATCACAAGGTTCCGGTCTTCGGATCAAGGACCAGGAATCCTCAAGCAGTGTTCGTGAACGCACTAGCAATTCCGTGGAACTTTCGGCTGCCCTGCGTGTTCCCTCCAGTGTCACTCCTGCCTAGGGTCCTGCTGAAGTTCAAACAGGAAGGAGGAATACTACTTCTAGTCGCTCCAGCGTAGCCCAGACGGCATTGGTTCTCAGACCTGCAGGGTCTGTCGACAGAGCATCCCCTTCTACTTCCTCAGCGCCCAGACCTCCTCGTACATGGCCCTTGTCTTTATCCAGACCTGGGCAGACTTGCTTTGACGGCGTGGCTCTTGAAGCATAACTCCTGGAGGCCAAAGGATTCTCTGATGCGGTCATCCAAACTATGTCGAAAGCCTGCAAACCGGCATCTGCTCAGATTTATTACAGGGTCTGCAATTCTTACTTCACCTGGTGTGCTGATAAGAATTATGATGCATACAGATTCAGAACTTCCAGACTTCTGGCTTTTCTGCAACGCAGCCTTCCTCAAGGATCATATATCTACCTTGTCGGTTTGGTTTCAGAGAAAAATTGCATCTATACCTGACGTTCATACATACACTCATGATGTCTTACAGATTCAGCCTCCCTCTTTCCCTCCTGTGGCTCCATGGGATCTGTCTGTTTTCCTGAATGCCTTGCAAGAGACTCCATTTGAACCTCTTGAGTCGGTGGACCTTAAATGGCTCACAGCCAAGGTCTTGTCTTTACTGGCTATTGCCTCTGCTAGAAGGGTGTCGGACTTAGGCGCTTTGTTCTCTGTTCCACCCTTTCTGATATTTCATTGTGACAGGGCTGTTCTAAGAACTCGCCCAGGTTGTTTACCTAAAGTGGCGTCATCTTTTCACCTTAACCAAGAGATTGTGGTTCCAGACTATATCTCTTCTGAGTTGTCCTCCAAAGAGTGGTCTTTGGATTTGGGAAGGGCTCTTTGTATATATCTGGAGAGGACTGCCTCTATCAGGAGGCCAGATTCCCTTTTTGTCTTGTTTGGTTTTTACAAACGTGGCTGGCTTGCGAATAAGCAAACCTTGGCCAGATGGATTAGAATGGTGATTGCACAAGCTTATGCGCGGGCTTGACTGTCAGCTCCTGCTAAAGTTAAAGCCCATTCTACTCGGTCTGTTGGACCTTCTTGGGCGGCCCGCCGTGGCGCGCCCGCAGAACAATTGTGCAAGGTGGCTACGTGGTCCTCAGTGAACATGTTCATTAGGTTCTATGCCTTTGATACTTCCTCCTCCCAGGATGCTTCCTTAGGATGCCGGTTTCTCATACCCGCTTAGGCGCGTCCCCTCCCTTGAGGAACTGCTTTAGGACATCCCCAGTGTTTCCCTGTGGAACACAATGTACCCTGCTGCAGAAAAGAGAGTTATGGTAGACTTACCATGGTTAACTCTTTTTCTGCAAGGTACATTGGGTTCCACAGGGCGCCCACCCTGATGCACCTAGCTTCTATGGGTTTGTATGGCATTAGCCGCTGGTCCCTTCTCCTGATAATGTGTTTCTATGTGACTAACATCTGCCTTCTCTCTTGCTTGCTCCTGCATTTGAGTGGTTAACGAAACTGAGCTCCAGTGCCTGGAGGCGGGGTTTATAGAGGAGACCCCAATGCATCCTGGGATAGCCTAAAGCTTTAGCCTGTTGGGGTCTCTGGATCAAGATCCACTCTACACCCCAATGTTTCCCTGCGGAACCCAATGTACCTCGCAGAAAGAGAGTTAACCATGGTAAGTCTACCATAACTCTCCTTTTGTCAGTTTGTTCTCTCAGATATGCCCCAATCAGGCTTTACCAGTGTTTCACTTAACATTCTTGAAAGTCCAACATAACGATGCCCATCATCCCCAGCTGTATACTATGTTCTGGTCTCAATGAAAATTGCTATGTTACAGCAAAATAAATAAGATCTGCAAGGGCTAGGCTGCAGCGCCGGAAAGGTTAGGGTTAGGCACTGGTGAGGGAGGGTTAGGATTAGGCACACAGCGGGAAGGGAGGGTTAGGGTTAGGCACCCACAAGGCAGGGTCAGGGTAGGGGAAAGGTGAGGAGATGCCGCTGTTGGGATACTGAACGCCGGCATCCCGTCCATCGGCAAATCATATTGATCCCCGCCATAGGATAATGTTAATAAAATATTGTAGGACCATGTATTTTTTTTGCACTTGTTGTTTTGCAGACTCCTGAGAAAAATGCTCATACAGTATGTAGGCAATATTACTGTATATTTTCAGTATGTCACAATTCTATCCCTCTATCAGCACATGATACCATTTTGTTGTTTCATATATAGTCCCGATTAAAGTACTGTATGCTATTACTAATGCTTACAGACAATGTAGGAGTCTATTTTATGTACAAAACTAATATGCAGTTTATCAATAGTTTATCAAAATGAGCGCCTGTAGTGACATCACTGAGAGCTGAAACCTCCCTTACTGCTGCCACTGGTTTCCTGTATATCAGCACACAACATGACTGGCTTCAAATTGTGTGGGAGATAGTTGCACTCCATGGTCCATATGTAATAGTCAGAGATTTCCCGGTCCCAGAGTGATTACGGCGACATACCTGTAGCCACTAGGTTTAAAGAGGCAATTGGTATTAAAGCAAAAACAACCTGGTTTTGCTTTAAAACGAATTGTCGATTAAAATCTAGTGGCAATCTTGCAGATTTCACTCTTAAACCAGGAAATCGCAACCAGTTACATATGGGGGTTAATTCAGACCTAATCGTTCGCTAGCATTTTTGCAGCGCTGTGATCAGGTCTAAACTGCGCATGCATATGCACCACAATGTGCAGGCGCATCGCACAGGTACAAAGCAGATCGCTGCTCAGCGATGGGTTTGTGCGAAGAATCCATTTGCACGGGCGATCGCAAGGAGATTGACAGGAAGAAGCCATTTGTGGGTGGCAACTGACCGTTTTCTGGAGTGGTTGGAAAAACGCAGGCGTGTCCAAGCGTTTGCAGGGAGGGTTCCTGACGTCAGTTCCGGTCCCGGACAGGTCTAAGTGATCGCAGCGGCTGAGTAAGTCCTGGGCTACTCAGAGTCTGCACAAGATCTGTTTGTACAGCTCTGCTAAACATGCGTTCGTACACTTGCAAAGCAAAAATACACTCCCAATGTAGGCGGCGACTATCTGTTAGCAGCAGTGCAAAAAACCCCTAGCGAGCGATCAGGTCTGAATTACCCCCATGGGCCCATGTGTTGTCTTTATCATGATCAGAAATGTTCAATCCTTATAACTTCTTTTTGCTTGAACAGTGCGGTTTTCTTTGTCACATATCTGGTTCTGGCATGCTGCAGTGGACCCAGGTGAGATCATGATCGTTGGCATAAACCGTAGTAGAATTAGAATTGATGTAAATAAAAAAAGGATATTCTTTAGCCCCATGCTGTCCTGCCTCAGTTGATCCTTCTATGACATAGGATCCTCACCCTTTGGGTTTCTCTGATAAAAATGGAATCAAGCCTGTTCTTATCAGGAATCATTGTTAATTATTTTTTTTTTGGAAGGATCTGTTATTATTCATTTCAGTAAACCATTAATTTCAGTGGAGTTTCTACATGCAGCACACCTGCTGGAACACCCCACCCCTCATAGACACTTCAGCCCTATGCTGACCAATCTGGGCTGGTGCTGCATTTTTCCCTTTAAATACAGTGATCGACCAAAGCTGTCCACCCTGGAGCTGGTTTGCACTCTAGTAGAGAGATACAGCTTTTGTTGCTACTGTACCTCCTTTAGTATTAACCAACATAGACTGTCTAGCCTGGCGCTTGTTTTCTCTATAACAATATTGGGACTTCATGCTGATTGTTACCCAGCTTTTGTTTGAACTATCGAGACAGGGACTGGTTGAAGAATTTGGGTGCTGAGTAGTCCACAGTAGCCATTTTTTACTTATTTATCATTCATGCATGCATATTCATTTCAATAGTCTATTTATTTTAATTGGGTTTTAATATGTTGTACATGCTGGAAACACCATTGAAATTAATGCTCTATTCCAGCGGTGGCCAACCTGTGGCTCTTGAGACACATGCGGCTCTTTCTTTCTTCAAATGTGGCTCCTAACACACAAAGTCACATGACCACAACAGATCCGGTAACCACTGTTCTCCAGAAAAACACGCAGAAGCACTACGGGGACTTAACTCTGAGGGAGCCAGATACTAGAGATGAGACACCCACCAGCAAACAGAGGACACATAAGGGGCTGCTGCCGTGGCATGAATTGGGGGAAGCTGAAGTGACACATGAGGATGCTGGCTGAAGTGACAGGAGGGTGCTGGTTGGAGTGACATGAGGGTGCTGGCTGGAGTGACACATGGGGGAGTTGAAGTGTATTATGTGAATCTGGATTTTTCAATATATTTTATGTGGATCTGGCTTTTACAATTATTTTATGTGGAAGTGGCTTTTTCAATGTATTTTATGTTTGATCAGGCTTTTTCAATGTATTTTATACCAGGGGCGTGGCCTAGAAGGCACAAGGCCACACCCCATTTTTGCATGTGCGCCTTCGGCTCGATGTCGGCTCTTTGACGTACCTAACACATTTCTCTAACGTCCTAGTGGATGCTGGGGACTCCGTAAGGATAGACGGGCTCCGCAGGAGACATGGGCACTTTAAGAAAGAATTTAGGTTCTGGTGTGCACTGGCTCCTCCCTCTATGCCCCTCCTCCAGACCTCAGTTTGATACTGTGCCCAGACGAGCTGGGTGCTTTTCAGTGAGCTCTCCTGAGTTTGCTGAGAGAAAGTATTTTGTTAGGTTTTTTATTTTCAGGGAGCTCTGCTGGCAACAGACTCCCTGCATCGTGGGACTGAGGGGAGAGAAGCAGCCCTACTCTCTGAAGCTAGGTCCTGCTTCTTAGGCTACTGGACACCATTAGCTCCAGAGGGATCGTACGCAAGATCTCACCCTCACCGTCCGATCCCAGAGCCGCGCCGCCGTCCCCCTCGCAGAGCCGGAAGACAGAAGCCGGGTGAGTATGAGAAGCAAAGATGACTTCACAGGCGGCAGAAGACTCCGTTCTTCACTGAGGTAACGCACAGCACTGCAGCTGTGCGCCATTACTCCCACACACCTCACATACTCCGGTCACTGTAAGGGTGCAGGGCGCAGGGGGGGGCGCCCTGGGCAGCATTTGGGACCTCTTTTGGCAAAAGTTAAACATATATACAGCTGGGCACTGTATATATGTATGAGCCCCCGCCAAAAAATTGCATATTTAAGCGGGACAGAAGCCCGCCGACGAGGGGGCGGAGCTTCTTCCTCAGCACTCACCAGCGCCATTTTTTCTCCACAGCTCCGCTGAGAGGAAGCTCCCCAGGCTCTCCCCTGCAGATACACGGTAGAAGAGGGTAAAAAGAGAGGGAGGGCACATAATTAGGCGCAAAAAAACGATATATAAACAGCAGCTACTGGGTTAACATTAAGTTACTGTGTTATTCCTGGGTTTATAGCACTGGGGTGTGTGCTGGCATACTCTCTCTCTGTCTCTCCTAAGGGCCTTGTGGGGGAACTGTCTTCAAAAAGGGCATTCCCTGTGTGTGTGGTGTGTTGGTACGCTTGTGTCGACATGTCTGATGAGGAAGGCTATGTGGAAGCAGAGCGGGAGCAAATGAATGTGGTGTCTCCGCCGACGGCGCCGACACCTGATTGGATGGATATGTGGAAGGTTTTAAATGATAATGTTAATTCCTTGCATTAAAGGTTAGAAAAAGCTTAAGCCTCAGGACAGTCAGGGTCCCAACCCGTGCCTGATCCTATGTCGCAGAGGCCGTCAGGGTCTCAGAAGCGCCCACTATTCCAAATTGTTGACACAGATACCGACATGGATTCTGACTCCAGTGTCAATTACGATGATACAAAGTTACAGCCAATATTGGCTAAATCCATCCGTTATATGATTATAGCAATTAAGGATGTGTTGCACATCACAGAGGAAATCCCAGTCCCTGACAAGAGGGTACATATGTATGGGGAAAAGAAGCCGGAGGTAACCTTTCCCCCCTCACACGAGCTAAATGAGTTATGTGAAAAGGCTTGGGAATCTCCAGATAAAAAACTGCAGATTTCCAAAAGGATTCTTATGGCGTATCCTTTCCCGCCAACGGACAGGTTACTCTGGGAATCCTCCCCTAAGGTGGACAAAGCTTTAACACTCTTATCCTGACAGCCCATGATATTTATGATCCATTTCAATCAGGATTCAGGAGAAGACATAGCACTGAAACAGCACTGGTGTGTGTGTTAAATGATCTTCTGATGGCAAGAGACAGAGGTGACTGTTCAATATTAATCCTTCTGGATCTCTTGGCAGCATTTGATACCGTGGACCATGGGCTTCTGATTGAGCGACTGATACATTTCTGTGGATTGGATGGCACAGTCCTAAGCTGGTTCAAATAATTTCTCACAGGCAGGTCACAGAGAGTATCGTCTGGATTATACTCATCACCACCAGTGCCATTGCCATGTGGTGTCCCACAAGGTTCTATACTATCCCCCATGCTTTTTGCAGTATACATGCTCCCATTGGGCGAAATAATCAGGCGCCATGGCCTGGTCTACCACTGCTATGCAGATGATACACAACTGTACTTGTCCTTTGCTCCGGGCACTGATAACCCAATAGCAACCCTAAATGGCTGTCTAGCTGAGCTACGGGAGTGGATGAGCGCCAGTTGGCTGCGACTGAACCCGGATAAAACAGAGGTCCTTATGATACGACCGCAACATCAAAGGACAAGACTGCAGCATAGCCAACTAACTGGACTTACACTCGGGGATTCAGAATTACAGACCAGTGATCGTGTGCGGAATCTTGGCGTTGTCCTGGATGGTGGCTTGACACTTAAACATCAGATATCAGCCACAATCAAATCCTCATTCTTTCACCTGAGGAACATAGCCAGAATCAAGCACTTAATTCCCTCAGATGATATGCCAAAAGTCATACATGCATTTGTATCATCTCGATTAGACTACTGTAATGCCCTCTACCTTGGTCTTCCAGCAAAAGAATTGCAACGCTTACAGCTGGTGCAAAACACAGCTGCCAGGCTGTTAACCAACCAGCCCCGTTCTAGCCACATAACACCCATCCTCTACTCCCTTCACTGGCTGCCTGTAAGATGGCAAATCATCTTCAAGATTGGCTTACTGAGTTTCAAAGCATTACATGACCAGGGCCCAAGGTACCTGAAACAGCTTCTGACCCCATACTGCCCCACTCGATTACTGCGATCTGTAGATGAAGGACTTTTAGCAGTACCTAGAATCTACCGTAATTCATCTGAAGGTCGAGCTTTTAGTCATGCTGCTCCGACTCTATGGAACTCACTTCCCCGCACAGTGCGAGAGGCCCCAACTATAGAATCCTTCAAAAGTAGACTCAAGACTTTCCTGTTTACTCAAGCATTTCCATAGTGTCCCTTTTAGTATCTTCATGCTTCTGTATTTTATGAAAATGTACTTCATTATTTTCTGTACTGTATTATGCTATGTATCTGTTAAGCGCCTTGAGTCCTATTGGAGAAAGAGCGCTATATAAATAAAATTATTATTATTATTATCCAAGAAGTCTAGCCCTGCCGTCACAGGATACGGCTACCCTCAATGATGCTGCGGATCGCAAACAGGAGGTTATCCTGAAGTCTATTTATACACATTCAGGTACCTTACTGAGGCCGGCGATCGCGTCGGCCTGGGTGTGTAGTGCTGTAGCAGCATGGATGGATACCGTGTCTGAGACAATTGATACCTTAGACAAGGATACTATATTGTTGACCTTGGGGCATATTAAAGATGCTGTCCTATATATGAGAGATGCTCAAAGAGACATTAGTCTACTGGGTTCTAGAATAAATGCTATGTCAATTTCTGCCAGAAGGGTCCTGTGGACTCGGCAATGGACAGGTGATGCCGACTCATAAAGGCATATGGAGGTTTTACCTTACAAGGGTGAGGAATTGTTTGGGGAGGGTCTCTCGGACCTGGTCTCCACAGCTACTGCTCTAAAGTCAAATTTTTTGCCATATGTTTCCTCACAGCCTAAGAGAGCACCGTATTATCAAATGCAGTCCTTTCGATCACAGAAAAACAAGAAAGTCCGAGGTGCGTCTTTTCTTGCCAGAGGCAGGGGCAGAGGAAAGAAGCTGCACAACACAGCTAGTTCCCAGGAACAGAAGTCCTCCCCGGCCTCTACAAAATCCACCGCATGACGCTGGGGCTCCACAGGCGGAGCTAGGCCCGGTGGGGGCACGTCTTCGAAATTTCAGCCACAAGTGGGTTCACTCCCAGTTGGATCCCTGGGTAATGGATATTGTGTCTCAGGAAAACAAGCTGGAATGCCCCCTCACCGATACCTCAAATCGGCCCTGCCAGCTTCCCCCCACGAGAGGGAAATAGTGTTAACTGCAATTCACAAATTGTATCTTCAACAGGTGGTGGTCAAGGTTCCCCTCCTTCAACAAGGAAGGGGTTATTATTCGACCATGTTTGTAGTCCCAAAACCGGACGGTTCGGTCAGACCCATATTGAATTTAAAATCCCTGATCATATACCTGAAAAGGTTCAAGTTCAAGATGGAATCGCTGAGAGCGGTCATCGCAAGCCTGGAAGGGGGGGATTTTATGGTGTCTCTGGACATAAAGGATGCATACCTTCATGTCCCCATTTATCCACCTCATCAGGCGTACCTCAGATTTGTGGTACAGGATTGTCATTACCAATTTCAGACGTTGCCGTTTGGTCTCTCCACGGCACCGAGAATATTTACCAAGGTAATGGCGGAAATGATGGTACTCCTGCGAAAGCAAGGAGTCACAATTATCCCATACTTGGACGATCTCCTCATAAAAGCGAGATCAAGAGAACAGTTGCTGATCAGCGTAGCACTTTCTGTGGAAGTGTTACGGCAACACGGCTGGATTCTAAATATTCCAAAGTCGCAGTTGGTTCCTACGACGCGTCTGCCTTTCCTGGGCATGATTCTAGACACAGACCAGAAAAGGGTTTATCTCCCGATGGAGAAAGCTCAGGAACTCATGACACTGGTCAGGAACCTATTAAAACCAAAACAGGTGTCAGTGCATCACTGCACTCGTGTCCTGGGAAAGATGGTGGCATCATACGAGGCCATTCCCTTCGGCAGGTTCCATGCGAGGACTTTTCAATGGAACTTACTGGACAAGTGGTCCGGATCACATCTTCAGATGCATCGGTTAATCACCGTATCCCCCAGGGCCAGGGTGTCACTCCTGTGGTGGCTGCAGAGCGCTCACCTTCTCGAGGGCCGCAGATTCGGCATTCAGGACTGGGTCCTGGTGACCACGGACGCAAGCCTCCGAGGTTGGGGTGCAGTCACACAGGGAAGAAATTTCCAAGGTCTGTGGTCAAGTCAAGAGACTTGCCTTCACATCAACATCCTGGAACTAAGGGCCATATACAACGCCCTACGTCAAGCGGAGACCCTGCTTCGCGACCAACCGGTTCTGATTCAGTCAGACAACATCACCGCAGTGGCTCATGTAAACCGCCAAGGCGGCACAAGGAGCAGAGTGGCGATGGCGGAAGCCACCAGAATTCTTCGCTGGGCGGAGAATCACGTAAGCGCACTGTCAGCAGTGTTCATCCCGGGAGTGGACAACTGGGAAGCAGACTTCCTCAGCAGACACGGCCTCCACCCGGGAGAGTGGGGACTTCATCGGGAAGTCTTTGCACAGATTACAAGTCGGTGGGAACTGCCACAGGTGGACATGATGGCATCCCGCCTCAACAAAAAGCTACAGAGGTATTGCGCCAGGTCAAGAGACCCTCAGGCGATAGCTGTAGACGCCCTGGTGACACCGTGGGTGTTCCAGTCGGTCTATGTATTTCCTCCTCTTCCTCTCATACCCAAGGTGCTGAGGATAATAAGAAAAAGAGGAGTGAGAACAATACTCATTGTTCCAGATTGGCCACGAAGGACTTGGTATCCAGATCTGCAAGAAATGCTCACAGAGGAACCGTGGCCTCTTCCTCTAAGACAGGACTTGTTGCAACAGGGGCCCTGTCTGTTCCAAGACTTACCGCGGCTGCGTTTGACGGCATGGCTGTTGAACGACGGATACTAGCAGAGAAAGGCATTCCGGATGAGGTCATTCCTACGCTGATAAAGGCTAGGAAGGACGTGACAGCTCAACATTATCACCGTATATGGCGAAAATATGTTGCTTGGTGTGAGGCCAGGAATGCTCCTATGGAGGAATTCCAGCTGGGCCGTTTCCTTCTCTTCCTACAGTCCGGAGTGAATTTGGGCCTCAAATTGGGTTCCATTAAGGTCCAGATTTCGGCCCTATCCATTTTCTTTCAAAAGGAGTTGGCTTCTCTACCTGAAGTTCAGACGTTTTTAAAGGGAGTGCTGCATATTCAGCCCCCTTTTGTGCCTCCAGTGGCACCTTGGGATCTTAACGTGGTGTTGAGTTTCCTGAAATCCCACTGGTTTGAACCACTCAAAACGGTGGAGTTGAAATATCTCACGTGGAAGGTGGTCATGCTATTAGCCTTGGCTTCGGCTAGGCGTGTGTCAGAGTTGGCGGCTTTGTCTCATAAAAGCCCCTATCTGGTTTTCCATGCGGATAGAGCAGAATTGCGGACCCGTCCACAATTTCTGCCGAAAGTGGTTTCATCCTTTCATATAAACCAACCTATTGTGGTGCCTGTGGCTACTACTGACTTGGAGGATTCCGAGTTACTTGATGTGGTCAGGGTTTTGAAGGTTTATGTAGCCAGAACGGCTAGGGTCAGGAAAACAGAGTCTTTGTTTATCCTGTATGCTTCCAACAAGCTTGGTGCTCCTGCTTCAAAGCAAACTATTGCTCGCTGGATCTGTAACACGATTCAGCAGGCTCATTCTGCGGCTGGATTGCCGCTGCCAAAATCAGTTAAGGCCCATTCCACTAGGAAGGTGGGCTCTTCTTGGGCGGCTGCCCGAGGGGTCTCAGCATTACAGCTTTGCCGAGCGGCTACTTGGTCAGGTTCAAACACTTTTGCAAAGTTCTACAAGTTTGATACCCTGGCTGAGGAGGACCTTGTGTTTGCTCAATCGGTGCTGCAGAGTCATCCGCACTCTCCCGCCCGTTTGGGAGCTTTGGTATAATCCCCATGGTCCTTACAGAGTCCCCAGCATCCACTAGGACGTTAGAGAAAATAAGATTTTACTTACCGGTAAATCTATTTCTCTGACGTCCTAGTGGATGCTGGGGACTCCGTCAGGACCATGGGGATTAGCGGCTCCGCAGGAGACAGGGCACAAAAATAAAGCTTTAGGATCAGGTGGTGTGCACTGGCTCCTCCCCCTATGACCCTCCTCCAAGCCTCAGTTAGGTTTTTGTGCCCGTCCGAGCAGGGTGCAATCTAGGTGGCTCTCCTAAAGAGCTGCTTAGAAAAAGTTTTTAGGTTTTTTATTTTACAGTGAGTCCTGCTGGCAACAGGCTCACTGCAACGAGGGACTTAGGGGAGAAGAAGTGAACTCACCTGCGTGCAGGATGGATTGGCTTCTTAGGCTACTGGACACCATTAGCTCCAGAGGGATCGAACACAGGCCCAGCCATGGAGTCCGGTCCCGGAGCCGCGCCGCCGACCCCCTTGCAGATGCCGAAAAGTGAAGAGGTCCAGAAACCGGCGGCAGAAGACTTTTCAGTCTTCATGAGGTAGCGCACAGCACTGCAGCTGTGCGCCATTGTTGTCACACACTTCACACCAGCGGTCACGGAGGCTGCAGGGGGCGCCCTGGGCAGCAATGAAAATACCTTGTTCTGGCTAAAAAATACATCACATATAGCCCCTGGGGCTATATGGATGTATTTAACCCCTGCCAGGTCTCAGAAAAACGGGAGAAGAAGCCCGCCGAAAAGGGGGCGGGGCCTATTCTCCTCAGCACACAGCGCCATGTTCCCTCACAGAAATGCTGGTGGGAAGGCTCCCAGGCTCTCCCCTGCACTGCACTACAGAAACAGGGTTAAAACAGAGAGGGGGGGCACTTATTTGGCGATATGATTATATATATTAAGATGCTATAAGGGAAAAACACTTATATAAAGGTTGTCCCTGTATAATTATAGCGTTTTGGTGTGTGCTGGCAAACTCTCCCTCTGTCTCTCCAAAGGGCTAGTGGGGTCCTGTCCTCTATCAGAGCATTCCCTGTGTGTGTGCTGTGTGTCGGTACGTGTGTGTCGACATGTATGAGGACGATGTTGGTGAGGAGGCGGAGCAATTGCCTGTAATGGTGATGTCACTCTCTAGGGAGTCGACACCGGAATGGATGGCTTTTTTAAGGAATTACGTGATAATGTCAACACGCTGCAAGGTCGGTTGACGACATGAGACGGCCGGCAAACCAATTAGTACCTGTCCAGGCGTCTCAAACACCGTCAGGGGCGTTAAAACGTCCTTTTACCTCAGTCGGTCGACACAGACACGGACACTGACTCCAGTGTCGACGGTGAAGAAACAAACGTATTTTCCTTTAGGGCCACACGTTACTTGTTAAGGGCAATGAAGGAGGTGTTACATATTTCTGATACTACAAGTACCACAAAAAAGGGTATTATGTGGAGTGTGAAAAAACTACCTGTAGTTTTTCCTGAATCAGATAAATTAAATGAAGTGTGTGATGATGCGTGGGTTTCCCCCGATAGAAAATTATTGGCGGTATACCCTTTCCCGCCATAAGTTAGGGCGCGTTGGGAAACACCCCTTAGGGTGGATAAGGCGCTCACACGCTTATCAAAACAAGTGGCGGTACCGTCTCCAGATAGGGCCGCCCTCAAGGAGCCAGCTGATAGGAGGCTGGAAAATATCCTAAAAAGTATATACACACATACTGGTGTTATACTGCGACCAGCGATCGCCTCAGCCTGGATGGGCAGCGCTGGGGTGGCTTGGTCGGATTCCCTGACTGAAAATATTGATACCCTTGACAGGGACAGTATTTTATTGACTATAGAGCATTTAAAGGATGCATTTCTATATATGCGAGATGCACAGAGGGATATTTGCACTCTGGCATCAAGAGTAAGTGCGATGTCCATATCTGCCAGAAGTTGTTTATGGACACGACAGTGGTCAGGTGATGCAGATTCCAAACGGCACATGGAAGTATTGCCGTATAAAGGAGAAAAAGACAACGTCTTTTCAGCCTCAGTCCTTTCGTCCCCATAAGGGCAAGCGGGCAAAAGGCCAGTCATATCTGCCATGGGATAGAGGAAAGGGAAGAAGACTGCAGCAGGCAGCCGATTCCCAGGAACAGAAGCCCTCCACCGCTTCTGCCAAGTCCTCAGCATGACGCTGGGGCCGTACAAGCGGACTCAGGTGCGGTGGGGGGGTCGTCTCAAGAGTTTCAGCACGCAGTGGGCTCACTCGCAAGTGGACCCCTGGATCCTACAAGTAGTATCCCAGGGGTACAGATTGGAAATTCGAGACGTATCCCCCTCGCAGGTTCCTGAAGTCTGCTTTACCAACGTCTCCCTCCGACAGGGAGGCAGTAGTGGAAACAATTCACAAGCTGTATTCCCAGCAGGTGATAATCAAAGTACCCCTCCTACAACAAGGAAAGGGGTATTATTCCACACTATATTGTGGTACTGAAGCCAGACACCTCGGTGAGACCTATTCTAAATCTGAAATATTTGAACACTTACATACAAAGGTTCAAATCAAGATGGAGTCACTCAGAGCAGTGATAGCGAACCAGGAAGAAGGGGACTATATGGTGTCCCGGGACATCAGGGATGCTTACCTCCATGTCCCAATTTGCCCTTCTCACCAAGGGTACCTCAGGTTCGTGGTACAGAACTGTCACTATCAGTTTCAGACGCTGCCGGTTGGATTGTCCACGGCACCCCGGGTCCTTACCAAGGTAATGGCCGAAATGATGATTCTTCTTCAAAGAAAATGGATGATCTCCTGATAAGGGCAAGGTCCAGAGAACAGTTGGAGGTCGGAGTAGCACTATCTCAAGTAGTTCTACGACAGCACGGGTGGATTCTAAATATTCCAAAACCGCAGCTGTTTCCGACGACACGTCTACTGTTCCTAGGGATGATTCTGGACACAGTCCAGAAAAAGGTGTTTCTCCCGGAGAAGAAAGCCAGGGAGTTATCCGAGCTAGTCAGGAACCTCCTAAAACCAGGAAAAGTGTCAGTGCATCATTGCACAAGGGTCCTGGGAAAAATGGTGGCTTCTTACGAAGCGATTCCATTCGGCAGATTTCACGCAAGAACTTTTCAGTGGGATCTGCTGGAAAAATGGTCCGGATCGCATCTTCAGATGCATCAGCGGATAACCCTGTCTCCAAGGACAAGGGTGTTTCTTCTGCGGTGGCTGCAGAGTGCTCATCTACTAAAGGGCCGCAGATTCGGCATTCAGGACTGGGTCCTGGTGACCACGGATGCCAGCCTGAGAGGCTGGGGAGCAGTCACACAGGGAAAAAATTTCCAGGGAGTGTGATCAAGTCTGGAGACTTCTCTCCACATAAATATACTGGAGCTAAGGGCAATTTACAATGTTCTAAGCTTAGCAAGACCTCTGCTTCAAGGTCAGCCGGTATTGATCCAGTGGGACAACATCACGGCAGTCGCCCACGTAAACAGACAGGGCGGCACAAGAAGCAGGAGGGCAATGGCAGAAACTGCAAGGATTCTTCGCTGGGCGAAAAATCATGTGATAGCACTGTCAGCAGTGTTCATTCCGGGAGTGGACAACTGGGAAGCAGACTTCCTCAGCAGGCACGACCTCCACCCGGGAGAGTGGGGACTTCATCGGGAAGTATTCCACATGATTGTGAACCATTGGGAAAGACCAAAGGTGGTCATGATGGCGTCCCGCCTGAACAAAAAACTGGACAGGTATTGCGCCAGGTCATGAGACCCTCAAGCAATAGCTGTGGACGTTCTGGTAACACCGTGGGTGTACCAGTCGGTGTATGTGTTCCCTCCTCTGCTTCTCATACCCAAGGTACTGAGAATTATAAGACGTAGAGGAGTAAGAACTATACTCGTGGCTCTGGGTTGGCCAAGAAGGACGTGGCACCCGGAACTTCAAGAAATGCTCACAGAGGACTCATGGCCTCTGCCGCTAAGAAGGGACTTGCTTCAGCAAGTACCAGGTCTGTGCCAAGACTTACCGCGGCTGCGTTTGACGGCATGGCGGTGGAACGCCGGATCCTAAGGGAAAAAGGCATTCCGGAAGAGGTCATTCCTACCCTGGTCAAAGCCAGGAAGGAGGTGACCGCACAACATTATCACCACATGTGGCGAAAATATGTTGCGTGGTGTGAGGCCAGGAAGGCCCCACGAAGAAATTTCAACTCGGTCGATTCCTGCATTTCCTGCAAACAGGAGTGTCTATGGGCCTCAAATTGGGGTCCATTAAGGTTCAAATTTCGGCCCTGTCGATTTTCTTCCAGAAAGAATTGGCTTCAGTTCCTGAAGTCCAGAAGTTTGTCAAGGGAGTATTGCATATACAACCCCCTTTTTGTGCCTCCAGTGGCACTGTGGGATCTCAACGTAGTTCTGGGATTCCTCAAATCACATTTTAAACCGCTCAAATCTGTGGATTTGAAATATCTCACATGAAAAGTGACCATGCTGTTGGCCCTGGCCTCGGCCAGGCGAGTGTCAGAATTGGCGGCTTTGTCTCACAAAAGCCATATCTGATTGTCCATTCAGACAGGGCAGAGCTGCGGACTCGTCCCCAGTTTCTTCCTAAGGTGGTGTCAGCGTTTCACCTGAACCAGCTTATTGTGGTACCTGCGGCTACTAGGGACTTGGAGGACTCCAAGTTGCTAGATGTTGTCAGGGCCCTGAAAATATAGGTTTCCAGGACGGCTGGAGTCAGGAAAACTGACTTGCTGTTATCCTGTATGCACCCAACAAACTGGGTGCTCTTGCTTCTAAGCAGACGATTGCTCGTTGGATTTGTAGCACATTTCAACTTGCACATTCTGTGGCAGGCCTGCCGCTGCCAAAATCAGTTAAGGCCCATTCCACTAGGAAGGTGGGCTCTTCTTGGGCGGCTGCCCGAGGGGTCTCAGCATTACAGCTTTGCCGAGCGGCTACTTGGTCAGGTTCAAACACTTTTGCAAAGTTCTACAAGTTTGATACCCTGGCTGAGGAGGACCTTGTGTTTGCTCAATCGGTGCTGCAGAGTCATCCGCACTCTCCCGCCCGTTTGGGAGCTTTGGTATAATCCCCATGGTCCTTACAGAGTCCCCAGCATCCACTAGGACGTTAGAGAAAATAAGATTTTACTTACCGGTAAATCTATTTCTCTGACGTCCTAGTGGATGCTGGGGACTCCGTCAGGACCATGGGGATTAGCGGCTCCGCAGGAGACAGGGCACAAAAATAAAGCTTTAGGATCAGGTGGTGTGCACTGGCTCCTCCCCCTATGACCCTCCTCCAAGCCTCAGTTAGGTTTTTGTGCCCGTCCGAGCAGGGTGCAATCTAGGTGGCTCTCCTAAAGAGCTGCTTAGAAAAAGTTTTTAGGTTTTTTATTTTACAGTGAGTCCTGCTGGCAACAGGCTCACTGCAACGAGGGACTTAGGGGAGAAGAAGTGAACTCACCTGCGTGCAGGATGGATTGGCTTCTTAGGCTACTGGACACCATTAGCTCCAGAGGGATCGAACACAGGCCCAGCCATGGAGTCCGGTCCCGGAGCCGCGCCGCCGACCCCCTTGCAGATGCCGAAAAGTGAAGAGGTCCAGAAACCGGCGGCAGAAGACTTTTCAGTCTTCATGAGGTAGCGCACAGCACTGCAGCTGTGCGCCATTGTTGTCACACACTTCACACCAGCGGTCACGGAGGCTGCAGGGGGCGCCCTGGGCAGCAATGAAAATACCTTGTTCTGGCTAAAAAATACATCACATATAGCCCCTGGGGCTATATGGATGTATTTAACCCCTGCCAGGTCTCAGAAAAACGGGAGAAGAAGCCCGCCGAAAAGGGGGCGGGGCCTATTCTCCTCAGCACACAGCGCCATGTTCCCTCACAGAAATGCTGGTGGGAAGGCTCCCAGGCTCTCCCCTGCACTGCACTACAGAAACAGGGTTAAAACAGAGAGGGGGGGCACTTATTTGGCGATATGATTATATATATTAAGATGCTATAAGGGAAAAACACTTATATAAAGGTTGTCCCTGTATAATTATAGCGTTTTGGTGTGTGCTGGCAAACTCTCCCTCTGTCTCTCCAAAGGGCTAGTGGGGTCCTGTCCTCTATCAGAGCATTCCCTGTGTGTGTGCTGTGTGTCGGTACGTGTGTGTCGACATGTATGAGGACGATGTTGGTGAGGAGGCGGAGCAATTGCCTGTAATGGTGATGTCACTCTCTAGGGAGTCGACACCGGAATGGATGGCTTTTTTAAGGAATTACGTGATAATGTCAACACGCTGCAAGGTCGGTTGACGACATGAGACGGCCGGCAAACCAATTAGTACCTGTCCAGGCGTCTCAAACACCGTCAGGGGCGTTAAAACGTCCTTTTACCTCAGTCGGTCGACACAGACACGGACACTGACTCCAGTGTCGACGGTGAAGAAACAAACGTATTTTCCTTTAGGGCCACACGTTACTTGTTAAGGGCAATGAAGGAGGTGTTACATATTTCTGATACTACAAGTACCACAAAAAAGGGTATTATGTGGAGTGTGAAAAAACTACCTGTAGTTTTTCCTGAATCAGATAAATTAAATGAAGTGTGTGATGATGCGTGGGTTTCCCCCGATAGAAAATTATTGGCGGTATACCCTTTCCCGCCATAAGTTAGGGCGCGTTGGGAAACACCCCTTAGGGTGGATAAGGCGCTCACACGCTTATCAAAACAAGTGGCGGTACCGTCTCCAGATAGGGCCGCCCTCAAGGAGCCAGCTGATAGGAGGCTGGAAAATATCCTAAAAAGTATATACACACATACTGGTGTTATACTGCGACCAGCGATCGCCTCAGCCTGGATGGGCAGCGCTGGGGTGGCTTGGTCGGATTCCCTGACTGAAAATATTGATACCCTTGACAGGGACAGTATTTTATTGACTATAGAGCATTTAAAGGATGCATTTCTATATATGCGAGATGCACAGAGGGATATTTGCACTCTGGCATCAAGAGTAAGTGCGATGTCCATATCTGCCAGAAGTTGTTTATGGACACGACAGTGGTCAGGTGATGCAGATTCCAAACGGCACATGGAAGTATTGCCGTATAAAGGAGAAAAAGACAACGTCTTTTCAGCCTCAGTCCTTTCGTCCCCATAAGGGCAAGCGGGCAAAAGGCCAGTCATATCTGCCATGGGATAGAGGAAAGGGAAGAAGACTGCAGCAGGCAGCCGATTCCCAGGAACAGAAGCCCTCCACCGCTTCTGCCAAGTCCTCAGCATGACGCTGGGGCCGTACAAGCGGACTCAGGTGCGGTGGGGGGGTCGTCTCAAGAGTTTCAGCACGCAGTGGGCTCACTCGCAAGTGGACCCCTGGATCCTACAAGTAGTATCCCAGGGGTACAGATTGGAAATTCGAGACGTATCCCCCTCGCAGGTTCCTGAAGTCTGCTTTACCAACGTCTCCCTCCGACAGGGAGGCAGTAGTGGAAACAATTCACAAGCTGTATTCCCAGCAGGTGATAATCAAAGTACCCCTCCTACAACAAGGAAAGGGGTATTATTCCACACTATATTGTGGTACTGAAGCCAGACACCTCGGTGAGACCTATTCTAAATCTGAAATATTTGAACACTTACATACAAAGGTTCAAATCAAGATGGAGTCACTCAGAGCAGTGATAGCGAACCAGGAAGAAGGGGACTATATGGTGTCCCGGGACATCAGGGATGCTTACCTCCATGTCCCAATTTGCCCTTCTCACCAAGGGTACCTCAGGTTCGTGGTACAGAACTGTCACTATCAGTTTCAGACGCTGCCGGTTGGATTGTCCACGGCACCCCGGGTCCTTACCAAGGTAATGGCCGAAATGATGATTCTTCTTCAAAGAAAATGGATGATCTCCTGATAAGGGCAAGGTCCAGAGAACAGTTGGAGGTCGGAGTAGCACTATCTCAAGTAGTTCTACGACAGCACGGGTGGATTCTAAATATTCCAAAACCGCAGCTGTTTCCGACGACACGTCTACTGTTCCTAGGGATGATTCTGGACACAGTCCAGAAAAAGGTGTTTCTCCCGGAGAAGAAAGCCAGGGAGTTATCCGAGCTAGTCAGGAACCTCCTAAAACCAGGAAAAGTGTCAGTGCATCATTGCACAAGGGTCCTGGGAAAAATGGTGGCTTCTTACGAAGCGATTCCATTCGGCAGATTTCACGCAAGAACTTTTCAGTGGGATCTGCTGGAAAAATGGTCCGGATCGCATCTTCAGATGCATCAGCGGATAACCCTGTCTCCAAGGACAAGGGTGTTTCTTCTGCGGTGGCTGCAGAGTGCTCATCTACTAAAGGGCCGCAGATTCGGCATTCAGGACTGGGTCCTGGTGACCACGGATGCCAGCCTGAGAGGCTGGGGAGCAGTCACACAGGGAAAAAATTTCCAGGGAGTGTGATCAAGTCTGGAGACTTCTCTCCACATAAATATACTGGAGCTAAGGGCAATTTACAATGTTCTAAGCTTAGCAAGACCTCTGCTTCAAGGTCAGCCGGTATTGATCCAGTGGGACAACATCACGGCAGTCGCCCACGTAAACAGACAGGGCGGCACAAGAAGCAGGAGGGCAATGGCAGAAACTGCAAGGATTCTTCGCTGGGCGAAAAATCATGTGATAGCACTGTCAGCAGTGTTCATTCCGGGAGTGGACAACTGGGAAGCAGACTTCCTCAGCAGGCACGACCTCCACCCGGGAGAGTGGGGACTTCATCGGGAAGTATTCCACATGATTGTGAACCATTGGGAAAGACCAAAGGTGGTCATGATGGCGTCCCGCCTGAACAAAAAACTGGACAGGTATTGCGCCAGGTCATGAGACCCTCAAGCAATAGCTGTGGACGTTCTGGTAACACCGTGGGTGTACCAGTCGGTGTATGTGTTCCCTCCTCTGCTTCTCATACCCAAGGTACTGAGAATTATAAGACGTAGAGGAGTAAGAACTATACTCGTGGCTCTGGGTTGGCCAAGAAGGACGTGGCACCCGGAACTTCAAGAAATGCTCACAGAGGACTCATGGCCTCTGCCGCTAAGAAGGGACTTGCTTCAGCAAGTACCAGGTCTGTGCCAAGACTTACCGCGGCTGCGTTTGACGGCATGGCGGTGGAACGCCGGATCCTAAGGGAAAAAGGCATTCCGGAAGAGGTCATTCCTACCCTGGTCAAAGCCAGGAAGGAGGTGACCGCACAACATTATCACCACATGTGGCGAAAATATGTTGCGTGGTGTGAGGCCAGGAAGGCCCCACGAAGAAATTTCAACTCGGTCGATTCCTGCATTTCCTGCAAACAGGAGTGTCTATGGGCCTCAAATTGGGGTCCATTAAGGTTCAAATTTCGGCCCTGTCGATTTTCTTCCAGAAAGAATTGGCTTCAGTTCCTGAAGTCCAGAAGTTTGTCAAGGGAGTATTGCATATACAACCCCCTTTTTGTGCCTCCAGTGGCACTGTGGGATCTCAACGTAGTTCTGGGATTCCTCAAATCACATTTTAAACCGCTCAAATCTGTGGATTTGAAATATCTCACATGAAAAGTGACCATGCTGTTGGCCCTGGCCTCGGCCAGGCGAGTGTCAGAATTGGCGGCTTTGTCTCACAAAAGCCATATCTGATTGTCCATTCAGACAGGGCAGAGCTGCGGACTCGTCCCCAGTTTCTTCCTAAGGTGGTGTCAGCGTTTCACCTGAACCAGCTTATTGTGGTACCTGCGGCTACTAGGGACTTGGAGGACTCCAAGTTGCTAGATGTTGTCAGGGCCCTGAAAATATAGGTTTCCAGGACGGCTGGAGTCAGGAAAACTGACTTGCTGTTATCCTGTATGCACCCAACAAACTGGGTGCTCTTGCTTCTAAGCAGACGATTGCTCGTTGGATTTGTAGCACATTTCAACTTGCACATTCTGTGGCAGGCCTGCCACAGCCTAAATCTGTCAAGGCCCATTCCACAAGGAAGGTGGGCTCATCCTGGGCGGCTGCCCGAGGGGTCTCGGCATTACAACTCTGCCGAGCAGCTACGTGGTCGGGGGAGAACACGTTTGTAAAATTCTACAAATTTGATACCCTGGCTAAAGAGGACCTGGAGTTCTCTCATTCGGTGCTGCAGAGTCATCCGCACTCTCCCGCCCGTTTGGGAGCTTTGGTATAATCCCCATGGTCCTGACGGAGTCCCCAGCATCCACTAGGACGTCAGAGAAAATAAGATTTTACTTACCGATAAATCTATTTCTCGTAGTCCGTAGTGGATGCTGGGCGCCCATCCCAAGTGCGGATTGTCTGCAATACTTGTACATAGTTATTGTTACAAAAAAATCGGGTTGTTATTGTTGTGAGCCGTCTGTTCAGAGGCTCCTACGTTTGTCATACTGTTAACTGGGTTCAGATCACAAGTTGTACGGTGTGATTGGTGTGGCTGGTATGAGTCTTACCCGGGATTCAAAATCCTTCCTTATTGTGTACGCTCGTCCGGGCACAGTATCCTAACTGAGGCTTGGAGGAGGGTCATAGGGGGAGGAGCCAGTGCACACCACCTGATCCTAAAGCTTTATTTTTGTGCCCTGTCTCCTGCGGAGCCGCTAATCCCCATGGTCCTGACGGAGTCCCCAGCATCCACTACGGACTACGAGAAATAGATTTATCGGTAAGTAAAATCTTATTTTCTCGTAGTCCGTAGTGGATGCTGGGCGCCCGTCCCAAGTGCGGACTTCTTCTGCAATACCTGTATATAGTTATTGCTTCAATAAGGGTTAAGTTATGGTTGCATCAGGGTTTGACCTGATGCTCTGTTATTTGTCATACTGTTAACTGGTTGTTATCACATGTTATACGGTGTGATTGGTGTGGCTGGTATGAATCTTGCCCTGGATTACCAAAATCCTTTCCTTGTACTGGGCACAGTTTCTCTAACTGAGGTCTGGAGGAGGGGCATAGAGGGAGGAGCCAGTGCACACCAGAACCTAAATTCTTTCTTAAAGTGCCCATGTCTCCTGCGGAGCCCGTCTATCCCCATGGTCCTTACGGAGTCCCCAGCATCCACTACGGACTACGAGAAATAGATTTACCGGTAAGTAAAATCTTATTTTTTTTGGCTCTTTGTCTCTGACTGGTTGGCCACCCCTGCTCTATTCATATAAATGGGAAAAGCTTTGTGGTGTTTGGTAAAAGGTAACCATAACCATAATCTTTGAGGCAAAGGGGTTATTTAAAAAAAATAGTGAGGTGGATTTATGGAACGATTTTTGTTAGTAATAAAGTGAAAAAGAGTCACCACAGATGCTAGTCCTTTACCCGAGAGCCAAACACAGTTACTCCAATGGTATATCCATGTAGTGTAAGAGGCCAACAAGATGATAGATTTTTATCTGACTTTCTCCTCATATTTTTTGCAGGAGGCATTTCCCATGGAACCTGATTCTACTGGGTGTCTTTGTAAGTATAGCGGAAACATTACATGTATGAGCTCACCTTCTGTGCATTGCCAGCATGTCCTAAGGGAGGGATCCCACTTTGCTGATATTCATTAGCTGGAGGGTAGTACTAAAAATCCCAGTGGAGGGCATTCTCATCTTATACAGGCAGAACTATATCAGCTGCCCACACATGGCATGTACTCCTTATCAACAAACACAGAGTATTATTGGCTGATGCTAAACTAAAACTCCAGTCATTGTAATCGAGCAAGTTTTTCAGCTATTGCGTAATGAAAAGTGCAGCAATGAAGAAAGTATAAAGGGATGTTCACTTTTATTTTTTTATATATTTTTTGTTTAATGCCAACTTCCTTTGTACGGTACCATATAGCGGAATCCTGCTGTCATGCTGAGACTGTTGTGGCATTTATGAGGAATGCTGGGGCATGAGAGGCGCCTGGCTGCAACTATTACCAGCCGGCAGTTGCTCTATGTATTCCTATGGACATACACATGCGTACACACACGCACATCCTACACATGTGCACGTCCTATTAGCGGGCACACTAGTCACGCCAGCTTTACACATCATGGCAAAGCTGAATGTGGCTATATCTGTACGCATTCCTTCATATCAATGGTGGCAGTGAGAATGGAGTATGCATAAATCAGTCTGCCTCTCCTTACTGACACTTTTCTATAAGGCAGTTCCCTATCATCTGGCCATTCAACTGTTAGAGAATAAAATAGGATAATTTGCAGTTCACGTTGGTGTGAAAGAAAAAAACACAGTTAACGTAAATATTATGGGGTCTATCCTATTAGCCGGCACTTATCGGGGATTGGTTTCGCCTGCCTCAGACAGGCATAGCCAAATGCCTAAGTGATTATTTTTGGCACGATAATTCCGCGAAAATACATAGGTCCGTGACTTTTCGTGGACCCTATATATTTTTGCGACCAAACCAGGGCGATGTAATTGGATACTGCTGAAAAAATATTGGTGATAAAATTTATAAAATGATTGCTGCTAATTGGATACCCCTCTGTACATGGTTCAGTGTTGCTCTTTATCTTGAGGATAGTAACATAATCATGACACCTGCAATGACTGCTACCTCTGCATGTTCTGTATTGATTTCAAATGCTGTGTGATACCATACTATTCATTATAATCACCTTTAGTTGTCGGAACCACAAGTAAAACTAGAACCCAGAATTTTGCAAGATGTAAGTGCAGTGCAGTCTACAGCCAGTAGTCCAAATCTAATAGCTTGCGAGTTGGAGAAACTGTCTCTGTTCCAGTAAGTTTGCCAGTAGATTTAATTCGGCAATAATTTAAAAGGCAAAAGCAACATTTTAGATTATTGCCGATTTAAATCTGCTGACTAAGGGGGTAATTCAGAGTTGATCGCAGCACCAAATTCATTAGCAGTTGG
Source organism: Pseudophryne corroboree (assembly GCF_028390025.1). Lineage (NCBI taxonomy): Eukaryota > Metazoa > Chordata > Amphibia > Anura > Myobatrachidae > Pseudophryne > Pseudophryne corroboree. The sequence goes on from NC_086445.1 coordinate 177,313,353, forward strand.
GCAAAACCATGCTGGAGCCGGGTGGACGCTGCCGTGAGCGGCGGCTGTGACACATCCTCCTGCTACGCTGCTGTAGCGCTGCTCTCCCCCGTCTCCCCGCGATTCACCCCCGTTTCAGCTCCCTCATCTCAATTCGACTTATTTTAAATGCGGATTGAGATGGCCATTGAATAGCCCTTGTCAGATCCATTCCAACAAATGCATGTCGGAATGGATCCGACTTCAATTGAATATACCCCCAGGTCTCATAATATATTTAATGGAACATATCTTGCACTTATTTTATTACAATTACTTGTGCATTGTCTTGCCCTTCTCTTATAATCAGTTGTTTTCACTACTAATTTTGTAAAAAAATTATACCTGCGATTTTATTAATTTAGTGAGATGATTATTGATCTCAAAATTATACACATAGATGTTTAGTTGCAAGTAATTTCTCTTTCATGTCCTTGTTTTGTGAAACGCTGGCTGTCAAACATGCTTTTCTTTGTTATTTATTTATCATTGTAGAGCATAAATATCACTGTGATAAGTAAATTAAAATCTGCTGCGCATGCTGCCGCATTTAGTAATTGGGCCTGATTCCGAGTCACATGCATATGCGGCTGCATCTAGCGATCTCTAGCAAACTGTGTATGCATTGTGGGCTGTATTCACATTTTTTAAGTACTTCAGAGAAATTCTGACCCGTAACTACAGATTTGTCGTCTTACATCCTTGCTGCATTCACCCTAAACAGCCCTTGAAGTCACGCCATGCCGTGGTGGGACTTGGTAGCACAGAGCACCATTTTTTGCATTTTTCCAGCGAAAATGCATCTTAGACGCAAAGTAATGTAATAGAACGCATTCTGTATTTAATTGTGGCTCTATCTGATTCCAAAATGTCACGTTACAGTGTTTTCAATGAAAACACTTTAGCGTAGCATTTTGTATGCAAATACAGTCGCAGTCACACACAGAATATAGGCATGCTTTATATCATTTTAATCAGCAGACGCTGCTTGTGCGTCCTAGTATATTACTTTGCATCTAAGATGCATTTTTGCTGAAAAAACACAAAAAAGACGCTCGGCACTATCGAATCACACAGCGCTCACTCGTTATGCGTAACGCGACTTGTAACGTACGGAGCAAAAATGTAAGAAGACACATCTGTTTCTCAGTCTTTTCTCTTCTGCAACCACTAAGTGTGTGTTACTGGGTGTCACATAAGCGGCAACAGGGTGCTCCCACGTAATAGAAAAGTTCTGTTGGTGTGTGGTGTGCATGTAGACAGAACTGCGACCTAGTCATGTGTGTGCACAGTACACACCAAATTCAGTTGCATCTCCTGCATCTTGAATGGCAAAGGTGTAATATGCCTGACTGATGATGAACGCAATGATTGCTACTCATACGGACGGAGTACTGGGATATTGCAATTGCATTGATCATGCAACTTGGATGAAGTGCATATTATTACATTAACAATTGCGTTCACATTACATGTCATAATGTCTTACTGCTCGTCAAACAGATCTGCATCCAGTATGGTCACAAATAAGTTGGGCCAAATTGTACAGATCAGATTGGTTGTTGATCAGGTGGAATTGCTTCATTGAGGCCCAATGTGATTGCGCTTAGGTTTCCTACAGGCATTAAAATAACATATGTACTATACATGGTGGCTTTAAAAACATGTTTAGTTTGTAACTGACTGTATCTCTTTGCAGACTCTTTCCATGGCATATGTAACTGGGATGTTATCAAGGTAATGAGACAGTACATTATCTAGATAGTTTTCATTTGGAGTGTTGTAAGATATATTGTACCAAGTGTGACTCTACTCCTTACACTACGGGTATAGTAGGATATCTGTCCTTCGGCACCCTTGATGCTGTGTCATTGGGGTTTATTCATCATCACTCACAGTAGGTGGAAAGATTATATTTTTCCTACTTTTGTAGAAATTAAGTAACGGAGCTATTCACTATAAAGGTAAGGCAGGAGATACCATGGATATCTCCTGCTTACCTTGCGGTCCCTGTATGGCACGCCATCCCCTATACAATAGTATGAGGAGGACCTGCATTCATCAGACTCCCAAAACTGAAAGTTTTCTGAGTTGGGATGCAGGAACTGATGCCATCTTCAGATGGCCTTAGTTCTTAGAGTCCCTCTCCGGGCTGAAAAGATCCATTCGGGCTCCTTCGATTTTCTCCGTATTCATGAGTGAATTGAGTTTACGCATGTACAGTAACACAGCCAGGTCAAATGGGCAGTGTAATCTTTTGCCGCTACTGATTACTGGCGAAAGTAGCAGTGATAGTGCTTATTGGTCCTCTCACAGGAGTTTTGTATCCCACCACATCAACTCGAGGCGATTAGAATATCTAATTAGCGGCCAATTGGGGAACAATGATGAACATGCTCCATTGTCAGAAAGCACAGAATGACCTAACCTTACGGTCATGTTGCTTTATGAAAAATGTGTTTAAAAGTGGGAGTCCTCCTTCTGATTATTAAGTGTGTGTTTTTACCCTAAGGGTGTATTAACATCTAGGGTGCATATGACTTGAGGGGTTTATCCCTGTGGTGAACCTATGAATTCCTCATGCATACAGGTAGATTATTGGTGCCTGTGGCAGACCTTCCCTTTCATAATGCAACCCACATTGATGTATAACATTCTGAGAATCCTCATGCAGTGTGTAACTTGCCCCCATCATTATGTCATTAGCTCCATGTATATATATATATATATATATATATATATATAAGGAGGATTTCGGCGGCACTTAGGTAAATAAATGACACAGACGCAGCCACTTCAAGCAAGCCTTGTGTCATTTATTTACCTGAGTGCCGCCGAAATCCTCCTTATATCCAGCAGCTTGGCTGCATTTTGCGGAAGGCAACGGGGACAGATATAAACATATTAGCGAGTGCCGGATCCTACAGAAATATATATATATATATATATATATATATATATGATCTAGATCTATGTGCCAGGTTATTGCTATAAATATTCTGATATGCGTGGGGAAAATAACAAACAGTTTCTTAGTATCTTATATCTTTCTTCACAGCTTTTATGATACCAAGTCTGTGATCCTCTGTCTCGGAATCACAGCCCTTGTCTGCCTTTCAGTTACCCTGTTCAGCTTCCAAATCAAGGTGAGCGGCTGTGATGATAGGAGATATTGTATTCGGTTATCTAAAAAAACTAAAATCTCTTTTTTGCACTCCAATGATGGTGTTTTAAATACACTGCTCAAAAAAATAAAGGGAACACTTAAACAACACAATGTAACTCCAAGTCAATCACACTTCTGTGAAATCAAACTGTCCACTTAGGAAGCAACACTGATTGACAATCAATTTCACATGCTGTTGTGCAAATGGAATAGACAACAGGTGGGAATTATAGGCAATTAGCAAGACACCCCCAATAAAGGAGTTGTTCTGCAGGTGGTGACCACAGACCACTTCTCAGCTCCTATGCTTTCTGGCTGATGTTTTGGTCACTTTTGAAAGCTGGCGGTGCTTTCACTCTAGTGGTAGCATGAGACGGAGTCTACAACCCACACAAGTGGTTCGGGTAGTGCAGCTCATCCAGGATGGCACATCAATGCGAGCTGTGGCAAGAAGGTTTGCTGTGTCTGTCAGCGTAGTGTCCAGAGCATGGAGGCACTACCAGGAGACAGGCCAGTACATCAGGAGACGTGGAGGAGGCCGTAGGAGGGCAACAACCCAGCAGCAGGACCGCTACCTCTGCCTTTGTACAAGGAGGAACAGGAGGAGCACTGCCAGAGCCCTGCAAAATGACCTCCAGCAAGCCACAAATGTGCATGTGTCTACTCAAACGATCAGAAACAGACTCCATGAGGGTGGTATGAGGGCCCGACGTCCACAGGTGGGGGTTGTGCTTACAGCCCAACACCTTGCAGGACATTTGGCATTTGCCAGAGAACACAAAGATTGGCAAATTCGCTACTGGCGCCCTGTTCTCTTCACAGATGAAAGCAGGTTCTCACTGAGCACATGTGACAAACGTGACAGAGTCTGGAGACGCCAAGGAGAACGTTCTGCTGCCTACAACATCCTCCAGCATGACCGGTTTGGCAGTGGGTCAGTAATGGTGTGGGGTGGCATTTCTTTGGGGGGCCGCACAGCCCTCCATGTGCTCGCCAGAGGTAGCCTGACTGCCATTAGGTACCGAGATGAGATCCTCAGACCCCTTGTGAGACCATATGCTGGTGCGGTTGGCCCTGGGTTCCTCCTAATGCAAGACAATGCTAGACCTCATGTGGCTGGAGTGTGTCAGCAGTTCCTGCAAGATGAAGGCATTGATGCTATGGACTGGCCCGCCTGTTCTCCAGACCTGAATCCAATTGAGCACATCTGGGACATTATGTCTCGCTCCATCCACCAACGCCACGTTGCACCACAGACTGTCCAGGAGTTGGCAGATGCTTTAGTCCAGGTCTGGGAGGAGATCCCTCAGGAGACCATCCACCACTTCATCAGGAGCATGCCCAGGCATTGTAGGGAGGTCATACAGGCACGTGGAGCCCACACACACTACTGAGCCTCATTTTGACTTGTTTTAAGGACATTACATCAAAGTTGGATCGGCCTGTAGTGTGTTTTTCCACTTTAATTTTGAGTGTGACTCCAAATCCAGACCTCCATGGGTTAATAAATTTGATTTCCATTGATAATTTTTGTGTGATTTTGTTGTCAGCACATTCAACTATGTAAAGAACAAAGTATTTAATAAGAATATTTCATTCATTCAGATCTAGGATGTGTTATTTTAGTGTTCCCTTTATTTTTTTGAGCAGTGTATAAAGCAAATACAGTATGTGAATTTTATCTGTACCCTTGTGACTTCTTTTGTTCTTTACGTGTGCCAGTGGTTCCTAAACGCGGTCCTCAAGATTCCCCCCCCCCTTACAGGTCAGGTTTTATGGATATCCCTGCAAGTGGCATAATGGGCAGAGCTATCTTAGTGAGGTTCAAACACCTCAGGTTTATACAGTATACAACAAAAGATCCAGGGCAGAATGACCTGGGCTACAAGTAAACTTGTTTTATTGGAGAACTAGGCCATGGGTTGTTGTAAGTAGACACATACAGAGTCTACATATGTGCCCTGATGCTCTGTTTTGCTTATTCCCAGTGTGTACTCAGCTATGTAGCTGCTCTATATAACTATGTCCATTCTGACAGGAAATCACATTTACCTGACCAGTTGTCACCATGTGCTTTTTATGCTTAACCCCTTCAGTGGTGACTTTTTGGAATTTGGTCACACCTCCCAGGGCAGGTTTTTAATTTCTTTTACCTGCGCACTGCCAGAGGTTTAATGAGCGTTGCCAGGGGTTTCACGCGCTGTGTCATGCATTTTGCCAGGTTTTTTTTGCTCTGGGATCCATGCTCGTTGCTACGGGGAATGCTAGTTGCCTTAGGGAATGCTCGTTGCCAGGGGTAGCTAGGGATGGCCATCGACCATCGATGATTCAAAATCATTGTTGGTCTATGACCGATGTTGAATACTTTTACCATTGATGGGGGAGGACCAGATGGTTTCCCGCCATCGATGGTTCAGTGCTACCAAATATTTTTTTTTCTCAAAGTGTCAGGTCACGGAGCTTAGCTCCGCCCCCGACACACACTAAGACATGCCACCTGGTTTGCATTTTTACTATACAGCAGGGATGACCATCGATTGGTAAAACCATCGATGGATCCATTCCAGATGGTTTTACACCATCGAGGTTATCCATCGATGATGACCATTGATGGATAACCCACCGATGTCCATCCCCCGGGTAGCATTTGCTGGCAGGCACTAGCCCGACAGCACTAAAATCCTCTCCTCCCCCCCTCCTCCCTTGTACTCCGCTCAGCTGGCAGAGTTTTGCACAGTGACGCGATTGCGTCGATGTCACAACGCGATCGCATCATGACGCGATAGCGAAGTCCACCGGCTGAGCGGAGTGCATGGTGGAGGGGGGGGAGCAGTGGCATGCCCCAGAAAATTTCCAGGGTTGCCAGTCTGCCCAGCGCAGTTGGCCCCGGAAATTGTCCGGGCATGCCACTGAAGGGGTTAATGGGCCTGATTCAGATTGTAAAGCAGGGCATATACTATATAATTATCTGGCACATAATCTCCCAGATCTGGCTGGTTGGAATGAAAATCTGGTAATGGATGAAAGTGAATGACAGTTGACCGTTTGCTCCAAAACAGTGGAAAATGGACAAAACTTGTCGTTCATACAAAATGGTGAAATGCGTGATGAAACCAATTTATCTAAACAACAGGTTCTGCCCATTTTCCAGAGTCTGGGAGCAAATAGTCGATTGTCATTTGTTCTCATCCGTTACTACATTTTCATTCTAACCAGCCAGATCTGGCAGATTATCTGCCAGATAATTGTGTAGTGTGTGCCCAGCTTAAGCAAAGCAAAAAAGCACACAGCTGGGCAAAGTCATGCTGCACTGCAGGTGGGGCAGATGTAATATGTGCAGATAGAGTTAGATGTGGGGGGGTGTTCAAACTCAAATCTAAACTGCAGTGTCAAAATAAAGCAGTGCAACTTGTTTTGCCCAGTTGTGTGTTTTTTTGCTTTGCTTACAAACCTGAATCAGGCCCAGTGTACCAAAAAATATTGTTAATAAATGAGCTCTACAATTAGTATTGTATTTGGTAAAAAAGAAGGTGACAGCTTTATTTTTCCTATATCAGTGTGGACTATTTTATTTTTTGAATCAGTAACCATGTGTTTAAAACAGTGCTACCTTAGTAGTCTATGGTGGTCATTCCGAGTTGTTCGCTCGCTGCTATTTTTAGCAGAAATGCTAACAGGCTAAAATCCGGCAGTTCTGCGCATGCATATGCACAGCAGGGCGCACGCGCTAAGCGATTTTACACAAAACTATGCTATTTAACTCACGGGCGAACAAAGCTTTTCAATCGCTTTGCTGATCGTAGTGTGATTGACAGGAAGTGGGTGTTTCTGGGCGGAAACTGGCCGTTTTCAGGGAGTGTGCTAAAAAACGCAAGCGTGCCAGGTAAAAACGCAGGAGTGGCTGGAGAAACGGGGGAGTGGCTGGCCGGACGCTGGGCGTGTTTGTGACATCAAACCAGGAACTAAACGGACTGAGGTGATCGCGATCTAGGAGTAGGTCTGGAGCTACTCAGAAACTGCAAGGAAATACTTAATAGCAGAATTGCTAATCTTTCGTTAGCAATTCTGCTATGCTAAGATACACTCCCAGAGGGCGGCGGCTTTGTGTTTGCAATGCTGCTAAAAGTAGGGCCTATATCAGCAATATATTAGTGCAGGTGTGATATGGTATGCCGGCGGCCGGGCTCCCAGCGACCATCATACCGGCGCCGGAAACCCGACCGCCGGCATACCGACAGCGTGGCGAGCGCAAATGAGCCCCTTGCGGGCTCTCTGCGCTTGCCACGCTGCGGGCGCGCCACGCTATTTATTCTCCCTCCAGGGGGGGCGTGGACCCCCACGAGGGAGAAAAACTGTCGTATGCGGGCTGTCGGGATTCCGGTGCCGGTATACTGTGCGCCGGGATCCCGACAGTCGGCAACCTGAAGACCACCCATTAGTGCCATATGGATGCACGCTGTATAGTGTCTCTAGTTTGAGGACATGATAAAGGGGAGATCAAACTTTCTATATCCCTCATATTGACCACTTCTGTATTTAGTGTAATTCACGCCTACTTCACCGAGTTGGGTGGGGCTTGATGGTGCGATTTGCGGTGTCATCTCACATACTAACGTTTTTCTTGTGTCTTCCCTCGCACAGGTTGACTTCACTTCATATCATGGTGTTCTCTTCGTGCTTGCCATGGTCCTGCTCTTCAGTGGACTGTCCCTTGTCATCCTCATCCCATTCCAGTATGTAAGTATCTGGTACAAGACTCTCAGCTGTTGTAGTGTTGCAACACAGCTAATTTGTGTTATTTACCTTTAAAATACTTAATGGCGGTCGATTTAGCGTAAGTGGCGATGACACAGTCTGTTTTGCTGGCATACTTTGTGTACTTGTGCATTGCACATTTCAGAGCTGAGGGCACACAGCTAAGGGCGAATGCTGAATTGTACTCATCTCAGTCACGTCTTCTCTTGCGGATGAAGATGTGTAACTAGGTAGCAACCGGCAATCACATGTAGGCAGAGTTTAGAAAAGAGAAATGCTAAATGCACAGTCTAATTAAACATAGAAACATAGAATTACAGCCGCCGGAATCCCAGAGCCGCAGGCTTTTCTCCCTCTATGAGTGTCCACGACAGCCATAGAGGGAGAATCGAACCTGTGGCGAGAGCAGCGAGCCACCCTGCCCGCAGCGTGTCAAGCACAGCGAGCCTGCAAGGGGCTTTCTAGTGCTCGCCCTGCTGCCAGCATACTGGTGGCCGGGATCCCTCTGTCAGTACACTGACAGCCGGGATCCCGGACGCTGGTTTTTCATACTGATCCCCTAGATACAGATAGATAGTCCTAGAGATAGATATTAATTTATTGTCATTGTAAAAACACAACAAAATTCCCTCCCTCCCTCCAGTCCTTGAGTTCTAATACTTCTCGTACTTTGAAGAGTGTCTTCCTGCTGGACCTTGTGAGAAAACCCTTAGTATATTTGAAAGGTTCTATCACGTCCCCACTTTCCCTTCTCTGCTCCAAAACTGTACATGCAGGGCCGTTTCTAGCCAATTTGGCTCCCAGTGCGAGATTTAAAAATGCGCCCCCCCCATCCCCCCATTCACATAAGAAAAAATGCGCCGCGCCCCCCCATAGATATAAAGGCGCGCACTCCCGGCAAGGGGGCGTGACATCGTTAAAATGGGCGTGGCTTTGTTAAGATGGGTGTGGCCTCATCTGATCTCATCATCACGGCCACCACACGATAAAAAAAAAAAAAGTCCTCATTGTACACATTACAGCAGGCACGCGACCCCATTTTACACAGCACGGCAGGCAAGTGTCCCCATTTTACACAGCACGGCAGGCAAGTGTCCCCATTTTACACAGCACGGTAGGCAAGTGTCCCCATTTTACACAGCACGGTAGGCAAGTGTCCCCATTTTACACATTGCGGCAGGCACGTGCCCCCATTTTACACATTGCGGCAGGAAAGTGTCCCCATTTTACACATTGCGGCAGGCACGTGCCTCCATTTTACACAGTACGGCAGGCAAGTGTTCACATTTTACACATTGCGGCAGGAAAGTGTCCCCATTTTACACATTGCGGCAGGAAAGTGTCCCCATTTTACACATTGCGGCAGGAATGTGTCCCCATTTTACACACTGCGGCAGGCACAGGTCCCCATTTTACACATTGCGGCAGGAAAGTGTCCCCATTTTACACATTGCGGCAGGAAAGTGTCCCCATTTTACACATTGCGGCAGGCACGTGCCCCCATTTTACACATTACGGCAGGCAAGTGTTCACATTTTACACATTGCGGCAGGAAAGTGTCCCCATTTTACACATTGCGGCAGGCATGTGCCCCCATTTTACACAGCATGGCAGGCAAATGTCCCCATTTTACACATTGCGGCTGGCACGTGCCCCCATTTTACACAGCATGGCAGGAAAGTGTCCCCATTTTACACATTGCGGCAGACAAGTGTTCACATTTTACACATTGCGGCAGGCACGTGCCCCCATTTTACACATTGCGGCAGGCACGTGCCCCCATTTTACACATTACGGCAGAAAAGGGTCCCCATTTTACACATTCCGGCAGACAGGTGTCCCCATTTTACACATTCCGGCAGACAAGTGTCCCTATTTCTCTATCGTCCTAAGTGGATGCTGGGGTTCCTGAAAGGACCATGGGGAATAGCGGCTCCGCAGGAGACAGGGCACAAAAAAGTAAAGCTTTACTAGGTCAGGTGGTGTGCACTGGCTCCTCCCCCTATGACCCTCCTCCAGACTCCAGTTAGATTTTGTGCCCGAACGAGAAGGGTGCAATCTAGGTGGCTCTCCTAAAGAGCTGCTTAGAGAAAGTTTAGTTTAGGTTTTTTTCTTTACAGTGAGTCCTGCTGGCAACAGGATCACTGCAACGTGGGACTTAGGGGGAAAGTAGTAAACTCACCTGCATGCAGAGTGGATTTGCTGCTTGGCTACTGGACACCATTAGCTCCAGAGGGATCGAACACAGGCCCAGCCGTGGAGTCCGGTCCCGGAGCCGCGCCGCCGACCCCCTTGCAGATGCTGAAGCGTGAAGAGGTCCGGAAACCGGCGGCTGAAGACTCCTCAGTCTTCATAAGGTAGCGCACAGCACTGCAGCTGTGCGCCATTTTCCTCTCAGCACACTTCACTGGGCAGTCACTGAGGGTGCAGAGCGCTGGGGGGGGGCGCTCTGAGAGGCAAATATAAACCTTATACAAGGCTAAAAATACCTCACATATAGCCCATAGGGGCTATATGGAGATATTTAACCCCTGCCTGACTGGAAAAATAGCGGGAGAAGAACCCGCCGAAAAAGGGGCGGGGCCTATCTCCTCAGCACACGGCGCCATTTTCTGTCACAGCTCCGCTGGTCAGAACGGCTCCCAGGTCTCTCCCCTGCACTGCACTACAGAAACAGGGTAAAACAGAGAGGGGGGGCACATTAATGGCTATATATATATATATTAAAGCAGCTATAAGGGAGCACTTAATATAAGGATATCCCTTGTATATATAGCGCTTTGTGGTGTGTGCTGGCAGACTCTCCCTCTGTCTCCCCAAAAGGGCTAGTGGGTCCTGTCTTCATTAGAGCATTCCCTGTGAGTTTGCGGTGTGTGTCGGTACGTGGTGTCGACATGTATGAGGACGATATTGGTGTGGAGGCGGAGCAATTGCCAAATATGCAGATGTCACCCCCCAGGGGGTCGACACCAGAATGGATGCCTTTATTTGTGGAATTACGTGATGGTTTATCTTCCCTTAAACAGTCAGTTGAGGACATGAGGCGGCCGGACAATCAATTAATGCCTGTCCAGGCGCCTCAAACACCGTCAGGGGCTGTAAAACGCCCTTTGCCTCAGTCGGTCGACACAGACCCAGACACGGGCACTGATTCCAGTGACGACGGTAGAAATTCAAACGTATTTTCCAGTAGGGCCACACGTTATATGATTTTGGCAATGAAGGAGACGTTACATTTAGCTGATACTACAGATACCGTAAAACAGGGTATTATGTATGGTGTGAAAAAACTACAAACAGTTTTTCCTGAATCAGAAGAATTAAATGACGTGTGTGATGAAGCGTGGGTTGCTCCTGATAAAAAGTTGATAATTTCAAAAAAGTTATTGGCATTATACCCTTTCCCGCCAGAGGTTAGGGCGCGCTGGGAAACACCCCCTAAGGTGGACAAGGCGCTCACACGCTTATCCAATCAAGTGGCGTTACCCTCTCCTGAGACGGCCGCACTTAAGGATCCATCAGATAGAAAGATGGAAGTTATTCAAAAGAATATATACACACATGCAGGTGTTATACTACGACCAGCTATAGCAACTGCCTGGATGTGCAGTGCTGGAGTAGTTTGGTCAGAATCCCTGATTGAAAATATTGATACCCTAGATAGGGACAATGTTTTACTGTCGTTAGAACAAATAAAGGATGCATTTATCTATATGCGTGATGCACAGAGGGATATTTGCACACTGGCATCTCGGATGAGTGCTATGTCCATTTCAGCCAGAAGAGCCTTATGGACACGACAGTGGACAGGCGATGCGGATTCAAAACGTCACATGGAGGTTTTGCCGTATAAAGGGGAGGAGTTATTTGGAGTTGGTCTATCAGACTTGGTGGCCACGGCTACTGCCGGGAAATCCACTTTTTTACCTCAAGTCACTCCCCAACAGAGAAAGGCACCGACCTTTCAACCGCAGCCTTTTCGCTCCTACAAAAATAAGAGAGCAAAGGGCTTGTCGTATCTGCCACAAGGCAGAGGAAGAGGGAAGAGACACCAACAGGCAGCTCCTTCCCAGGAACAGAAGCCCTCCCCGGCTCCTGCAAAAACCTCAGCATGACGCTGGGGCCTCTCAAGCGGACTCGGGGACAGTGGGGGGCCGTCTCAAAAATTACAGCGCGCAGTGGGCTCACTCGCAGGTAGACCCCTGGATCCTGCAGATAATATCTCAGGGGTACAGGTTGGAATTAGAGACGGATCCTCCTCATCGTTTCCTGAAGTCTGCCTTACCAACCGTCTCTTCCGAAAGGGAGAGGGTGTTGGAAGCCATTCACAAGCTGTACGCTCAGCAGGTGATAGTCAAAGTACCCCTATTACAACAAGGAAAGGGGTATTATTCCACTCTATTTGTGGTACCGAAGCCGGATGGCTCGGTAAGGCCTATTCTAAATCTGAAGTCCTTGAACCTCTACATAAAAAAGTTCAAGTTCAAGATGGAGTCACTCAGAGCAGTGATAGCGAACCTGGAAGAAGGGGACTTTATGGTATCCTTGGACATCAAGGATGCGTATCTACACGTTCCGATTTACCCCGCACACCAGGGGTACCTCAGGTTCATTGTTCAAAACTGTCACTATCAGTTTCAGACGCTGCCGTTCGGATTGTCCACGGCGCCTCGGGTCTTTACCAAGGTAATGGCCGAGATGATGATTCTTCTTCGAAGAAAAGGCGTATTAGTTATCCCATACTTGGACGATCTCCTAATAAGGGCAAGGTCCAGAGAACAGCTGGAGACAGCTTTAGCACTATCTCAAGAGGTGCTAAGACAACACGGGTGGATTCTGAATATTCCAAAATCCCATTTAATCCCGACAACTCGTCTGCTGTTCCTAGGAATGATTCTGGACACGGTTCAGAAAAAGGTTTTCCTTCCAGAGGAAAAAGCCAAGGAGTTATCCGATCTGGTCAGGAACCTCCTAAAACCAGGAAAAGTGTCAGTACATCAATGCACAAGAGTCCTGGGAAAAATGGTGGCTTCTTACGAAGCAATTCCATTCGGCAGATTCCATTCAAGAATATTCCAAAGGGATCTGTTGGACAAATGGTCATGGTCGCATCTGCAGATGCACCTGCGATTAACCCTGTCACCAAAGACAAGGGTGTCACTTCTGTGGTGGTTGCAGAAGGCTCACCTATTAGAAGGCCGCAGATTCGGCATTCAGGATTGGATCCTGGTGACCACGGACGCCAGCCTGAGAGGCTGGGGAGCAGTCACACAAGGAAGAAACTTCCAGGGAGTATGGACGAGTCTGGAAAAGTCTCTTCACATAAACATTCTGGAACTAAGAGCAATCTACAATGCTCTAAGCCAGGCGGAACTTCTCCTGCAAGGAAAGCCGGTGTTGATTCAGTCGGACAACATCACGGCGGTCGCCCATGTAAACAGGCAGGGCGGCACAAGAAGCAGGAGTGCAATGGCAGAAGCTGCCAAGATTCTTCGCTGGGCGGAGAATCACGTGATAGCACTGTCAGCAGTGTTCATCCCGGGCGTGGACAACTGGGAAGCAGACTTCCTCAGCAGACACGATCTTCATCCGGGAGAGTGGGGTCTACATCCAGAAGTCTTCAACATGTTAATAGACCGTTGGGAAAGACCAATTGTAGACATGATGGCGTCTCGCCTCAACAAGAAACTGGACAAATATTGCGCCAGGTCAAGAGATCCACAGGCAATAGCTGTGGACGCACTGGTAACTCCTTGGGTGTACCAGTCAGTGTATGTGTTTCCTCCTCTGCCGCTCATACCAAAGGTATTGAAGATCATACGGCAAAGAAGAGTAAGAACAATACTAGTGGTTCCGGATTGGCCGAGAAGGACTTGGTATCCGGAACTTCAAGAGATGCTCACGGACGAACCGTGGCCTCTACCTCTGAGAAGGGACCTGCTACAGCAGGGTCCCTGTCTTTTTCAAGACTTACCGCGGCTGCGTTTGACGGCATGGCGGTTGAACGCCAGATCCTAAAAGGGAAAGGCATTCCAGAAGAAGTCATTCCTACCTTGATTAAGGCACGGAAGGAAGTCACCGTGAAACATTATCACCGCATTTGGCGAAAATATGTAGCGTGGTGCGAGGATCGGAGGGTTCCGACGGAGGAATTCCAACTGGGTCGTTTCCTACATTTCCTGCAATCAGGATTATCTATGGGTCTCAAATTGGGATCCATTAAGGTTCAAATTTCGGCCCTGTCAATATTCTTCCAAAAAGAATTGGCCTCTGTCCCTGAGGTCCAGACTTTTGTCAAGGGAGTACTGCATATACAGCCTCCTGTGGTGCCTCCGGTGGCACCGTGGGATCTAAATGTAGTTTTAGATTTCCTCAAATCCCATTGGTTTGAACCATTGAAAAAGGTGGATTTGAAATATCTCACATTGAAAGTGACTATGTTACTAGCCCTGGCCTCTGCCAGGAGAGTATCTGAATTGGCGGCTTTATCTTATAAAAGTCCTTATCTAATCTTCCATTCGGATAGGGCAGAACTGCGGACTCGTCCGCATTTTCTCCCTAAAGTGGTATCAGCATTTCATCTGAACCAACCTATTGTGGTGCCTGCGGCCACTAGCGACTTGGAGGACTCCAAGTTGTTGGACGTTGTCAGAGCCTTAAAAATATACATTGCAAGGACGGCTGGAGTCAGAAAATCTGACTCGCTGTTTATATTGTATGCACCCAACAAGTTGGGCGCACCTGCTTCTAAGCAGTCGATTGCTCGTTGGATTTGTAACACAATTCAACTTGCACATTCTGTGGCAGGCCTGCCACAGCCTAAAACTGTAAAAGCCCACTCCACAAGGAAGGTGGGCTCATCTTGGGCGGCTGCCCGAGGGGTCTCGGCATTACAACTCTGCCGAGCAGCTACGTGGTCGGGGGAGAACACGTTTGTAAAATTTTACAAATTTGATACCCTGGCAAAGGAGGACCTGGAGTTCTCTCATTCGGTGCTGCAGAGTCATCCGCACTCTCCCGCCCGTTTGGGAGCTTTGGTATAATCCCCATGGTCCTTTCAGGAACCCCAGCATCCACTTAGGACGATAGAGAAAATAAGAATTTACTTACCGATAATTCTATTTCTCGGAGTCCGTAGTGGATGCTGGGCGCCCATCCCAAGTGCGGATTATCTGCAATACTTGTACATAGTTATTGTTAACTAATTCGGGTTATTGTTAAGGAGCCATCTTAAGAGGCCCTTTCTGTTGTCATACTGTTAACTGGGTTTAGATCACAAGTTGTACGGTGTGATTGGTGTGGCTGGTATGAGTCTTACCCGGGATTCAAAATGCCTCCCTTATTGTGTATGCTCGTCCGGGCACAGTACCTAACTGGAGTCTGGAGGAGGGTCATAGGGGGAGGAGCCAGTGCACACCACCTGACCTAGTAAAGCTTTACTTTTTTGTGCCCTGTCTCCTGCGGAGCCGCTATTCCCCATGGTCCTTTCAGGAACCCCAGCATCCACTACGGACTCCGAGAAATAGAATTATCGGTAAGTAAATTCTTATTTTTACACATTCCGGCAGGCAAGTGTCCCCATTTTACACATTCCGGCAGACAGGTGTCCCCATTTTACACATTCCAGCAGGCAAGTGTCCCCATTTTACACATTCCGGCAGACAGGTGTCCCCATTTTACACATTCCGGCAGACAAGTGTCCCTATTTTACACAGTACAGCAGCAGGTGATGGTGGGGGGGAGGGAGAGAGAGAGAGGGAGAGGGGCTGACTTACATTTGAAGCGGTTCTTCCCGCTCTTCAGCCGCCTCTTCCTCGTCTGCGCAGCGCTGGCCGTCTTGGCTCCCCCTTCTCCCTCCTCCCGAGTGCCCAGCTCGGGGGGTGGGGTTTCGCGGAATGACGCGATTGCGTCGTGACGTCACGACGCAAACGCGTCATTCCGTGAAATCCCGCCCCCCGAGCTGGGCACTCGGGAGGAGAGGGGAGGGGGGTTTGAAAGTGCTCAGGAAGTGCCGCGGCGGGCGCCCCGTGCGGTTGCACGGCTCGCCCGCCGCAAGAAACGGCACTGTGTACATGTTAAGATTTTTTAGAGTTTTGTGCTGTAGGCCATGCACCATTATAGTTGCCATTTGTATGCTCTCTAATGTATTTATATCCTTCTGGAGATATGGCCTCCAAAACTGAATACAGTTTTCCAAATGAGGCCGTACCAATGACCTATACAGTGGCATTATTACTTCTTGTTTCCTGCTGCTGATTCCTCTCTCTGTGCAATAGAGATGAGCGGGTTCGGTTTCTCTGAATCCGAACCCGCCAGAACTTCATGTTTTTTTTCACGGGTCCGAGCGACTCGGATCTTCGCGCCTTGCTCGGTTAACCCGAGCGCGCCCGAACGTCATCATGACGCTGTCGGATTCTCGCGAGGCTCGGATTCTATCGCGAGACTCGGATTCTATATAAGGAGCCGCGCGTCGCCGCCATTTTCACACGTGCATTGAGATTGATAGGGAGAGGACGTGGCTGGCGTCCTCTCCATTTAGATTATAAGAGACTGAGAGAGATTTACTGGAGCTGACTAGGAGGAGTACTGTTACTGTAGAAGTGTAGAGACTGAGTGGAGAGAGTTTACTAGTGAGGACAGTGCAGTTTACTTTATAATCCGTTCTCTGCCTGAAAAAAGCGATACACAGCACACAGTGACTCAGTCACATACCATATCTGTGTGCACTGCTCAGGCTCAGGCCAGTGTGCTGCATCATCTATTATCTATATATAATATTATATATATCTGTCTGACTGCTCAGCTCACACAGCTTATAATTGTGGGGGAGACTGGGGAGCACTACTGCAGTGCCAGTTATAGGTTATAGCAGGAGCCAGGAGTACATAATATATTATATAGTGAGTGACCACCAGACACACAGTGCAGTTTATTTAATATATCCGTTCTCTGCCTGAAAAAAGCGATACACACAGTGACTCAGTCAGTCACATACCATATCTGTGTGCACTGCTCAGGCTCAGGCCAGTGTGCTGCATCATCTATATATATTATATATCTGTCTGACTGCTCAGCTCACACAGCTTATAATTGTGGGGGAGACTGGGGAGCACTACTGCAGTGCCAGTTATAGGTTATAGCAGGAGCCAGGAGTACATAATATTATATTAAAATTAAACAGTGCACACTTTTGCTGCAGGAGTGCCACTGCCAGTGTGACTAGTGACCAGTGACCTGACCACCAGTATATATAATATTAGTAGTATACTATCTCTTTATCAACCAGTCTATATTAGCAGCAGACACAGTACAGTGCGGTAGTTCACGGCTGTGGCTACCTCTGTGTCGGCACTCGGCAGCCCGTCCATAATTGTATATACCACCTAACCGTGGTTTTTTTTTTTTTCTTTCTTTATACATACATACTAGTTACGAGTATACTATCTCTTTATCAACCAGTCTATATATTAGCAGCAGACACAGTACAGTGCGGTAGTTCACGGCTGTGGCTACCTCTGTGTCGGCACTCGGCAGCCCGTCCATAATTGTATATACCACCTAACCGTGGTTTTTTTTTCTTTCTTTATACATACATACTAGTTACGAGTATACTATCTCTTTATCAACCAGTCTATATATTAGCAGCAGACACAGTACAGTGCGGTAGTTCACGGCTGTGGCTACCTCTGTGTCGGCACTCGACAGCCCGTCCATAATTGTATATACCACCTAACCGTGGTTTTTTTTTCTTTCTTTATACATACATACTAGTTACGAGTATACTATCTCTTTATCAACCAGTCTATATATTAGCAGCAGACACAGTACAGTGCGGTAGTTCACGGCTGTGGCTACCTCTGTGTCGGCACTCGGCAGCCCGTCCATAATTGTATATACCACCTAACCGTGGTTTTTTTTTCTTTCTTTATACATACATACTAGTTACGAGTATACTATCTCTTTATCAACCAGTCTATATATTAGCAGCAGACACAGTACAGTGCGGTAGTTCACGGCTGTGGCTACCTCTGTGTCGGCACTCGGCAGCCCGTCCATAATTGTATATACCACCTAACCGTGGTTTTTTTTTCTTTCTTTATACATACATACTAGTTACGAGTATACTATCTCTTTATCAACCAGTCTATATATTAGCAGCAGACACAGTACAGTGCGGTAGTTCACGGCTGTGGCTACCTCTGTGTCGGCACTCGGCAGCCCGTCCATAATTGTATATACCACCTAACCGTGGTTTTTTTTTCTTTCTTTATACATACATACTAGTTACGAGTATACTATCTCTTTATCAACCAGTCTATATATTAGCAGCAGACACAGTACAGTGCGGTAGTTCACGGCTGTGGCTACCTCTGTGTCGGCACTCGGCAGCCCGTCCATAATTGTATATACCACCTAACCGTGGTTTTTTTTTCTTTCTTTATACATACATACTAGTTACGAGTATACTATCTCTTTATCAACCAGTCTATATATTAGCAGCAGACACAGTACAGTGCGGTAGTTCACGGCTGTGGCTACCTCTGTGTCGGCACTCGGCAGCCCGTCCATAATTGTATACTAGTATCCAATCCATCCATCTCCATTGTTTACCTGAGGTGCCTTTTAGTTGTGCCTATTAAAATATGGAGAACAAAAATGTTGAGGTTCCAAAATTAGGGAAAGATCAAGATCCACTTCCACCTCGTGCTGAAGCTGCTGCCACTAGTCATGGCCGAGACGATGAAATGCCAGCAACGTCGTCTGCCAAGGCCGATGCCCAATGTCATAGTACAGAGCATGTCAAATCCAAAACACCAAATATCAGTAAAAAGCCTCTTTTTTTCTTTGCGTCATGTGCTGTTTGGGGAGGGTTTTTTGGAAGGGACATCCTGCGTGACACTGCAGTGCCACTCCTAGATGGGCCCGGTGTTTGTGTCGGCCACTAGGGTCGCTAATCTTACTCACACAGCTACCTCATTGCGCCTCTTTTTTTCTTTGCGTCATGTGCTGTTTGGGGAGGGTTTTTTGGAAGGGCCATCCTGCGTGACACTGCAGTGCCACTCCTAGATGGGCCCGGTGTTTGTGTCGGCCACTAGGGTCGCTAATCTTACTCACACAGCTACCTCATTGCGCCTCTTTTTTTCTTTGCGTCATGTGCTGTTTGGGGAGGGTTTTTTGGAAGGGACATCCTGCGTGACACTGCAGTGCCACTCCTAGATGGGCCCGGTGTTTGTGTCGGCCACTAGGGTCGCTAATCTTACTCACACAGCTACCTCATTGCGCCTCTTTTTTTCTTTGCGTCATGTGCTGTTTGGGGAGGGTTTTTTGGAAGGGCCATCCTGCGTGACACTGCAGTGCCACTCCTAGATGGGCCCGGTGTTTGTGTCGGCCACTAGGGTCGCTAATCTTACTCACACAGCTACCTCATTGCGCCTCTTTTTTTCTTTGCGTCATGTGCTGTTTGGGGAGGGTTTTTTGGAAGGGACATCCTGCGTGACACTGCAGTGCCACTCCTAGATGGGCCCGGTGTTTGTGTCGGCCACTAGGGTCGCTTATCTTACTCACACAGCGACCTCGGTGCAAATTTTAGGACTAAAAATAATATTGTGAGGTGTGAGGTATTCAGAATAGACTGAAAATGAGTGTAAATTATGGTTTTTGAGGTTAATAATACTTTGGGATCAAAATGACCCCCAAATTCTATGATTTAAGCTGTTTTTTAGTGTTTTTTGAAAAAAACACCCGAATCCAAAACACACCCGAATCCGACAAAAAAAATTCGGTGAGGTTTTGCCAAAACGCGTTCGAACCCAAAACACGGCCGCGGAACCGAACCCAAAACCAAAACACAAAACCCGAAAAATTTCAGGCGCTCATCTCTACTGTGCAACCAAGCTTCTGATTTGCCTTCGTCGTTGTTTTGTTACATTGCTTCCCTGCCTTTAAGCTACTCGAAATAGTGACCCCTATATCCCTTCCCTCCTCAGTAGTATCCTTTATACGACCCTTGCTACTATATTTCGCTTTTCAGTTTTAAAGGCCCAAGTACATGATTTTGCATTTTTAGAATTAAACTGTGGTTGCCACATTCTTGACCATCCTCAAGTCTGCCTACTGTAGATCCTCAATCATTTGTTTTACCCCTCCTTGTTTGTCTACCCTGTTGCATATCTTTGTGTCATTTGCAAAAAGGCATACTTTCCCAATACCAATTGCAATGTCACCAATGAAGATATTAAATAGTACTGGTTCAAGTAGATTCCTGGGGTACTCCACTGGTAACATTTCCCCTCCTTAGAATGCACTCCATTTTGCTGTTTTATAATCCATTACCACGCTTTTCAGTTTATTTAGCAGTCTGCAATGTGGGACAGTGTCAGATGCCTTACTAAAGTCTAGATATGCTACATTTATGGCCCCTGCTTGAACTATTATTTTAATCACAGAGTCAAAACAGTCAATAAGATATGTTTGGCATTATCTACCCCCAGTAAATCCATGCTGTTTGGGATTCTTTAAGTTGTTTGATTTAAGATATTCCACAACTCTTTTAATAGTGTTTCCATTACTTTTTACTGATATAAAGCTGGGTACACACTAGACAATATTTTGGATGATCTGTCATTTTGAGCCAAATCGTAACGATAAATCGTTCAAATCGTCCAGTGTGTATGTACTATCGTGCACTCCTGTGAGTTGTTAGTCGCGTCTTTTGCTCAGGCCTACATGCTCAATTTGCGGAAATCGTCAACAACAGCATACTCTTGGGTGTGGCCACTGACAATATATCTTTAGTACTTTTGCAAGATTGCACAGTGTGTACGCACTATTTCTCTATCGTCCTAGTGGATGCTGGGGTTCCTGAAAGGACCATGGGGAATAGCGGCTCCGCAGGAGACAGAGCACAAAAAGTAAAGCTTTAGGATCAGGTGGTGTGCACTGGCTCCTCCCCCTATGACCCTCCTCCAAGCCTCAGTTAGATTTTTGTGCCCGGCCGAGAAGGGTGCAATCTAGGTGGCTCTCCTAGAGAGCTGCTTAGAAAAGTTTAGCTTAGGTTTTTTATTTTACAGTGAGTCCTGCTGGCAACAGGATCACTGCAACGAGGGACTTAGGGGAGAAGAAGTGAACTCACCTGCGTGCAGGATGGATTGGCTTCTTTGGCTACTGGACATTAGCTCCAGAGGGACGATCACAGGTACAGCCTGGATGGTCACCGGAGCCTCGCCGCCGGCCCCCTTGCAGATGCTGAAACGAGAAGAGGTCCAGAATCGGCGGCAGAAGACTCCTCAGTCTTCTTAAGGTAGCGCACAGCACTGCAGCTGTGCGCCATTTCCTCTCAGCACACTTCACACGGCAGTCACTGAGGGTGCAGGGCGCTGGGAGGGGGGCGCCCTGGGAGGCAAATGAAAACCTTTTTTGGCTAAAAATACCTCACATATAGCCTCCGGGGGCTATATGGAGATATTTAACCCCTGCCAGAATCCATTAAAGAGCGGGAGACGAGCCCGTCGAAAAAGGGGCGGGGCCTATCTCCTCAGCACACAGTGCCATTTTCCCTCACAGAAAGGCTGGAGGGAAGGCTCCCAGGCTCTCCCCTGCACTGCACTACAGAAACAGGGTTAAAACAGAGAGGGGGGGCACTAATTTGGCGTTAGAAATATATAAAAGATGCTATAAGGGAAAACACTTATATAAGGTTGTCCCTATATAATTATAGCGTTTTTGGTGTGTGCTGGCAAACTCTCCCTCTGTCTCTCCAAAGGGCTAGTGGGTCCTGTCCTCTATCAGAGCATTCCCTGTGTGTGTGCTGTGTGTCGGTACGTGTGTGTCGACATGTATGAGGACGATGTTGGTGAGGAGGCGGAGCAATTGCCTGTAATGGTGATGTCACTCTCTAGGGAGTCGACACCGGAATGGATGGCTTATTTAGGGAATTACGTGATAATGTCAACACGCTGCAAGGTCGGTTGACGACATGAGACGGCCGACAAACAATTAGTTCCGGTCCAGACGTCTCAGAAACACCGTCAGGGGTTTTAAAACGCCCGTTTACGTTAGTTGGTCGACACAGACACAGACACGGACACTGAATCCAGTGTCGACGGTGAATAAACAAACGTATTCCTTATTAGGGCCACACGTTAAGGGCAATGAAGGAGGTGTTACATATTTCTGATACTACAAGTACCACAAAAGAGGGTATTATGTGGGATGTGAAAAAACTACCGTAGTTTTTCCTGAATCAGATAAATTAAATGAAGTGTGTGATGATGCGTGGGTTCCCCCCGATAGAAAATTATGGGCGGTATACCCTTTCCCGCCAGAAGTTAGGGCGCGTTGGGAAACACCCCTTAGGGTGGATAAGGCGCTCACACGCTTATCAAAACAAGTGGCGGTACCGTCTATAGATAGGGCCGTCCTCAAAGAGCCAGCTGACAGGAGGCTGGAAAATATCATAAAAAGTATATACACACATACTGGTGTTATACTGCGACCAGCGATCGCCTCAGCCTGGATGTGCAGAGCTGGGGTGGCTTGGTCGGATTCCCTGACTAAAAATATTGATACCCTTGACAGGGACAGTATTTTATTGACTATAGAGCATTTAAAGGATGCATTTTCTATATATGCGAGATGCACAGAGGGATATTTGCACTCTGGCATCAAGAGTAAGTGCGATGTCCATATCTGCCAGAAGATGTTTATGGTCACGACAGTGGTCAGGTGATGCAGATTCCAAACGGCACAAAGGTGTATTGCCGTATAAAGGAAGAGGAGTTATTTGGGGTCGGTCCATCGGACCTGGTGGCCACGGCAACTGCTGGAAAATCCACCGTTTTTACCCTAAGTCACATCTCTGCAGAAAAAGACACCGTCTTTTCAGCCTCAGTCCTTTCGTCCCTATAAGAGTCATATCTGCCCAGGGATAGAGGAAAGGGAAGAAGACTGCAGCAGGCAGCCCATTCCCAGGAACAGAAGCGTTCCACCGCTTCTGCCAAGCTCTCAGCATGACGCTGGGACCGTACAGGACCCCTGGATCCTACATGTAGTATCCCAGGGGTACAGATTGGAATGTCGAGACGTTTCCCCTTCGCAGGCTCCTGAAGTCTGGTTTACCAAGGTCTCCCTCCGACAAGGAGGCAGTATGGGAAACAATTCACAAGCTGTATTCCCAGCAGGTGATAATCAAATTACCCCTCCTACAACAAGAAAAGGGGTATTATTCCACATTATATTGTGGTACTGAAGCCAGAAGGCTAGGTGAGACCTATTCTAAATCTAAAAAAATTTGAACACTTACAAAGGTTCAAATCAAGATGGAGTCACTCAGAGCAGTGATAACGAACCAGGAAGAAGGGGACTATATAGTGTCCCGAGACATCAGGGATGCTTACCTCCATGTCCAAAATTTGCCCTTCTCACTAAGGGTACCTCAGGTTCGTGGTACAGAACTGTCACTATCAGTTTCACACGCTGCCGTTTGGATTGTCCACGGCACCCCGGGTCTTTACCAAGGTAATGGCCGAAATGATGATTCTTCTTCGAAGAAAAGGCGTCTTAATTATCCCTTACTTGGACGATCTCCTGATAAGGGCAAAGTCCAGGGAACAGTTGGAGGTCGGAGTAGCACTATCTCGGATACTGCTACAACAGCACGGGTGGATTCTAAATACTCCAAAATCGCAGCTGATCCCGACGACAAGTCTGCTGTGCCTAGGGATGATTCTGGACACAGTCCAGAAAAAGGTGTTTCTCCCGGAAGAGAAAGCCAGGGAGTTATCCGAGCTAGTCAGGAACCTCCTAAAATCAGTGCATCATTGCACAAGGGTCCTGGTAAAGATGGTGACTTCCTACGAAGCAATTCCATTCGGCAGATTTCACGCAAGAATTTTTCAGTGGGATCTGCTGGACAAATGGTCCGGATCGCATCTTCAGATGCATCAGCGGATAACCCTATATCCAAGGACAAGGGTGTCTCTCCTGTGGTGGTTACAGAGTGCTCATCTTCTAGAGGGCCGCAGATTCGGCATTCAGGATTGGATGCTGGTAACCACGGAGGCCAGCCGAGAGGCTGGGGAGCAGTCACACAAGAAAAAAAAAAAAATTTCCAGGGAGTGTGATCAAGTCTGGAGACTTTTCTCCACATAAATATACTGGAGCTAAGGGTAAATTTATAATACTCTAAGCTTAGCAAGACCTCTGCTTCAAGGTCAGCCGGTATTGATCCAGTGGGAAAAACATCACGGCAGTCGCCCACGTAAATAGACAGGGCGACACAAGAAGCAGGAGGGCAATGGCAAAAACTGCAAGGACTTTTCGCTGGGCGGAAAATCATGTGATAGCACTGTCAGCAGTGTTTCATTCCGGGAATGGAAACTGGGAAGCAGACTTCCTCAGCAGGCACGACCTCCACCCGGCAGAGTGGAAACTTCATCGGGAAGTTTTCCACATGATTGTAAACCGTTGGGAAATACCAAAGGTGGACATGATGGCGTCCCGTCTGAACAAAAAACGGGACAGGTATTGCGCCAGGTTAAGAGACCCTCAGGCAATAGCTGTGGACGTTCTGGTAACACCATGGATGTACCAGTCGGTGTATGTGTTCCATCCTCTGCTTCTCATACCTAAGGTACTGAGACTTATAAGACGTAGAGGAGTAAGAACTATACTCATGGCTCCGGATTGGCCAAGAAGGACTTGGTACCCGGAACTTCAAGAGATGCTCACAGAGGACTTATGGCCTCTGCCGCTAAGAAGGGACTTGTTTCAGCAAGTACCATGTCTGTTCCAAGACTTACCGCAGCTGCGTTTGACGGCATGGCGGTGGAACGCCGGATCCTAAGGGAAAAAGGCATTCCGGAAGAGGTCATTCCTACCCTGGTCAAAGCCAGAAAGGAGGTGACCGCACAACATTATCACCACATGTGGCAAAAATATGTTGCGTGGTGTGAGGCCAGAAAGGCCCCACGAAGAAATTTCAACTCGGTCGATTCCTGCATTTCCTGCAAACAGGAGTGTCTATGGGCCTCAAATTGGGGTCCATTAAGGTTCAAATTTCGGCCCTGTCGATTTTCTTCCAGAAAGAAGTGGCTTCAGTTCCTGAAGTCCAGAAGTTTGTCAAGGGAGTATTGCATATACAACCCCCTTTTGTGCCTCCAGTGGCACTGTGGGATCTCAACGTAGTTCTGGGATTCCTCAAATCACATTGGTTTAAAACCAGTCAAATCTGTGGATTTGAAGCATCTCACATGAAAAGTGACCATGCTCTTGGCCCTGGCCTGGACCAGGCGAGTGTCAAATTGGTGGTTTTTTTCTCAAAAAAGCCCATATCTGGTTGTCCATTTGGACAGGGCAGAGCTGCGGACTCGTCCCCAGTTATCTCCCTAAGGTGGTGTCAGTGTTTCACCTGAACCAGCTTATTTTGGTGCCTTGCGCCTACTAGGGACTTGGAGGACTCCAGGTTGCTAGATGTTGTCAGGGCCCTGTAAATATAGGTTCCAGGACGGCTGGAGTCAGGAAAACTGACTTGCTGTTATCCTGTATGCACCCAACAAACTGGGTGCTCTTGCTTCTAAGCAGACTATTGCTAGTTGGATGTGTAATACAATTCAGCTTGCACATTCTGTGGCAGGCCTGCCACAGCCAAAATATGTAAATGCCCATTCCACAAGGAAGGTGGGCTTATCTTGGGCGGCTGCCCGAGGGGTCTCGGCTTTACAACTTTGCCGAGCGGCTATTTAGTCAGGGGCAAACACGTTGGTAAAATCCTACAAATTTCATACCCTGGCTAAGGAGGACCTGGAGTTCTCTCATTCGGTGCTGCAGAGTCATCCGCACTCTCCCGCCCGTTTGGGAGCTTTGGTATTATCCCCATGGTCCTTTCAGGAACCCCAGCATCCACTAGGACGATAGAGAAAATAAGAATTTACTTACCGATAATTCTATTTCTCGGAGTCCGTAGTGGATGCTGGGCGCCCATCCCAAGTGCGGATTATCTGCAATACTTGTACATAGTTACAAAAATCGGGTTATTATTGTCGTGAGCCATCTTTTCAGAGGCTCCGCTGTTATCATACTGTTAACTGGGTTCAGATCACAGGTTGTACAGTGTGATTGGTGTGGCTGGTATGAGTCTTACCCGGGATTCAAAATCCTTCCTTATTGTGTACGCTCGTCCGGGCACAGTATCCTAACTGAGGCTTGGAGGAGGGTCATAGGGGGAGGAGCCAGTGCACACCACCTGATCCTAAAGCTTTACTTTTTGTGCCCTGTCTCCTGCGGAGCCGCTATTCCCCATGGTCCTTTCAGGAACCCCAGCATCCACTACGGACTCCGAGAAATAGAATTATCGGTAAGTAAATTCTTATTTTCTCTTACGTCCTAGAGGATGCTGGGGACTCCAAAAGGACCATGGGGTATAGACAGGATCCGCAGGAGCTTGGGCACACTGAAAAGACTTTAACTGGGTGTGAACTGGCTCCTCCCTCTATGCCCCTCCCCCAGACCTCAGTTAGACTTTGTGCCCAGGACTGACTGGACACTCACTAGGGGAGCTCTCCTGAGTTTCTCTGGAAAAGACTTTTGTTAGGTTTTTTTATTTTCAGGGAGTCCTGCTGGCTACAGGCTCCCTGCAGCGAGGGACTGAGGGGAGAGAAGTCAGACCTACTTCTACTTAGTTTAAGGGCTCTGCTTCTTTGGCTACTGGACACCATTAGCTCCAGAGGGTTCGATCACTTGTTGCGCCTAGCTGCTTCTTCCCGGAGCCGCGCCGTCACCCCCCTCACAGAAGACAAGCCGGGTGAGTATGCAGAAGACAGACTTCAGTAACGAGGTACAGCGCAGCGGTAGCGCTGCGCTCCATGCTCTCACACACTTCTCCATCGGCACTCGCAGGGTGCAGGGCGCTGGGGGGGGGGGGGGGGGGCGCCCTGGGCAGCAGTTACTGAGGTCTGGGAGCTGGCAGAAGCCTTTGCGGTGCCTCGGCACCGTTTTTTCAGACCCCCGTCGGCATTTTTCATTTTCAAATTTGGCGGGCTGAAGCGCGCCGGGAAGGGGCGAAGCTTAGCCGCGCGGCTCACAGGTGCCATTTCTCCTCCACACGCGGCTGCAGGAGACGCTGGCCCGGGACCTCCAAAGCTCCTCTAACAGTAACGGGGAGCTGTTCGGGGGGGGACAGTTTGGTGGCGCATATTATTGTCCTTCAGCAGCGCTTTCACATATATGCTTTGGGGGGATATATGGGCGGTGGGGTGTGGGCTGGCATACTCCCTCTGTGTTTCTCCTTCCGGGCTTCATTGTGGGTCTGTCCCCTAGCTGAGACATATTTTGTGTGTGTCGGTGGGTCGATACTCTGTGTCGACATGTCTGAGGCTGAATGTTATTCACCGGAGGAGGTTATTGGGGGGGCAGATGCGGGTCTGGAATTGGCTGATTTACTCACATTGTTAAATACAATTAATACAAATGTGGATTCTTTGTCAAAGAGGTTAGATAAGTCTGAGTCACAGACACAGGTGTGGAAAAAATCCATGGAGGATGCAGACCCCATCGGGGTCAAAAAAGCGTTCGTTTACTCAAGTGGTAGATACTGATACCGACACGGATTCTGATTCCGAGGTCGATTTCACTGAGGCGGCTTTACATCCACGATTAGTTAAGAGTATTGACAGAGAAAAATGGGAGGCGTCTCCAAATGTTGACAAAGCTCTGTCTTGTTTGTCTAAGAAGGTGGCGCTTCCGTCTCCTGACACGGCAGCTCTCAAGGATCCGGCGGATCGCAAGCTGGAGACGTCTCTGAAGTCCATTTTTGCTAATACGGGTGCATTGCTCAGACCTGCTGTGGCGTCGGTGTGGGTGAGTAGTGCTATTGCTAAATGGGCTGAGAATTTAGCTGCTGATATGGATACCCTTGATAAAGATACTGTTCTTTTGACTCTTGGTTATATCAAGGACGCTGCAGATTACCTGAAGGATGCGGCGAGGGATGTTGGTCTCTTGGGATCAAGAGCCAATGCCATGTCGATTTCGGCCAGGAGGGCGCTGTGGATCCATCAATGGAATGCTGATGCCGATTCCAAGAGAGCTATGGAAGCTTTACCCTTCAAAGGTAATGTCTTGTTTGGGGACGGCTTGGCTGACCTGGTTTCTACCGCGACTGCGGGTAAGTCGTCTTTTCTTCCCTATGTTCCCACACAACAGAAAAAGGCACCACATCAGCAGATGCAGTCCTTTCGTCCGAATAAATACAGGCGGGGAAAAGGTTCGTCCTTTCTCGCTTCAAAGGGTAGAGGAAGGGGAAGGAAGCAGCCTGCAGTGTCGGGCGCCCAGGACCAGAAGTCTTCCCCTGCCTCTACCAAGTCCACCGCATGATGCTGGGGCTTCCCTGGGGGAGTCCGGACCGGTGGGGGGCCGTCTGCAGATCTTCAGTCAGGTCTGGATTCAATCAGGCCTGGATCCTTGGGTCCTAGAGATTGTGTCTCAGGGATACAAAGCTAGAGTTTCAGGAGACACCCCCTCACCGGTTTTTCATGTCGGCCTTGCCAGTGTCTCTTCCGGACAGGGAGGTGGTGCTGGCAGCAATACAAAAGTTGTGTCAACAGAGGGTCATTGTTCCCATTCCCCCTGTCCCAACGGGGGGAAGGGTTCTATTCGAGCCTTTTTCTGGTACCGAAACCGGACGGTTCGGTCAGATCGATTCTGAACCTAAAGTCCCTCAATCCATACTTGAAGGTTTTCAAGTTCAAGATGGAATCTCTTCGAGCTGTGATTGCCAGCCTAGAAGGGGGGGACTTTTTGGCGTCAGTCGACATAAAAGATGCCTACTTACACGTTCCAAAATATCCTCCGCACCAATCCTTCCTAAGGTTTGCGTTACAGGATTCTCATTACCAATTTCAGACGTTGCCGTTTGGGCTTTCCACGGCCCCGAGGATTTTCACCAAAGTCATGGCAGAAATGATGGTACTCCTTCGCAAACAAGGGGTTACCATTATCCCGTACTTGGACGATCTCCTGATAAAGGGGAGGTCCAGGGAACGGTTGCTAAGAAATGTGGATTTGTCTCTGTCCATTCTGCGACAACACGGTTGGCTGCTAAATTTGCCAAAGTCGCAGTTAATTCCGACCACACGGTTGCCCTTTCTGGGCATGATTCTGGACACGGGCTTACGGAAGGTGATTCTTCCGGAAGAAAAAGCTCTAGAACTTCAGTCGATGGTCAGGGAACTTCTGGGGCCAAAGAGTGTGTCGGTTCATCAATGTACTCGGGTTCTGGGGAAGATGGTCGCGGCGTACGAAGCCATTCCGTTTGGCAGGTTTCATGCTCGGACTTTTCAGTGGGATCTGCTGAGCAAGTGGTCCGGGTCTCACCTGCACAGGCACTGGCAGATATGTCTATCTCCAAGGGACAGGATTTCTCTCCTTTGGTGGCTACAAAGTTCTCACCTCCTAGGAGGCCGCCGATTCGGTATCCTAGATTAGGTCCTGTTGACAACAGATGCAAGTCTCCGAGGCTGGGGCGCAGTCACCCAGGGAAGAAATTTCCATGGGAAATGGCCGCTCCAGGAATCTTGTCTCCACATAAATGTACAACGGCCTGCTTCAAGCAAGAAACCTTCTTCAGGTTCGGCCTGTCCTGATACAATCAGACAACATAACTGCGGTGGCGCATATAAACTGTCAAGGCGGAACAAGGAGCAGGGCGACTATGGCGGAGGCCACAAGAATCCTTCGCTGGGCGGAACAGCACGTGAGCGCCCTGTCAGCAGTCTTCCTTCCGGGAGTGGACAACTGGGAAGCAGACTTCCTCAGCAGACACGATCTCCATCCAGGAGAGTGGGCTCTTCATCAAGAGGTGTTTGCAGAACTGACGAAGCATTGGGGAACTCCGAGGATCGACATGATGGCGTCTCGCCTCAACAAGAAGCTTCCGAGGTATTGTTTAAGGTCAAGGGACCCCTAGGCCAGTGCAGTGGACGCCCTGGTGACTCCGTGGGTCCTTCAGTCGGTGTATGTGTTCCTTCCGCTTCCTCTCATTCCAAAGGTGCTGGGAATCATTCGTCGGGCAAGAGTGCGAGCACTTCTTGTGGTTCCAGATTGGCCAAGAAGGGCCTGGTATCCAGATCTTCAGGAATTACTTGTGGAAGATCCTTGGCCACTTCCTCTAAGGGAGGACCTGTTATTGCAGGGTCCATGCGTGTTTCCAGACTTACCGCGGCTGCGTTTGACGGCATGGAAGTTGAGCGCCAAATCTTAGCTTGGGAAGGTATTCCCGGGGAGGTCATTCCCACTCTCCTTAAGGCGAGGAAGGAAGTTACGGCAAAACATTATCACCGTATTTGGAGAAAGTATGTTTCATGGTGTGAGACTAAAGCTGCTCCTGCGGAAGAATTTCACTTGGGTCGGTTTCTCCATTTTTTGCAGGCAGGCGTCGATGCCGGCCTGAAATTGGGTTCCATCAAGGTGCAGATTTCGGCTTTATCTATCTTCTTTCAGAAGGAATTGGCGGTTCTCCCTGAGGTTCAAACTTTTGTGAAGGGAGTGATGCATATCCATCCTCCGTTTTTGCCCCCGGTGGAACCATGGGACCTTGACGTGGTCTTACAGTTTCTTATGTCTTCCTGGTTTGAATCTTTGCGTAAGGTTGAGTTAAAATTCCTCACTTGGAATGTGGTCATGCTGTTAGCTTTAGCGTCTGCCAGGCGGGTGTCGGAGTTGGCGGCCTTGTCACACTAGAGTCCGTACTTGATCTTCCATTCGGATAGGGTGGAATTGAGGACTCGCAACAATTTCTGCCGAAGGTGGTTTCTTCATTTCACATTAACCAACCTATTGTGGTGCCTGTGGCTACAGATGCTGTGGCAGTTCCAAAGTCTCTTGATGTTGTGAGAGCTTTGAAGATCTACGTCGCCAGAACGGCGGTGGCCAGAAAGACAGAGGCGCTGTTTGTTCTGTATGCTTCCAACAAGCTTGATCATCCTGCTTCGAAGCAGACTATTGCACGCTGGATTTGTAGTACGATTCAGCAAGCTCATTCTTTGGCTGGGTTACCGGTGCCGAAATCAGTAAAGGCCCATTCTACCAGGAAAGTGGGCTCATCTTGGGCGGCTGCCCGAGGGGTCGCGGCACTTCAGCTTTTCCGAGCAGCTACGTGGTCGGGTTCAGCTACGTGGTCGGGTTCAAACACCTTTGCTAAGTTTTACAAGTTTGATACCCTAGCGGAGGAGGACCTCATGTTTGCTCAATCGGTGCTGCAGAGTCGTCCGCACTCTCCCGCCCATGTTGGAGCTTTGGTATAGACCCCATGGTCCTTTTGGAGTCCCCAGCATCCTCTAGGACGTAAGAGAAAATAGGATTTTAGTACCTACCGGTAAATCCTTTTCTCCTAGTCCGTAGAGGATGCTGGGCGCCCATCCCAGTGTGGACTGTTACTTGCAGTGTGTTCTTACTGGTTAAATTAGTTTATACACGGGTTGTGTATTTTTTGTTATCAGCCTGTTGCTGTTGTTATTTCATGCTGTTATCTGGTTTACTGTTACTCCGGTTTTACGGTATGTTTGTGGTGTGGGCTGGTATATTTGTAGCCCTTAATTTAAACAAAAATCCTTTCCTCGAAATGTCCGTCTCTCCTGGACACAGTTCCTATAACTGAGGTCTGGGGGAGGGGCATAGAGGGAGGAGCCAGTTCACACCCAGTTAAAGTCTTTTCAGTGTGCCCAAGCTCCTGCGGATCCCGTCTATACCCCATGGTCCTTTTGGAGTCCCCAGCATCCTCTACGAACTAGGAGAAAAGGATTTACCGGTAGGTACTAAAATCCTATTTTCTGCAGCGGGGTACACTGTGTTTCACAGGGAAAACATTGGGGGTGTAGAGCGGCATCTTGATCCAGAGGCACCATCAGAGAAAGCTTTGACTGTCCCAGGATGCATTGGGGCCTCCTCTGTGTCCCCACCTTCAGGCACTGAGAGCTCAGTTTCGAGTGGTGCTTGCAGGCAGCAGGTCACCTGACAGACAGGCTGCACTGGGCAGCCCCGAAAAAGCTATAGAAGACTTCAAGTGCCGCAGCACTGTTATTCAGTGCTGCATCTCCGTCACCTCCCAAGCGGCGTCGCACACTCCAAGGCTCAGATCCCGGGTACTTGCGGCGGAGACGCACTGGCTTAGGCACACGGTCGCAGACGCTCTCCTGGTTCGCGTGGCTGCTACGAAGGGAGGAGGTAAGAGGGTCCCCCAGGTGGGACCCGCCACTAAATCGCATTCCTGGTCGCAGTCTAGGGAGACGGACTGCGACACTGGCGTGGACACTGTCACTGAGCAAGGACCCCACTATATCCGCCAGGGCATAGGAGTACAGGTCGGGTGTACTAGCTCCCCTATTGGTAAGGATCCATAGTACTGGCGGTGAGGCCCAGCATAGAGGAGTCAGCGCTTGACCTGCAGCCCCTCCCCCGGCCCAGGGCGCCATCTCCTCGCAGATTTCCCCTGCTGGAGCTGCTTCACACTCTCCCTCAGTTCCTGACAGAGACGCTGGGCGCCATCTTCTGAGCATAGCTGCTGCTGGTCTCTGGGATTGCAGGGCAAGGTCTCCCCTGTAAAGCCGCCTGTACACAGCGCTGAGACTTTATAGATACTTGAGTATTCTATATGTCTTATTACAGACAGCTTTAGTAAGAAAGAGTGTTCTATTCCAGAATATATTGTACGAGTATTCTGATATATCCCTCCGGTCTAGGACCGTCTGTGTATATATACTAGTCCAGTGCAGTTTTATTGTGCTTATAATAATCTCTGCATTGCCTGTGACTATGTGTGCCTGTATCTGCTGTATGGTTTCACTCTCATGTGTATCCCATCTAAGGTAGCTGTCACTATATTCTGTACCCAAAGAGACTAGGTGCGTCAGGGTCCTATAAAATAGTGTACACAGTGCTTATCGCTATACGGATATTTTACTGTGTTACGGTCCCATACACCGGGATTTAGTTCACAAGTGTGCGTACTCTTACTCTGGTTGTGTACTTTGTCCTCAAGTTGTGTACTCTGTCTGGCTTCATTGTACTAATAGCCTGATTGTTTCTTTATTACAATGTCTAACAATAAGGGCAGTAAAACTCTGGAGGCTCCTGTAAAATGCAAGGTATGCTTTAGAGGTTTACCTGAGGGGGAACTATTGTGTGATGGTCTGTGTTCTAAATGTCATACACCTCCCAGCAGCCTGCAGCTCCTGTACCTACAATGGAGCCACCCTGGGCTATGTTCACTACCCTCCTGGTGGACCGTTTAACCCCCTTCCCCATGGAACCTCCGGTGCCACTGCCACCACAAGTTGTCCGTATAGTAAATCCGCCTTATGCGGAAAATTTGTCTACCCAGCTGCAGCAGTTAAATCAGTCTTTGGTTAGACAAAAATCTACTCCAGGTCACGCCCGTGTCCTTGGGTCCTCTAAGCGGGCTGCTTCCTCCTCACAATCCACTAACCTCTCTGATGTTTTATCTGATGAGGAGGGGGAGCATGCTGTCCTGTCAGACTCCGAATCATGTGTTACTGATGAGGATTCTACCCTACAGGTTGATGTCCCTGGCCAGGCTTACCCTAGACAATCTCATGCTCCCAAGACCACCAAGCCCAAGACAAAATAGTCCTGGGCAGCCTGTCAGCCTGTTTCGAAACAAGACAAGCCTGCTGCATGACGGGGCGGGCCTCCCCCTGGGGGATCCCAGGGTGGGAGGCCAACTACTACAGTTCGCCCAGGTCTGGTTAAAGACCACTTCAGACGCTTGGGTACTGGAAGTTGTCTCTCACGGGTACGCTGTCTCATTCAAAAGACGTCCCCCTCACCAGTTCTGCACTACGGTACTCCCTTCGGATCCGTTGAAGGCGCAGGCTTTACAAACGGTGGTAGGTTCCCTCCTGAGTACAGGAGAGGTTATGGCGGTACCTCAGTCCCAGCGTGGCAGAGGCTATTATTCGACCCTCTTTCTGGTGCAGAAACCCAATGGGTCTTTTCGGCCTATAATCAACCTCAAGTCACTGAACAAATTTGTGAGGGTAGCCAAGTTTCGTATGGAAACGTTGCGCTTTATTGTGTTGGCGATGGAACCCGGAGATTACATGGTATCCCTGGATATACAGGATGCTTATCTGCATATTCCTATTGCCATATCGCATCAGCAGTTCCTGCGTTTTGCTATTGGCGACAGTCAATTCCAGGCTCTGCCGTTCGGACTGGCCACGGCTCCTCAGATCTTCACCAATGTTATGGCCGCGATGACGGCGCACCTCCGTCGTCAGGGAGTCAGAATCCTGCTGTACTTGGACGACCTGCTGATTCTGGCGAGTTCCCACGATGTCCTCCTCAGTCATCTACAATTGACGTTGAGTTGCTTACAAGCCCACGGATGGCTGATCAGTTGGAAGAAGTTCTCGCTGGTCCCAGCTCAGAGCATGGTGCACCTAGGGGCGCTTCTGGACACACAGTCAGAGACTGTTCCTGTCTCCAGACAAGGTCCTGAAAATCCTGGACAGGATAAGACACTTCATCAGTCACCCCAGAGTGACGATTCACTCGGCAAGTACTTGGCCTGATGGTGTCAACATTCGACATGGTGGAGTACGCTCAATTTCATTCCCGCCCTCCTCAACGATTAATTCTTGCCAAGTGGGACGGCCTGCCTCATCGGATCAGATCCCAGATGATCTTGTTGACTCTGGAGGTTCGTTTGTTGCTGACCTGGTGGCTCCTAGACCAGCAATTGAACATTAGTCATCCCTTCTGGATCCCCGACTGGGTCCTCCTGACGACGGATGCCAGTCTGAGGAGATAGGGAGCGATGTTGGAGCAACACTCTTTTCAGGGTTGGTGGATCAAGGAAGAATCACTCCTTCCAATAAACATCCTAAAGCTGAGGGCGGTGTTCAATGCATTATCACTTGCCCTGCCTCTGGTACGGAGCAGGCCGGTTCAAGTACGGTCAGACAACGCCACGACAGTGGCATACATAAACCATCAAGGCGGCACCCAAAGCCGCATAGCTATGAAGGAAGTGTCAAAAATCCTTTGTTGGGCAGAACGCCATCTGCCAAATATATCGGCAGTGTTCATTCCGGGCGTCCTGAACCTGGAAGCGGACTACCTCAGTCGCCAGGACATTCACGCCGTAGAGTGGAGTCTTCATCCAGAAGTCTTTCAACTCCTAGTGGACAGGTGGGGTCTACCGGACGTTGACCTCATGGCGTCTCGACACAATCACAAGGTTCCAGTCTTCAGATCAAGGACAAGGGATCCTCAAGCAGCATTCGTGGATGCACTAGTAATTCCATGGAATTTTTAGCTGTCTTACGTGTTCCCTCCAGTTTCATTCCTGCTCAGGGTTCTATGGAAGTTCAAATGGGAAGGAGTAATGCTGCTTCTAGTCCCTCCAGCGTGGCCCAGAAGGCATTGGTTCTCAAACCTGCAGGGTCAATCGACAGGGCGTCCCCTTCTACTTCCTCGTACAGGGCCCTTGTCTCTACCCAGACCTGGCCAGACTAGCTTTGACGGCGTGGCTCTTGAAGCTTCACTCCTGAGAGCCAAAGGATTTTCAGAGATGGTTATTCAAATGATGTTGAAAGCCCGCAAACCGGCCTCGGCCCAGGTTTATTACAGGGTTTGGAATTCTTACTTCACCTGGTGTGCTGAGAAGAATTATGATGGCCATGGATTCAGAACTTCCAGAATACTTTTCTGCAAAGAGGCCTGGACATAGGTCTTCGTCTGGCCTCCCTCAAGGTTCATATATCTGCTTTGTCGGTTTGGTTTCAGAGAAAAATTGCCTCTATACCTGATATTCAGACGTTCATTCAGGGCGTTCTTCGGATTCAGCCTCCCTATGTCCCTCCTGTGGCTCCATGGGATTTGTCTATTGTGCTGAATGCTCTGCAAGAGTCTCCATTTGAACCTCTTGAATCGGTGGACCTTAAATGGCTCACAGCCAAGGTCCTGTTCTTACTGGCCATTGCATCTGCAAGACGGATGTCGGACTTAGGCGCTTTGTCCTGTCGTACACCCTTTCTCATATTCCACCGCGACTGGGCAGTTTTACGAACTTGCCTCGGTTATTTGCCTAAGGTGGTGTCATCTTTTCACCTTAACCAAGAGATTGTGGGTCCGGCCTTTGTCTCTTCGGATTTGTCTCCCAGAGAACGTTCTTTGGATGTGGTTAGGGCTCTCCGTGTCTGTGTGGAGAGGACTGCCTCCATCAGGAGGTCAGATACCCTTTTTGTACTGTTTGGTTTTCACAAACGTGGCTGGCCTGCGAATAAGCAAACCTTGGCCAGATGGATTAGAATGGTGATTGCACAAGCTTACGCGCAAGGCTGGACTCCCAGCTCCTGATGCAGTTAAAGCCCATTCTACTCGGTCAGTTGGACCTTTTTGGGCGGCCCGCCGTGGCGCGTCCCCAGAACAATTGTGCAAGGCGGCTACGTGGTCCTCAGTGAACACGTTCATTAGGTTCTCTGCCTTTGATACTTCCGCCTCCCAGGATGCTTCCTTTAGACGCCGGGTTCTCTTA
Organism: Pseudophryne corroboree; assembly: GCF_028390025.1. Lineage (NCBI taxonomy): Eukaryota > Metazoa > Chordata > Amphibia > Anura > Myobatrachidae > Pseudophryne > Pseudophryne corroboree. The sequence goes on from NC_086445.1 coordinate 177,349,844, forward strand.
CATGCTAGGGCGTGTCCCCTCCTCCCTTGAGGAACTGCTTTAGGACGTCCCCAATGTTTTCCCTGTGGACCACAGTGTACCCCGCTGCAGAAAAGGAGAGTTATGGTAGACTTACCATGGTTAACTCGCTTCTGCGAGGTACACTGGGTTCCACAGGGCGCCCACCCTGACGCACCTAGCTTCTTTGGGTTGTATGGCATTAGCCTCTGGTACCCTCTCCTGTCGTGAGATTGTGGTTCTATGTGACTAACATCTGCCTTCTCTATTACCTGCTCCTCCATTGGACTGGTTAACGAAACTGAGCTCTCAGTGCCTGGAGGCGGGGTTATAGAGGAGGCCCCAATGCATCCTAGGACAATCAAAGGTTTGACTGATGGTGCCTCTGGCTCAAGATCCCGCTCTACACCCCCTATGTTTTCCCTATGGACCCCAATGTACCTCGCAGAAAGAGAGTTAACCATGGTAAGTCTACCATAACTCTCCTTATCGTTTGTCCAGGAATTCAAGGGAAATCGTTGACGACATTGCATTGTTTGCTCGTCGTACTTGCTTCTTCCTTGCTTCCTCTTTTGTGCAGAGGTACTACATTCGTTCTTTTCCAGTCCTCTGGAATTACTCCTGTAGCTAGTGACTGGTTGACTAATTCTGTAAATGGTGCTACCAGCACATCTTTAAGCTCTTTTAGTATCCATGGATGTATCCCATCTGGCCCCATTGATTTATCCACTTTCAGTTTTGATTGCTCTGTTAGACCTTCTCTGTAAATGTATTTTCATCTGCTTTATTTATATGAATGTCCTTGCAACTTAACCGTGGCCCATTCCCTTCTCCTTCTGTAGTGAATACTGAGCAAAAATAATAATTTAGATGATTTGCTATTGCCTTATCTCCCTCCACCAAATATTCTCTCTCTCTCTCTCTTAAGTCTCATTATTCCTCCACTTTTCTACTTAAAAAAAGTTGTGCCCCCTTTATCTACTGAGTGGGCCATTTTCTCCACAGCTTCTGCCTTTGCACGCCTGATCACTTTCTTAGCCTCCTTTTGTCTAGCAAGATACACCTCTTTGTCGTAATTATATTGAGTCTGCTTATATTTCCTAAAGGCCGTCTTTCTTGCTTTCACACTAGTTGATTCCTCTTTTGTTAACGACACTCGCTTCCTTTTCCTTGCGCTTTTCCTAACCCTTTTGATACAAAGGTCTTTTGCTTTTAGTATTGCACTTTTTTTGTTTTTCCCACTTTTCCTGCACTCCTTTCAAGTTCCTCCAATCCACCAATGAATCGCTTAAACAGCTCCCCATTTTTGCAGAGTCAGCCTTCCTAAAAACGAACACCTTTGTTTCTGTGTGGCATGAGTTGGACCCTGTCTTTATACTATACCGTACTGTTTGATGGAAACTGGATCCTAGGTTCTCACCCACATATATTTCTGATACCCTGTAACCATTTGTATTAAATCTAATATTGCGTCTTTGGGTGTGGGCTCCCTCACCAATTGCTTGAGGGATGCTCCCTGTAAGAAATGTAGAAATTTTCCACTTGTAGTTGAACTTGCAAAAGATTCCTCCCAATTTACATCAAGTAGGTTAAAGTCTTCCATGATTAAGACCTCTCCTTTTAAAGCCATTTTAGTGATATCCAGCAATAGGTTCCTGCCCCTGGCCTGGTGGTCTATATATCACCACAGTGCGAGAGAGTGTCCTTCACCATTTCTATGGTCACCCAAAGGGCCTTAGTTTTTAAAAAAAATATTTTGTATTAAAGTAGCATTTATGCTTTTTTCACATACATTGCTACCCCTCCTCCGAGTCTTCCCATTTTGTCCTTCCTAAATTGTAGTCTGGTATAGCTATGTTCCAGTCATGATTCTCATTGCACAAGGGGCCTAATTCAGACCTGTTCGCTCACTAGGGTTTGTTTGCAGTCCTGCGTTCGCATAGTTGCCGCCCATAGGGGAGTGTATTACCGCTTTGCAAGTGTGCGAACGCATGTGCAGCCGAGCTGTACAAACAAATTTTGTGCAATCTCTGAGTAGCCCAGGACTTACTCAGCCGCTGCGAACATTTCAGCCTGTCCGGTGCCGGAATTGACGTCAGGAACCCTCCCTGCAAACGCATGGACACGCCTGCGTTTTTTCCAACCACTCCCAGGAAACGGTCAGTTGACACCCACAAACGGCTTCTTCCTGTCATTCTCCTTGCAAATGGATTCTTCGTACAAACCCATCGCTGGGCGGCTTTGTACCTGTGCGACGCGCCTGTGCATTGCGCTGCATACGTATGCGCAGTTTAGACCTGATCGCCCGCTGTACGAAAACAGCCTAGCGATCAGGTCTGAATTAGACCCTGAATTAGGCCCAATGATTCCATAATAGCCACAATATCCAAATCATCCCTTGTCAATATCGCAATTAGCTCTGGAATTTTGTCTCCTAAGCTCCTAGCATTTGTACACATAGCTTTAAGAATTTTGTTTGTGCATCTGTTATTCCTAGCCATGTTCAGACAGTCAAGTCTAAAGCTGAAATTACCTGCTTGGTGATGTTGTTAAATGTTTGGTCACCTTTTTTTTAATTACTATTCAGAAATCACACTTTCCAACACAGCTGCACCTTACTAAATCTAAAGCTATAGTAAAGGGGCCTACACATGGTGTGATTTTGGCTATGAACAATTTTAGCTTAATGGTTTCCCTTGAAGCTCCAGGATTCCAGAACCAACGATATTGACTATACAGTATACACACTGAAAGATTTTAAATGTGAATGATTTTGGCTATACAGTGGGCTGTAATGTCAGGGGGTGGGGGTGTGGGCTGGACTTCTGGAGGGGATAATCCTTATAGTTGGCTTATATCATTAGTACCGTACACACACAAACAATATGCATGCACAGTCTATTTTTTCCTGTGACAAAGATATGCGGGAGTGCGCATCGTTCATCATTGGTTCTATACACACGGAATGATATGCACTAGTTTTTCTACTGATATAGACAATATAGTCCATATCGTTTGCTAGAATCGTACCATGCGGCTTTAGCCTTCTTAAGACAGTCTGCACCTGACCACAAATGATCAAAGGAGATAACTAGCACTGTGTTTGAGTAAACACCAGGCAGCATGCAACAACAAACTGGCACACCCCCAAACAGGCAATACCAATTACAACCAAGTCTTAACATCAAAACTTTAAAAACATACATGTATTTGCATAAGAGAGAAATGTAGTGAGCAGAATGGAGATGACGTTTCATAGTTCAAAAACACAGATGAGATGCAAAGTAGAGTTTACAGCATGAGAAATGAATTACATACTTTTGTGGCATTAATTCAGTCCATTTGTAGTAGTGTTAGTTTCTAGTATGCTTCCCTTCTGTTTACCTTTGGTTTAATGCCGAAATAACGCTAATATTATGAGTATGATAACTCTTTTATGTCAGCACTTACAGTCTAAGGCCTAACAGTCTTGCAATGATCTTTAAATAGTAAAATGTGTAATGTGAATGTAATGATTACAAACTCCTCCCAATACATTCCCATTTAAAAGCCTTGGCTTATGCAAACAAGCATTACATACCAACATGGCATACAGCTGAAGCTTAACAAAGAGAAAATAATAAATTATAACTTTTCAAGTTACCTATGCAATAAAAACACTTCTATGCAATAGAATCCTATTTAATATGCATCCGATGGGAGTAGTGATTGTTCAGTTTACCTATGCAAAAAAACACTGCTATACAATACAATCCTATTTCATTCGCATCCGATGGGAGTAGTGATTGTTCAATTTACCTATGCAGTAAAAACACTGCTATGTAATACAGTCCTATTTCATTCACATCTGATAGGAGCAGTAATTGTTCAATTTACCTATGCAATAAAACCACTGCTATGCAATACAATCCTATTTCATTCCCATCCGATAGGAGCAGTGATTGTTCAATTTACCTATGCAATACAATCCTATTTCATTCCCATCCGATAGGAGCAGTGATTGTTCAATTTACCTATGCAATACAATCCTATTTCATTCCCATCCGATAGGAGCAGTGATTGTTCAATTTACCTATGCAATACAATCCTATTTCATTCCCATCCGATAGGAGCAGTGATAGTTCAATTTACCTATGCAATAAAAACACTGCTATGCAATACAATCCTATTTCATTCACATCCGATAGGAGCAGTGATTGTTCAGTTTACCTATGCAATAAAAACACTGCTATGCAATACAGTCCTATTTCATTCACATCTGATGGGAGTAGTGATTGTTCAATTTACCTATGCAGTAGGTCTGGCCTAGAACAAACTAAAATGATGTGTAAAATTAGAGCTGGCCAGTGTATTTGTGTGCAGTATGCAGGAGCATTCAGTGCTCACCGTCAAATTCTTCACCTGGACAAATATATTGCATCTAACGCTAAATCAGCCCCATAATGTCTACTACAACATACAGTATGCAAAGAGACTTGGGCTGAGATGTATTAATAAGCATTGGCGAGAGATATAGTACCAACCAATCAGCTCCTGTCTTTTTTCAAACACAGCCTGTAACATGACAGGAGCTGATTGGTTGGTACTTTAGCTCTCTCCAAGCATTGATTCCCCTTAGCCTATTAATGTTGACTTTTTGCCACATCCACCATTCAGCATGACAGAACAGTAATATAACTTTAAGAAGCTGAGCAGCCATCATGATTCATTCATTATCAAAATTTTACATTAAACATTGTTAGTAGATCAATTATTAATTAAGTGTACATGTTCTATTTAAACAAATATGAATGTGTCTCCAGGTGCCGTGGCTTCATGCAATCAATGCAGCACTGGGGGCTATTGTGTTTACCATGGTAAGTAGTAGCAGTTGCTGTTTTTCTGTGATCTGTTCCTATACAGTATGTACACACATTACCAGTACCTACATCCCGCCACCAATCCCGACAGTCGGCATGCCGACTCTGAGCCCGCAAGGGGACTTGTTGCGCTCGCCCGGGATCCCGGCGTCGTGATTCTGATCAACCGGATCCCAGCCGCCGGTAACCCATACCCAACCCATACACACAATACACTGATATAACACAGGACTGTGTATTACAAACCAGTTAAATGATCGTGATGTAGTCAGGATCCCGGCCGTCAGAATACCGACGCCGGGATCCCGAACGCCAGAATGCAGGCAGCGCTGCCACAGCTATTACCACTCCTGGGTGTCCACGACACCAATAGAGTGGCAATAGAACCTGTGGCGAGCCACCGAGCCCACAGCGTGGCGAGCCCGCAAAGGGATTTGTTGCGCTCGCCCCCCTGTCGGCATTCTGGCGGTTGGGATCCCGGCGTCGGTATTCTGACCGCTGGGATCCCGTACCCAACCCAAATGGTCATGTCATCAGTATATAGCTTGTCGGAATATAAGATTACTAATACACTGGCAGATCTGTACTTTGGTCCAAGCAACCCATCTCTGGCCAATACGAGCAAAAGTTCAGTTGTTCATTATACCCCTTTTCCACTATAAGCACGGGTCGCAGCCGTGTCGCCTGACACGGCTGCGACCCGTGCTACAGCACCCTTTCAGCAGCGCTCACCAACCCGGCATATTGCCGGGTTGGTGACGCTGCTAGTGACGCGGTAGGGGCGGCGCTGGAAGATCACATGATCTCCCAGCGCCGCCCTCCCTATACACTGTGAATGGGAGCCGTGTCTCCTCGACACGGCTCCCGTTCACACGGCTAGCTACCCGGGTAGGATTCCCGGATCACTTGATCTGGGAATTTGCCGGGGGACCTGTTTCCACTAGGGAAAAACACGGGTAAATGCGCGCCGCCGCGCATTTACCTGTGTTTTAAGGAGCTAGTGGAAAAGGGGTATTACTCTCAGTGAATAACCAGGTCCTTTGGAATATAAAAGAAAAAACATTTAGAGACACTCTACACTATAATATTTAATAATAAAATAATCAGATGCTCATTCGAGATTACCCTATTAAAATAAACAATTATCTAATTACGCAAATTAGCATATTAAATACAGTTTATAAAGAGATTCAGTAAAACTGTCCAAGGGATTCTATAAACACTCTGTGGCCACAGATTTAGCACTCAGTAATATACATGCAAATTGTTTGTCTTAATTGTCATCTCTGCATAGGTCTCCTTTGAGTTGTTAATTTCTTTATTGAATAGAAGCAATAGAAATTAGCAGATTGGGACCCATTAGTTGATTTGCTGCAGCCACAACAAAGTTATTCCTTTGTAATGTAATTCGTTTGGTAGACTAATTGATGTGCACTCTGGCAGATTACTGTTAGCATCTCACTGGGCCTCCCGGGGTATGTGCGCACTCCACAAAGGGCTTCAGACTGCGATTGCTGCCGCTGCAGCGATCCAGTCTGAATTACCTCCATAGTTCTACAGGTGTTAAAGCCAGAAAAAGGTGTGTCAGGAATTAGCAAACAGAGGTACAGAAGAGAATGTCAGCTGTTCACATGCCTCCTCTAATCTTTCAGTGCTGGATGATACAATTGTCTAGAAAGGATATCTGGCTTCTGATTGGATGGAAACAGCACTCTTCTATCATAAGTGATCTATTATTTCTATGTGTCTAACTTTAACTTTAGTTAATATATAAAGTGGCAATGGTCCCTCTCTGATTTACTGTACAAGAGGAGAGGTAAAAAATTAGACAGGTGGAAAACCGCTCTACCATTGCCTGCTGGTATGAGGTTATTCAAATCGAATGTCTGAATCATTTCCTAATGAATACAGGTTGAGTATCCCTTATCCAAAATGCTTGGGACCAGAGGTATTTTGGATATGGGATTTTTCCATATTTTGGAATAATTGCATACCATAATGAGATATCATGGTGATGGGACCTAAATCTAAGCACAGAATGCATTTATGTTTTATATACACCTTATACACACAGCCTGGAGGTCATTTTAGCCAATATTTTTTATAACTTTGTGCATTAAACAAAGTGTGTCTACATTCACACAATTCATTTATGTTTCATATGCACCTTATATACACAGTCTGAAGGTCATTTAACACAATATTTTTAATAACTGTGTGTATTAAACAAAGTTTGTGTACATTGAGCCATCAGAAAACAAAAGTTTCACTATCTCACTCTCGCTCAAAAAAGTCCGTATTTCGGAATATTTCGTATTTCGGATATTTGGATATGGGATACTCAACCTGTATATCTTTTCACATGTCAAAGTTTCTCATAAGAATGTTTGTTTTCCACAGTTCTTGGCATTTGACACCCAGATATTGATGGGAAACCGGCGATACTCTCTCAGCCCTGAAGAGTATGTCTTCGGAGCACTCAGCATTTATCTGGATATAATATACATCTTTTCATTCTTACTCCAGCTGTTTGGCTCAGCCCGAGACTAAAGAGTAGCAGCTAGTAATCACATAAGTCTGCAACATGTGCCTGCAATACAGCCCAACCACCGAAAATGTATTTTTTTCAGCCTAGCATAGAAATCTAGACCACCGACATTTCAGATCTATGTTTTTTACCAACAGTAAAATTTAATACAAAATGCAATCCATGTTGTTTGATAAGCGTTTTGCTAATGTTATAGAGATTGTGGTATAGTTTTAAATGAGTAGTAACATATGAATGCATGGAAATCAAACAAATGGCGGTCACTAAAAACCCAACAAAAGTGGAGTCGCAAATAGGTTTTAGGATTAATCTGTAGCGTTGCATCCATATAGCAGCATTTAACAGAATCAGTATGTAATACAGACGACAGGCTCCTAAAGTTTGAAATCCCATGAGTAGAGGCTATTTCCCCCTCTCCCCGACCCCCTAACTCTAACCCTCTGTTCCCGCAGCATAACCCTAACCCCCCCCTTAGTTCCTGACCCTAACCCCCCCCCAGAGGTGCCTAAACCTAGCACCCCATCCCTGTTGCCTAAACCTAACCATCCCTATCCTGTTGCCTGACCCTAACCCCCCTGGGGGTGCCTAACTTTCCCTCCCGCAGCCTAACCCAAACCCCCTGTGTGGCGGCTAAACCTAATTCCCCCTTTCCTGTCCGTAAACCTATCCCACCGGCTGTACTTACAATCGGGATACCGGTTGTCGGAATTCCGGCATCAGTCTCCTGCCCCTTTTGGAGTTCCGGCATCGGTATCTCAACAGGTGTCGGGATGTCGACTGCATCCCCATTTAACATGCGTTAAGACTGTATCTGAAAATGCTGAACTGGAAAAGCCAACGAGTACTTTTTGACCATAACAGATACACATGAAGTTGTTACCAACCAGCATTCCTTGGCAGAAACTTACTTGTTGAAGATAGAACTGAAACCTAATGTATGTAGTTTCCAGCCACTGACAGGTGTGTAGTGTTACATTTTCAAATCACAGGAAATTTATCAACAGTATTTAAAGGATTTAGCACATGCCTTATAGCATTAGTTGGTGCTTAGTTAATAGAAATGTAATGTTGCTTTCTAATTGTTAGTTAGTTATATACAGTTATGTATTTTCTTGTCATCTGCACTGACCATCACACCAGCACGATAACACACATGTGAGATGAGGTAATAAATTCTATGCATGATACTTATTTTTGTATCCCATCTGAGCTATGGTTACTGTGAGCTTAGCGCTGACATGCATATTGATATAATAAATACTATTAGTTCACCTTCCGTTATTTCATCTAATTTGTTTATATACAGTAGGCCAGTGCTGATAATCTTATTCCAATCATATCAGTTAGCTCACGTGTGTGTAACCTCTAAGTCAGGACAGTGTCTCCGAGACATTGTGCTGCCTCCATATGAGTATACCTGCGCCTGAATGCACTCTTGTCACCCACTCCCCATCCAAAGTGGGCAGTCCTGGTGGCTTGATGACATGATTTGTATTCAACCGGGTTATCATTGCCTTGATCCTGCTTTGTATTTCAGGGGGTGGGACCACAATGACAGAATCCTGGGCCCCTAAAGAGAATTGTTTTTGGGGTCCCCTGGTTGTCATAATACATTCTACTGGACACTGCCTTTCTGGGGTCCAAGGTGAATGCTGATATTCTGTTGAACACTGATGTATGGGGTCCACTTAAAAAAAGGTTGTCCTCCACTAGTTTAAATGGGGCTGCCAGACGATCAGAGTGACTGTACAGTGTTTTCTGCAATCACCCTTCAAATATAATTATTTAAAAGACCACTTAAGATAAATTACAGATTCATTTATGTACGATAACTACTAATAACATGTTTGTCATAACTGAACATGTTTGAGATTGTGAAGTTGAAATTGTGAGGGAACATAACATACTTCCTGTCCATAAACCTATTGCATCCATCATTCATAACATGCCTGCTAACTAATCACTACCATGGCTTCCATTCAGTTACACAACCAATGGAAGTAAAATGTAATATAACTTAAGTTACTGTACGTCAAAGTATGATAATTGTTATATGTACTGTATAGATTTTTCCCTTTATCATGGGATATGTTAACAAGATGCTATATTATAATCAAGGCAACATAATTTCTCCTAGTCCTAGAGGATGCTGGGGACACCGTAAGGACCATGGGGTATAGACGGGATCCGCAGGAGACATGGGCACACTATAAGACTTTGAATGGGTGTGAACTGGCACCTCCCTCTATGCCCCTCCTCCAGACCTCTGTTAGACTCTGTGCCCGGGAGTGACTGGACACACACTAGGGGAGCTCTACTGAGTTTCTCTAAAAGACTTTATTGTTAGGTTTTTTATTTTCAGGGAGACCTGCTGGCTACAGGCTCCCTCCATCGTGGGAGTGAGGGGAGAGAAGTCAGACCTACTTCTTCTTAGTTCAAGGGCTCTGCTTCTTAGGCTACTGGACACCATTAGCTCCAGAGGGTTCGATCACTTGGTTCGTCTAGCTGCTTGTTCCCGGAGCCGCGCCGTCACCCCCCTCACAGAAGCCAGAAGAGAGAAGCGGGTGAGTATTAGAAGAACAGAAGATTTCAGTGACGGCAGAAGACTTCAGTAACAGAGGTACAGCGCAGCGGTCGCGCTGCGCTCCATGCTCCGACACACCAACGACACTCACTGGGTTCAGGGCGCTGGGGGGGAGCACCCTGGACAGCAAGTTACTGATGTTCTAAAACCTGGCATAAAAAGCTTATTCGGTGGCCGGGCACCGGGTCCCATACCCCCGCCAGTATAAAGCTGCACGCCATTGCTCCCGCGCCGACGGCTTTACAAGGGTGCATTGGGCGGGGGGGGGGGGCGCCCTGGGCAGCAATATATACCTTTCTCTAACGTCCTAGTGGATGCTGGGGACTCCGTCAGGACCATGGGGAATAGCGGCTCCGCAGGAGACAGGGCACAAAAGTAAAAGCCTTAGGATCAGGTGGTGTGCACTGGCTCCTCCCCCTATGACCCTCCTCCAAGCCTCAGTTAGATTTTTGTGCCCGGCCGAGAAGGGTGCAATCTAGGTGGCTCTCCTAAAGAGCTGCTTAGAGTAAAAGTTTTGTTAGGTTTTTTATTTTCAGTGAGTCCTGCTGGCAACAGGATCACTGCATCGAGGGACTTAGGGGAGAGAAGTGAACTCACCTGCGTGCAGGATGGATTGGCTTCTTAGGCTACTGGACACCATTAGCTCCAGAGGGAGTCGGCACACAGGTCTCACCCTGGGGTTCGTCCCGGAGCCGCGCCGCCGACCCCCTTGCAGATGCCGAAAAGTGAAGAGGTCCAGAAACCGGCGGCAGAAGACTTTTCAGTCTTCATAAGGTAGCGCACAGCACTGCAGCTGTGCGCCATTGTTGTCAGCACACTTCATAACAGCGGTCACTGAGGGTGCAGGGTGCTGGGGGGGGCACCCTGGGCAGCAATGATAGTACCTTATTCTGGCTAAAAATACATCACATATAGCCCCTGGGGGCTATATGGATGTATTTAACCCCTGCCAGGTCTCAGAAAAACGGGAGAAGAAGCCCGCCGAAAAGGGGGCGGGGCCTATTCTCCTCAGCACACAGCGCCATTTTCCCTCACAGAAATGCTGGTGGGAAGGCTCCCAGGCTCTCCCCTGCACTGCACTACAGAAACAGGGTTAAAACAGAGAGGGGGGGGGCACTGATTTGGCGATATGACTACATATATTAAAAATGCTATAAGGGAAAAGCACTTATATAAAGGTTGTCCCTGTATAATTATAGCGTTTTTGGTGTGTGCTGGCAAACTCTCCCTCTGTCTCCCCAAAGGGCTAGTAGGTCCTGTCCTCTATCAGAGCATTCCCTGTGTGTGTGCTGTGTGTCGGTACGTGTGTGTCGACATGTATGAGGACGATGTTGGGAGGCGAAGCAAATTGCCTGTAATGGTGATGTCACTCTCTAGGGAGTCGACACCGGAATAGATGGCTTATTTAAGGAATTACGTGATAATGTCAACACGCTGCAAGTCGGTTGACGACATGAGACGGCCGGCAAACATATTAGTATCTGTCCAGGCGTCTAAAACACCGTCAGGGACGTTATAATGCCCATTTTACCTCAGTCGGTCGACACAGACACGGACACTGACTCAAGTGTCGACGGTGAAGAAACAAACGTATTTTCCTTTAGGGCCACACGTTACTTGTTAAGGGCAATGAAGGAGGTGTTACATATTTCTGATACTACAAGTACCACAAAAAAGGGTATTATGTGGGGTGTGGAAAAACTACCTATAGTTTTTCCTGAATCAGATAAATTAAATGAAGTGTGTGATGAGGCGCGGGGTTCCCCCGATAGAAAATTATTGGCGGTATACCCTTTCCCGCCAGAAGTTAGGGCGCGTTGGGAAACACCCCTTAGGGTGGATAAGGCGCTCACACGCTTATCAAAACAAGTGGCGGTACCGTCTCCAGATACGGCCGCGCTCAAGGAGCCAGCTGATAGGAGGCTGGAAAATATCCTAAAAAGTATATACACACATACTGGTGTTATACTGCGACCAGCGATCGCCTCAGCCTGGATGTGCAGCGCGGGGGTGGCTTGGTCGGATTCCCTGACTGAAAATATTGATACCCTTGACAGGGACAGTATTTTATTTACTATAGAGCATTTAAAGAATGCATTTCTATATATGCGAGATGCACAGAGGGATATTTGCACTCTGGCATCAAGAGTAAGTGCGATGTCCATATCTGCCAAAAGATGTTTATGGACACGACAGTGGTCAGGTGATGCAGATTCCAAACGGCACAAAGATGTATTGCCGTATAAAGGGGAGGAGTTATTTGGGGGTCGGTCCATCGGACCTGGTGGCCACGGCAACTGCTGGGAAATCCACCGTTTTTACCCTAAGTCACATCTATGCAGAAAAAGACACCGTCTTTTCAGCCTCAGTCCTTTCGTCCCCATAAGCATATCTGCCCAGGGATAGAGGAAAGGGAAGAAGACTGCAGCAGGCAGCCCATTCCCAGGAACAGAAGCCTTCCACCGCTTCTGCCAAGTTCTCAGCATGACGCTGGGGCCGTACAGGACCCCTGGATCCTACAAGTAGTATCCCAGGGGTACAGATTGGAAAGTCGAGACGTTTCCCCTCGCAGGTTCCTGAAGTCTGCTTTACCAACGTCTCCCTCCGACAGGGAGGCAGTATTGGAAACAATTCACAAGCTGTATTCCCAGCAGGTGATAATCAAAGTACCCCTCCTACAACAAGGAAAGGGGTATTATTCCACACTATATTGTGGTACTGAAACCAGAAGGCTCGGTGAGACCTATTCTAAATCTGAAATATTTGAACACTTACAAAGGTTCAAATCAAGATGGAGTCACTCAGAGCAGTGATAGCGAACCAGGAAGAAGGGGACTATATGGTGTCCCGGGACATCAGGGATGCTTACCTCCATGTCCCAATTTGCCCTTCTCACCAAGGGTATCTCAGGTTCGTGGTACAGAACTGTCACTATCAGTTTCAGACGCTGCCGTTTGGATTGTCCACGGCACTCCGGGTCTTTACCAAGGTAATGCCCGAAATGACGATTCTTCTTCGAAGAAAATGGACGACCTCCTGATAAGAGCAAGGTCCAGAGAACAGTTGGAGGTCGGAGTAGCACTATCTCAAGTAGTTCTACGACAGCACGGGTGGATTCTAAATATTCCAAAACCGCAGTTGTTTCCGACGACACGTCTGCTGTTCCTAGGGACTGGACACAGTCCAGAAAAAGGTGTTTCTCCCGGAGGAGAAAGCCAGGGAGTTATCCGAGCTAGTCAGGAACCTCCTAAAACCAGGAAAAGTGTCAGTGCATCATTGCACAAGAGTCCTGGGAAAAATGGTGGCTTATTACGAAGCGATTCCATTCGGCAGATTCCACGCAAGAACTTTTCAGTGGGATCTGCTGGACAAATGGTCCGGATCGCATCTTCAGATGCATCAGCGGATAACCCTATCTCCAAGGACAAGGGTGTCTCTCCTGTGGTGGTTACAGAGTGCTCATCTTCTAGAGGGCCGCAGATTCGGCATTCAGGATTGGATGCTGGTGACCACGGAGGCCAGCCTGAGAGGCTGGGGAGCAGTCACACAGGGAAAAAATTTCCAGGAAGTGTGATTAAGTCTGGAGACTTTTCTCCACATAAATATACTGGAGCTAAGGGCAATTTATAATGCTCTAAGCTTAGCAAGACCTCTGCTTCAAGGTCAGCCGGTATTGATCCAGTGGGACAACATCACGGCAGTCGCCCACGTAAACAGACAGGGCGGCACAAGAAGCAGGAGGGCAATGGCAAAAACTGCAAGGATTCTTCGCTGGGCGGAAAATCATGTGATAGCACTGTCAGCAGTGTTCATTCCGGGAGTGGACAACTGGGAAGCAGACTTCCTCAGCAGGCACGACCTCCACCCGGGAGAGTGGGGACTTCATCGGGAAGTTTTCCACATGATTGTGAACCGTTGGGAAAGACCAAAGGTGTACATGATGGCGTCCCGCCTGAACAAAAAACTGGACAGGTATTGCGCCAGGTCAAGAGACTTTCAGGCAATAGCTGTGGACATTCTGGTAACACCGTGGGCGTACCAGTCGGTGTATGTGTTCCCTCCTCTGCTTCTCATACCCAAGGTATTGAGAATTATAAGACGTAGAGGAGTAAGAACTATACTCGTGGCTCCGGATTGGCCAAGAAGGACTTGGTACCCGGAACTTCAAGAGATACTCACAGAGGACTCATGACCTCTGCCGCTAAGAAGGGACTTGCTTCAGCACGTACCATGTCTGTTCCAAGACTTACCGCGGCTGCGTTTGACGGCATGGCGGTTGAACGCCGGATCCTAAGGGAAAAAGGCATTCCGGAAGAGGTCATTCCTACCCTGGTCAAAGCCAGGAAGGACGTGACCGCACAACATTATCACCACATGTGGCGAAAATATGTTGCGTGGTGTGAGGCCAGGAAGGCTCCACGAAGAAATTTCAACTCGGTCGATTCCTGCATTTCCTGCAAACAGGAGTGTCTATGGGCCTCAGATTGGGGTCCATTAAGGTTCAAATTTCGGCCCTGTCGATTTTCTTCCAGAAAGAATTGGCTTCAGTTCCTGAAGTCCAGAAGTTTGTCAAGGGAGTATTGCATATACAACCCCCTTTTTGTGCCTCCAGTGGCACTGTGGGATCTCAACGTAGTTCTGGGATTCCTCAAATCACATTGGTTTAAACCGCTCAAATCTGTGGATTTGAAATATCTCACATGGAAAGTGACCATGATGTTGGCCCTGGCCTCGGCCAGGCGAGTGTCAGAATTGGCGGCTTTGTCTCACAAAAGCCCATATCTGATTGTCCATTCGGACAGGGCAGAGCTGCGGACTCGTCCCCAGTTTCTCCCTAAGGTGGTGTCAGCGTTTCACCTGAACCAGCTTATTGTGGTACCTGCGGCTACTAGGGACTTGGAGGACTCCAAGTTGCTAGATGTTGTCAGGGCCCTGAAAATATCGGTTTCCAGGACGGCTGGAGTCAGGAAAACTGACTTGCTGTTATCCTGTATGCACCCAACAAACTGGGTGCTCTTGCTTCTAAGCAGACGATTGCTAGTTGGATGTGTAGTACAATTCAGCTTGCACATTCTGTGGCAGGCCTGCCACAGCCAAAATATGTAAATGCCCATTCCACAAGGAAGGTGGGCTCATCCTGGGCGGCTGCCCGAGGGGTCTCGGCATTACAACTCTGCCGAGCAGCTACGTGGTCGGGGGGAGAACACGTTTGTAAAATTCTACAAATTTGATACCCTGGCTAAAGAGGACCTGGAGTTCTCTCATTCGGTGCTGCAGAGTCATCCGCACTCTCCCGCCCGTTTGGGAGCTTTGGTATAATCCCCATGGTCCTGACGGAGTCCCCAGCATCCACTAGGACGTTAGAGAAAATAAGATTTTACTTACCGATAAATCTATTTCTCGTAGTCCGTAGTGGATGCTGGGCGCCCATCCCAAGTGCGGATTGTCTGCAATACTTGTACATAGTTATTGGTACAAAAATCGGGTTATTATTGTTGTGAGACATCTTTTCAGAGGCTCCGCTGTTATGCTGTTAACTGGGTTCAGATCACAGGTTGTACAGTGTGATTGGTGTGGCTGGTATGAGTCTTACCCGGGATTCAAAATCCTTCCTTATTGTGTACGCTCGTCCGGGCACAGTATCCTAACTGAGGCTTGGAGGAGGGTCATAGGGGGAGGAGCCAGTGCACACCACCTGATCCTAAAGCTTTTACTTTTGTGCCCTGTCTCCTGCGGAGCCGCTATTCCCCATGGTCCTGACGGAGTCCCCAGCATCCACTACGGACTACGAGAAATAGATTTATCGGTAAGTAAAATCTTATTTTTTTTAAGGGTGACTACGCAATATACAGTGTGTGGACATTGTATAGGGACCCCCGCTGGCATAAAAAATGCTGTATTACTAGCGGGCTGAAGCACGCCGAGAAGGGACGGGGCTTAGCCCTCACAACACTTTCAGCGCCATTTTTCTCCATGTCCCCGCCATAGCAGTGAAAACAGTACAAACGTGGGGGGGCACGGTGTTTAGTGCTATATAGACAATATAACACAATGTTAGATAAATGGGCTTGTAATACTGTGTGTTGTGCATGTATCCCTGTGTGTTCCCTGGTCAGATATACCCACTATAGCTTTTTAGTCGACATGTCGACAGGCATGAGTGCTCTGTCACAAACAGTTAGGGGATCGCTGTCGGCATCGCCGACGCCTGCTGGTTCTTGAAGCAGTAGATGCAGTGTCAGCAGGTCGGTAGTTGTTTGCTTGGCAAAAGTAAACACTGTAGGGGAGACACAGTGGTATGTAGGTGACCCTGTCGGCACCAACTGTTGTTACTGAGTGTACATTAACATGCTGTAACTGCCTTATACCTGTATATATATTTATATGTATATGTATTGTATGGTTCCTTGGGCCTGTAGCTCGAGCACAGACATGGTAGTATGTGTGGAGGAGTGTTATTAAAATGATATATGTATACTTCCCTCGAACCTCTCAGGGTCACCAGAATGTTATTTTGCTGGTTACTACTCCCTGTTGTCGACGATTACTAGGTTTTCTGTCGACCATACGGTTTCCTGTTAGATCCACAACTGGGGCTTTCAGTACATGGTCATACACATTCAGAACACATTAATGTCACGAGGGGCCCTATGGTTCCGGACAATCCGCAAAAAAAAAAAAAAAATATATATATATATATATATATATATATATATATATACATAATATGTGTGTATTTGTGTATTACATTATGATTTATAATGAATGCTGAGGTAAAAGTATTCTTTCTCATGTGCTGGTCGCTCTGTTGATAAAGCTCTAGGTCGGCCGTGACGAGCAGATCCTCACAAGGAGTCCGAATGTTTATTCTTTTCCCGCTGCGGATTGAATACTGTGAAAGTCAACTCCTGGTCGACACGGGGCCCTGTCACACAGGATCGTACACAGGAAGCTAAGTGATATTTTATTTCTATGCTCGGGAGTTATTTGCATTACATGCACATGGGGGAGTGTTTCTTTTCGGAAAGGCATCCGATAGTATTACCCTATATAGAGAGAGGGGATGTTTCTAAACTGACTCCGAGAGATACTGGAGTGTTTCCCTGGGACAGTGTACCGCTGTGTGGGGAGGCCTCAGTTCAGTCAATCTCGGCGGATACCACTGGTAAGTCTAACTTCATGAGTTAGATTCCCTCACAACGGTTGGTGACGCATTCTGTTGTGGGATGCAGTCATTTTAACCGGTTTGATACCGTTCTTTTTTTTTTCCCTTTCGGGGAAGATTGTGGAAGGTGAAAAGGTAAGAGTTCTGCAGCCTTGTTAGGTTCGCAGAAGCGGATGTCGTTTTCTGTTTCTACCACATCCACCGCAGGTCGCTGGGTCTATCTGGCTGGAGCCCACTTCGGTGGGAACTCGTCTACTACTCTTCAGTCAGTCCGGAATGGACTTGGACCTGTGAGTTAATTATGGAATCCAAAGGGGGACATGCTGGAGTTACAGATGATTCCCCTCACTGATTTTTTGAATAGATCTTACCGATTCCCCTCTGGAAGGGGAGGTAGTACGCAACGTCATACCAGAGTTGCGTCAGATTCAGGACATTGTCCTGCTGTCCCTGTAAAAAAAAAAAAAAAAGTTTGTTTCTCTCTGACTGTTCTTCAACACAGTGAATGGCTGTTGTTCCCAATGACGCAGATGTCGGAGGTGGGTATCAGAGTAGATACTGAACGGTGGAGGTTCTGGGTTTTCCTGTGGAAAGAGGTCTGAGGATCCAGAGTCGGATCAGATTTGCAGTGGCAATCCATCAATATGTCCCGTTGATGAAGCAGTTGGTGCGGCCTATGAGGCTTTTCGGTGAGCAGGTCACCTGCCAGAGTGGTTTTCACGGGGCCAGTTGGAAATGTGGTCCGGGTCTCACCTGCACATGCGCCAGAATATAATCCTAATGGCCAGGATATCGCTCCTGTGGTGTCTGCTCAGTTCTCACCTCCTTGAGGGACAACGGTTCGGAATCCAGGTGGAGATCCTGGTGTCCATGCATGCAGATCTCCAAGTATGGGGAGCGGTCCTAGTAAGGGAAGTGTTTCCAGAGGAAAAGGTCAAGCTGAGAAGCTTGTCTGCAATAAGTTTTCTTGAATTCAGAGCTATTTTCGGTGAACATAGGCTTAGTGTTCTGCCCGTGTTAATGCTGTCGGACGACTTGGCAGCAGTGGTGTAAGTAAGCCGCTATGGTGAAACAAGGAGCAAAGTGGCAATGGCAGATGCTGTAAACGTTTTCCGCTGGGTGGAAAGTCTGGTAAACGCTATATTAGCAGTCTTCGTTCCGGATGTGAACGACGGAGAAATAGATTCCTCTGCCAATGTGATCTCCACCCGGGAGATATGCTGTCGTTATAGAGAAGTTTCACTGAAGTGAAAAGTCTTTGAGGAGTACCTCAATTGGACAGGTTGGCGTCTCGCCTCAACGGGAAATCTCAGGGATATTGTTCCAGGTCAGGGGACACTCAGGCTATAGCAGTGGACGTCCTCGGGCCACTTTGGGTGTTTTCAGTCGGTCTATGTGTCCCCTCCGTTTTCACTCTTCTGAAGGTGATAAACGAAAAACGAACAACGGTTCAGGCGATCCTCATTGTTCCGGTCTGTACATGGAGGGCTTGGTATCCAGCTCTTCAAGATTTACTCTTAGAAGATCCATGGCCTCTTCCTCTACGTGAGGAACTGTTACAGAAAGATCCGGGCGTGTATCAAGACTTACCGCGGCTGAGTTTGACGGCGTGGCGGTTGAATGCCATATCCTAGTCAGAAAGGGTATTCCCAGGGAAGTCATTTCCACTTTTCTTCAGGCTAGAATAGAAGTAACGACAAAGCCTTACCACCGGGTTTGAAGAAAATATGTGTCTTGGTGTGAATCCAAGAGGGTTACGGCGGAAGGTTCATCTGGGTCGTTCTTCTCCAGGCAGTCCTAAAGTTAGGCTCCATTCAAGTGCGATTTCGGCTTTTTAAATTTTCTTTCAAGAAAGAATTGGCGACCTTTCCGGAAGTTCGGACCTTCGTGGAAGGAGTGCTGCACATCCAACCTCCATTTGTGCCGCACATCCAACCTCCATTTGTGCCCCCATTAGCACCGTGGGACCTTGACCCCGTGTTAACTTTCTTGTGTCACAATGATTGGAACCTTTATGAAAGGTTGTGTTAAAAAACTCTTGGAGAGTGGTCATGCTTTTGGCTTTGGCGTCCGCACGGCGGGTGTCGGAAGTAGCGGCTGGGTTACACAGAAGCCCCTGTTTGATCTTCTAGGTGGAAAGAGCGAAATTGAGAACTCGGATAATAGTTCTACCAAAAGTGATTTAGGTGTTTCGCAGAAACCAGCCTATTTGATGCCTGTGGTTACTTAAGCATTGGCTGATTCAAGGTCTCTCGATGTAGTCAGTGCTTTGAATATTTATGTCGCCAATTTGGCTCAGATTGGGGAAACAGAGGCTCTGTTCGTCCAATATGCTCCCAGCGTGATTGGGGCGCCTGCGTCTCTGCAGTCTGTTACACGCTAGATCTATGATACGATTCGGCGTGCTCGTTCTAAGGCTGGATTGCCGTTACCGAAGTCGGTGGTGACCCATTCTACTAGGAGGATGGGCTCTTCTGGGGCGGATGCCCGAGGAGTCTTGGCGGTTCAACTTTGCCGAGCAGATACTTGGTCGGTTTCAAACACTTTTGCTAAGCTCTATAAGTTTGATACCCTGGCTGATGGGGACCTCATGTTTGCTCAAACGGTGCTGCAGAGTCGTCCGCACTCTCCCGCCTGGTCTGGAGCTTTGGTATAAACCCCATGGTCCTTACAGAGTCCCCAGCATCCTCTAGGACGTAGGAGAAAATAGGATTTTAATACCTACCGGTAAATCCTTTCTCTGACGTCCTAGTGGATGCTGGGAACTCCGTAAGGATCATGGGGAATAGACGGCTCCGCAGGAGACTGGGCACATCTAAAGAAAGAATTAGGACTATCTGGTGTGCACTGGCTCCTCCCCCTATGACCCTCCTCCAAGCCTCAGTTAGATTTCTGTGCCCGGCTGAGCTGGATGCACACTAGGGGCTCTCCTGAGCTCCTAGAAAGAAAGTATAATTTAGTTTTTTTATTTTACAGTGAGACCTGCTGGCAACAGGCTCACTGCACCGAGGGACTAAGGGGAGAAGAAGCGAACCTACCTAAGTGGTGGTAGCTTGGGCTTCTTAGGCTACTGGACACCATTAGCTCCAGAGGGATCGCACACAGGACCCGACCTCGTCGTCCGTTCCCGGAGCCGCGCCGCCGTCCCCCTTACAGAGCCAGAAGCAAGAAGGTCCGGAAAATCGGCGGCTGAAGACTTCGGTCTTCTCCAAGGTAGCACACAGCACTGCAGCTGTGCGCCATTGCTCCTCATGCACACCACACACTGCGGTCACTGATGGGTGCAGGGCGCTGGGGGGGGGGGGGCGCCCTGAGCAGCAATAAATAACACCTTGGCTGGCAAACTGACACCATATATAGCCCCAGAGGCTATATAGGTGTATATTAACCCCTGCCAGAAATCTTAAAATTGCGGGAGAAAGCCCGCCGAAAAAGGGGCGGAGCCATCTCCCTCAGCACACTGGTGCCATTTTCCCTCACAGCTCCGCTGGAAGGATCGCTCCCTGGCTCTCCCCTGCAGTCCTGCACTACAGAAAGGGTAAAAAAGAGAGGGGGGGCACAAATTTAGGCGCAGTATAATATATATGCAGCTATAAGGGGAAAACACACTTTATAGGTGATATCCCTGTGGTATATAGCGCTCTGGTGTGTGCTGGCATACTCTCCCTCTGTCTCCCCAAAGGGCTTTGTGGGGTCCTGCCCTCTGTCAGAGCATTCCCTGTGTGTGTGCTGTGTGTCGGTACCGCTGTGTCGACGTGTATGATGAGGAAAATGATGTGGAGGCAGAGCAAATGCCTGTAAGTGTGTTGTCACCCCCTGAAGGGTCGACACCTGTGTGGATGGACTTATGGAAGGAATTACGTGACAGTGTCAGCTCCTTACATAAAAGGTTTGACGACATAGGACAGCCGGCTACTCAGCTTGTGACTGTTCCAGCGTCTCAAATGTCATCAGGGGCTTTAAAACGCCCGCTACCTCAGATGGCAGACACAGATGTCGACACGGATACCGACTCCAGTGTCGACGATGATGAGACTAATGTACCCTCCAATAGGTCCACCCGTTACATGATTGAGGCAATGAAAAATGTATTACACATTTCTGATAGTACCCCAAGTACCACAAAAAAGGGTATTATGTTCGGTGAGAAAAAACTCCCAGTAGTTTTTCCTGCATCTGAGGAATTAAATGAGGTGTGTGCGGAAGCCTGGACTTCCCCCGATAAGAAATTGATAATTTCTAAACGGTTATTGGCAGCGTACCCTTTCCCGCCAGAGGATAGGTCACGTTGGGAAACATCCCCTAGGGTAGATAAAGCGCTTACACGTTTATCAAAACAGGTGGCACTACCGTCTCCGGATACGGCCGCCCTAAAGGATCCTGCCGATAGAAAGCAGGAAGCTACCCTAAAAGCTATATATACACACACGGGCATTATATTGCGACCAGCGATTGCATCAGCATGGATGTGCAGTGCTGCTGCTGCGTGGTCAGATTCCCTGTTGGATAATATTGATACCCTGGATAGGGACAATATTTTGCTGACAGTAGAGCATATAAAAGACGTTGTCTTATACATGCGTGATGCACAGAGGGATATTTGCCGGCTGGCATCAAAAATAAGTGCAATGTCCATTGCCGCCAGAAGGGGGTTATGGACTCGGCAGTGGTCAGGTGATGCCGATTCAACGGCCCCAAAACACAAGAGGGCTCGAGGCGCGTCCTTTCTGCCGAGAGGCAAAGGTAGAGGGAAAAAGCTGCAGCATACAGCCAGTTCCCAAGAGCAAAAGTCCTCCCCCGCATCCGGTAAGTCCACAGCATGACGCTGGGGCTTCACAGGCGGACCCGGGTACGGTGGGGGCCCGTCTCAGAAATTTCAGCACACAGTGGGCTCTCTCACAGGTGGATCCCTGGACCCTTCAAGTAGTATCTCAGGGGCACAGGCTGGAATTCGAGACGTCCCCCCCCCCCGCCGTTTTCTAAAATCTGCCTTACCAGCAACTCCCTCTGCCAGGGAGGCAGTGTTGGTGGCTATCCAAAAACTGTATTCACAGCAAGTGATTGTCAAGGTACCCCTCCTTCAGCAAGGAAAGGGTTACTATTCCACAATGTTTGTGGTACCGAAACCGGACGGTTCGGTGAGACCCATCTTAAATTTAAAAGCCTTGAACACTTATATCAAAAGGTTCAAGTTCAAGATGGAATCGCTCAGGGCGGTTATTGCGAGCCTGGACGAGGGGGATTACATGGTCTCCCTGGACATCAAGGATGCGTACCTACATGTCCCCATTTACCCCCCTCACCAGGAGTACCTCAGATTTGTGGTACAGGACTGTCACTATCAGTTCCAGATGCTGCCGTTTGGGTTATCCACGGCACCGAGGGTCTTTACCAAGGTAATGGCCTAAATGATGATACTCCTTCGCAAGAAGGGAGTTTTAATTATCCCGTACTTGGACGATCTCCTGATAAAGGCGAGGTCCAAAGAACAGTTGGTAGTGGGGGTAGCACTTTCTCGGGAAGTGCTACAACAGCACGGCTGGATTCTCATTATTCCAAAGTCACAGCTGGTCCCGACGACACGTCTTCTGTTCCTGGGAATGATTCTGGACACAGACCAGAAAAAAGTGTTTCTTCCAGTGGAAAAAGCCGAGGAGTTGTCATCTCTAGTCAGAGACCTCCTAAAACCGGGACAGGTGTCGGTACATCAATGCACACGAGTCCTGGGAAAAATAGTAGCTTCGTACGAAGCAATTCCATTCGGAAGGTTCCACGCAAGGACTTTCCAGTGGGACCTGTTGGACAAATGGTCCGGGTCCCATCTCCAGATGCAACAGCGGATAACCCTGTCAGCAAGGACCAGGGTGTCGCTGCTGTGGTGGCTGCAGAGGGCTCATCTACTAGAGGGCCGCAGATTCGGAATACAGGACTGGGTCCTGGTGACCACGGATGCCAGCCTTCGGGGCTGGGGGGCAGTCACACAGGGAAGAAATTTCCAAGGACTGTGGTCAGATCAGGAGATTTCGCTTCACATAAATATTCTGGAGCTAAGGGCCATCTACAATGCCCTAAGCCAAGCAAGGCCCCTGCTTCAGAACCAGTCGGTACTGATCCAATCAGACAACATCACGACGGTCGCCCATGTAAACAGACAGGGCGGCACAAGAAGCAGGAGGGCAATGGCAGAAGCCACAAGGATTCTCCGATGGGCGGAAAATCATGTGTTAGCACTGACAGCAGTGTTCATTCCGGGAGTGGACAACTGGGAAGCAGACTTCCTCAGCGGGCACGACCTCCACCCGGGAGAATGGGGACTTCATCCAGAAGTCTTCCAAATGCTGGTATACCAGTGGGAAGGACCACAGGTGGACATAATGGCGTCCCGCCTCAACAAAAAGCTAAAAAGATATTGCGCCAGGTCAAGGGACCCTCAGGCGATCGCTGTGGACGCTCTAGTAACACCGTGGGTGTACCAGTCGGTTTATGTGTTTCCTCCTCTGCCTCTCATTCCCAAGGTACTGAGAATAATACGAAGGCGAGGAGTGAAAGCTATACTCGTGGTTCCGGATTGGCCAAGAAGAGCTTGGTACCCGGAACTTCAGGAGATGCTTTCAGAGGACCCTTGGCCTCTGCCGCTTGGACAGGACCTGCTGCAGCAGGGGCCCTGTCTGTTCCAAGACTTACCGCGGCTGCGTTTGACGGCATGGCGGTTGAACACCGGATCCTGAAGGAAAAGGGTATTCCGGAGGAAGTCATTCCTACCCTGATCAAAGCCAGGAAGGATGTCACCGCAAACCATTATCACCGCATTTGGCGAAAATATGTTGCTTGGTGTGAGGCCAGGAAGGCCCCAACAGAGGAATTTCAACTGGGTCGATTCCTGCATTTCCTGCAAACGGGTGACGTTGGGCCTCAAATTGGGGTCCACTAAGGTCCAGATTTCGGCCCTGTCGATTTTCTTCCAGAAAGAACTGGCTTCCCTGCCTGAAGTTCAGACTTTTGTCAAGGGAGTTCTGCATATTCAGCCTCCTTTTGTGCCCCCAGTGGAACCTTGGGATCTCAATGTGGTTTTGGAGTTCCTGAAATCACATTGGTTTGAACCACTTAAGACTGTGGATTTGAAATATCTCACGTGGAAAGTGGTCATGCTGTTGGCCCTGGTTTCGGCCAGGCGTGTGTCAGAATTGGCGGCTTTGTCCTATAAAAGCCCTTATCTGATTTTTCATATGGATAGGGCAGAATTGAGGACTCGTCCTCAGTTTCTCCCGAAGGTGGTATCAGCGTTTCACTTGAACCAGCCTATTGTGGTGCCTGCGGCTACTGGGAACTTGGAGGATTCCAAGTTACTGGACGTAGTCAGGGCCCTGAAAATTTATGTTTCCAGGACGGCTGGAGTCTGGAAAACTGACTCGCTGTTTATCCTGTATGCACCCAACAAACTGGGTGCTCCTGCTTCTAAGCAGACTATTGCGCGCTGGATTTGTAGCACTATTCAGCTGGCGCATTCTGCGGTAGGACTACCGCAGCCTAAATCTGTAAAAGCCCATTCCACAAGGAAGATGGGCTCATCTTGGGCGGCTGCCCGAGGGGTCTCGGCTTTACAACTTTGCCGAGCTGCTACTTGGTCAGGGGCAAACACGTTTGCAAAATTCTACAAATTTGATACCCTGGCTGAGGAGGACCTGGAGTTCTCTCATTCGGTGTTGCAGAGTCGTCCGCACTCTCCCGCCCGTTTGGGAGCTTTGGTATAATCCCCATGGTCCTTACGGAGTTCCCAGCATCCACTAGGACGTCAGAGAAAATAAGAATTTACTCACCGGTAATTCTATTTCTCGTAGTCCGTAGTGGATGCTGGGCGCCCATCCCAAGTGCGGATTGTCTGCAATACTTGTAAATAGTTATTGTTACACAAATCGGGTTATTATTGCGAGCCATCTGTTCAGAGGCTCCTTTTGTTATCATACTGTTAACCGGGGTTCCTATCACGAGTTATACGGTGTGATTGGTGTGGCTGGTATGAGTCTTACCCGGGATTCAAAATCCTTCCTTATTGTGTCAGCTCTTCCGGGCACAGTGTCCTAACTGAGGCTTGGAGGAGGGTCATAGGGGGAGGAGCCAGTGCACACCAGATAGTCCTAATTCTTTCTTTAGATGTGCCCAGTCTCCTGCGGAGCCGTCTATTCCCCATGGTCCTTACGGAGTTCCCAGCATCCACTACGGACTACGAGAAATAGAATTACCGGTGAGTAAATTCTTATTTTTCTCTTAGTCCGTAGAGGATGCTGGGCGCCCGTCCCAGTGCGTACTGAGTCTGCAGTTATTGGTTATGGTTACACTCTTGTGGTGTTTCTTTTCTGTCAGGCTGTTGCTGATGTAGTGCATGCCGTGGCATGCGGTGTCTTATTATTGGTTGTGTTGACACACTGGTTGTGTTACATATTCTCTCAGCATGAGGCTGTGTATTGTTCATGCCGCTGGCTGGTATTCTATTGAATGCCACGTTCTGCGGTATGTTCGTGGTGTGAGCTGGTATGACACTCACCGTGTTTAAACAATAAATTCTTTCCTCGAAATGTCCGTCTCCCTGGGCACAGTTTTCTAACTGAGGTCTGGAGGAGGGGCATAGAGGGAGGAGCCAGTTCACACCCATTCAAATTCTTATAGTGTGCCCATGTCTCCTGCGGATCCCGTCTATACCCCATGGTCCTTACGGAGTACCCAGCATCCTCTACGGACTAAGAGAAAAGGATTTACCGGTAGGTATTAAAATCCTATTATAATGTCTGATGATATAAGTACATGGCTAATGATATAGAAAAGGAAGATAGTAAGAGTTATAGGACCACATATACAAACCAATAAATAAAACTTGATTTATAGGTAGAAAACTGAGAAGCAGTGAACTGGATTTTCATCCCAACTTTCTCTTACGTCCTAGGGGATACTGGGAATCCATTTAGTACCATGGGGTATAGACGGGTCCACTAGGAGCCATGGGCACTTTAAGAAATTGATAGTGTGTGCTGGCTCCTCCCTCTATGCCCCTCCTTCCAGACTTAGTTTAGAAAATGTGCCGGTCACGTCTCTGGAAGCTCCTGAAGAGTTTTCTGCATTTATTTTCTGTGTTTGTTCTTTTCAGGCAGGACTGGATGACACCAGCCTGCCTGCTTCATGGGACTTGGGGGGCAGGGGGGAACACGGCCCAACCTCTCTCAGGGTTAATGGCCCGTTCCCCGCTGACAGGACATTAGCTCCTAAGGGAACTATTCGCAAGCCGCACCACGGCAATCGTACATTCCCGCAGCACGCCGCCACCCCTAGCAGAGCCAGAAGAAAGAGGAGTTGTGAGTACCTGTTAGCGGATCGCCGGCCATTATGGCGGCATGAGGGTATGGAGACGCACGGCTTCTAAACGGGGCAGCCCTCTGTGTAAGGACACAGGCGCTGAACAGCGGACACAGTACCCAGACTGGCAACAAAGCCATAAAAGGAGTAGGTCTCCATTTTATGCACTTAAACACATACAGCCAGTATAAAAAAGAGCGGGAAGACCACGTGCCATTGAAGGGGCGGGGCTTCACTATGACCGGATCCAGCGGCTCACCAGCGCCATTTTCCCTCTGAGCTGACACAGACGCTGACTGACAGGGACGTGCAGCTCCTCTGGAGAAACTCCAGATTACCTCAGCGATAGCAGGTGGGGATCAATTATCAGCATTGTGTAACACTCACGAGAAGGTAAACAGAGCCACAATTGCCACTGTAACCAACAGCTGAAGCGAAAGGATTGAATAAACCTGAAAGAGAAACAAAGTCTGTTTTCAAAGAGCAGAAACAGTCCATTCTCACCACTGATCTCGTGCTCCCCACAAGAACAATGGGGGTAATTCCAAGTTGATCGCAGCAGGAAATTTTTTAGCAGTTGGTCAAAACCATGTGCACTGCAGGGGGGGCAGATATAACATTTGCAGAGAGAGTTAGAGTTGGGTGTGGTGAGTTCAATCTGCAATCTAAATTGCAGTGTAAAAATAAAGCAGCCAGTATTTACCCTGCACAGAAACAAAATAACCCACCCAAATCTAACTCTCTCTGCAAATGTTATATCTACCCCCCCTGCAGTGCACATGGTTTTGCCCAACTGCTAAAAAATATCCTGCTGCGATCAACTTGGAATTACCCCCTAAGTCTCTAATCTAGGTACTTAGTCTGCGACCCGGCTAAGCTTGGCATTAGCATTAAGGACGCCGTGTGCTGGTTCGATACTCCCTCTGTGTCTCCCTGGAAGGGCTCTTTGTGGGTTAATTGTGCTTTTAACCTTTTCCTGTGTGTGTGCTGTCACTGCTGCAGTATGTCAGGCAGAGTGTGTTTCATGTAAGGCACAGTGTTCCTCTTCCCCAGGGAGTTCACTAGTGTGTACTCAATGTAGTGTCCCTTCCCAGGCTAGTGGTGCAGAACAAGCATGGCTAGACTCCATTAGGGGAATGATTTCCACAATCTCTAATAAGTTATCTCGGAACGAGAAAGAGATGCAATACTTAAGACAATCTATGACTGAGTTTATGAAAAGAGACTCAGTACCCAAACCAGGGTACTCTGTCGCAGGGAATTGAAGCTCTCATAGAAGCTATCAGAGAAGTTCGAAATATCCCTGATAAAGTGACAGAGGAGAGTGAGGAATCTTATTTTAATATAAAAAAGAAATCCTCAGCCACTTTTCTTGTGTCAAAGGAACTAAGGGGGCCATTCCGAGTTGATCGCTAGATGAAAATGTTCGCTGCGCAACGATGATGCCAAAAAACGGCACTTCTGCGCATGCGTATGCGGTGCAATGCGCACGTGCGACATACTTTCACAACGGCCGATGTAGTTTCACACAAGGTCTAACGAAGCTTTTCAGTCGCACTGCTGGCCGCAGAGTGATTGACATGAAGTGGGCATTTCTGGGTGTAAACTGACCGTTTTCAGGAAGTGTTTGAAAAAATGCAATCGTGCCAGGAAAAACGCAGGTGTGGCTGGGTGAACGCAGGGCGTGTTTGTGACGTCAAAACAGGAACTGAACAGTCTGGAGTCACCGCAAGCGCTGAGTAGGTCTGAAGCTACTCTGAAACTGCACAAAATTATTTTGTAGCGGCTGTGCGATCCTTTCGTTCGCACTTCTGCTAAGCTAAAATACACTCCCAGTGGGATGCGGCATAACGTTTGCACGGCTGCTAAAAACAGCTAGCGAGCGATCAACTCGGAATGACCCCCCTGTTTGAAGAACCGTTGGTTAGCCCTGATAGGAAATTTCAAATCCCTAAAAGGTTGTTATCCTTTCCTTTTCCTCCTGAGGATAGGAAGAAATAGGAAAATCCACCGATAGTGGATGCATCAGTATCCAGGCTTTCACGAAAAATTGTTTTGCCTGTCCCAGGTGCAGCCTCCCTAAAAGACGTGACTGACTGCAAAATTGAGACTATGCTCAAATCCTTGTATACAGCTGCTGGGTGAATTACAAGAGCAATTGCCAAATGGTCGGGTAACCTGATTGAAGGGTTAGACACCTTGCCTCAGGAGGAGGTTATCTTGTTCCTACAGCATACACAGGACTCTGCGAATTTTATGGTGGAACCCATAAAAGAAATAGGCTTGCTTAATTCACGCACTACGGCTATGGCAGTGTCTGCACGCAGGGGTCTATGGCTACGCCAGTGGACTGCGGATGCAGACTCCAGGAAAGGCATTGAAGGCCTCCCTTTCACAGGCGAGGCCTTATTTGGAGATGAATTAGACAAATGGATCTCCAAAGCCACTGTGGGTAAGTCCACATACCTTCCTTCTGTAGCACCCCCAGCTAGGAAGGCCTACTCAGGTCCCAATTTACAGTCCTTTTGGACTGCCAAGTTTAGGGGCAAACCCAGAATTTCTTCTACAGCCACCAGAGGCGCAAGAGGTAAACCACGTACTTACGAGTTTTCAAATTCAAGATGGAGTCTCTGAGAGTGGTGATCTCAGATCTGGAGGAGGGGAAATTCCTAGTGTCTCTGGATATCAAGGATGCATACTTTCACATTCCGATCTGGCCGCTTCATCAGGCTTATCTACGGTTTGCACTGCAGAACTGTCACTACCAGTTCCAGGCCCTGCCATTTGGTCTCTCCACAGCACCAAGGGTGTTCACCAAAGTGATGTCAGAGATGATGTTTCTACTCTGCAAACAGGGAGTAAACATAATTCCGTACCTGGACGATCTTCTGATAAAGGCACTGTCCTGGGAACGGTTGTTGGACAGCATTGGCCTCTCAACCAGACTACTCCTGGATCACGGGTGGATTCTGGACCTACCAAAATCTCACCTAGAATCAACACAGAGGCTTACTTTCCTGGGAATGATACTGGACACAGAGTCTCAGAAGGTGTTCCTTCCTTTGGAAAAGGCAATGGTAATCCAGTCGATGGTTCGGGCTGTCCTGAAGCCAACCCAGATCTCGGTGCCTCTGTGTATTCACCTTCTGGGAAAATGGTGGCCTCTTATGAGGTGCTTCAGTACGGAAGGTTTAATGCGAGGCCCTTCCAGCTAGATCTGTTGGACAGATGGTCTGGATCGCATCTTCACATGCACAAGAAGATCCATCTGTCACCAAAAGCCAGGATCTCCCTCCTGTGGTGGCTACAGACTTCTCACCTAGTCGAGGGTCGGAAGTTCGGGATTCAGAATTGGATTCTGTTAACCACAGATGCAAGCCTCAGAGGATGGGGCGCAGATACCCAAGGGGTGCAGTTTCAGGGAAGATGGTCAAGTTTGGAAGTCGTCCTTCCAATAAACATCCTGGAACTCAGGGCCTCATCTCTTCTTCAGAATCAGGCTATTCAGGTCCAGTCGAACAATGTGACGGCAGTGACGTACATAAACCAACAGGGCGGAACGAAAAGCAGAGCCACAATGTCAGAGGTGTCAAGAACTCTCCTCTCGGTGGAAAAACACGCCGTGGATTTGTCAGCGGTCTTCATTCTGAGAGTAGACAACTGGGAAGCAGACTTATTCAGCAGACACGACCTGCACCCGGGGAAGTGGGGCCTTCACCCGGACGAGTTCAGGTGGTTGACACGTCAGTGTGGATGTCCACAAATCGACATGATGGCCCCACGACTCAACAAGATGCTCAAGCGGTATTGTTCCAGGTCGAGGGACCCACAAGCAGTGGCGGAAGACGCTCTGACAACTCCGTGGGTCTACCAGCTGGTGTACATGTTTCCTCCACTTCCTCTCATCCCAAGAATTTTAAAGAAATATAAAGGGAAAAGGTTCCAGCAATCCTCATTGCTCCGAACTGGCCACGAAGGGCCAGGTATGCGGATTTTCTTGAGATGTTGCTCGAAGATCCGTTTCCTCTATCTCTTCGCAAGGGTCTTCTACAACAGGGCCCATTCGTCTATCAAGACTTACTGCTGCTACGTTTAACGGCATGGAAGTTGAATGGCTGATTCTAGCCAGGAGAGGGATTCCTGACAAGGTCATCCTGACTATGATCCAAGCCAGGAAGGGGGTAACGTCTAAACATCACTGTCACGATCCGGGTATCTGGACGCCATTACTTACCCTTCAGATGCCTCCTAAGGCTGGCTCAGCGTTCCAGGACCGGATCCCGCTGTTCCTGAGTTTCCACATGCAGAATGTCAGAGTGGTGATTTCATCAGCTGCGGCCTCCGCTGTGCCCGCGTGGTTAAATGTGCGCTTGTCAGTCTGGCGTCTCCTGTCTCCTGTGGCCGGCGTCGCCATTACTGTTTCAATTCTCACATGGATAACAAACCAAACTTCCCTCCAAGTGTCTGCATGGGCGCAGCCATCTTGGATTTTGTCATCTGATTATTTCCACCAATCTGCTGTCTGTATTGTTGATTTGCATAATTGCCTAGCCAACCCCTTCCTTGCTGCAGGTATAAGTATGCTGTGCCTGAGCAAGGAAGGCGTCAGTGCTTTGGTTGTCTAACCTAGTTCCAGTTTGTCTCTCTCCTGTGGTTGTCTAACCTAGTTCCAGTTTGTCTCTCTCCTGTGGTTGTCTTCCAGGTTCCAGCTCCTGTCTCCAGACTTCTGCTATAGAGACCCGCACCAGCATTCCATCTGCGGTGTAGCCTGACTCTCCGATCCATTCTGGACTCACCTGTTTCCAGCTACAACAATCACCTGCTTCCAGCCCAGCTTCCAGCAGTGTACAGCTTCTCTTAAAGGGCCGGTGTCCTTTCTGCAGTTTACCACTCTCCACCGGTATTATTATTTCACCGCTCTCAAACAATCACCTGCTTCCAGCCCAGCTTCCAGCAGTGTATAGCTTCTCTTAAAGGGCCGGTGTCCTTTTCTACAGTTTACCACTCTCCACCGGTATTATTATTTCACCGCTCTCAAACTCCAAACTTCATTATTATTTCATCGCTCTCAAGTTCTTTTATTATTTAACTGGTTCCAGCCAGTATCCACTCCGTACCAACAACAGTCTGGTTCCAGCCAGTATCCACAGCAGCCGTTTTACCTTCAGCAGCCCAGCCTTTCCTGGAACATCAGCTGGTACGATCCTGGGTTCTCTCCATTGCTACAGTCAGGCCTGGTAAGGACTTTCCAACTAGAAGATTATAAGAACTGTCTCACACTACCAGTGCCTGTGGCATTTGCCACCCTGTAGTACCCAGGAATTGTATTTATCCTCTGTTGACTTTTATGTTTCCTTTTACTGCTGCTGTGTTACGGAGTTTGTCATAATAAACATCATTGACTTTTATCCTGGTTGTCGTGGTCACGCCTTCGGGCAGTTATTCTACATGTTACTTACATGTCTAGGGGTCTGATACAACCTCCCAGGTTCCGTTACATCCCAGCCCCTACAACTGAGGCTGCCTCCCGTCAGCTCAGGCCCTCAGTTGTGACAGTAAGCACTGACCTAATGAATCCAGCCGGAGACCAGGATCAAGCGGCCAGGCCGATGCAAGAACTGGCAGCCCGACTTGAACATCAGGAGGCTGCACAGGGCCACATCATCCGCTGTCTCCAGGATCTCTCTACACGGCTGGATGGGATTCAAACGACCCTCCGTGGACCTGGCACGTCCGGTGCGTCCACTACAGTAACACCAGCTGTAACCCCACCCACCTTACCCATTTCCAGTCCACATCTTCATCTTCCAACGCCAGCAAAATTTGATGGATCTCCAAGGTTCTGCAGGGGATTTCTCAATCAATGTGAAATCCACTTTGAGCTTCTACCTGGCAATTTCTTCAGTGACCGTACCAAAATTGCCTATATTATCTCCCTTCTCAGTGGCTCAGCCCTTGACTGGGCATCACCTTTATGGGAGAAGTCTGATCCCCTTCTATCCTCCTATACTGACTTT
Source organism: Pseudophryne corroboree (assembly GCF_028390025.1). Taxonomy (NCBI): domain Eukaryota; kingdom Metazoa; phylum Chordata; class Amphibia; order Anura; family Myobatrachidae; genus Pseudophryne; species Pseudophryne corroboree. The sequence continues at coordinate 177,382,359 of NC_086445.1, forward strand.
GTAGCTACATTCAGGCGCATCTTCGACGAGCCAGGCCGGATAACATCTGCTTCATCTGAGATTCTTCGTTTACGCCAGGGAACACGTACTGTGGGACAGTATCTTATACAGTTTAAAATCCTGGCATCCGAACTGGCATGGAACGACGAGGCCCTGTATGCTGCATTCTGGCATGGCTTATCAGAACGCATCAAGGATGAGTTAGCTACCAGAGACTTGCCCTCTAAGTTGGATGAGCTAATTTCTCTTTGCACGAAGGTTGATCTACGTTTCAGAGAGAGAGCAACCGAGCGAGGAAGATCATCTACTCCTAAATCTTCTGCTCCTCCTCCTCGTCAACCATCTCCATCCAAGGATGAGCCTATGCAAATTAGTTGTTCCCGTCTATCTCCCGCTGAGCGCCGAAGACGTCTCTCTGAGTCTCTCTGTCTCTACTGTGCAGCTCCGTCGCACACTATCAATGCCTGTCCCAAACGTCCGGGAAACTCCAGATCCTAGCTCGCCAAGGAGAGGGCCGGCTAGGAGTAATGATCTCCTCTCCATCTCCTCATGACTGTAACCTCCCAGTGTCGCTCCAAATTGCTCAACGTTACAGGAACGTCATTGCCCTCCTTGATTCCGGAGCAGCTGGGAATTTCATAACCGAAGCTTATGTTAAACGGTGGTCCCTACCCACCGAGAGACTGTCCTCGTCCATCTCTTTGACTGCCGTGGATGGCAGCAAGATTTTTGACGCAGTCATTTCCTTAAGGACTCTTCCAGTTCGTCTGAGAGTGGGAGTTCTTCATTCTGAGTATATTTCTTTTTTAGTGATTCCAAGAGCCACACATCCAGTGGTTTTAGGCCTTCCATGGCTCCGTCTCCACAACCCATCAATTGACTGGACGACTACGCAAATACTGGCATGGGGTCCCTCCTGTGCTGAGACTTGTTTAGCCAAAGTTCTTCCTGTTTGTTCTTCCTTCCCCAGGTCATCTGATGTTCCGCCTCCTCCATATCAAGACTTCACGGACGTGTTCAGTAAAGCCTCTGCTGATATCCTTCCTCCTCATAGAGAATGGGACTGCCCAATCGACCTCTTTCCAGGGAAGGTTCCACCGCGAGGCCGAACTTATCCGTTGTCTCTGCCTGAGACACACTCCATGGAAGAGTACATCAAAGAGAACCTGGCGAAGGGTTTCATCCGACCATCTTCTTCTCCAGCCGGCGCAGGCTTCTTCTTCGTTAAGAAGAAAGACGGTGGTCTGCGTCCGTGCATCGACTACAGAGGTCTGAACGACATTACCGTCAAGAACCGATACCCTTTACCCCTGATTACCGAGCTCTTTGATAGAGTTAGTGGTGCAACTATTTTCACAAAGCTGGACGTGAGGGTGACGAGTGGAAGACCGCCTTTAACACCCGTGACGGACATTATGAGTACCTCGTCATGCCCTTCGGATTGAGCAACGCTCCAGCAGTCTTCCAGCACTTCGTGAATGAGATTTTCAGGGACATCTTGTACCGCCATGTCGTGGTTTATCTAGACGACATCCTCATCTTTGCTAATAATCTCGAAGATCATCGTTTCTGGGTAAAAGAGGTTCTTTCCCGTCTCCGTGTCAATCACCTCTATTGTAAATTGGAGAAGTGTGTGTTTGAAGTTAAAACCATTCCGTTTCTAGGTTACATTGTGTCCGGTTCCGGACTAGAGATGGATCCTGAGAAACTCCAAGCAATCCAGAATTGGCCTATACCCTTAAACCTCAAAGGGGTCCAGAGGTTCTTAGGGTTCGCCAATTATTATAGAAAATTTATACGAGACTTTTCCACCATCGTGGCGCCTATCACTGCATTAACCAAGAAAGGTGCTAATCCGTCCAAGTGGTCCGAGGAAGCTACACAGGCCTTTCACCTTCTGAAGCAACGGTTCATCTCTGCACCAGTTCTGAAACAGCCCGACACCGACTCTCCTTTTATCTTAGAGGTAGATGCCTCCTCCGTTGGAGTAGGAGCGGTGTTATCCCAGAGGGCCAAAGGTGGACATCTACATCCTTGCAGTTTCTTCTCCCGGAAGTTCTCCCCAGCTGAGCGCAACTTTGCCATTGGCGATCAGGAGTTGCTAGCCATCAAGCTCGCTCTGGAGGAGTGGAGATACCTGTTGGAGGGAGCTTCCCACTCAATCACCATACTTACCGACCACAAAAATCTTTTATATCTCAAAGGCGCACAATGTCTGAATCCTCGTCAGGCCAGATGGGCACTTTTCTTTTCTAGGTTTGACTTTAAACTCCAGTTCTGTCCGGGTTCTCAGAATCGTAAGGCCGATGCCCTTTCCCGCTCATGGGAGCAAGAAAATGAGTCCGAGTCTGCAGACAAGCATCCTATTATTAATCCGTTGGCATTCTCCACGGTACGGATGGACTCTACGCCTCCACCAGGGAAAAGTTTTGTTAAGCCAGTTCTAAGGAAGAAGCTCATGCATTGGGCCCATGCTTCCCGTTTTGCTGGACATACAGGCATTCAGAAAACCCTTGAATTTATTTCTAGGTCCTACTGGTGGCCAACTCTGAAGAAGGACGTTATGGAATTTATTGCCTCCTGCCCAAAGTGTGCCCAACACAAAGTCTCCCGCCAGTCGCCTGCGGGGCAACTGGTTCCATTATCTGTTCCCCGTCGACCTTGGACCCATTTGTCGATGGACTTTGTTTCCGATCTACCTATCTGCAACAAGTTTAATACCATCTGGGTGGTAGTTGACCGGTTCACCAAGATGGCACATTTCATCCCTCTCACCGGTCTTCCGTCAGCTTCCAAGTTGGCTCAAGTGTTTATACAAGAGATCTTCCGACTTCACGGTCTTCCTGAAGAGATCATCTCGGATCGTGGAGTACAATTTGTAGCCAAATTTTGGCGAAGTTTGTGTCAAGCCCTCCAAGTCAAGTTAAAGTTTTCCACGGCTTACCATCCTCAGACCAATGGTCAAACCGAGAGGGTGAATCAGGACTTGGAGGCCTTCCTCCGTATATATGTGTCTTCCTCTCAAGATGACTGGGTTCAACTCCTTCCTTGGGCCGAGTTCAGCCACAACAATCAATACCATTCCTCATCTTCTTCTACACCATTCTTCATTAATTATGGATTCCACCCTAAAGTCCCAGAATTCCAACCGCTTCCCGCAACTTCTGTTCCAGCAGTGGATGTCACCTTGCGTCAGTTTTCAAATAACTGGAGGAACGTCCGCGCAGCCCTGCTTAAAGCCTCATTCAGGTATAAGAAGTTTGCCGATAGGAAGCGTAGAGCGGTTCCTGCTCTCAAGGTGGGTGATCGTGTGTGGCTGTCCACGAAGAATTTGAGGTTGAGAGTTCCCAGCATGAAATTTGCACCTCGCTACATCGGACCCTTCAAGATTGAACAAGTCATCAATCCTGTTGCCTACAGGTTACAGTTACCATCCTTCTTGAAAATACCCAGGACATTTCATGTTTCTTTGTTGAAACCGCTGATCCTGAATCGGTTTCATTCCGCACTTCCTCCAGCTCCCAAAGTTCAGACTCAACGGGGAGTCGAGTACGAGGTGGCCAAGATTTTGGACTCACGTTTCCGTTACGGTCAGTTACAATACCTCATTGACTGGAAGGGCTATGGTCCTGAAGAACGCTCTTGGACCAATGCCTCAGACGTCCATGCTCCTGCCTTGGTCCGAAATTTCCACGCAAAGTTTCCTTTAAAGCCTAAGAAGTGTCCTGGGGCCACTCCTAAAGGGGGGGGTGCTGTCACGATCCGGGTATCTGGACGCCATTACTTACCCTTCAGATGCCTCCTAAGGCTGGCTCAGCGTTCCAGGACCGGATCCCGCTGTTCCTGAGTTTCCACATGCAGAATGTCAGAGTGGTGATTTCATCAGCCGCGGCCTCCGCTGTGCCCGCGTGGTTAAATGTGCGCTTGTCAGTCTGGCGTCTCCTGTCTCCTGTGGCCGGCGTCGCCATTACTGTTTCAATTCTCACATGGATTACAAACCAAACTTCCCTCCAAGTGTCTGCATGGGCGCAGCCATCTTGGATTTTGTCATCTGATTATTTCCACCAATCTGCTGTCTGTATTGTTGATTTGCATAATTGCCTAGCCAACCCCTTCCTTGCTGCAGGTATAAGTATGCTGTGCCTGAGCAAGGAAGGCGTCAGTGCTTTGGTTGTCTAACCTAGTTCAAGTTTGTCTCTCTCCTGTGGTTGTCTAACCTAGTTCCAGTTTGTCTCTCTCCTGTGGTTGTCTTCCAGGTTCCAGCTCCTGTCTCCAGACTTCTGCTATAGAGACCCGCACCAGCATTCCATCTGCGGTGTAGCCTGACTCTCCGATCCATTCTGGACTCACCTGTTTCCAGCTACAACAATAACCTGCTTCCAGCCCAGCTTCCAGCAGTGTACAGCTTCTCTTAAAGGGCCGGTGTCCGTTCTGCAGTTTACCACTCTCCACCGGTATTATTATTTCACCGCTCTCAAACAACCACCTGCTTCCAGCCCAGCTTCCAGCAGTGTATAGCTTCTCTTAAAGGGCCGGTGTCCTTTTCTGCAGTTTACCACTCTCCACCGGTATTATTATTTCACCGCTCTCAAACTCCAAACTTCATTATTATTTCATCGCTCTCAAGTTCGTTTATTATTTAACTGGTTCCAGCCAGTATCCACTCCGTACCAACAACAGTCTGGTTCCAGCCAGTATCCACAGCAGCCGTTTTACCTTCAGCAGCCCAGCCTTTCCTGGAACATCAGCTGGTACGATCCTGGGTTCTCTCCATTGCTACAGTCAGGCCTGGTAAGGACTTTCCAACTAGAAGATTATAAGAACTGTCTCACACTACCAGTGCCTGTGGCCCTTGCCACCCTGTAGTACCCAGGAATTGTATTTATCCTCTGTTGACTTTTATGTTTCCTTTTACTGCTGCTGTGTTACGGAGTTTGTCATAATAAACATCATTGACTTTTATCCTGGTTGTCGTGGTCACGCCTTCGGGCAGTTATTCTACATGTTACTTACATGTCTAGGGGTCTGATACAACCTCCCAGGTTCCGTTACATCCCAGCCCCTACAACTGAGGCTGCCTCCCGTCAGCTCAGGCCCTCAGTTGTGACAATCACCACCGTATGTGAAAGAAATATGTCTCTTGGTGTGAGAGCAGACAATATTCTGCTGTGGAATTTCATCTGGGACATTTCCTGCTTTTTCTGCTGTCGGGAATGGATGTGGGCCTATGTCTAGGCTCCATAAAAGTCCAGAATTCAGCCTTGTCTATTTTCTTTCAGAAACAATTGTCTTCTCTCCCTGAGGTCCAGACGTTCTTGAAAGGTGTTCTGCACATCCAATCTCCCTTTGTGTCTCCCACGGCACCTTGGGATCTCAATTTGGTGCTGCAGTTCCTCCAATCGGATTGGTTTGAACCATTACAGGAGGTTGACGTAAAGTACCTTACGTGGCACTGTTGGCCTTGGCTTCAGCAAGACGCATGTCGGAACTAGGGCTTTGTCTCACAAGAGCCTCTACCTAATTTTCCATGAGGACAAAGCGGAACTCAGAACTCGTCAGCAGTTTCTTCCTAAGGTGGTATCTGCATTTCACATCAACCAACCTATTGTGATTCCGGTTGTACCGACACCTCTGCTACTTCAAAGTCTTTGGATGTTGTGAGGGCTTTGAAGGTGTATGTAAAGAGAACTGCTCGTCACAGGAAATTGGGCTCGCTGTTCATTCTCTATGATCCCAATAGAATTGGGTGTCCTGCTTCAAAGCAGTGAATTGCACGCTGGATCAGGCTCATTATCCAGCATGCTTATTCCACGGCAGGCTTGCTGTTTACAAAATATGTACAGGCCCACTCTACTAGGTCGGTGGGTTCTTCTTGGGCGGCTTCCCGTTGGGTATCTCAGCTTTACAGCTCTGCCAAGCTCCTACTTGGTCAGGTTCGAACACGTTTGCTAAGTTTTACAAGTTCGATACTTTGGCCTCTGAGGACCTTCAGTTTGGTCAATCAGTTCTGCAGGAACCTCAGCACTCTCCCACCCGGTTTGGGAGCTTTGGTACTTCCCCATGGTACTAAATGGATTCCCAGTATCCCCTAGGACATAAGAGAAAATAGGATTTTAATTACCTACCGGTAAATCCTTTTCTCGTAGTCCGTCGGGGATACTGGGCGCCCACCCGGTGCTTCGTTCTTCCTGTACGGTTAAGTATTCTGGTTTGTTCAGCTGTTGCTGTTCATGTTTCAAGTTTGGTTAGCATGGCTTTCCTCTTGATTTGTGTGTGCTGCTTCGTAATCTCACCACTTTCCTTATCTATCCTTCTCTCAAAGTATGTCCGTTTACTCAGGCACAGTTTCCTAGACTGAGGCTGGTAGGAAGGGCATAGAGGGAGGAGCCAGTGCACACTATCAATTTCTTAAAGTGCCCATGGCTCCTAGTGGATCCGTCTATACCCCATGGTACTAAATGGATTCCCAGTATTCCCTACGGACTAGGAGAAAAGGATTTAGCTAGGTAATAAAAATTCTATTTTCACATGAAATAGGGACAGTTGGGTGGTATTAAACTTAGGTCCTTTAAGTTACCAAATGTTATTACTAATAGCACACCTACAGTATCTTCATTGATTTATTTGGTTTAATCATTTAATGTTAATTTTATACCACATTTTAAATTATTATTAGTATTATTAATCTACTAAATCCAACATTTTTTACAGTGTCACTTTTTCAGACATGCCAATGTAATGAATGTAACACATTATTGGAATGTACGTTTGTTGATATTCAGGTACTTGTTGAATAGAGTATGTGTGCCATTGGGGAATACTTAATAAAACATCTAATGCAGGTCTGGTCAACCTGTTGCTCTCTAGCCATTATAGCACTACACATAAACACATGCCCTGCCACGATTTAGCATTCCCTAATAGCAACACTGGCAGGGCATGCTGGGACTTACAGTTTCACAAAAGCTGAAGAGCCACAGATTGTCCAGCCTGATATAATATAAGAAAGTATATATGGAAAAGAAACAGATTCAATGGGCTTTATTCAAATTATATATCACGTCCAATCTCCTTTCTAAAGTGATCCCCGTTATCATGCATATCGCGCCCATAGTAATAAGGTTTAGCTGCGTAGGGCGCCTCGCTACCTTGGGTGTAGGGAGCTGAAATGATTATACCTCGCCTGTCAGCAGAAACAGAACGGGTGTGGAAGGGGGCTGAAAGAATTGAATACCGCCCAGTTTGTTCTTAACGTATCACTTTTGCAGCTTGCATAACAAATACAATTTGTTAATCCAAAGCCTAGTTCTTAAACAGAGGTTAAAATATGAAATAAAGCCACAATTGGTTATTGACAGCGGCAGAACTACCAGCTGTGCAGCCAGTGCATTGCAATGGGGCCTGCTGTAGGGAAGGGGCCCACAGCCAGTGATATTAGCTGTATTTATAATGAGTCTGTGACACTGGCTGAATGTAGCATAGTGATGTAGTGCACTGCGTAGGAGGGGTGTAGAGTAGTGATGTAGTGCAGAATATGGGGGGGTGTAGTGCAGTGATTTAGTGTTGTAATATAGTACAGCATATATGGGGGGTATAGTATAGTGATATAATATGTAGTGGGGAGCACGCTGCTGTGGTGGGGTGATGTCAGGGAGACTGGGGCATTTGGGCTACCCAAGGAAGCATGTGGGGGAAACTCAGCTGTGGAGGGGGCACAGGCACTGATAGCAACTTCTTACTCATTGCCTCATTTTTCTTTAGTGGGGGGGGGGGGGTGAGAGTGGGAGGCCCAAAGAATATTTTTGCACCTGGGACCACCACTTGCTAGTTCCGCCGCTGGTCATTGATTTCATCCTATGATGCCACATGTATAATATATGTAGGTGTTGGTTGTTTGGGTTTGGGTGTAGAAATTTGGCAACTGCCTTAGTGTTCACGTGTTAATAATGGTAATAATATTAATAATATTTGTATAGTGCTCTTTCTCCAATAGGACTCAAGGTGCGTAATAGACAAAATTAGACAAGATACAGTGTTAAACAAATACAAAGAAATACAGAAAAAGCTTTTTATGAAATACAGAGAGCATAGATATACTACAATGGGTATGGTAGCCATTTGGTGTCATCAGATGCAGGATTATTCATCATACCCATGTACGGCAGCCATTTCAGGCACACTACATAGAATACAGTGTGCAGAGTAGGGGAAGCCTGGAACTGATGACACGTAGGAGTAAATGTATGAAGCAGTGATAAGAGTGGAGAAGTTCCTTATGGCAACCAATCAGCATTGAAGTAATATTTATAATTTGCATACTATAAAACTATACAGAGCAGCTGATTGGTTGCCTTGGGCAACTTCTCCATTGGCTCACATCTCCACTCATCACTGCTTCATACATTTACCCCATAATGAGATCCTTGTTCATTTATCAGAACCATACATTTTTCATTCTACACAGAGTATCAGGAACAGCAGCCATCTTGGGTGCACTAAATTGGATTACGATGAGCAAATAAGCATTGCATGGGAAATAGTATGGCAAGAGATGAGCAGACACTGTTCACCTATTTCTGTGACATCACAAATTGGAGAGAAGTTGGCTGGTCTGATGAAAAATTGTTTAGTTGTGTGGGACACCATTTAAACTGGACAGACATGTTGGACAGTGGGTCAGTTGGATGGTTGGAGGAAAGTTGGTCTGGTGTATGCCCAGTTAGGATAATTTGAACAAGACACAACTCAGTGGGGCATACTGCATGCATCATTTACTGGGCTTTCAGGCCAAATAGGAAATTAAGGGACCCATTAATCAACGAGTGATAAAACTCGTTGTATATGATAAATGTTGCTCCAACCAATCACCTCCCAATTGTCATTTTTCAAACACATGACAGTTAGGAGCTGAACACATGACGTGAACTTTGATATATTCGGGTTGTACTTATTTGTGAACGAGTGATACAGTAAAACTCGTTGTGGATGATAAAACTTGTGGGAGCTGATTGACCATTTATCATACACAACAAGTTTTATCATTTACAAAGTAAGTAAGCCCACATCAGTGCTGTAACTAGGCATTTTAGCGCTGTGTCCAAGAAACGACATTGGCGCCCCCCATGTAAGATAGGGGCAGTGCGCGCCGTAGGCGCGCAAAAAACATATAGGGGCGTGGCTTCATGGGGAAGGGGCGTGGTCACAAAATAATAGCAATTCATACTATGGTGCACAGTAGTCTCCATTATTCAAATTACGCTGCACAGTAGCGCCACTACACCAGGTAGAGCCCCTTTTATACATTACAGCAGACAGTGTCCCCCTTTTTACGCATTACAGCAGACAGTCCCCCTTTTTACACATTACGGCAGACAGCGTCCCCTTTTTACACATTACGGCAGACAGCGTCCCTTTTTTACACATTACGGCAGACAGCGTCCCCTTTTTTACACATAACAGCAGACAGCGTCCCCTTTTTTAACATTACGGCAGACAGCGTCCCCTTTTTACACATTACAGCAGACCCGTTTTTACACATTAGGGCAGACGGTGTCCCCCTTTATACACATTGCGGCAGCCAGTCCCCCTTTTTACACATTGCGGCAGCCAGTCCTCCTTTTTACACATTACGGCAGCCAGTCCCCCTTTTTACACATTGCGGCAGCCAGTCCCCCTTTTTACACATTACGGCAGCCAGTCCCCCTTTTTACACATTACGGCAGCCAGTCCCCCTTTTTACACATTGCGGCAGTCAGTCCCCCTTTTTACACATTGCGGCAGCCAGTCCCCCTTTTTACACATTACGGCAGCCAGTCCCCCTTTTTACACATTGCGGCAGCCAGGCCCCCTTTCTACACATTATGGCAGACGGTGTCCCCCTGAGAGAGAGAGAGAGAGAGAGAGACATACTTACCATCTCCCCGCTGGCAGACAGGCTCCTCGTGCAGCTCCCTCGGTGCAGGCATCCCAGCATCCACAGCAGCGCCGGGCAGCCAATACGGAAGGAGAGGGGGCTGCTGCAGCGGCGCTTACTATCAATGAAATAGCGCTGCTGCGGCTCCAGTCCCCCTCCCTCCTCCTCCTTCTCCGCTGCCCGGCGCTGTAGCTCTCCTCCCCAGTGCGGCGGCGGCGCAGACTTCAGACGGCATGTAATGAGTCAATTTGACTCATTACATGCCGCTGGCCGTGCGCCCTCAGGGCAACTGCGCTGTGTGCCAAGCCCACTTGGCACACACGTAGTTACGGCCCTGGCCCACATGCAGGGACAGGAGCCCATGCCTGTGCTGTGTTCTGAGTGAAGCAGAGGTGCAAGTATGCGGGTACGCTCGGGTACGGAGTACCCTTAAGAATTTGGCAGCAGGTACTCAGTACCACCTGCCACACACTTTGCTATTACCACAATTATAATGTGCCACAAAGCAACAAGACCATGGTGCTTGGCAGCATGGCGGCTCCTCCCACTTTGTCAGGGTTACTGTGGAGTGCGACAGTGGCTGTATTTTCCTGTTATAATGGAGGCATTACTATATATTGTTATTAAATTGGGGGCATTAATCTATATTTATATTATACTGGAGGTATCACTATATATTTCTATTATACTGGAGGCATTACTATATATTTTTAGCCTTGCCTCCAGATTCCCCCCCCCCCCAAAAAAAGGGGCTGTCGTGCGGCCACTCCCACTAGCAGCATGTGGCCACGCCCCCTCACAACACATGACCACGGCCGTTTTTCAGCACTCAGTACCACTAAGTAAATACTTGCACCACTGGAGTGAAGTAACCACATCAGCTGCTTTTTTCACTCCTCTACTGGGACTCCTGCGCACGTGGGGTCTTCTGTCCATACATGTGTGACGGTGATTGTTTTTAGCTTGGTAAATCTGACAGCTTTGCAACCCTCACAGAAACCTACCTGCTGCGATCCCTGAATGGTACATTGGGGTGATACTTAATATTTAGGGGATATGCTGCAAATATTGACTGATAATTGGATCCCTAATATCACCTTCAGAGCCTGTGTATGCACTCCTGTCTGCAGCATCTCCATCCTGTATCTGCCCACACCAGACTCCCATTGACGAGGCCCGTACTGATAGCGAGCAATCAGCGTGTGCCTTGGTTGTTCGGTGATAGCTGGAGGCTCCATCCCGTGATGTCAGGGTGCAGGTTTCTCTGCTGCTGCCTGAAAAGCACCTTGGGAGAATGTAGTGTGAGCGCTGTCGGGTTGGGATGAGCTGCTGCTGGGATCTTGGTGACTGCCGGCTGCCGCCATAGAGAAGGGCTCAACATCATCCCATCACCCCGGAGTGGGTTGGGAGCAGAGTACATCCAGCCAGGACTAGACAGAGTATGGGAGAGCTCAGTGAGCCAAACAGCAGCTTTGAAAGGTAATCGCACCTTTCACACCGCAGGCAACCAAGATTGAACCCTGGAATAACCCTGTTATCAACCGGGGTTGAAGTCCTGGCAATTCTGAGCTGGGTGGACACTTTCATACAGAAAGGACCTGTGTTGAGCCAGCTTACCCTGCAAATTCCCAATTCTGTGTGTTAAAGGGGTTTAAGTAATCAAATGTAATTTCTCTAACGTCCTAAGTGGATGCTGGGGACTCCGTAAGGACCATGGGGAATAGCGGCTCCGCAGGAGACTGGGCACATCTAAAGAAAGCTTTAGGACTATCTGGTGTGCACTGGCTCCTCCGCCTATGACCCTCCTCCAAGCCTCAGTTAGATCTTTGTGCCCGAACGAGAAGGGTGCACACTAGGGGCTCTCCTGAGCTTCTTAGTGAAAGTTTTAGTTTAGGTTTTTTATTTTCAGTGAGACCTGCTGGCAACAGGCTCACTGCATCGAGGGACTAAGGGGAGAAGAAGCGAACTCACCTGCGTGCAGAGTGGATTGGGCTTCTTAGGCTACTGGACATTAGCTCCAGAGGGACGATCACAGGCCCAGCCTGGATGGGTCCCAGAGCCGCGCCGCCGGCCCCCTTACAGAGCCAGAAGGCAGAAGAGGTCCGGAAAATCGGCGGCAGAAGACGTCCTGTCTTCAACAAGGTAGCGCACAGCACTGCAGCTGTGCGCCATTGCTCTCAGCACACTTCACACTCCGGTCACTGAGGGTGCAGGGCGCTGGGGGGGGGCGCCCTGAGACGCAATAAAAAACACCTTGGATGGCAAAAAATGCATCACATATAGCTCCTGGGCTATATGGATGCATTTAACCCCTGCCAGAATACATAGAAAAACGGGAGATAAGGCCGCCGATAAGGGGGCGGAGCCTATCTCTTCAGCACACTGGCGCCATTTTCCCTCACAGCTCCGTTGGAGGGAAGCTCCCTGTCTCTCCCCTGCAGTCACTACACTACAGAAAGGGTTAAAAAAGAGAGGGGGGGCACTAATTACGCGCAGTATTAAAGATACAGCAGCTATAAGGGGAAAAACACTTATATAAGGTTATCCCTGTATATATATAGCGCTCTGGTGTGTGCTGGCAAACTCTCCCTCTGTCTCCCCAAAGGGCTAGTGGGGTCCTGTCCTCTATCAGAGCATTCCCTGTGTGTGTGCTGTATGTCGGTACGTTTGTGTCGACATGTATGAGGAGAAAAATGATGTGGAGACGGAGCAGATTGCCTGTAATAGTGATGTCACCCCCTAGGGGGTCGACACCTGAGTGGATGAACTGTTGGAAGGAATTACGTGACAGTGTCAGCTCTGTATAAAAGACAGTGGTTGACATGAGACAGCCGGCTACTCAGCTTGGGCCTGTCCAGACGTCTCATAGGCCGTCAGGGGCTCTAAAGCGCCCGTTACCTCAGATGGCAGATATAGACGCCGACACGGATACTGACTCCAGTGTCGACGGTGAAGAGACAAATGTGACTTCCAGTAGGGCCACACGTTACATGATTGAGGCAATGAAAAATGTTTTACACATTTCTGATAATACGAGTACCACCAAAAAGGGGTATTATGTTCGGTGAGGAAAAACTACCTGTAGTTTTCCTGAATCTGAGAAATTAAATGAGGTGTGTGATGATGCGTGGTTTTCCCCCGATAACAACTGATAATTTCTAAAATGTTATTGGCATTATATCCTTTCCCACCAGAGGTTAGGGTGCGTTGGGAAACACCCCCTAGGGTGGATAAAGCGCTCACACGCTTGTAAGGGCTCTACCCTCCCCTGAGATGGCCGCCCTTAAGGATCCTGCTGATAGAAAGCAGGAGGGTATCCTAAAATGTATTTACACACATACTGGTGTTATACTGCGACCAGCAATCGCCTCAGCCTGGATGTGCAGTGCTGGGTTGGCGTGGTCGGATTCCCTGACTAAAAATATTGATACCCTAGATAGGGACAGTATATTTTTGCCTATAGAGCATTTAAAAAATGCATTTCTATATATGCGTGATGCACAGCGGAATATTTGCCGACTGGCATCAAGTCTAAGTGCATTGTCCATTTCTACCAGTAGAAGGTTATGGACACGTCAGTGGTCAGGTGATGCGTATTCCAAACGGCATTTGGAAGTATTGCCTTATAAAAGGGAGGAGTTATTTGGGGTCGGTCTTTCAGACCTGGTGGCCACGGCAACAGCTGGGAAATCCACGTTTGTACCCCAGGTCGCCTCTCAACATGAGAAGACGCCGTATTATCAGGCGCAGTCTTTTCGTGGACAAGCGGGCAAAAGGTTCCTCATTTCTGCCCCGTGACAGAGGGAGAGGAAAAAGGCTGCAGAAATCAGCCAGTTCCCAGGAACAGAAACCCTCTCCCGCCTCTGCCAAGCCCTCAGTATGACGCTGGGGCTTTACAAGCAGAATCCGGCACGGTGGGGGGCCCGTCTCAATGAATTTCAGCGCGCAGTGGGCTCACTCGCAAGTAGACCCCTGGATCCTTCAGGTGATATCTCAGGGGTACAAATTAGAATTCGAGACGTCTCCCCCTCGCCGTTTCCTAAAGTCGGCTTTACCGATGTCTCCTTCTGACAGGGAGACAGTTTTGGAAGCCATTCACAAGCTGTATTCCCAGCAGGTGATAATCAAGGTACCCCTCCTGCAACAGGGAACGGGGTATTATTCCACACTGTTGTGGTACCGAAGCCGGACGGCTCGGTGAGACCGATTCTAAATCTAAAATCTTTGAACACTTACATACAGAGGTTCAAATTCAAGATTGAGTCACTCAGAGCAGTGATTGCGAACCTGGAAGAAGGGGACTACATGATGTCTCGGGACATCAAGGATGCTTACCTTCATGTCAAAATTTACCCTTCTCATCAAGGGTACCTCAGGTTTATGGTACAGAACTGTCACTATCAGTTCAGACGCTGCCGTATGGATGGTCCACGGCACCCCGGGTCTTTACCAAGGTAATGGCCGAAATGATGATATTCCTTCGAAGGAAGGGAATTTTAGTTATCCCTTACTTGGACGATTCCCTGATAAGGGTAAGATCCAGGGAACAGTTGGAGGTCGGTGTAGCACTATCTCAGGTAGTGTTGCGGCAGCACGATTGGATTCTCAATATTCCAAAATCGCAGCTGGTTCCGACGACTTGTCTTCTGTTCCTAGGGATGATCCTGGACACAGTCCAGAAAAAGGTGTTTCTCCCGGAGGAGAAAGCCAGGGAGTTATCCGAGCTAGTCAGGAACCTCCTAAAACCGAGCCAAGTCTCAGTGCATCAATGCACAAGGGTTCTGGGTAAAATGGTGGCTTCCTACGAAGCAATCCCATTCGGCAGATTCCACGCAAGAACTTTCCAGTGGGACCTGCTGGACAAATGGTCCGGGTCGCATCTTCAGATGCATCAGCGGATAACCCTGTCACCAAGGACAAGGGTGTCCCTCCTGTGGTGGTTGCAGAGTGCTCATCTTCTAGAGGGCCGCAGATTCGGCATTCAGGACTTGGTCCTGGTGACCACGGATGCCAGCCTGCGAGGCTGGGGAGCAGTCACACAGGAAAGGAATATCCAGGGCTTATGGTCAAGCCTGGAGACATCACTTCACATAAATATCCTGAAGCTAAGGGCCATTTACAATGCTCTAAGCTTAGCAAGACCTCTGCTTCAAGGTCAGCCGGTGTTGATCCAGTCGGACAACATCACGGCAGTCACCCACGTAAACAGACAGGGTGGCACAAGAAGCCGGAGGGCAATGGCAGAAGCTGCAAGGATTCTTCGCTGGGCGAAAAATCATGTGATAGCACTGTCAGCAGTATTCATTCCGGGAGTGGACAACTGGGAAGCAGACTTCCTCAGCACGACCTCCACCCGGGAGAGTGGGGACTTCACCCAGAAGTCTTCCACATGATTATAAACCGTTGGGAAAAACTCGACAGGTATTGCGCCAGGTCAAGGGACCCTCAGGCAATAGCTGTAGACGCTCTGGTAACACCGTGGGTGTACCAGTCAGTGTATGTATTCCCTCCTCTGCCTCTCATACCCAAGGTACTGAGATTGATAAGATGGAGAGGAGTAAGCACTATATTCGTGGCTCCGGATTGGCCAAGAAGGACTTGGTAACCGGAACTTCAAGAGATGCTCACGGAGGATCCGTGGCCTCTACCTCTAAGAAGGGACCTGCTCCAGCAAGGACCCTGTCTGTTCCAAGACTTACCGCGGCTGCGTTTGACGGCATGGCGGTTGAATGCCGGATCCTGAAGGAAAAAAGGCATTCCGGATGAAGTCATCCCTATCCTGATCACAGCCAGGAAGGATGTAACCGCAAAACATTATCACCGCATTTGGCGAAAATATGTTGCGTGGTGCGAGGCCAGTAAGGCCCGACGGAGGAAATTCAACTGGGTCGATTCCTACATTTCCTGCAAACAGGAGTGTCTATGGGCCTGAAATTGGGGTCCATTAAGGTTCAAATTTCGGCCCTGTCAATTTTCTTCCAAAAAGAACTAGCTTCAGTCCCTGAAGTTCAGACGTTTGTAAAAGGGGTACTGCATATACAGCCTCCTTTTGTGCCTCCAGTGGCACTTTGGGATCTCAATGTAGTTTTTAGGTTCCAAAAGTCACATTGGTTTGAACCACTTAAATCTGTGGAGTTAAAATATCTCACATGGAAAGTGGTCATGCTGTTGGCCCTGGCCTGGGCCAGGCGCGTGTCATAATTGGCGGCTTTATCCTGTAAAAGCCCTTATCTGATTTTCCATTCGAACAGGGCGGAATTGAGGACTCGTCCTCAGTTTCTCCCTAAGGTGGTTTCAGCGTTTCACCTGAACCAACCTATTGTGGTGCCTGCGGCTACTAGGGACTTGGAGGACTCCAAGTTGCTAGACGTTGTCAGGGCCCTGAAAATATATGTTTCCAGGACGGCTGGAGTCAGGAAAACTGACTCGCTGTTTATCCTGTATGCACCCAACAAGCTGGGTGCTCCTGCTTCTAAGCAGACTATTGCTCGTTGGATTTGTACAATTCAGCTTGCACATTCTGTGGCAGGCCTGCCACAGCCAAAAATCTGTAAATGCCCACTCCACAAGGAAGGTGGGCTCATCTTGGGCGGCTGCCCGAGGGGTCTCGGCTTTACAACTTTGCAGAGTAGCTACTTGGTCAGGAGCAAATACGTTTGTAAAATTCTACAAAATTGATACCCTGGCTGAGGAGGACCTGGAGTTCTCTCATTTGGTGCTGCAGAGTCATCCGTACTCTCCCGCCCGTTTGGGAGCTTTGGTATAATCCCCATGGTCCTTACGGAGTCCCCAGCATCCACTTAGGACGTTAGAGAAAATAAGAATTTACTTACCGATAATTCTATTTCTCGTAGTCCGTAGTGGATGCTGGGCGCCCATCCCAAGTGCGGATTGTCTGCAATACTGGTACATAGTTATTGTTACCAAAAAATCGGGTTATTGCTGTAGTGAGCCATCTTTTCTAGAGGCTCCTCTGTTATCATGCTGTTAACTGGGTTCAGATCACAAGTTGTACGGTGTGATTGGTGTGGCTGGTATGAGTCTTACCCGGGATTCAAGATCCTTCCTTATTGTGTACGCTCGTCCGGGCACAGTATCCTAACTGAGGCTTGGAGGAGGGTCATAGGGGGAGGAGCCAGTGCACACCAGATAGTCCTAAAGCTTTCTTTAGATGTGCCCAGTCTCCTGCGGAGCCGCTATTCCCCATGGTCCTTACGGAGTCCCCAGCATCCACTACGGACTACGAGAAATAGAATTATCGGTAAGTAAATTCTTATTTTATATTGTGTGTAGCCACCAGATGGCAGTATTGTTCCAATTTAGCAAAGTAACTGAGCAAGTTCTGCAAGTGAGGGATGCCATACTAATGGGATTAACATAATTGATGCTTTATAGCATGGATTAGTTTGCCATTCCACACCTCTGTTATATCCCCATTAAATATAGAGAAAGCCAAGCATATTTTCTTTAGCAAAAGCTACACTGTGTGTTTATGAATGGAAAATCAAAATGTTGTGTACACATGGGTGTATTTCATCAGAATGTGTTCTGATGGCCTATGTCTAAGCTTTGCAAACCTGTTTTTGTCTAGTATTTAACACGACTTGTAGTATGATTGTTTTATTCTGAGGAACACTTGAAGGGTCTATTATACAATTGTGTATCTACAATGAGAGCAGCATACCTCCCAACTGTCCCGATTTCAGCGGGACAGTTCCGCTATTCGGTCACTGTCCCGCTGTCCCACCCGTGGGTCGCAGGGGGGCAGCTGGGGATGGCTTTGATCACCCGCTACTCTGCTCTGCAAAGCAGCGAGTGATCTCTGAATACATGCTGTGCGCACACGCACGGCATGTATTCAGTACTAGGAGGGGAGAAGAGGGCTGCCCAGCTGATCGGGGAGCGCCGGGCACGCTCCCAAAGTGAAGAAAAGCGGTCGGCGCCGGGTGACCACGTCCGCCAATCGGAAGCCTCTCCCCCACCTGACTAGGCCACGCCCCCTTTCCGGGTTGCGCGCGGCTTCACCTCGCAACGGCCCCGATTTCCGACCCTGAAAAGTTGGGAGGTATGGAGCAGGGTGTGCTGTGCACACAGCCCACACCACACACTTTGCACCCATATATAGTGATACTTACCTGTCTGCACTCTCCGTAGTCCCGCACCAGCAAGAGGCCTGCAGAGACCACAGGGAAAATTTCCAGATGATTTGCACATGTGCAGTTGAGAAGTTTCCAGGAACCAGGCAGGGGCACCATGTTCCCGGAGACCTCAGCGTGCACATATGCAGTGGCGTAACTACAGGGTGGCTAGATGGGATCCTGTCAAGACGGTGACTGCCGGGATTCCGGCAGTCTAAATACCGGAATTCCGGAATGACGCCGGAATTCCGACACTGCTCAGAATGCCGGTGCCAGCATTGCGAATGAGATCACAATCCCAGAGCTGGCATTCCAACAGTCGGGATCTCGAACAAGTGACTGCTGCGCTGGGGGTGGGGTAGGTTAGGGTTAGGCTGTGGGAAGGGCGGGTTAGGTTTAGGGGGTGCACGCTCACAATCCCGATGGTTGGCATGCCGACCAACAGGGACTATTCCCACTAGGGGTGTCCACGACAACCATAGAGTTAGAATAGAAGCTGTGGCGAGCGCAGCAGGTCTTGTTGCGCCCCCCCCCCCATCTGCCGGTCACGCATACCCAACCCAGTTTAGACACCACCACGGAGGGTTAGGGTTGGAGGGGAGTGTTAGCATACTTACCCGACCCCTCTGAGTTCTAAACACCAGGGTGCTACGTTATTTTGACCGCCGGCATCCTGACCGCCGGCATTTCAGCCCCAACCCAGCTAAACTGCCAAATGTCCAGGGGCCCACAACGCGAGGGAGGCTCACCCCAAAATCAGTCACTAAGGAGTCTATGTACTAAGCCTTGGGGAGAGAGAAAGTGGACACAGATAAAGTCCAGCCAATCAGCTCCTAACTCTAATGTCACAGGCTGTGTTTGAAAAATAACAGGAGCTAGTTGGTTGGTACTTTATCTCCATCCACTTTATCTCTCTCCAAGGCTTAGTACATAGCCCTCTAAATACTGTAGACCAAATATGTGATCTGGGAATTCATTTCTGTGTACACGGTGCTATTATGTTACTATTCAGTTCAATTAGAGGTGTGACTTCAAATAAAACTATACAGTGGCCCTGTGTGTATCACAGCCACCACTGCACTCAGGACGCAGCAGCACTCAGCTTCTCCTTCCTGTATTAGCCCGCCCCCAGACTCTTGTGTAACTAGCCAATGGGAGTCTGAGGGCGGGTTTATGCAGGAAGGAGAACTGAAGCTGACTGCTGTTTCCCGAGTACGCCACGGCTGTGATACACAGCGCTGCCGATTCCAGGGTCAGGCAGCTGTCACACATGTTACATGTAACATTAAAGGTATGTTGATGTGAGTGGGGGTCTGTGTGGGTGCTTGGCTGGGGAGGGAATGGAGGATACTCACCACTGTTCCCCTCTGGCGGGTAGCGTCTCGTGCTGGGCTTTGGCACGGTGGCGGGGTTCCGGCATGGAGGGACTTACATCCGGCAGGATTCAAGTTCCTTCAATCAGGTCGTGGCATTTTGAATGGTGCGTCAATCGCGAGCCAATCGAGGTTGGCGGCCAATGAGGACAGGCCACAACGAGCCAATCAGGGCTCGCTGCGTCATAGCTCCGCCCTTTCCCAGCATCTTATAATAGACGCTGCGGAGCGGGAGAGCTCAGTTGAGAGCCGGAGTGGGAGAGGAGAAGAGCTCCCGAGGAGGAAAGTAGACCAGCGTCGGTGGAGGATGCGGCGGCGGTAGATCCGCCAGCGGGAAGAGAAGACCCAGTAGCGGCGGAAGAAGCTACAGCGGCGGTGGAAGAAGCTCCAGTGGAAAGAGAAGACCGGCTGAGAGTGCTGCAGTGTGTGGATAAAAAAAGAGCAAACGAAGCTCCCCGCTGCAGCCTCTTCCAACGGCACTGGTAGGTGGCCTTGGGCCCTCGCCACACTCGTTTAACACCTCCCTAGACCACCGGGTCGCCAGGCACTAGGCCTGTGGGTACAAACAGGCAGTAGGCCTGCGGATGGTTAGGAGTATTGGGGCCCTGTTTGTTTACAGTGATCTTGGCGTTATACCAAGATCTCTTTATCATCAAGTAGGGGAACAACACAGGCAATACGCCTGAGTGGTAGTTAGGAGTGTTGGGTCCATATTGGTTAATAGTGATCTTGGTGCTAGAAGTATGCGGGCGCTAGGCCTGAGAACACATAGAGGGTGCTAGGCCCTAGTAATTTACTGTTGGCCCTCAGTAGGCAGGCCCAAAGCCCTGAGCCCCAATAAAAGCGTGATCTGGGCAATAGGCTCAGATTACCCCAACCTGCTTCTTGTTAGGTGGACACTAGGCTCGAGGACAACATCCAGGCTCCACGCCTGTAGTTATTAAGGTGGGCAATTGGACCAAATAATTGCACTGGCCGCCTATGGTCCCAAAAGTAAACAGGGACTGAACGTAGGCTCTGGTCATTCCGGTGTGTTGCTCGACGTCTGATCCCCACATTACAGGTCAAGTAGAGCTGGTGATTAGGTAGAGTGTGGAGGAGTGGTCCAGTTTCAGATGCTCTCTTAATCCCAAAATGAATGGCTGTTCACTTTCTGGCTCCCGGGTTCTTTAAGACCACAGAGTTTGTGCTAAGTGCATTCTAAAGGCAGGGCCGGCTGGCTCTGTCCACAGGGAATAATAGGGGAATATTCTTATCCTTGGTTTCATTGTTCAGATCACTGTATGCTGATGCTCCTGTTTATTGTACTTATATTGCGTATTGTATTGTAAATGTTATTGTTGTACCATCTGGAGTTATTGATAGCTAACTGAAACCAGCTTCTATTATATGCCAGCTACTGTCTACTTAACCTTGTTTTGTCATAGTTTGGGGCGCAGGAAAGCCAGTTAGTTCGTCCCCGCAGAGTTAGGATAGTTTGAGGTTAGCGTAGACAGGCTGTTGTGTTTTGACCTGCAGGAGCTGTAGAACATCACCGCAAAGTGACAAGAATAAAGGAGTGAGTATCCCTCTGTGTCTGTCTGTCCCCTGAGCGCTGATTCCGTGGACCTTGCTTGGCCATGCAAGGTCCAGCACACCTCAGTGCATGAGTGCTGAATGGGTGAGAGTTGGGTGGCTGAAGCCTTGTGCCTGTGATGATTTTCGCCTAAATGGTGAAACCTGCAGCCACCTGGGAATGCCAACGGCACTCCATCATAGCTTAGGCTCAGCACAGATTGTGGTTCACGGTTCGTTTTCTTTCCCTATAGCCGTCACTACAGCATTCCCATCCTCCCTAGCGTGAACAAGCATTTGTCGTTCCGGCTTACGTGGACCAGTGAATACCGCCTAAGGATGTAATCCTTATGCACCTTTACATTGATATGTTTTAAATCCCCTCCCCCCCATCCCCCCTCACCCTCCTTGCTGTGTGCGGCCTGTACTGCAGCCCAGGGGCAGCAGCCGCCACTGATAACATCTAGCAGCTGTGTAAGTGGAGCCGATTCACCAACAAAGCTTTGACATTATCTTGCCACACCGCCTCACGGATTTCTAATAAGCATGATATGGAAATGATTCGGGTATAATATAACATGTAGACCCAAGGAGAAAACAGGCTTTTGAAAACTGCAATACATCACAAGCGCTCAAAAATCATTAGTACAATATCACCAAAACGTTCCTTTTGGGTTGGATGGGATGTTTTCTTTATCTGATATTCTCCTTTGGTTCAGACCATTTGGGTATGAAGTCTCCAACAAAGATAATATGAAATAAAACGTAATAAAAAACCAATGTGTAGTAAATCTGTGTTGACTCTTGTAACAATAAAGTATTAGTGCCTTTTTAGCGGCTTTTATTATAAAGGACTAAGCAGAATCCAAAGCGTACCCCACTCACACTTTAAGCGGGGATATATAAGCACATCAAGGTTTCTTTTATAGGAATGGTGGCTTCTACCGTTTTATACACCCAGTGTGGATCTCAAAGGGTTCAACCGAGCAGAGCTGTGATTTATATAGATCTTAGATGAAGGAAGTTGATGCGTACCCCAACACTCAGACTAGGAGGACAGATGTAAAACCTATCAAGGTATCTTTTTCTCCTCAGGGTGGAAGTGGCGGTCCTGGTGTAGTATATTCCAACTCACAGATCGAACCACGAAAACTCCAAACAAGATGACATGAAAAAAACAATAACGAAAGACAACCAATGTGTAGTACGTTCTATTAACACTATTAGTAGTTAGTGAGGTATGACTTAAATACCTCTAACTAGCTAAAGTGATTCCAAAGCGTACCCCACTCACACTTTGAACGGGGACCATAAAACACATCAGGGTTTCTTTTTAAGATACTGGCTTCTACCACTTGTGTTGCACCCAGTGTGGGACTCAAGAAATTCAACCAAAGATGTAATGAGCAATACTGATGCGTACCCCAACACTCACACTCAGAAGGAAGGTGCAAAACCCTTCAAGGTATCTTTCTCTCCTTAAAGTGAACAAATAATTATCCAATATGGCGTACCCCAACTCACAGTTTGAGATACTGGATGACTCCCATAAAGGTATCTTTCAAATTCCAAATAGGGAATGGTGTTATCCTGCTTGAATCTAGTAATTTTCCATTGTCCCCAAAAAAACTTGTAACTCCCACAACGAAGTAAAGGAAGGGGTTTACAAAGATTTATTCACAGTACATGAAAAAATGATAAAAGAGAACATACGGTAGGAAAAAACATATGCAGCAGCACATGAAACAATGAAATAAAAATGGCAAAGAGGAATGTTTGGAAAACCACTTGCACAAAGGTAAGAAAAAATATAAAAATAAAAAGTTTAAAAAAATCCAGATAGTGACAAGCTACTCACACTCCTGCTGTAGACCCAAGGGTTTATAGAAATCAAACAGGAGGCCACCTTGAGAGATTGCCAGTGGCCCCCAAGCCTCTAGTTACGCCACTGTCTACATATACTGCACTGATATGTAAATGCGTGCACTCTCCGGGGTTGTTGCCAAAGTCATACTTGTCCAATAAGGAGAGAAGGACTCCATTGGTAATATAGCAGACACACTGCTGGTCATGAGGTGACATTTGTACTCCGCTCCCTTTCTCTGAAACATCGGAAGTCTCAGGGGGTATCCTATTTCCTACGGTAAGATTTTTCCTGATGTTTCACTGATGGTTTTTTTTCTAGGCTATCCTAGATAGCCTGTAAAAAAAATGCCCTTTCTCCCGAAAAACACACAGGTTCAGTGAAACCTGTGTGTTTTCGTGAGAAACAGCCCCGTTTTTGCTTGATTGGGGCTAATAGGATAGCCTCCGGTGTTCTCGTGGCCATATACTGTAAGTGGCCACGAGAAACCTTTTATAAAATGCATGTAGCCATAGGGATCATTGTGCCATATAACAAATGCAGGGAAATGGCACTGATGAGCCCATTTGAATGTATGATTTCCCCCCCCCCCCCCCCCCCAAGAATGTAACAGCTGCATAATGGGGGTAAGGTGCATCCAGAGAGATTGCTGGACTATTCAGGGAGTCAGGGAGATTACTACTAATTCATGGCGTCTTCTGCAGAATGAGGGAGGGTAGGCAACGAGATATGTATTCATACGAATATGCCAGAAAAAGAAATTCTTGTTCAAATCATTTGAGAGTTTAGTGCATTTCATCAAATAATTTCTGGCTTAGGACCACAGCATTGAGAAAGTGCTCCGTCAGTCTCCCCATCCGATTCTTTCATTCTATCGCAGTCCTTACTGACATTACCTTAACTCCAGGGCAGACATTTTCATCCCATGGGCACTGTACCTAATAGTAGTTCTGCATCTATACTTTCTGATCACGTTTTTCAGTTTTTGGACTTTCACCTGCCAGTTTACTGAATTGTTGCCATTAAGTAACCCATTTGCCAACCAACATTATTCTTAAAACAGATTCAGTATGAAAATCCCGGTGGTCAGGATGCCGGCTTTTGGTATACCAATTCCGGCATCCCAATCGCGGCAATCCTGACACAGGTGAGGTAAGTATCCTAACCTCTGTCCCCTACCCTCTAACCCTCCCTGTTTGCAGCATAACCCTAACTTCCTCTATTGGTGTCTTACTCTAACCTCCCCCCGGTGATGCCTAAACCTAAGCCCCCCTTCCCGCAGCCTAACCTTAACCCCCCTCCCCCTAGAGTGTGCCTAAACCTACCCCCCTCCCCTGCCTAAACCTAACCTGGCTGTTAATAGAGTACTTACCTTCGGGATCCTGGCTGTCGGGATTCTGTCATTGGGATCCTGATTCTTTTTGGGATGCTGTTGTCGGTATTCTGACAGCTGTTGGGATTCCGGTGTCGGTATTACAGCTGCCGGGATCCCGACAGCCGGGATCCTGAACGTATACTGTACCCCTAAAACTGCATTAATGTTTTTTCTTGGTATTTGTTTCTGAGATTGGTTATTTGGGTGGTATTCAGTATGCCGGCTGTTGGGATCCCGGCGCTCAGTATACCGGCACCAGAATCCCGACACCCAGCATACCGACAACTATTCTCCCTCTTGGGGGTCCATGACCTCCCTGGAGGGAGAATAAATAGGGTGATGCGCACCACCGTGCCCGCAGCGTGGCGAGTGCAGCGAGCCTACAAGGAGCTTATTTGCGCTCACCAAGCTGCTGGCATGCCGAGGTCAGGATCCCGGCGTCGGTATGCTGGGCGCCGGGATCCCGGCTGCCGGCATAACATACTACACCCGATTATTTAAAGAATCCAGACATACTTATACTGTCTAGCTGGCTGACTAGACCTGCACATTCAAATCAAAGAAAGAGAAAAGCTTCATTTTCTGTGTATCACTGGTTAATTAATGTCCTGTCAGTCAAAAGTATGGCTTTAATAATTGAGTTTGGCCTTTGAAGACAGGTTGCGTGCACTAGTGTTCTAGAATGGGGACTGTACATAGTATGGCTGCAGTATGAGACATAGACACATGGTGGCGCCAGAGGCCAGGTAATATTTTACCATGGGAGAAAAAAAAAAGAAGATCCTAGTCTAATGAGAATGGCCCTCATTCCGAGTTGTTCGCTCGCTAGCTGCTTTTAGCAGCATTGAACACACTAAGCCGCCGCCCTCTGGGAGTGTATCTTAGCTTAGCAGAATTGCGAACGAAAGATTAGCAGAATTGCGAATAGAAATTTCTTAGCAGTTTCTGAGTAGCTCCAGACTTACTCCAACATTGCGATCAGTTCAGTCAGTTTCGTTCCTGGTTTGACGTCACAAACACACCCAGCGTTCGCCCAGACACTCCCCCGTTTCTTCAGACACTCCCGAGTTTTTGCCTGAAACGCCAGCGTTTTTTCGCACACTCCCAGAAAACGGCCAGTTTCTGCCCAGAAACACCCACTTCCTGTCAATCACAGTACGATCACCAGAACAATGAAAAATCCTTGTTATGCCGTGAGTAAAATACCTAACTTTTGTGTAAAATAACTAAGCGCATGTGCTCTGCGAACCTTGCGCATGCGCAGTAAGCGACTAATCGCAATATAGCGAAAATCGGCAACGAGCGAACAACTCGGAATGACCCCCAATGTTACATAATTTAGCGGTTTTATGGGGGTTATTCCGAGTTGTTCGCTCGCTGCCGATTTTCGCTATGCTGCGATTTGTTGCAAAATGCGCATGCGCAAGGCACGCAGGGCGCATGCGCTTAGTTATTTAACTAAAAACTTAGTAGATTTGCTGTGGATTCTGCGGCGCTTTTCAGTCTCACTGCTGAGCGGTAAATGATTGACAGGAAAGGGGCGTTTCTGGGTGGTAACTGAGCGTTTTCCGGGAGTGTGCTAAAAAACGCAGGCGTGTCAGGGAAAAACGCGGGAATGTCTGGAGAAACGGGGGAGTGGCTGGCCGAACGCAGGGCGTGTTTGTGACGTCAAACCAGGAACAAAACGGACTGAGCTGATCGCAATCTGTGAGTAGGTCTGGAGCTACTCAGAAACTGCAAAGAATTATTTAGTAGCAGTTTTGCTAATCTTTCGTTCGCAATTCTGCTAAGCTAAGATACACTCCCAGAGGGCGGTGGCCTAGTGTGTGCAATGCTGCTAAAAGCAGCTAGAGAGCAAACAACTCGGAATGAGGGCCTATGTGATGAAAAATATCTAAAGTATTCAGCCAAAGTTGTCTTATTTAAAGCACACCAAACATTCTTTTATATTATGTACAGATAAGCTTTGCAAATAAACTCATTTGTATAGATTTGTGTTGCCACAAGCCATTTCTTGTTTGTCAGACGCGGAGTCGAATATAATGCAAATAGGGCTACAGGGTCAACTATAAAACCATTGTAACTAGTTGCTGTGCACAGTAGCAGCGGCATGCATTTGAGTGACTTTCAGCATATGGGCCTGAGTCAGTGTTTTTCATCTGCACATTCATTTGAGTCACACCTCACGTATCCCGATTTTGTCGCAGATCAAATTTAGATGCACAGTAGCAGAAATATAAGGGGCGGTCCTGGACAGTGACTGGGGGGTATATTTACTAAAGTGCGGGTTTTCAGAAGTGGAGATGTTGCCCATAGCAACCAATCAGATTCTACTTATTTATTTAGCACATTCTAGAAAACAATAGCTAGAATCTGATTGGATGCTATGGTCAACATCTCTACTTCTAAAAATCTGCACTTTAGTACTGTAAATACTGCATTTTAGTACTGTAAATATACCCCTGGGACTTAACGGGGGCTTGCTAAAAAGACGCATGTTGCATACAGAAAGGCTCAACCGCTCACATAGGAGGCCATTCTATGACAAAGAAAATGCACCTGCCATAAGGCTGGAAAAAGTTTTGATGGAGCAACAGATAGACGCACCGAGCAGTACAGTATTTCAGTGTCTACGGGCACAGACAGTGGGTGTCTCAATCCTTGCACACTTGGACACACGTACGTATTAGAGATGAGCGGGTTCGGTTCCTCTGAATCCGAACCCGCCCGAACTTCATGTTTTTTTACACGGGTCCGAGCGACTCGGATCTTCCCGCCTTGCTCGGTTAACCCGAGCGCGCCCGAACGTCATCATCACGCTGTCGGATTCTCGCGAGGCTCGGATTCTATCGCGAGACTCGGATTCTATATAAGGAGCCGCGCGTCGCCGCCATTTTCACACGTGCATTGAGATTGATCGGGAGAGGACGTGGCTGGCGTCCTCTCCGTTTAGAAATAGATAGGAGAGTGAGAGTGAGACACTTCATTTACTGGAGCTTAGGAGGAGTACTCAGAGAGTGCAGAATTTTGCTGATAGTAGTTAGTTAGTTATACTAGTGACTGACCAGTGAGACCACCAGTGCAGTTTTATTATTATTTAATATAATCCGTTCTCTGCCTGAAAAAAACGATACACAGTGACTCAGTCACATACCATATCTGTGCTCAGCCCAGTGTGCTGCATCATCTATGTATAATATCTGACTGTGCTCACACAGCTTAATTGTGGGGGAGACTGGGGAGCAGTTATAGGTTATAGCAGGAGCCAGGAGTACATATTAAACAGTGCACACTTTTGCTGCCAGAGTGCCACTGCCAGTGTGACTGACCAGTGACCTGACCACACTGACCACCAGTATATTGTGATTGTCTGCCTGAAAAAGTTAAACACTCGTCGTGTGACTTGTGTGGTGTTTTTTTATTCTATAAAAAACTCATTCTGCTGACAGACAGTGTCCAGCAGGTCCGTCATTATATAATATATACCTGTCCGGCTGCAGTAGTGATATATATATATTTTTTATATCATTATTTATCATCCAGTCTATACTAGCAGCAGACACAGTACGGTAGTTCACGGCTGTAGCTACCTCTGTGTCGGCACTCGGCAGTCCATCCATAATTGTATACCACCTACCCGTGGGTTTTTTTTTCTTTCTTCTTTATACATACTACATCTCATTATCATCCAGTCTATATTAGCAGCAGACACAGTACAGTACGGTAGTCCACGGCTGTAGCTATCTCTGTGTCGGCACTCGGCAGTCCATCCATAATTGTATACCACCACCTACCCGTGGTTTTTTTTTTCTTCTTTATACATACTACATCTCATTATCATCCAGTCTATATTAGCAGCAGACACAGTACGGTAGTCCACGGCTGTAGCTACCTCTGTGTCGGCACTCGGCAGTCCATCCATAATTGTATACCACCTACCCGTGGTTTTTTTTTTCTTTCTTCTTTATACATACTACATCTCATTATCAACCAGTCTATATTAGCAGCAGACACAGTACGGTAGTCCACGGCTGTAGCTACCTCTGTGTCGGCACTCGGCAGTCCATCCATAATTGTATACCACCTACCCGTGGTTTTTTTTTCTTTCTTCTTTATACATACTACATCTCATTATCATCCAGTCTATATTAGCAGCAGACACAGTACGGTAGTCCACGGCTGTAGCTACCTCTGTGTCGGCACTCGGCAGTCCATCCATAATTGTATACCACCTACCCGTGGTTTTTTTTTCTTTCTTCTTTATACATACTACATCTCATTATCATCCAGTCTATATTAGCAGCAGACACAGTACGGTAGTCCACGGCTGTAGCTACCTCTGTGTCGGCACTCAGCAGTCCATCCATAATTGTATACCACCTACCCGTGGTTTTTTTTTTTCTTTCTTCTTTGTACATACTACTATAGTATAGTAGCTTACTGTAGCAGTCTGCGGTGCTGCTGAGCTGACAGTGTCCAGCAGGTCCGTCATCAGTCATCATTACCTAATAAATATATTATCTACCTGTCCGGCTGCAGTACTAGTGATATTATATATACATACATATATATATTGATTTCATCTCATTATCAATCATCCAGTCTATATTAGCAGCAGACACAGTACGTTAGTCCACGACTGTAGCTACCTCTGTGTCGGCACTCGGCAGTCCATCCATAATTGTATACCACCTACCCGTGGTTTTTTTTTTCTTTCTTCTTTGTACATACTACTATACAGTATAGTAGCTTACTGTAGCAGTCTGCGGTGCTGCTGAGCTGACAGTGTCCAGCAGGTCCGTCATCAGTCATCATTACCTAATAAATATATTATCTACCTGTCCGGCTGCAGTACTAGTGATATTATATATACATACATATATATATTGATTTCATCTCATTATCAATCATCCAGTCTATATTAGCAGCAGACACAGTACGTTAGTCCACGGCTGTAGCTACCTCTGTGTCTGCACTCAGCAGTCCATCCATAATTGTATACCACCTACCCGTGTTTTTTTCTTTTTTCTTTCTTCTTTGTACATACTACTATAGTATAGTAGCTTACTGTAGCAGTCTGCGGTGCTGCTGAGCTGACAGTGTCCAGCAGGTCCGTCATCAGTCATCATTACCTAATAAATATATTATCTACCTGTCCGGCTGCAGTACTAGTGATATTATATATACATACATATATATATTGATTTCATCTCATTATCAATCATCCAGTCTATATTAGCAGCAGACACAGTACGTTAGTCCACGGCTGTAGCTACCTCTGTGTCGGCACTCGGCAGTCCATCCATAATTGTATACCACCTACCCGTGGTTTTTTTTTTTCTTTCTTCTTTGTACATACTACTATAGTATAGTAGCTTACTGTAGCAGTCTGCGGTGCTGCTGAGCTGACAGTGTCCAGCAGGTCCGTCATCAGTCATCATTACCTAATAAATATATTATCTACCTGTCCGGCTGCAGTACTAGTGATATTATATATACATACATATATATATATTGATTTCATCTCATTATCAATCATCCAGTCTATATTAGCAGCAGACACAGTACGTTAGTCCACGGCTGTAGCTACCTCTGTGTCGGCACTCGGCAGTCCATCCATAAGTATACTAGTATCCATCCATCTCCATTGTTTACCTGAGGTGCCTTTTAGTTGTGCCTATTAAAATATGGAGAACAAAAATGTTGAGGTTCCAAAATTAGGGAAAGATCAAGATCCACTTCCACCTCGTGCTGAAGCTGCTGCCACTAGTCATGGCCGAGACGATGAAATGCCAGCAACGTCGTCTGCCAAGGCCGATGCCCAATGTCATAGTACAGAGCATGTCAAATCCAAAACACCAAATATCAGTAAAAAAAGGACTCCAAAACCTAAAATAAAATTGTCGGAGGAGAAGCGTAAACTTGCCAATATGCCATTTACCACACGGAGTGGCAAGGAACGGCTGAGGCCCTGGCCTATGTTCATGGCTAGTGGTTCAGCTTCACATGAGGATGGAAGCACTCAGCCTCTCGCTAGAAAACTGAAAAGACACAAGCTGGCAAAAGCACCGCAAAGAACTGTGCGTTCTTCGAAATCCCAAATCCACAAGGAGAGTCCAATTGTGTCGGTTGCGATGCCTGACCTTCCCAACACTGGACGTGAAGAGCATGCGCCTTCCACCATTTGCACGCCCCCTGCAAGTGCTGGAAGGAGCACCCGCAGTCCAGTTCCTGATAGTCAGATTGAAGATGTCAGTGTTGAAGTACACCAGGATGAGGAGGATATGGGTGTTGCTGGCGCTGGGGAGGAAATTGACCAGGAGGATTCTGATGGTGAGGTGGTTTGTTTAAGTCAGGCACCCGGGGAGACACCTGTTGTCCGTGGGAGGAATATGGCCACTGACATGCCTGGTGAAAATACCAAAAAAATCAGCTCTTCGGTGTGGAAGTATTTCAACAGAAATGCGGACAACAGGTGTCAAGCCGTGTGTTGCCTTTGTCAAGCTGTAATAAGTAGGGGTAAGGACGTTAACCACCTCGGAACATCCTCCCTTATACGTCACCTGCAGCGCATTCATAATAAGTCAGTGACAAGTTCAAAAACTTTGGGTGACAGCGGAAGCAGTCCACTGACCAGTAAATCCCTTCCTCTTGTAACCAAGCTCACGCAAACCACCCTATCAACTCCCTCAGTGTCAATTTCCTCCTTCCCCAGGAATGCCAATAGTCCTGCAGGCCATGTCACTGGCAATTCTGACGATTCCTCTCCTGCCTGGGATTCCTCCGATGCATCCTTGCGTGTAACGCCTACTGCTGCTGGCGCTGCTGTTGTTGCTGCTGGGAGTCGATGGTCATCCCAGAGGGGAAGTCGTAAGACCACTTTTACTACTTCCACCAAGCAATTGACTGTCCAACAGTCCTTTGCGAGGAAGATGAAATATCACAGCAGTCATCCTTCTGCAAAGCGGATAACTGAGGCCTTGGCATCCTGGGTGGTGAGAAACGTGGTTCCGGTGTCCATCATTACTGCAGAGCCAACTAGAGACTTGTTGGAGGTACTGTGTCCCCGGTACCAAATACCATCTAGGTTCCATTTCTCTAGGCAGGCGATACCGAAAATGTACACAGACCTCAGAAAAAGAGTCACCAGTGTCCTAAAAAATGCAGCTGTACCCAATGTCCACTTAACCACGGACATGTGGACAAGTGGAGCAGGGCAGGGTCAGGACTATATGACTGTGACAGCCCACTGGGTAGATGTATGGACTCCCGCCGCAAGAACAGCAGCGGCGGCACCAGTAGCAGCATCTCGCAAACGCCAACTCTTTCCTAGGCAGGCTACGCTTTGTATCACCGGTTTCCAGAATACGCACACAGCTGAAAACCTCTTACGGCAACTGAGGAAGATCATCGCGGAATGGCTTACCCCAATTGGACTCTCCTGTGGATTTGTGGCATCGGACAACGCCAGCAATATTGTGTGTGCATTAAATATGGGCAAATTCCAGCACGTCCCATGTTTTGCACATACCTTGAATTTGGTGGTGCAGAATTATTTAAAAAACGACAGGGGCGTGCAAGAGATGCTGTCGGTGGCCAGAAGAATTGCGGGACACTTTCGGCGTACAGGCACCACGTACAGAAGACTGGAGCACCACCAAAAACTACTGAACCTGCCCTGCCATCATCTGAAGCAAGAAGTGGTAACGAGGTGGAATTCAACCCTCTATATGCTTCAGAGGTTGGAGGAGCAGCAAAAGGCCATTCAAGCCTATACAATTGAGCACGATATAGGAGGTGGAATGCACCTGTCTCAAGCGCAGTGGAGAATGATTTCAACGTTGTGCAAGGTTCTGATGCCCTTTGAACTTGCCACACGTGAAGTCAGTTCAGACACTGCCAGCCTGAGTCAGGTCATTCCCCTCATCAGGCTTTTGCAGAAGAAGCTGGAGACATTGAAGGAGGAGCTAACACGGAGCGATTCCGCTAGGCATGTGGGACTTGTGGATGGAGCCCTTAATTCGCTTAACAAGGATTCACGGGTGGTCAATCTGTTGAAATCAGAGCACTACATTTTGGCCACCGTGCTCGATCCTAGATTTAAAGCCTACTTTGGATCTCTCTTTCCGGCAGACACAAGTCTGCTGGGGTTGAAAGACCTGCTGGTGAGAAAATTGTCAAGTCAAGCGGAACGCGACCTGTCAACATCTCCTCCTTCACATTCTCCCGCAACTGGGGGTGCGAGGAAAAGGCTCAGAATTCCGAGCCCACCCGCTGGCGGTGATGCAGGGCAGTCTGGAGCGACTGCTGATGCTGACATCTGGTCCGGACTGAAGGACCTGACAACGATTACGGACATGTCGTCTACTGTCACTGCATATGATTCTCTCACCATTGAAAGAATGGTGGAGGATTATATGAGTGACCGCATCCAAGTAGGCACGTCACACAGTCCATACTTATACTGGCAGGAAAAAGAGGCAATTTGGAGGCCCTTGCACAAACTGGCTTTATTCTACCTAAGTTGCCCTCCCACAAGTGTGTACTCCGAAAGAGTGTTTAGTGCCGCCGCTCACCTTGTCAGCAATCGGCGTACGAGGTTACATCCAGAAAATGTGGAGAAGATGATGTTCATTAAAATGAATTATAATCAATTCCTCCGCGGAGACATTGACCAGCAGCAATTGCCTCCACAAAGTACACAGGCAGCTGAGATGGTGGATTCCAGTGGGGACGAATTGATAATCTGTGAGGAGGGGGATGTACACGGTGATATATCGGAGGATGATGATGAGGTGGACATCTTGCCTCTGTAGAGCCAGTTTGTGCAAGGAGAGATTAATTGCTTCTTTTTTGGTGGGGGTCCAAACCAACCCGTCATATCAGTCACAGTCGTGTGGCAGACCCTGTCGCTGAAATGATGGGTTGGTTAAAGTGTGCATGTCCTGTTTATACAACATAAGGGTGGGTGGGAGGGCCCAAGGACAATTCCATCTTGCACCTCTTTTTTCTTTAATTTTTCTTTGCGTCATGTGCTGTTTGGGGAGTGTTTTTTGGAAGGGCCATCCTGCGTGACACTGCAGTGCCACTCCTAGATGGGCCCGGTGTTTGTGTCGGCCACTAGGGTCGCTTATCTTACTCACACAGCTACCTCATTGCGCCTCTTTTTTTCTTTGCGTCATGTGCTGTTTGGGGAGGGTTTTTTG
The DNA here is from genome assembly GCF_028390025.1 of Pseudophryne corroboree. Lineage (NCBI taxonomy): Eukaryota > Metazoa > Chordata > Amphibia > Anura > Myobatrachidae > Pseudophryne > Pseudophryne corroboree. The sequence goes on from NC_086445.1 coordinate 177,415,782, forward strand.
GAAGGGACATCCTGCGTGACACTGCAGTGCCACTCCTAGATGGGCCCGGTGTTTGTGTCGGCCACTAGGGTCGCTTATCTTACTCACACAGCTACCTCATTGCGCCTCTTTTTTTCTTTGCGTCATGTGCTGTTTGGGGAGGGTTTTTTGGAAGGGACATCCTGCGTGACACTGCAGTGCCACTCCTAGATGGGCCCGGTGTTTGTGTCGGCCACTAGGGTCGCTTATCTTACTCACACAGCTACCTCATTGCGCCTCTTTTTTTCTTTGCGTCATGTGCTGTTTGGGGAGGGTTTTTTGGAAGGGACATCCTGCGTGACACTGCAGTGCCACTCCTAGATGGGCCCGGTGTTTGTGTCGGCCACTAGGGTCGCTTATCTTACTCACACAGCTACCTCATTGCGCCTCTTTTTTTCTTTGCGTCATGTGCTGTTTGGGGAGGGTTTTTTGGAAGGGACATCCTGCGTGACACTGCAGTGCCACTCCTAGATGGGCCCGGTGTTTGTGTCGGCCACTAGGGTCGCTTATCTTACTCACACAGCTACCTCATTGCGCCTCTTTTTTTCTTTGCGTCATGTGCTGTTTGTGGAGTGTTTTTTGGAAGGGACATCCTGCGTGACACTGCAGTGCCACTCCTAGATGGGCCCGGTGTTTGTGTTGGCCACTAGGGTCGCTTATCTTACTCACACAGCTACCTCATTGCGCCTCTTTTTTTCTTTGCGTCATGTGCTGTTTGGGGAGGTTTTTTTGGAAGGGACATCCTGCGTGACACTGCAGTGCCACTCCTAGATGGGCCAGGTGTTTGTGTCGGCCACTAGGGTCGCTTAGCTTAGTCATCCAGCGACCTCGGTGCAAATTTTAGGACTAAAAATAATATTGTGAGGTGTGAGGTATTCAGAATAGACTGAAAATGAGTGGAAATGATGGTTTTTGAGGTTAATAATACTTTGGGATCAAAATGACCCCCAAATTCTATGATTTAAGCTGTTTTTTAGGTTTTTTGGAAAAAAACACCCGAATCCAAAACACACCCGAATCCGACAAAAAAAATTCGGTTAGGTTTTGCCAAAACGCGGTCGAACCCAAAACACGGCCGCGGAACCGAACCCAAAACCAAAACACAAAACCCGAAAAATTTCCGGCGCTCATCTCTAGTACGTATGTACACACCACAGTTCCTGACATTCTGGCTGCCTCCTCCTGAGGGGGCAGCCAGCTCGGCACAGTAAGGGCAGGTGTGGGGGGTGTGGTTTGCTAATTGGCTGGTGTGGGGGCATGATGCTGCAAAAAGGGATAGGTGCAGGCCGGGTGTGGCTGCGTGTTCACATCATCAAGGCCATGTCCCCTGCTATACAATGCCGAAATTACCAGCATTGTACAGCAGGGGATGTGACTATGGTGATGCAATTCAGCACAAATCGCGTCATCTGTCACCCAGTCCACCCACTTTACTCACCCGCATCCGGGAGATTTGACCCCTCTTATGCGTGGCCAGGATCGCCGCCTGATTTTCGGAAGCCTCCCTGCGGCAAAAGACGTAAGGCCGGCCGCAACTTCATGCAACTCTGAATAAGCCCATATGGAATTCGAATGGGTCCGGTTTTCTATGGCTGACATGTCAAACACTAGGTGCAAATTTTAACTTCCAAGTTGGACTTTAACAAACAGTGGGGCACTGCATGGAGTTCATAACAATTTTGGCATTTGTCAGTTTTGTAACTCATCAGTGCTGCATTGGTTCCATCACTGTTAAATCTCTGACTGCCTGGCTCAATTTAGTGGTTACATTAATAATACAAAGCAGGCAATGTGGGATTTGAGTACCGCTGCTTTGCAGACAGCGCCGGTTAGTGCACAAGAGGGTGCTGGTCTAGTCAAAAGGCCAAATCCAACAAGGAACAGATTGCTGGTTTTCAATCCTCCTGTTGCCAGACTGCTGTGTAATAATTCCCTGACTTGAACCCAGGCAGTGGGAGATTTAAAAAAGTGGTTCAAATTGAATTGGCGCTGATGCTGCTTTGAGTAACAAGCACCTACTGTCATTTGCAGTAATCGTGAGACTGAAAAGAGAGACAAAACATATCGCTTTCATGAATATATGGCCAGACATTGTAGTTAATAATACAAAAACCCAATACAATTGTTTCTCTTTTCTTATGACTTGTCTGTGGGGAGAATGATCTGAGGGAGAAGTACAGTACTGTGAGAGGTCACAGGTCTTGCATTGTTCAGGAGTTCAGCATACTGTATGGGAAAGAGAGAGCAGTGTGGGTGGGAGAATACCGCCAGGAAAGCAGTGTGCTAGAAAACCAAAACAATACAATAATCCTAAACACACAGGTACACCTCCATCAGACCGCCCGAAGCAGAAGAAATATTGTGATTTGGAATAGATGAGTCTGTCCTCACATTAATTAAATATTGCACAATCAGAAGCAGCTCTGCAGGGGGGACTGGATCAGAGTATGTCTAGAATGTGATGGGGTAATAAACACGTCCTGAGCTAAAGGTTCACAATTCACATACTCCCCAACAAACACTGTAAAGCCCAGTACTCACTGGCAGATGTGGGGAGAGATGTGTGCTGAGCGAACCGCTCAGCACACATCTCTCCCCCCGCTCAGCACAGCGTGATGTGTGCTGTGCGGGGGGGGGGGCGCTCATTTCACCCAGCGGGTGAAGTGAGCGACCCACTAGATTGGCCTGCATGCAGGCAATTCTAGCACCAGCAATAACGATGCGCGGGGCTGCACATCGCTATCGCTGTGAGGGGTACACACGGAGAGATCACTGCTTAAAATCTAAGCAATCTAGTCAGATTGCTTAGATTTTAAGCAGCGATCGCTCCGTGAGTACCCCCCTTTACAGGTGGATGTTAGTATTGTTTATATATAGTACTAGCTGGAGTACCCGATGTTGCCCGGGATTTTAAGAATGTCTGTTTACAAAAATAAATGTAAATATTAAACACACAGTATAAATAACATTGTAGATAGCTGAATACCCGTGCTCCGCTACGGGATGAGGATGGTAAATGAGAATGATAGTTGTTCGTTAATTTACGTTGGTTGGAGATCTAGTATATAAGCATATCTTGCTTCCCTGGCACACTTTGTGTAGTGGGCAGACCCCTTTTTGGTCCCTGCTCTTCCCACTATACAACTCTCAGTCTGTGGCTTCCTGTTGCCTCCATTCCCCTCCTCACATCATGTCAGTGCCCCTGTGAAATTATTGATTTTTTTACAGTTTCTTATATAGCGCAGCACATTATGCGTCTCCTAGTATACTCTGTGCTGCTGGGGGTCCGTGCTACTTCCACTATATAACTCTCAGTGTGTGGGTTTGTGCTACCTGCATTCCCCTCTTTACATCATGTCACTGGCCCTGTCACATGCAGCCCTGTCATCACTGACATATCATGCATGTACTGATATAGTGTGTGCTGCTGGCCCACCCCTAGGGGTGCTAGTGGTGTGTTACCCCCACAGTGTTTGTTCCCAGCTTGTAAGTCATTTGTGTACCAAGTTTGTTGTAAATTGGTCCAGGCAATTGGGAGTTATGCTGTCTCCTGAAATACTCTGACTTGCTATCCCACCCCTAGGGGTGCTAGGGGTGTCTAACCCCCACAGCGTTTGATCCAAGATTGTAAGTCAGATGTGTACCAAGTTTGGTGTAAATTGCTCCAGGCCTTCCACAGTATTGCTGTCTGCTGACATACTCTGTGCTGCTGTCTCACCCCCTAGGGATGCTAGGGGTGTCTTCCCCCATAGTGTTTGTTGCCAGATTGTAAGGCATATGTGTACCAATTTTTGAGTACATTGCTCCAGCAATTTCCGGAGTTATGCTGTCTCCTGATATACTCTGTGCTGCTGTCTGCGCCCCCCCCCCCCCCCCCCCCAGGGGTGCTAGGGATTTCAAATTGTTTTAGTTGCCTTTGCTGTGTTTTTAATACGCTTGTATGTAAAATTTCACGATCTTCACTTTTAAACTATGGATTTGTATAGAAAGACAGAAGGACAAATTTTCATTTTTATATATTAGATGTAGAAAGGGGCATCATACCACACAGCACTTTTAACTGTAATTTACAGATCCACTTATCTGCCTCACTAGGCTTGATTTTGCCAGTGTCCAATTAAGCTACTGGTGTACTTTAGCTAGCTGATGTCCAAGGCATGGCCTGGAGTTTTCTCTCTCTGCATCACCCCCTACCTCCTTGTTTTCTTCTCCACTTACTCCGTCCTTCTGGCTACTCAGTCTCTTCCACCTTTAATTCTTGTGTTTTCACCCCCCCCCCCCCCTTTTTATTATTATTATTTAATGTATTTTTTTCATTTAAACCCACCCCCCTTCCCCCACATCCATATGTGCCTTTGTATCTGTTTCTCTTCTCCCCTACTCTTACAGTTCCTTTTCCTCAGTGAGCCTGGGTTTTCCTCAGTTGGCACAATGGCCCTGATTCGTATGTGGTTGGAGTAGCTATTGCTGCTGCTTTCATAGAAGCAGCAGCGATCTAATATGGTAATGCAGCAGAAAGCGTCACACCTCCTGCTGCATTACTGCGCCCAAGGACGCAGTTTCAGATCTTCCCTGGCTCCAATGGCTAGCTGCATGACCCTTGGGGGTCGCACAAGCTGGATGCTGCAAGTCCTACCTAGAGGCCTGGCCTGGTCTTTCTCCTGTAATGACTGCGACATGCCTTTCCTGGAGAAACGGTTGCTGTCGCAGCCTCCTCCCCACCCACAAATGGCATTGGTACTTTGTGGCATACACCGCTACTCCAACCACATCTGAATCAGGGCCAACGACCAGACAGACTGGGACACTGACTGTAGCATATGCTATGGAAGCACATCCTTATGTTGGTGTGTGAATGCAACATCAGAGACCAGCCGTTTATTGGTGGTCATTCCGAGTTGTTCGCTCACAAGCTGCTTTTAGCAGCTTTGCACACGCTAAGCCGCCGCCTACTGGGAGTGAATCTTAGCATAGTAAAATTGCGAACGAAAGATTAGCAGAATTGCGAATAGACACTTCTTAGCAGTTTCTGAGTAGCTCCAGACTTACTCGGCAACTGCGATCAGTTCAGTCAGTTTCGTTCCTGGTTTGACGTCACAAACACACCCAGCGTTCGCCCAGACACTCCCCCGTTTCTTCAGACACTCCCGCGTTTTTCCCAGAAACTGCAGCGTTTTTTCACACACACCCATAAAACGGCCAGTTTCCGCCCAGAAACACCCACTTCCTGTCAATCACATTACGATCACCAGAACGAAGAAAAAACCTCGTAATGCCGTGAGTAAAATACCTAACTGCATAGCAAATTTACTTGGCGCAGTCGCAGTGCGAACATTGCGCATGCGCAATTAGCGGAAAATCGCTGCGATGCGAAGAAAATTACCGAGCGAACAACTCGGAATGAGGGCCCTTGGGGAGACACTATTGAAAAGTTAGATGTATGTTTTGTTTTTTTGGGGGGTGGGGAGGCTTTTAAAAAAATAATAAATGAAAGCATGACAGCAGGCGCACTCCGTGCATGTTAGGCTAGCTTTGCATGTGAGTGCACCAACACGATGACCTCATTTTTATCAGCAGTTAATTATATGATATAGACTGCAAATGAGGATCAATATTTTCATTAGGTATTAAAAAGTAAGATTTGTGGTTAGCAGTTTATTCAATTGATTTACTATTGAGAAAAAAAAATAGATATAGGATACGGTGAAAGTCATGTAGAAATATGATTTCCCAAAAAGGATCACCAGACTCTGGATGCAGATGACAAGTATTCCCAGCCGCCACGGTATGTCCATCTCCGATCGGGTAGAACTGACATAAATCTGTCATTAACACAAGACATTCTATTTACATGGCATGTGTAAGGACAAAAGAAGCTCATTCACCTGAAGCATCAGCTGTTCTAGTAATAAATGATGTTTTCAGACCTAACAATGAGCTCACACTTGGCTTAGATAAACACACTCACAGTAATTGTAGCGATACCTGCTTGAGGGTAGACGATTCTCTCCCTGAGGGTCCCAGCTACACGGAGAGATCACAGACCTTTTGAGAACTGGACAAACAGGGTTCCCTGGAATTCACAGAGAAAGAACTGGTATAGGCTAAAAATGGAGAAGGAGGGTTTAAATGTGTAGCTATTCAAGATGCTTCCAAATAACAATGTAACATTTGCACAAATATTTTATTTTCATGTAAATAAATTATAAATGTCCATGTATTGGTTCCCTTATTTGTGTTTTTCATGCAGCATTCTGTGGGGTTTGATTCTACAATAGAACAAGCAATATATGCTAAGGCTGCAGGAAGCCTCTTGTGTAGATGCCTCCTGCCTGCTTCTGTGATCCGCTGCTGCATCCTAAGATGCATCTGGGGGAGCCTGAGGCTATTCCATGGCCATCGCAGCTCTGTAGCCGAGGTCAGGAAATCTGCATTAGAATATGAAGACCCTGACCACGGCACTCCCAGAAAATGGGAGCAACATACCCCGATTTTCAGGAACTCTGGCCATCTCCACCACCTCCGACCCTCCCCCAAAACATCTGCAGCCTGTAAATCAGAGTTCTTGTACCAGAAGCCTGACGCATGTGCAGTACAGATCCTGCAGATCGGAGTAGTACGCAAACCATTGGGTTTGTGTACTTCTCTGAATCAGGCTCTAAATCTGTAATAGGGTCAGTGTCAGTATAAAAGCTGAATATTATTAGTTTACAGAGAAAACCATGATTGCTGTAAGCAGGCAAAGGTTTCTGAAGCTTTAATTGCCTGTTCAGTAAGTCAAGAAGCCAATAAAACATAAATATATGATTCACTCTGTATACTGTATGACATATCAACGTTCAGGATGCGGGCGGTCACATGACCGACCACAGCATTCCGACAATGAGGATCCTTACACCGGACAGAGGTAAGTATTTTACCTAACCCTTAGGGGTTGGTGTCAACGGCTAATCAGTGGTTGGTGGCGGTTAGGACTAGCCCTCGGTGGGGAGGGGGGGGTTTGGTGGCTACAGTTAACCACCCATCTAGCTCCTTACCCTAACCCCACCCTAGTGCCTAACCCAAACCTGCCACCAGGTCCGGACCCAAACCCTGATACCATCGCCATTCCGGCGGTCAGTGTTCCAGCACCGGTCTCCCGAGTGGTGTCAGGATTCCAGCGTCGGTCACATGACCACCGACATCCAGACCGCCCGGGATGCCGAACGCATTCTGTATACGTAAAGGACCAGAAAGTAACTTGAGTTAAGTATTAGGAACCCCCAGTGGTATTTGTATTACCCTTTTTAGGTTTGTGAACTATTATCTATTCTGTAATCTGCTTAACGTATGTCCCTGACACGGGCAGTGAGAGCCAGGGGAGCGTGCTATCACTGGCACCAGGGACGGACGGTCACACTCCCACTGCCATTAAAGTCCAAAACCATTGTGCATATTTGACCCACAGCCATTTTGCTAGCCCACTCTCTTGCTTTCCACACTGTTTCACATGAAGCATGCATGTACCCCACATTACCAACATTATTGAGTAGACATCTGGACACACTTGCAGCTGACAGTGGTATTGTGTATGTATCGGACATACAGTTAATATTTGCAAGTCTGAAATTCGGATGATTCCTGTAGCTGACTTTTTTCTCCAAACATGCTCTCCGTATATGAGAAATCGCTGCATATATATCCAGAAATAAAATCAAGTAGTAGTGTACTGTAGGTCAGCCTACACTGGAGAAGGCGGGAAAATTATTATAATACTTACCAAACAGCGGCTTTTACAATCAGCTGACTCTAGATGAAGTAAGTCGGCACCTGTGCATGTGGATTTTCCTTCCTTTGCAGATATGAGATTGTCAGCTAACACACTAGGCTGCTCCTTATTACTGCTTGGACTGTGCAGGAAAAATAAAATGCAGGTGCACACTCTAATCACTAAGAATACTTGTAATCAAAACAAGTTTTGATAAACCCCACAATTAACATAGAGTATATGAGGTTCTTAGTACATGTATGGCCGAAAATGATTGCCAATCCACCCTGTCAAGGTGAATACTATGAGTTGGGCCCCTAACATCACTAATGCTAATACATTATATCAAATTTACCTATAATAGTCTCCATTCTTCTAATATGTGGGCAGGTCAAAGGGGTGCTAATACCAAGCAGATGGAGTCTCAGCCTTCAAGTGTACAATATATACTGTACACAAATATAAAGGAAAGGTGGGACAGAAAGGGACTGTATAATCTAAGTTTACACATAATTGACAGATGTACTAAGCATTTTAGAGTGAACAAGTGAAAAGAAATAAACTACCAACCAATTTAGCTCATAACTGTTATTTTTCAAACACAGCCTGCAACATTGCAGTTAGGAGCAGTTAGATTTGCTGGTACTTTGTCTCCTTTATGCTACCATGCTGAGACTTGTAGTACCAAACAGGTAAAAGAAAATGCAGCCCTAACCAGTGGCGTTCCCTGGGGATAGGCATCGCTGTGTCTATCACAGATGCCATGCAACACCCAAGACTCAGCATTAGGCATCACACTCCTTCTAAACCTGCCACCAGACTCCCATTGGCTAGGTTTCACAGGAGTCTGGGGGCGGGCTTTGAAGTCCACACCATACATCCTGCACCCATTTTTTCAATACTTACCCTCCAGAGTCCTGCATTGGTAGCATCAGTGCTGCAGAAATCACCGTGAAAATGGCATGACAGTCATTTTCCCAGGAATTTTGTGCATATGCAGTAGAGAAATCACTGGGAAAATGGCTACTGCACCATTTTCCAGGAGATCAGTGCATGCACACTAGACTCTGTGACAGTGCTAGGGTCTCCTAGTGACCCTAGTGCCCAGAGACTCTTTCTCTGCTGGCTGGAGAGGAAGGGGTGTAGCAAGGGCCAGTGTACTCGTGCGGTCACTGGCCCAGCTACTAGCATGCATGTCCCTCCTTACCTGGGATGGCCCGGCGCCGTCCCATGGGGCTGGAAGTAGCGCTGGCTTCGGCAGCACTGGGGACTGGGCCTGGTCCGGTCTCCACCTGCCCAGCTGGTTGCAGAGTCCGGCGGCGGGCGTGGGGGTGGTGGGTGATGGCGGCGGGCCTGCATCCTCTGGGACTCAGAACCTGCCAATCACAGTGCGACTTTTTGAATTTGGTGCCAGCTGTGTGCCACAGCTATCACTGCTCGCCGCGTCATAGCCCCGCCCCCTGGCACTGGCTTGTATTAGCAAGCGCCGGGCGCGAGGAGTCAGTTCATCGGCGGGGAAGGAGCAGAGAAGAGGTCCTGAAGATTGAAGATAGAAGACGGCGCCGGAATTCCTGGAGGCCGGCAGAAGTTGCAAAAGAGCCCAGACATGCTGCCGCCCTCCGGGTGATGTACAAAGAGCCGACGCCCATCGGTGAAGATGCCAGAAGCCCCGGGGCAGCGGTCTGAGACGTAAAAAAGCTTCCCCGGGCCAACGCTGCCCAGGTGAAGGGTCCTGGAAGCCCGAGGTGGTGGGAGCCGTCCCGCCTCCAGCGAAGACAATGCAGTGGGCGTGGCCATACCAGGCTTGGTCCAGCCGCGGCCCTTAGGGTGGGTAAGTCCAGGTGGTGCCCCTCTCCCCCTAGACCATCAGGGATTCGGGCACTAGGCCCGTGGGGCAAAACAGGCACCAGGCCTGAGACACCTTAGGCGGGCACTAGGCCCGTGGGGCAAAACAGGCACCAGGCCTGAGACACCTTAGGCGGGCACTAGGCCCATGGGGACAAAACAGACATCAGGCCTGAGGCACCATAGGCGGGCACTAGGCCCGTGAGCAATAGGGGCGCTAGGCCCAATAGGAGGTGGTGTTAGGCCACCAGGTTTAAGGAATAGCCCCAATGGCGACAGTAGGCTGGGGTAAGAAGGGCAATAGGCACACGTTACTGTACAGGGTTAGGTAGGTGGGCAGCAGGCCCAATAGCAAGTCCCCCAGATAGGCAACAATAGGCCGGGGCACCCAGGGCAAGAAAGCCCAATGCTATTGTGTGTATGGTAAGTCGGCGCTAGGCCGTGGTATCTCTTGATCCGGCGCTAGGCTGCAGGTTGTATAAGTCGGCACTACGCCGCAGGTGTGGTAAGTCGGCGCTAGGTCGTGGTATCTCTTGATCTTGCGCTAGACCGCTGGTCGTATAAGTAGGCACTACGCCGCAGGTGTGGAAGTCGGCGCTAGGCCATGTTATCCTAGGCCGCAGGTGACACAAGTCGACGTTACATTGCAGGTGCGGTAAGCTCTCAGTCATCCCCACAGTCAGTCCCCTATGAAAGGTAGGCTGTTGGAAGCTATGCGCTGGTGAGTATCGCAAGGTGGAAACTGTATAACTGTATTGTGTCATAACCTCTGCATAAGTGTCTCTCAGTCATATCGCGTAGGCAGCGTCACGTCCCGTGGGCTCTATTGTGTGGTCTATCATAGGAGCAAGGAAGAAGGGCCAGCCGTCTGGCAGGAATCTGAGGATATAGTCGGTGAGCATAATTGTGTTTCGTGTGTGTTTTGTGGCATATGTTGCCCCTTTCCCCACCTCCCCTTTGGGCGTTTTCGTTCAGGGTCGCAACTGGTGCTTCGCACCACTACGGGAGCACCCAGTCTGAGGCCGTAAGTGCGAATGATGACCCTTCACTGAGCCCAGTGGAGACCACCCCTGTGTAGTGTGTCCCCCATTCTTTTCAGGCCACCTCAGGAAGTCCTTGTCCGTGTCTGGCGTGTTCCAGTACCGTCTGAGTTGTTCCGACGGATTGAAGGTGGAGGACGGGAGACGTGAGGTACATCGGCTTGGGTAAGTGAGTGTGTCGTTCTTTTCTGCAGGGCCGCACCCCCGTGCCTCTTACAGGCATCCAGACAGAGACTTCACTGCACACAGGCCTCCATCTCTCTAGCTGTGCCCCTGTTTTTTTGTCACATGTGAGAAGCTTATTTTGTCTTAGTTATTATGAGTATGACCATAGTTGTATAATACTGAACTTGGCAGCAAGATGGTTGGGGTCCCTCAATACCGTGGGGGGCTCTTAGCTATAGCCCTAAAGGCCTCTCGTATAATATGCCACTACTATAATATGCTCTCCTACTAGACCTTCACTGGCTCCCCTTCCCTTTTAGAATCCATTTCAAGCTTGAGGAAGTCTCCGGTTGCCTAGGAGTCGAAACGCGTTGACGCCCACTCCACGTTGGTTTTCTGTTTGGTTCAACCTGCCCATCGAGCCTATCACGGCTCCTTACAGTCTCAGCACACCTCTACACGCTGCACGCCGGGCGCTCCAGACGGCGACTACCCGCTGACATCACCGCTTACGGCTTCTTGCAGGTGTTTACAGCCGGCGGTCTCCCGCAACGTCTACCGTCTACGGCTTTCTACCGTCATCAAAGCCGGCGGGCACCCGCTGATCACCGCTCACGGCTGCCTATAGTTGCCTCAATTACATCTAGGATTCCACCTGCTTACATCGGGGATATGCCATTGTCCTCCGCTGTGAGGTCTATTACCCGCAATGTGGAAATAACCCTAGAGGCTTCCTGATAAATTAAACAACCAGTGTGTGCTTTGCCTTTTGAACGGTAATTCCATACCATACTGATTACCTGCATATGTGCATCATTCTACAAAACGGACCCTGCATTTAATTATTCCAGGAACCAGCACATGGGTAATTATACACTGCAATTTCTGTAAGCTATTTATCAAGAGACTGCGTTATTACATTGCGGGACTTTTTCACTCAATTTGACACTGGGACGCCAGTGTTAAGTAATATAATTCCAACCAAATAGAGCCAACAAGTTAGTTTTAAATATATTGTATACTATTTACATTGCTTTCATAGAGAATAGCCAATTGTTACAAAGTATATGTTATTTGTGTGTCCAATTTTGTTATTTTTAACAGATCAAATATAAAAGTGGTTACATATATCTGAAGTCTTACTGAGTCAATTACTACACATGACAGACTGCACACTGTGGTTTTATTTAGTGTCTCTTGGCGCAGAGTAATCTCTTTTGTTGTCTATTAGTTTTAATCACAAGCAACCTAGCAAGTTGCTTCTACTCAGCTGCTAATTAACACTCTTCATTTAAGTTGACTATTTTTTACTATTAGCACCGGATATTAACAAGTCTGTGACATTTGTCTAGATTTGTTTTTTTATAAGCCATTTCAAGCTTATCACACTCGTTTACAAAGCCCTCACCCACTCCTCTCCCACCTACATCTCTGACCTTATCACCCTTTACACTCCCACCCGTCCTCTTCGCTCTGCTAATACACGACAACTCTCCTGCCTACAGATTACTTCCTCCCACTCCTACCTCCAAGATTTTTCACGTGCTGCACCACTTCTCTGGAATTCCCTACCTCTCCCCCTCAGACTCTCCACCTCTCTACAAAACTTCAAACGGGCTCTCAAGACCCACTTCTTCACCAGACCCAGCCAAATCTCATCCTAACCCTCTGTTCCACACTCTCTATGTACCCCATCTGTGTCATCCCTGTCTGCCTACCCATCCCCTTTAGATTGTAAGCTCTCACGAGCAGGGCCCTCTTCCCTCATGTGCTTATCCTTTTTCTTACTTTAATAATCTTCAACTGCACCAAATCCAGCAGTCTTCTGCCACCTGATACTTATTCAAGTGTCATCTGCTGATGTAACTTTATTTACCCTGTACTTGTCCTATACTGTCATCAACCGTAAGTTGCTGTTTTCCTGTTTGATTATTTATGTACTCTGTAATTGGGCGCTGCGGAACCCTTGTGGCGCCATATAAATAAAGGATAATAATAATAATAACATATTTACACAGAACAGAGCAGTGCACTGCAGTCCTGTATCCAGGAAAACTGCACCCCCAGTGACCAGCATTAGTGTATTTCTCAGAGTAGGGGGCAGGCACTTATCCTGTTGTGCACAGAAGTGGGAAGTCATTTAATGGATCTTCTGTTATTTGGCTGCCAGGTCCTGTCTGTGCAGGCTGAGCTTCACACATTCACATTCCCTCTACAGCTCAGCAAACCTGTCTCATCTTGCAAGGACACCCCAGACAATTACACAGAGAAGGTGCTGACACAGAAAGAAAGCAAGGTTGTGCTATGGGAGGGAGGACTCCATCACTGTGTCATTGTTCATAAACTTCCACAGACTGCATTATGCATGAGAACAAAACTTGCTGATAAGGTTGATGACTAATCCTATATATCAGCAATTGGAGCAATTCTGACTTATGTTTTTGTTGTGTAATAAAATGAGGCAGAAGGAGAAGAGCCAGGAGGGGGTGGGAGGCTGACAGGATATCTTTGCGGCAGGGGCAAATTTAGGGATCAGAATGTCCCTTGGCACAGTATTATTGGCCTCCTTCATGTACCAATAGCTCCAGACCAACATAGCAGCCCCAAATGCACCCCCGCCCCAAATGCACCCCCACCACATCCTGCACCACAATTTGCTGCCCATTGCTCCCACCCCCCTGTGCCATTTGCAAAATAAAAAAATATGTCATAATGATTAATAAGGAAAACAATGAATCATCTGGCCAGCGGGCTAGCAAGGCTCTAATGCAGGGGAGCCTGCTGTGCCATTCCCCAGAAAGTGGCGGCCCTAGGTGTGCCTAGTGGGAAATCCCCCACTGGTCTGTGGCATCAGTATGGGTGCACATGGGTGAAGTACAAGCCCAAAAAGTGGGTGTGGTTTGCCATAAGGAGGCGTGGTCTCACAGCAAGGGACCTGGGGACTGTCCCGCCGAAATCACACATTGGCCCCCACAGTAGTAAAATACCTTGTCCACCACAGAAAAAACCCAAACACATTGTCCTCTACAGGATAAAACCCAAACAACATTGTTCTCCACAGGAAAAAAGAACAGCCCGCCCATATACTTCCACAAGCCTCCCCTCCCTGCACTCAGCTGTGGTCAACACCGGTATTCCAGCATCAGCCTCAGTGCAGACTACAGAGCACTGTGCGGGCGGACAGGATGGCGGGTGGCTGTGGTTGCTGCCATGCCCCCTTGTCTTGATCAGTCCAGGATCCTGACATCGGCCATACACAAATATAAAAGGCATTATTTGAACTGCTCTTATTCTCATCAAAGCTCTATGGGGCCTATTTATCAAATAATATTTGTGGGATATCCCTGCAAAACACTCAATTTCTGGGGTACTTGCAAATATTGAGTATCACCCCAATGTACCATGGAGGGACCGCAGCAGGGTTTTATACAGTAGTTAACCCCTTGGACTGTGTAAATTGACAGGTTAAGGGTTTTCAAACTGTGAGACTTGTATCATTTGCAGCATACTATAGAAAGGTAAATGTGGAGACTCACAGATCAGAGATACTCTGTAGGAAAATAAAAGAAGGTATACGTAATGAGATTATTGCATGGTATATTTCTTTTATGTATCTATCTTTTAAATACGTTTCTGGTTGCAATGCAAAATGGTAGAAGGGGACCATAAACAAAACAGTTGAACCAAGTAATTTACCTTATTTATCAATGATACATTTTTTCATTTTGTTTTATGCAGTAGGACACACTGAGTACTTGCTGACTTTAATGAGACCCAGTGGGGGGAAAGTTGTGGAACCATTGATCAAGATAGTAAATTTGTGTGTGTGCCCTGTGGCTTGAATGTGTAGTATGGCTGATATCTATACTATCTGTGGAATGAGGTGAGGCGAGGAACTGGTTTGGTCAGTGTCATTAGTTTTACCCTAAAGCTCAGTTTGTGAAGATTCCATAAAATGGATTAGGATTGTTCACAAGGACAATCCAGCTCAGTACAGTATTATGTATCCAGGGTAACAACGAGAATAACACTCCCGAACAGCGTAACGTGACTCATACTTATGCTTGTGGGATGCAGTGTTTTATGATCAGTCTTGTGAGAACCTGTATAATATAATACACTATGTGAATGGAATTCTTGTCCAGATTGGAAAAAAAACCAAAAGCTGAGAAACTGGCGCTGTTATGAACTTTGTATCCCCCGACTCTGGCGATCCTCAGTCATATTTAATTACAGCATATTTAGCATCAATCAACACGAACACTCAGAGATTCCTAAAAAGTTCCAGACATTTGCTCTTACGCACAGTTCTTTAAATGGGTTTGTCACTCTCAGGCATTAGGGTTCTTGCCGTGTGTTGTCCAACTATGGATCATGGGTCAATGAATATATAGCAGTGTGAGACCGTCATGTAATTATTGCAGTGGTGTCACAGGGAATTGTGTGGTGCTGTACAGTCTTCTGCCATTTGTTGTCACACCTGTACCTAGTGTTTAATAAAGGGGGAAAAAAAGTAATTGCTTCCACAAATGACAGATGACAACCATTAATCAATCATTCTGCAACAGAAATCCAGTCAGACTGGACATTTGTTATGCATTATTATTGGTCAAGCTTAATGCCTCTGGGGCTGAGGTCACCTGACCAGTCACCAGACGAGCTAAATTTGTCTGTGCTGTACATAAGCATTAACTATGGTCAGTGTGTACTATATGAGAGTCACATATACAATGTTAACACCTTCAGTATATCAGTTTTATTTAAATGCAAATATGCACTTCAAATTTGGCACTACTACTCCATCACAAGATGGCTATTTGGCATGATCAAAAGAAGTTGTACCGAGCAGTTGGTAAATATTTAGGGGGCCATTCCGAGTTGATCGCTAGCTGCCGTTGTTCGCAGTGCAGCGATCAGGCTAAAAATAGGCATTTCTGCGCATGCGTATGCACCGCAATGCGCACGCACGACGTACGGGTACAAGTCCTTTGTGGTTTTGCACAGGTTCCAGCGAAGCTTTCAGTCGCACGGCACAACGCAGGAAGATTAACAGGAAGGGGGCGTTTCTGGGTGTCAACTGACCGTTTTCTGGGAGTGTATAGAAAAACGCAGGCGTGCCAGGGAAAATGCAGGCGTGGCTAGGCGAACGCTGGGCGTCAGAAGCCAACCCTCCCATGTTTGAATCAGCGCACATGAAGAGTAAGTCCACAGCTGGTCTTGTTTTGCACAAATGTTTTTGCAGGCGCTCTGCTGCACAGGCGTTCGCACTTCTACAGAGCTAAAATACACTCCCCAGTGGGCAGCGACAATGCATTTGCACAGCTGCAAAAAGTAGCTAGCGAGCGATCAACTCGGTATGACCCCCTAAATAAGAGTGACATTATGTAGGGAAAAAAGGTTCCAAGGATAGCTCAAAAGCTGTCACTGCTCCTGAAAGTCTATTAAGAAATGAATTTGCTGCTACTGTACAATACTACAGTCTGCACTGTATTGCTGAGAACTTCAGTTGTGTTGTATTACTGGACATGATTCAGTCTACTGTTCCCTATGGGGCATGCTAGCGGACACCAGCACTATGATCTGTCTTGGTAGTACTCACTTTTCTGCACGGACCGCGCCCTAGTACTCAGCTTTCATTCTTTCATCATTTCTTTTCTGTGCAGATCATTAACTATGCGCCAGCAGAATGAGTCACCTGTGGGAGATTTACTAGAGCAAACAGCGATTTAAAGACACATCACCATTATAGGAACATACAGTATCCCCACTTTCATACAAAATGTAGCATTGTAGCTGCAGTCTTGTACAATTAGGGCTGTAAGATCAGCCATTTAAATCCAAGGAACACTTTCTGCCTGGTGGTTTTGCATTATGGGACATATTCATTTAGCCGCGTACTGTGCCACTCCCAGGCCATTTCAATTAGTGGGGATCAACCTGAGTGTTAATCCTGAGGGTGTACTGTACTTTTTTCACCTCCTCAGGAGCTGCAAGGAAAAGTGCATGAGAAAAAGGCACCATTGGGGGTTATCACGTATGGAAAACCCATTGATTCCATCAGTGCGTTTCCGTGCATTTACCCCTGATTTTCAACTGGGTAAAAGGCTATTTAATTGAATATGCCTCTATAGTTCATCTGGTAGTATTTAAGTTTTCATCTTGCATCTGAACTTATTTTAATACAGCCAGATCATGCACATGAGCCATTCTTAGGGTTGCTGTAATATTCCTTTAATCCGGGATACCTGATTTACACAGGTTCTTTGGCTGGCTAAATTGAAGTCTGCATTTCACCTGGTTTTAATTAGCCACAGAACCTGTGTAAATCATAGGTGTTCTGGATTAAAGCATAGTTACTAACATTCTGTCTGCCCTGTGTGGAAGGGAGCAGCCAGGTCGGTAAAACAGTTGGCGTGGTCTCATCATGGGTGGGCGGTATGGGGGTGTGGTATTATACCATGAGGGGTATAGATTATTTCTACCAGGAGGTACAACTATGTAATTCATCTAAGAGAGACACGGGGCCAAATGTAATAGAGTGAGAGTTTCAGAAAGTGAGAGATTTGGTAAGATTTTTCAGTTTTTTTTAAAAGTGGCAATCATTTACACTACAAAACCAGGTTGATCTTGCTGTGTAAATGATTGCCACTTTAAAAAAAAACTGCAAAACCTTACCAAATCTCTCACTTTCTGAAACTCTCACTCTATTACATTTGGCTCACTAACTTCATCTGCAGAAATAGTTTCAGTAAAGAAATTGGGCTCATGGAAATAATTTGCATTTCAATATAACAAATGTGTCATTATTCATCATTTATGCAGATCATTGCATTTGTTTCTATATTATAAAATATCAGTAGTGGATGTGCACCAAGTATACATTTGCCTAACCATGAAAAGAACTGATAAACCTAATGTAACTCTATGTACAATACGTTGGATGTAACTCCATTTACAATACGTTGCAATGTTTTTAGACTCCGTGCTATTGAATTCAATGTTCTGGTTAGATTTCATTAATTGCAGTAATTACTTTCACTCCTCAGCTAATGACGGCAGAAGCTGTTGTGTTCACAAAGAGCCTGAATTAAGTGTTTTGACTGCATAACTCTAGTAAATACTGTGTGTTGGCGCTATATTAAGTAACGCTAACAGTCATCAAAGTATTATTAAAAATGGCCCGACGTTACCACCGATGTGAGTTTCTCCTGGCTGCCAACGTGGCTTTATTAGGTTGAATAGCTGAATCTATTCTACTTTGAGTTAGAAGTTATAACACATGGGGGCTGATGATGTTTTTGGAAGTAAATCAGTGCTTTATTCAAAAGAAGCGTGGACAGAGAAAAATGTCTTTATTCATCCATTTACAGCCACTCCTGCTTCCTGCTAGTCAGTTCTGTATATTTGGTCAGAGAAGTCTCTGCGATGGAAATGAGTCTGACACGCATCATCTGAGCCTGGATTTGTTTATCTTGGGGGCGTGCACAGTGCAAATTCACGCAAAATACGCTTTACATAAAGAGCTCTAATCGAATCTTCAGCAGCTCTATAATCACTAACTATAGGGATCAGGTGAAAGCCGGAACGGTCCTGACACCGGAACACCGGACCGGAGCAGCGACCTTGGCCACTGTGGAGCTCTCTGTGCACATCTCCATGAACCACTTGCTGTGTGACAGCTATCATGTGCACGGGATGGGCACAATGGCAAAAGCCTCTGTAGTGGACTGGCCTGATCCGGCATTCCGGAGTCTGGACCGTTCAGGCCGCGCTACACGCATTCTCTCTTCCTGAGTGCAGCAAATGCTGGTCAGGTGGAAGCTGTACTTCTCCCTGCACCATTTGTTGTGTGCAGGGGTGTAGTGAGGGTGGCTCCGGTGGAGCGCAAGCTCTGGGCACCAAAAAAGTTAGAGGGCGCGCTACCGCCCACAACCCCCCATTCCTGTGGGCCACTTTACTGGCAGCCACAGTGCAGGAGGAGGGGAAGCAGAGGGGGTGCACACTGGCTCGGAGACTAGGTAGGGAACAGGGCAGGCCAGAGGCGATAGCGGGAGAGACTGACAGCTCTGCCCACCCTCTTTATAGTGCTGTGAGGCAGTAATGCTAACCATTAAACCATCCGTACTGCCATGCTCCTATATTGTTGTTGCAAGCCTTCAGTACGCACTGAGCCTACTTTAAACATGGGGGGCAACCAAAGGAAACTTTTGCCCTGAGCTCCACAAGGTCTGCAACCAGTCCTGTAACCAATTTAGGATTTTTAAATATTGTTTCTTTTCAAATATAACATGCCACCACATGTTGACCAGGCCCCCAATTCAGTACAGGGGAAGGGGGCGCTAAAACATGCCCTTGCTCCGGGCACCATGGCGCCTAGCTGCATCTCTGGCTGTGTGTCATACACGGCGGCATGCACAGAGAGCTCCACAGCAGCACAACTGGCTGCAGGGAGCTGGTCCAGCGTTTCGGAGTGAGGACCGTTCTGGCTTTCACCCGGCCAATCCTCTAACCATAGCCCGTTCTGCATGCAGGGATCCCACCACAGGTGTGTGTGTGTGTGTGTGTGTGTGTGTGTGTGTGTGTGTGTGTGTGTGTGTGTGTTATGTGCACTGGACTAATGTGTATACATCACTTAGCATGGAACGTGACAATAGACCCCATCGCTTGAGGCAGAGGTGTGCTGCCTGTCTATGTGCCTGCTCTGTGGAATGCTGTGTGTCTGCATTTATGTGTGGAAGCAGTATTTTCACACCTGGAAGGGTACTGCTCTATATTTTAATATTGCAACTACTGCTAATAATAACGTTATAACTTTAACACATCCATGAGAGCGACGTGCAGAATAACAGATTAGGATACAAAGGGTCAGAATTGAGCCCTGTGGTACTTCCAGCTAATTTCCTGTTCCTTCCTGCAGGTCTGATCTTGCCTCAAACCAAACCAAAGTTTTATAAGAAGCATTTCTATATTCTTTAATGGGAACCTTATAGATGATCTGGTTGACTACTTGTTGCACTGACCGGCTCTTGCTCTTACACTGTGCTGGAAGCACACATAATTCAGTCTGTAGAGACCTGGATCTTCACACCACTGAATTCCAGGCCGTCATGTAATTATAATTTAGATTTGTCATATTGAGGTGTGGCATCTGCAAATATGATGCTTATAAATGTCAGACGGCGTCATTGTATTACAGTGGACCTGTCACACACGCTTTGCATTAAAATACATTGCAAGCACAGCATAAAAAATTGTTACTTGCCAGATATCAGCTCAGAACATATGTGCAAAGGCAGCAGGAGTGCATACTGAGGGTCATTCAGCTGTGGTTGGAGTTGCTATCACTGCTGATTCCTTGGAAGCAGCAGTGATAGCACTATATGGTAATGCAAGCAGATGCCTTCTGCTGCAAGAGTGATCTGAACACAGCATCGGATCACTCACTCACCATCGGGCGGCTTGCGGCAGCCATGGTGATGCGCAAGCCGCCCGTCGCAGAGGCCAGGAAATCTTCATGCAATCACAGAGATACCTGGCTTCTTCCCTGCCCTAAACGGTGGTGACACGCCTCCATTTAGAGAAACGGAAGCCATTGCCGCCCCATCCCTGTCCCAAACTGGCATCAAACTGTCAATCAATGACAGTCTGATGCCAAACACGTCTGACGTCAAAGGACCCATACGTAAATCTACTTTGTGGCAGGCTATTAACTCTTAGTTGCGATGGTTGGTGAATTAAAGCTACATAGATATTAATCACAATAACATCAGTGTGAACTGTCTCATCCTGATGGTGTTAACTAGCTGTGAAAAGCTACACTTTATGCCACTTGCTAAATTAAGGTGGAAAGGCAGCTACAACTTCCTTTCCTCCTTAATTTACACAATGATCTGTGATTATGGGGAGATCAGAGTTGGATGCTTGTGCATAGCAGCAGCATCTCCAGCACAGTCTGTGTGTTTGAGATAGACAATCCTTTTATTTCTGCGCATCCCCCTCCTGGTAGATAAAGGGAATAACCTGTATACAGTATAAAGCTAGAACAGAATCTCACTTGTATTTTTTACAGTATGTACAGGACAGTTTTACTGGCCAGTTATCCTGAGGAGACATCTAAAGCTGGGAACACACCAGACGATATAGTGGACAATGTGCCCAATTCCAGCACATCGTTCACAGTATCGTCTAGTTCATGGGTCTTCAACCTGCGACCTTCCAGCTGCTGTGGAACTACACATCCCAGCATGCCCTGCCTCAGTTTTAGCATACCTTAATAGCAAAACTGTGGCAGGGCATGCTGGGATGTGTAGTTTCACAGCAGCTGGAGGGCCACAGGATGAAGACCCATGGTCTAGTTTGTATGCACTATGTCGCTGGTGGTGCACTGATGTGTTGCTCAGTATTTATTGTCTTTTGGTTCCCTACTCTCCCAGGCAGGAGTGTTTTAACAGTAGAGGGGGTCCGTGTGCAACGCTGGGTGGACCCCCTCCTCTGCACGGGGCAGTAGTCTCAGGCATTGTGTCTGAGTCTACTGCGCGTCCAAAACTGGACTCCGGAAGGTAAGTATTAAAATATGGGTACAGTGTGTACGGTGTGCCCCCCCTCCTGGACCCAGAGGCCCGTGTGCACACACTGCACCATCATAGAAATGGCAATGCTCCTAGGTGACTCCTGGTATATTGGGAGCTCTGAACCGTAAAAAGGTTGCATGAAATTACATAGAAACATAGAATGTGACGGCAGATAAGAACCACTTGGCCCATCTAGTCTACCCCTTTTTTACCATATTTTTTCCTCAAACCTTATTTGATCCTTATTTCTTTCTAAGGATATCTTTTTTATTATTATTATTCTATATTTGTATGTTGCCAAAAGGGTTCCACAGCGCCCAATTACAGCGTACATATGCACATAATCAAAACAGGAAAAAGGGACTTACAGTTGAAGACAATATCAGACAAGTACAGGGTAACTAAGCATAACTACATCAGTAGATAACACTGAGATAAGTATCAAGGTTGCCGAGAACTGCAGGATTTGGGCAGTTGAGGATTATTAAAGTAAGAAAAGGATAATCACATGAGGGAAGAGGGCCCTACTAGTGAGAGCTTACCTTCTAAAGGGGAGGGGCAGACAGACAGAGGTGACACAGATAGGGTAGGCCGAGAGTGGGACAGAGGGTTAGGATGAGATTTGGCTGGGTTTGGTAAAGATGTGTGTCTTGAGAGCTTGTTTGAAGTTCTGTAGAGAGTCTGTGGAGGAGAGGTAGAGAATTCCAGTATAAGGGAACAGCACATGAAAAATCTTGGAGGTAGGAGTGGGGGGAAGTAATTAGAAGACAGGAGAGTCGGCGTGCATTAGCAGAGCGAAGAGGACGGGTGGGAGAGTAAAGGGAGATAAGGTCAGAGATGTAAATAGGAGTGGGTGAGTGCTTTGTAAGTGAGTGTGAGAAGTTTGAATTGGATTCTGAAAGGGAAGGGAAGCCAGTGAAGGGCTTGTAGGAGAGGGGAGTGTGTGTGTTTGATGAGGAACGTAGTGTGTTTGATGAGGAAGATGAGCCGGGCTTCAGCATTGAGGATAGATTGGAGTGGAGAGAGGTAATTGTCAGGGAGGCCAGTTAGGAGGAGATTACAGTAATCCAGTCTGGAAGTAATCAGTGAGTGGATAATGGTCTTGGTGGCATCCTGGGTGAGAAAGGGTCTGATCCTGGAAATGTTTTTGAGATGAAAAGACAAGTTTGTGAGAGGTGCTGAATGTGTGGTTTGAAGGAGAGGGAGGAGTCAAGGATTACGCCAAGACAGCGTACTTGGGGGCTAGAGGAGATAGTCGTGCCATCAATGGATAATGAGATTGTGGGAAGTGAGATTGTGCGGGAGGGTGGGAAGATGATCAGCTCAGTCTTGGACATGTTGAGTTTAAGAAAGCGCTGGGACATCCAGGAAGAGATAGCAGAGAGACAGTTGGAGGTACGAGTGAGGAGCCGGGGAGAGATCAGGGAAGGAAAGGTAGATATGAGTGTCATTAGCATAGAGGTGATATTGGAAATTAAAAGAACTTATGAGTTCACCTAAAGAGGACGTATAGAGAGAGAAAAGGAGAGGACCAAGAACAGAACCTTGGGGGACACCAACAGTTAGTGGAAGTGGGGGGGAGGTAATGTCATGAGAGGAGACAGAGAAGGAACGATCAGAGAGGTAGGAGGACAGCCAGGAGAGGGCAGTATCACACAGACCAAGAGAGTGAAGGATTTGCAGAAGGAGAGGGTGGTCCACAGTGTCAAAGCAGCAGAGAGGTCAAGAAGAATAAGCAGAGAGTAGTGGCCCTTAGATTTGGCTGCATGGATGTCATTGTGAGGGCAGTTTCAGTAGAGTGGAGAGAACGGAAACCAGACTGCAATGGGTCATGCAGTGAGTGGGAGGAAAGAAAGGCAGTGAGGCGGTTATAGACAATACGCACAAGGAGTTTGGAGGCAGAAGGGAAATGAGAGATGGGTCAATAGTTGGAGAGGGTGTTTGGATCAAGGGTAGGCTTTTTAAGAATAGTGGAGACGAGTGCATGCTTGAAAGCAGAGGGGACAGTGCCTGATGAGAGGGAGAGATTGAGAAAGTGGGCAAGATGGGAACAGGCAGAAGGAGAGATGTAGTGGAGGAGTTGGGAGGGGATAGGGTCAAGTGGGGAGGTGGTGGTGGGGGAGGAATGGATGAGGGTCATGACTTCCTCACCAGATACATGAGAGAAAGATGTCAGAGTTGATAAGAGGGAAGGGGATGGGTGGCAAGGGATGGTTGGTGGCTGGTTGCTGGTCTGGTGGGATGTGATGTCCTGATGTATGGAGTCAACCTTGGATGTAAAATAAGTGGCAAAGTCAGGAGTAGACAATGAGGAAAGGAGAGGAGGTGGTAGTGGGCAGAGGAGGGAGTTGACAGTGGCAAAGAGGGGGTTGGAAGACCGGGTAGAGATTAGATTTTTGAAGTATGATTGTTTAGCAAGGCAAAGGGCAGCACTGAAGGATGAGAGCATGAATTTGAAATGGAGGAAGTCTGCCTTACAGCGTGATTTTCTCCACTGTCGCTCGGCAGTACGTGAGCATTTTTGAAGATATCTGGTGCATTTGGTGTGACAGGTCTGACGTGTTGACCTGCGAGGGTGAATAGTGGTTGGTGGAGCGACATAGTCAAGAGCAGAAGTAAGAGATGCATTGTATAGGGATGTGGCTTGTTCAGGGCATGTGTGAGAGAGAATAGGAGAGAGAAGCGAGTCGAACAGGGAGGAAAGGGATGAGGTGTCAATAGCCTCAATGTTACGCTCAGTGATGGTAGCCTTAGGAGGGAGAGATGGGGAAGCAGAGATAGCTAAGTTGAAAGAGATCAAGTGGTTGTCAGGGAGGGGAAAAAGGGAATTGGAGAAGTCAGAAATATCGCAGTGGTGAGTGAAACACCAGATCCAGTGAGCTCCCATTCACATGGGAGGGTGAGGTGGTCTACTTATGTCTATCCCATGCATGTTTAAGTAGCTCTACTGTCTTAGCCTCTATGACCTATGATGGGAGGCTATTCCGCTTGTGCACTACCCTTTCTGCGAAGTAATTTTTCCACAAACCTGAACCTCCCTCCAATTTCAGTGCATGTCCTCGTGTCCTATTGCTTCTCTTCATTTGAAGAATGTTCCCTCCTGGACTTTGTGAAAACTTTTGAATTATTTAAAAGTTTCTATCATGTCTCTTCTCTACTCCAAACTATACATATTGAGATTTTTAGAGGTCTATTTATCACCATCTGATGATGCGGATGACAGGTGATAAACTTGACCAAACTCGCACTGCGATAATTAAGTACATCGCATGGATGTATGAATTATCGCATGCAGGGACAGAGCTTGTGGTCAAGCTCTGTCCCTGCGATGCCTCTTCGCAACATCATTGGGGTATTTTTTGTAAAAAATACCCCAATGGCCTGCTGCGCATGTGCCACCACCTGTCGCAAATGCCGCCGGGTTCCCTGCCCCGACACGACTACCCCCGCGCTGGATAGAACCCCCCCCTCCAGATTCATACTTACCAGTCCCAGGAGCCAGTGTCCACTGCTCCGGTGAGCGCTTCTGGGCACTGGGTCCTTCTTCTGCGCTGTAACCCATGGTACTGTAAAGTGAGCTGCCGTTTTGTAGTGTCACTATAATGTACCAGGGTCACAATGCAGCATCTGGGGTATCCGGCGCCGGGCAGCGCTCACCGGAGCAGCGGACACCAGCTCTTGGGGCTGGTAAGTATGTTTTGTTTTTGTTATTTTACTGGGTTTTTTTTTACACTGATCAGCTTGTGTGTCCATCGGACACACATAGCTGATCACTGGAGCACGGTCCCCGCACAGCTTTCTCTGCTGGGCAAAGGGTGCAGATCGCAGCGCTGCCCTGGGATCTCGCCAGCCTGAGCTGGCGACATTATCACAGGGCACACTGCGGTATTTAAAAATATATATATATTTTAGTAAATTCGGCCACATTATTTCCCATTATAAGTGTGGGGAATGTGATGTGGATTACTAAAAAAATTACAATTAGAAGGTTTGGACCAGTTTTTCATGAAAACTGCTCCAAATGCCCTTTAATACATTCAGGTGATACTAAAATAATGTGAAAAGGGTGTGAAAACACCCTTTTTTTTTTAAACATTATTTTTGTAAAAATAATGTTAATAAATAGACCCTTGAGTCTTTCTGGGTATGTTTTGTGATACAGTCAAGCACCATTTTAGTTGCCTTTCTTTGTACAGTCTCTAATGTATTACAATCCTTCTGAAATTATGGCTTCCAGAATTGAATACAGTATTCTAGATGAGGCCGTACCAATGACTTATACAGTGGCATTATTACCTCTTTCTTTCTGCTGCTGATTCCTCTCCCAATGCAGCCAAGCACCTGACTAGCCTTCCTCATTGCTTTGTTACATTGCTTACCTGCCTTTAAGTCACCTGAAATAGTGACTCCTACTGTAGATCCATTTCTGCCTCAGTAGTTTCCAGTAAAGCGCCATTAATACTATATTTAGCCTTTGGATTTTTGAGACCAAAGTGCATGATTTTGCATTAAACTGTAATTGTCACGCTCTTGACCATACCTCTAGTCTACCTAGATCCTCCGTCATTTGTTTTACTCCTCCTGGTGTGACTACCCTGTTCCATACCAAAAGGCATACTTTCCCTTTAATGTCATTTGCAATGTCACCAATAAAGATATTAAAACCAAGTACAGATCCGTGGGGTACTCCACTGGTAACATTTCCCACATGTGAATACACATTTACTACAACTCTCTGTTTTTTATCCTTCAACCAAGATCTAATTCATTAAACCATTTTAGGTTCCAATCCCAAGCTGTCGAGTTTATTTAGCAGTCTGCGATGTGGGACAGTGTCAGAAGCCTACTAAAGTCGAGATAAGCTATATCTACAGCTCCACCTTTATCTATTACTTTAGTCGCACAGTCAAAAAAGTTAATAAGGTTTGCTTTACACGATCCCCCCCCTAGTGAATCCATGCTGTTTGGGATCCTGTAAATCACTGGAATTAAGATAATCTATAACACTTTCTTTTAAGAGTGTTTCCATCAATTTCCCTACTACTGATGTAAGGCTCACTGGTCGGTGGTTGCTTGCCTCTTCCTTGTTTCCACTTTTTTTCAGTGGGACTACGTTTGCTCTTTTCCAGTACTCTGGAATTACTCCAGTAGCTAGTGCCTGGTTTAATTATTCTGTTAATGGTGCTACCAGCACCCATTTAAGCTCTTTTAGTATCCTTTAGTATTTAGTATTCTTTAGTATTAATATGTTACTTGCACAATCTCCCTGAAATTATTTTTAAAACAGAGCAAGTGTAACATCCTGGGGTTGGCGGGTATGCCTAAGTGGTTGAGAGAGTTATCACAGGTGTTGTGTGACCAACCTTTCCCCTGAAATGTTTCTTCTCATACCTTGTTTTGTAGTACCTTGCTCAGAGAGGTAGGATAGATTGATACAAAACAGGACTGAGTCAGCAATTCCAACAGGATGTCTTTTTATTGAGCCCCAATGAACTCTGGATTGAGGATGATGATTGGTTAATTGGCAAAAAATATTAAACAATAACAAGATCATGATCATTATCACGACAAAGATACCTTTATGTGTGGATCAATACCCCATACACTGTGAGTGGGGTACGCATTGGATGTTAACATCTGTATCTGTATCTGTTGTTGCTTGAAAGAAGTGGGACGTATTGCACCATGATCTTTTATTATTTTCTTTTTATGTCATCTTGAGCGACTACTGGAGACAGAGGTCCTTTCTTGAGGGAACATAATCTGAGGATCATAAAACAGGACTTTCCAATCTGCGGGATTGATTTGTTCTTCATTTGGACTCTAAGTATTTATTCCTTATTGTCATATGAGAAACCACATTGAGCGCCATTTACCTGTTGATTTTCCCTCATTCCGAGTTGTTCGCTCGCTAGCTGCTTTTAGCAGCCGTGCAAACGCTAAGCCGCCGCCCTCTGGGAGTGTATCTTAGCTTAGCAGAAGTGCGAACGAAAGGATCGCAGCGCGGCTACCAAATTATTTTGTGCAGCTTCAGAGTAGCTCCAGACCTACTCATAGCTTGCGATCACTGCAGACTATTTAGTTCCTGTTTTGATGTCTAGAACACGCCCTGCGTTCGGCCAGCCACGCCTACGTTTCACCAGTCACGCCTTCGTTTTTATCTGGCACTCCTGCGTTTTTTCACTCACTCCCTGAAAACGGTCAGTTGACACCCAGAAACACCCACTTCCTGTCAATCACTCTGTGATCAGCAGTGCGACTGAAAAGCGTCGCTATACCTTGTGTGAAACTACATCGTTCGTTGTAATAGTACGACGCGTGTGCGCATTGTGCCGCATACGCATGCACAGAACTGACTTTTTTTGCCTAATCGCTGCGCTGCGAACGAAAGCAGCTAGCGATCAACTCGGAATGAGGGACCAGGTGCAATCAGGGAGATTGATGGATTATTCAGGGAGTCAGGGAGATTGCTGCTATTTCAGGGAGTCTTCTGCAGAATGCTATGCAGGGCAGTGAGTGACGGGGAGCCTCCCAACTGCCCTTCCCACTGTGGGACACTGCGGCCCGCCGGTGGGACGCGGGACAGTGTCCAAAAAATGGGACTGTCCTGCAAAAATCGGTTGAGAGGTATGCAATCTTCCGGTTTGGTGGACAGCAAACTTTATTTAGATTTGCTTGTTCCAGCTCTTCTAATTCAACCTACAAGGATTGTAGAGACTCTCACTAGAATGCACCCAGATGACAGAAACACTTTATATTGCAGTTTAAATCATGTGATTCAGCAAAATATGTAAAAACAAGTTAAGTGCTCTATATATGCAATGTGATTGGATAACTGGCTAATTTGTCGTACTGTTGCACAGTGTATGGTCCTGTAATACTAGATCAAAACTCAAGCTGATCTCACATAACAACTGAATATGCAAACGTTTAACAAACAGGTTAAGCACGATCAGCATTGCAGGGACAGAATGACACCAACATACCGGTATTATGAAACCTGTTGACTTCCTGTTGCATGGCATGCTGGGGCTTATAATTCTAAACAACTGGAGCCTGCTGGGTGTAGTGAGAGTGAAGTTTTGAACTCTGCAAAATGGTGTTATCATTAATTTCTTGCTCTTTTCACAGTGCAATGTTTCAGCTGATGTCTGCAACTATCAACGTTAGCATATCACTGGCCCTTTTATTCATGCCAGTATTCTGTATGGAAATAAATAAGTACTGAAAAAAAAAACGTTTGCTGAAGCCCTTATTATCCTGAATATTAAGATAAATCCTGTCTAATTCTATGTCTAACAAATCAGCCAATCACAAAAGGTATTGCAGCGCTATTACAGCAACTCGAGCTCGTGGAACCTTATTATGTGGCATAGGGCCAGAATTATTAACATTTCAAACTTGTGTTCCATGTGTGAGGTTTGTATGTTCTTGCCATGTTTTTATGGTTTTCCTGTGCTCTGGTCTGTTCCCACTTACTTTCACCACTAAGCATGATGTTAAGTGTGAGGTGGTTTTAGCTAAGACTAGTCTGAAGAATGAGTCCTTGTGTCATGACTACTTCATTGATTCTGTATCTTTTTTTACTGGTTAACATTTCTTTATAACTGCATGTACAGTATCACATTTGACCAGCAGGTGGAGCACTATCATTTCTCATCATAGGTCATGGGTGTGGTAGTACAGAGATGGAGGGGAAGGTGTGTGCTCATAAAGTACGCCTTCTGTTTAATATTGGACACACATATATCTCCAACTTGTTTCACGTCGCTCCCTCGCCTCAAGCAACATGAATAAATTACACCTGTCTTCTTCTTATTGGCTGTTAGTAATTATACCCCAGCAAGACAGCAGCGTTGACAGTGCTGCACTGAGTCTCACAATGCTTCAGTATAACATGGCTGCCACACCCTCTTTACCACAACTACAGAAAGATGGAAACCTCTAAATCCTCTGTACTGTTTTGTGTTCTCATGCATGTGATGTTACCTGATGGTCAAAGAATGTGACTCATCAGCTTTCCCTGAACTACTTGGCAACTGCTTTGTTTACTATGTATACAGGATTTTCTGCCTTATTAAAGGGTCCAATTTTAAGCATAAAATACACTGTGTTTTAACTGTACATGAAAATTGTGTATCCCTGCATCCATATTATGCTTCTTGCATATGGCTGACTTGCACCGACTCTTCACACTTTTAGAAAGGCATAATGGGGGGAGAGAAGGGACATCTAAGCATGTACAGTACAGTAAAGAAGTGTTAATGTAATTGCTTTTTATTTAGAGTGTTTATTAGCCACAAGTACATTAAGAGAATTAGCCTGTTGTAGGTGTATTACCTATGAAGCAAAGATACATATTGATGATGATGATCATCATCATCATCATTATTCTCCACCATACAGCATGTAAACAATGGTTAAATATAAATATAAATATATATATGTGTGTGTGTGTGTGTGTGTGTGTGTGTGTGTGTGTGTGTGTGTGTGAAAAAAATGAAGTAAAACAAGCGCCTAATGGTGTTGGTGAAATAAAAACCTGTGCAGTCAGGTGCAGTTATTAAAATAAATAACTACTTAGCTTTAAATACTTTCAGGCTGATGACATTTGGAAGCCGAACATGTAAAGAGAAAATAAAAGTAACATAGTGTGTACTGTTTTTAAGACACAATATTTTCTGGTGATATCAGAAATTAGGAATGTGGCTCATTCCAATTATATAAGTAAGCAGGATTGATGATAAAAACTGAAATGTATATAAGATGAAAGCTAAAAGAGACAAAAATTTCATTACAGCTTAAAAGCTAGGAATGTGGTCATTCCAATTAATGTTAGGCAAATGTAATAAAAAATAACAATTTAATGGGCACAATCCTGCCACGCTAAAGTAACAAACATACATTTTGTAACATTCCTATCAGAATCCACGACCATTATGAATGTTATTGTGTAGATCTACTCTCAAATACATCCTAACATTGGAAGTGATGTCACACCCACATGTTCAACATGTGACCTCTCACTAACACTATAAATATCCTGTTTTGTGCCCATAATGATTATCCCCTTGATGTAGTACACCTAATAGGACAAAACGCGTTGGGACAGGGACCTGCTACTTACCCCTTGGACTCCCTACATGCGGACAGATAAGCCGTTTTTATTTTTCAATCCTGTACGTGTGCTACCTGCATTTATGGACAGATGAATGGCCTACTTGTTTTAATTGTCTTGTACGTTTGTTACTTTTAAGCGTGGCAGGATTGTGCCCATTAAATTGTTATTTTTTATTACATTTGCCTAACATTAATTGGAATGAGCCACATTCCTAGCTTTTAAGCTGTAATTACATTTTTGTCTCTTTTAGCTTTCATCTTATATACATTTCAGTTTTTATCATCAATCCTGCTTACTTATATAATTGGAATGAGCCACATTCCTAATTCCTGATATCACCAGAAAATATTGTGTCTTAAAAACAGTACACACTATGTTGCTTTTATTTTCTCTTTACATGTTCGGCTTCCAAATGTCATCAGCCTGAAAGTATTTAAAGCTAAGTAGTTATTTATTTTAATAATTGCACCAGACTGCACAGGTTTTTATTTCACCAACACGATTAGGCGCTTGTTTTTCTTCATTTTTTTCACATTTTAATCACATACTGTATATAAGCTGCCACTCATTTATAGATGAGGAGTGTTGTGTAAAAAGAAAAAATTCTTCTCCGGACCTTGGTCTCTATTAGATATACCTAGGCGCTGTTCTCCACTGCTCTCATATATATATATATATATATATATATACATTTATTTTTTTAAAGCATGTGTCACCCTGCAAAAGTCATTGCACTTGGATAGCAAAATTTCGGGCCTCAGGCTTGAACTCAGGTAACAGGTGTGTCAGGGCGTCAGTCTTGCACTCAGGTAACAGGTGTGTCAGGGCCTCAGTCTTGCACTCAGGTAGCAGGTGTCAGGGCCTCAGTCTTGCACTCAGGAAGCAGGTGTTTCAGGACCTCAGTCTTACACTTAGCAGGTGTCAGGGACTCAGTCTTCCACTCAGGAAGCAGGTGTTTCAGGACCTCAGTCTTACACTTAGCAGGTGTCAGGGACTCAGGCTTGCACTCTTGTAGCAGCAGAGCCGGCCCTAGGCATAGGCAAACTAGGCAAATGCGCAAGGCATTTGATAGGAATGCCGTCAAGATCCCGGCGGTCGGAATATCGACACAGGGATCCCGACCGGCACAATCCCAACATATTCTCCCTCTGTGGGTGTCCACGACACCCATAGAGGGAGAATAAATTAGTGTGCCAAGCGTAGCAAGGCATAGCAAGGCACCAATGTCCCGTGGCGAGCGCAGCGTTGCATGGCAAGGGGCTTCTTTGCGCTCGCCCCCCTGTCGGGATTGTGTTGGTCGGGATCCCGGAGTCGGTATTCCGACCGCCGGGATTCCGTCCGGCGGTATCGCCTACTGATCCAATTTGACATGAATAGGGGCACCAGCAGCTTCTGCTGATTAAAATGATATGTGACATGCCTATATTCTGTGTGTAGCATTTTGTAAGCAGATACAGCCAGTGTTGCACACAGTATATAGGCATGCTGCATATCATTTTAATCAGCAGAAGCTGCTTGTGCATCCTAGAGACATAGCAATGCAAATAAAATGATTTTTCATAAAACAAAAGGGGCCCGATGTTATCAGAGCTGGCCGGGAGCTGCGAGCTGATTCATGCCAGGCATCTCCTGCTGCATGGCACATTGAGGCAAGATTTATGAGGACACATCTGTATCCAAGCAGGCAGGGGTCACAGTGTTAACAGCCATATGAGTGCTGTGTGTGAGTGTGTTGTTTGCTCAATAGTGTTTTGCATATGTGTATGGGGCATTATGCGTGTCATATGTATAAATGCATTAATAATGTTCAGCAAATGTGTAAGGGGCACTATGTGTGTCATTATGTGTATAAGGACATTAATAATGTGCAGAATATGTGTAAGGGACATTATGCGTATAAGGGCATTAATAAAAGTTGGCATAATGTGTAAGGTGCATTATATTTATAAGGACATTAATAATGTGTGTCATGTGTAAGGGGCATTACTGTGTGGTATTATGTGTATAAATACATTACTAATATGTGGCATTATGTGTATAAGGTGCTCTACTGTGTGGCATTATGTATAGAAAGGACACTACTGTGTGGTCTAATGTGAATAAAGAGCAGTATGGTGTGATGTAATGTGAATAAGGAGTAATTCAGTGTAATGTATTGTGAAAAAGGGACACTACTGTGTGGCGTAATGTATAGAAAGGGCACTACTGTGTGGTCTATGGTGTGGTGTAATGTGAATAAGGAGCAAGTCAGTGTAATGTAATGTGAATAAAGGGCACTACAGTGAGGAGTAACATTTATAAGGTGGTACTACTGTGTGATGTAACATGAATAAGGGACATGATAAAAGGGGCATGATCAGAGGCGGAACTAGCGGTGGTGCTAGGGGACACCAGCCGAAATCTTGCCTAGGGCATCATGTTTGTTAGGGCCGGCTCTGTGTAGCAGAGTGTCAGGGCCTTAGGCTTGCACTCAGGTAGCAGGTGTCAGGGCCTCAGTCTTGCACTCGGGTAGCAGGTGTGTCAGGGCCTCACTCTTGCACTTGGGTAGCAGATGTATCAGGGCCTCAGTCTTACACTAAGCTAGCACTGTATCAGAACTTTAGGATTGCACTTGGGTAGAAAAGTATCAAGACTGCCCAACCTGCACCAAGAGCCATTACAGATACACCAATGCAGATTAGCCTTCTTTATACTTTTTGTTTTATGAATGAATTTGATAAATCATGCATGGTTTCTATCTCCCATCATAGTATGAGTGCTCTTCTAAATATCTATCTATCTATCTATCTATCTATCTATCTATCTATCTATCTGTCTGTCTGTCTGTCTGTCTGTCTGTCTGTCTGTCTGTCTGTCTGTCTGTCTATCTATCTATCTATCTATCTATCTATCTATCTATCTATCTATCTATCTAATAAATCAGTACATTATTCCTGTTAACTTTATTTCTAAAACAAGACAGCACACCCAATGTATTTAGAAATAAGACTTTAATAATATATTTGTTAAAGGATGGAAGGTAAAGTTGGAAAGTTGCCCTGTATTTCATTTATCTACATACAATTTATCTTTTCCAGACTTTTATTTATTCAAAGAAATAAGCAGCAGAAACTGTATGCAAACACATAATGCTGTTTACATAGGAAAATGGGTAAGAGACAGGACCTACAATATAACATAGTTGCCACTTTACATTTCTACCTTAATGATCTACAGTAAGTGATCTGTCTAAAGTTCTAGATAGGAGTTATGCAACAGTCAGCTGCTGTAGAACTACAAGTCACAACATGCCAGGCCAGCCAGGAATTGTGATTCCAAATAGCCACCGGTTCTCTATGACTTCTGTATCCCCTTTCTTCCATGCACTTGTATCTAACTTCATTTCTTTCAGACTTTGCTTACACTTGTATTTGGTGCTGATTGGTTCTTTCATTATATGTTTCACTTCAAAGAGGTGTGAGAGGAGAAATGCTCACAGTCCTAACCACACGTATCCTGCTAATATCAATTGATCGGATGAAATTCTTAAGAATCACTTGCCACATTTTCACATGTCCAAGAATGTCTAGAATAGGAGACAGCTGTGTGCTAAACGTCTGCCCCTCAGAACCATAAATAACAATAATGACTGGTTGTTTGAGATACAGGAATGATATTTCCTTTCACAAGAAACCATGTCGCCAATTATCTGTAACTTAAAATAAAACAATCATAATTGTTATAGGAATAAAAATGATCTTTTTATTATAGAACCTGACAGAGTATTACACACACCTGATGGTTTGTGTGCTGCACCGATGGTGGGTGGACTGGGCATGTGCAGTAGTCCCTCACATAGCCCCCATGTCAATCATGCTGCAGCAGCGGAGATCGTTCTATAAAGAGGGGGGCGGGGTTGGTGTCTCCCCTGTTTTGTATGTGTGCCTTGGCTAGGTTCTATGCCTTTCGACATAGATTTCCTGGCTCCAGCAGAGTGATGTTTTCACAGTGTTCCGATGCTGCATCCTTGGATACCTCTTCCACAAGTATATTTACACACAGCAGCTGTGTCCAAAGGTGTAGCCGCTGTGTGTACTGTGTCCACCGCTGAGCCAGGCCCGTAGTTTCATGTTTATTCATTTATATATTGCATCCTTTTTGCGACAGACTATTAAACCTTAAATACAATTTGCCTTATATTAAAGAGCTACTAGTAACAATCAAGACTATGGCCCTCATTCAGGTTGGACCGCAAAACACGATCCAACTGCAAAAATTACTAAGAGGATGAGCCCGCATTTTCTGTGGGTGCCCCGCAGAAAATGCGACCGCCTCTGCCTGTCATTCAGGTACAGGCGTTCGCATGGCTTGGAGGCGGGGCGAGGGGTGATGTCACACGCAGCCACTGCGATCACTAAAATGGCAGCATAGGCAGCATATTGGGCGGGCTTGTGCTGCGATGGACGGCCCCCAGCATGCGATCCAAAGGATTGCAAATTTTGCTACTTAACAGAGTTTGCAATCCTTACTGAATCAGGTCCAATGTACAGTCTAAAGGGGGGTACACGCGGAGAGATCCATGCTTAAAATCTAAGCAATCTGATGCGTCCCCGTGCATCGCTATCGCCGGTGCTAGATCGCGCTGTGCTGAGAGTTGTGTGCTGAGCAGTGACTGACAGATCACTCAGCACACATCTCTTTAGTTTGTACCCCCCTTAAGAATGTGTTAGAATGAGATATATTTGACATAAATCTGTCTTATATGGGGGAAAATGTGTTTCAGTGCACAGCAATCTTCCTGTTTATAAACCTATGTAAGAATATGACCGAGAGTTGCTAGTGTCAAGTGAAAGATTGTAGCCAGCAACAGCACCATATTAACCCATGGCCAGGCCTCTAGGCCTCAGGTATTTTGGGCCCCCTTTGGCACAATCTTTCACCTCTCTACAGCTGACATATGGGAAGCAGAGCTTATGCCATCATTTACACTCTCAGTATGCACACTGACCCTGATACACAGTTGATATAAAGGGGTCTATTTACTAAGTCTTAGAGAGAGATAAAGTGGATGGAGCTAAAGTGCCAGCTTATCAGCTCCTAACAGTCATTTTTCAAACACAGTCTATAACATGGCAGTTATGAGTTGATTGGCTGGTACTTTATCTCAGTCCACTTTTTCTCTCTCCATGGCTTACTACTGTAAATAGACCCCAAAGTCTGCTGACCTCTTTTCTCACAATGCAGTCGTTCTTCCTTTTCTTTTCTCTTTTTAAATAGTGATAGTTCATTATTGGTCACTGTAGCCCCTCCCCTCAATTGTCTCAAAACATGCCTCAGCTGATTATGAGTGTGCCTTGCTACGGCATAGGGTGTAAAGTGCTTTTAACCATTGGAGTTCTAGGGTACATGTAACAGTGCCTCAGCAAAAAAAAAAGACTAGCCCCTAGTCTCTGCGGGCCCCTAGGCTTCAGCCTAGTCGGCATAATGGGTAAAACAGCCCTGGCCAGCAATAGCTTTGTACACAACAAAATAACAATAGTACTGTGCATGGCATTTCATAGTTTCTGTATTTTGGTAAGGACATTTTTAGATATACGTGTGGCTTATTAGATCACTTAGATTGCAAGTTTATTTGCCCTTCAAAAGAGACAGGAGCTTTGTTTTTCGCAGAGGCGGGACTATCAGACTGTATCAGGGCCGTGGAGTCAGGGCAGGCAGTGCCTCCCCTGTCATTAATGATTAAAATAATACAGAGAAGATACTTATGACACATATTTTGTGTTATAAGTATCAACTTCATATTATCCTAATCATTTTAGTACCTTAAGTTGGTTTGGGAGGCACTGATAGCAGTGCCTCCTCATGGCAATTGGAACAGGATTAAGCGGGGGGCGGGGCCAGGCACTTGGGCTGAAAAAGACCATTAAAAAGAATGGTGAAAGCAGCAATTTTATAAATGCTTCATTGACAGGGACACCACGCCCCTGTCTGCGAGGCAGCTGTGATTGGACAGCCGATCCAGTGCTGGATCCGCTGTCCAATCACCCATAAGCGGTGGGCAGAAGTGGCAGCGGGACCTGGCGGTGACTGGCTTTGGAGCCGTCCGGGCTATAGCAGCGGGGGTCCTGAAGGCAGTGGTGGTGTGTGCGCGGCGGCGGTGACGGAGGACAGCGCTCTTCACTCTCCCTCCCTGCCTGCAGCAGCGGCACTGTCCCGGACACCCAGGTGAGACAGGGGGCCGCTGGGCTGGGTATTGCACTGATTTTATATATATATATATATATATATATATATATATATATATAAAATCAGTGCCTCCCCAGCCTATGATCTCACCGCACATCACCGGACTGTATATACAATGTATGTTTTCATGGACAGTCAAGTATTTTGTTACAGAGCCATAGCGGGGCGATAATGCACCCTGGGCTGGCTCCATCCTTCCAAAATGTGACATCATGACGTAACAATGAGGGGCCTGAAATTGCCTGAGTGCCTGCTGCACCCTAGCAGGGGCGTAAGTTCATCCCAGTCGCTCAGAGGCGAGTTGGAGTTTTGTGCACCTCCTTAAAAAAAACAAGGGAAAACAAATATGGTGTGTGTGTGTGTATATTACAGGGTATCCGTTCACATGGTCGACCATGTTATGGTCGACAGTCATTAGGTCGACCACTATTGGTCGACATTGACGTGGTCGACATGGACGACACATGAAAGTGGTCGACACATGAAAGGTCGACACATGAAGGTCGACATGAGTTTTTTAACTTTTTTTTCTTTTGGGAGAACTTTTCCATACTGTACGATCCACGTGGACTACGATTGGAATGGTAATCTGTGCCGAGCGAAGCGGTAGCGGAGCGAAGGCACCATGCCCGAAGCATGGCGAGCGAAGCGGTGCACTAATTGGGGTTCCCAGTCACTTTACGCAAAAAACGACACCAAAAAAAGTTAAAAAACTCATGTCGGCCTTTTCATGTGTCGACCTTTCATGTGTCGACCATTTTCATGTGTCGACCATGTGTCCATGTCGACCATGTCAATGTCGACCAATAGTGGTCGACCTAATGACTGTCGACCATAACATAGTCGACCATTCATACCGGAACCATATTACAGTATATAGACTGTGCTCTCAGCCGGTCTACAGAGATCAGAGCCCGCAGTGAATTGGCAGGGCTCCAGCTCTGCTGTGATATAGTCATCTGCAGCATACAGAATTTGCGTTCATCGGCGGGTTCAATCACACAATCCGGCAGCAGTGGCCGCTGCACCACCACACAGGCTCCTGGAACAGAGATGATTAACTCTGCAGCAGCAGCAGCAGCGGGTTTGAACACAGAGCTCTGTTGTAAGAGCAGCAGTCACACTTGGCTCATGCTGCGAACCACAAAAGTGCTGCTGTATATGCAGGTGCCCCATCTAGGTTTGAAGCCCAAAGGCAGGCGTCTCCATTGTCTCTGTGAGTTACGCCCCTGCATCCTTAGTATGCGCCGATGGCTCTGGGGAGGTCCTCCAGCGTAATTACAAAGTACCCTACAAGCATACTTGCCTACTCTCCCGGAATGGCCGGGAGGCTCCCGAAAATCGGGTGACCCTCACGGCTCCCAGGAAGAGCAGGCAGGTCTCCCGATTTCAGGGGTCCTCTCTGCCCGGCCGCCCACTTAGCGAGTAAAGTGGGCGGTCCGGGCAGGAGATGACGCGATTACACAGCGGGGGCGTGGCTTACATGACGCGAATCCACAGCCATGCCCCCATCCCACCTCCGCCACGCCCCGTCTCGCCTCTGGCCCGCCCCCCCCTCTAGACGTAACCTCACTGCCCGCCCCCCTGCTGAGCCCACCTGGCTGCTCTCTCCCGGAGAGAGCAGCCTAGAAGACGGCAAGTATGCCTACAAGACAAATACAGGAGCAACTTAGGCATTGTCGGTGCCGCCCCTCAGGTGCAGAGCCCTGCTTAGTTAAGATAAGGCAGCAAGCGTACAAAAAATAACCATTTCGGGGCCCTGTAATTGAACTGAGTAAATGTTTTAACAAGGACTCATGGGAGGTCTGGTGCCAACAAACATGGTAATTCCAGCTCCAGCGTTTGATCACATTGCTTTCATCACAACAGTAAATCAGAACAATGGCACAAATAAAAGACATTTTATATGGGTAAAGGAAAAAAACAAACATGCTTTGGAAAACTATAATACAAAGGCACGTTTCATCTCTAAAATAGTTACTATCAACAAAGTGGTAAATAGTATTGTACTGTGGTCTAGCAAAGTGGAAACTATATCGTACTCAGACTTGGCAATCGGTATAAAAAGCCTTTGGTTTAATAACCTATGCTTTAGAATGAAAATCCCTAAATAGGACTTGTTAATATACTTCCATTGGAGGTCTGGGCCTGAAATGGCAGGAAGAACGACAGCTGAGAGAGACAGAGGAAGGATCACTACAATAGACACCACTCAGTTATCTGACGCATTGCTCTGCATGCTCCAAGAACTGCTGCTGTTTCGAGATCGGGAAGCTCTTTGGAAATCGGGTCTTCTCACCTCTGTATAATAAAAAGGGAAATTTTAAATGAGTTCCATGTGACATACTGTATATATGTGTAGTAGTAAAGATAGAGCCGCAACTAGACATTTAAGTGCCCTGTGCCAGAAAAAGCAGCGGTGCCCCGCCCCCAATCCCCAATTTTCGTGACTGGATAGGAGTAAGGGGGGGGGGGGGGTAATATAAATATATATATATATATATATATATATATACATATATACATGTATTTATAAGGGATACAGTTATGTGACCACATTAACGACCCCTGTATCCTGCCCGCTCACAATCCGATCCCGCCCAGCAGCAAGTTAGAAGGCAGGCTCCGGCTATGGGACAGAGATCTGCACTCTGTGCAGCGCACCATTCACCCACATGTAGTTACGACCCTGCTCTCTAATTCTTTCTTTTATGATTAATCGTGTCCCAGCTGCTATATTTGGCACAGTACACTTGATGATGCAGAGGCATGCATAGTTCCATTGGTCAATACTCTGTAGTCCGTTTGTATGGGTGAGACAGAAGCAGGGCCGAATTAAGGTTTGTGGGGGTCCAGGGCAACACACTTGTGGGGGCCCCCATACCAACCAGAACTTATGTCTACCACCACCCAAGCCCAACATATACCCGGGACAAAGTGTCAGGGACAGACAACGATGCTGCAGAGGGAGCACTGTGGTACAGATATTGCAGATTGCAGCTCAGTTTACCGGTGGCGGCAAATTGCTCAGGCACAGTGGCCGCACAGCGGCTGTGTGGCCATACACATTGCGGTTGCATC
This sequence comes from Pseudophryne corroboree, assembly GCF_028390025.1. Lineage (NCBI taxonomy): Eukaryota > Metazoa > Chordata > Amphibia > Anura > Myobatrachidae > Pseudophryne > Pseudophryne corroboree. Next base: position 177,455,595 of record NC_086445.1, read on the forward strand.
CCAGATGGATGAGACAGCAATGTGATTGACAGGCGACAGCGTTGTGGGATGGGGTTACGGCGTTGTGGAGGCGGTGCCGGAAAAACGGGTGCAGAATGGGACCGTTTTCGGCGTGGCTGTGTGACATTACACGCATCTGCTTAGAAACAAAAATGGCCACTGACCGCCTGACATCAGATGCGTCCGCAATTCGGGGGTGTGGCTTCACTCATGCTGGGTGGCTTTGCCCTATGTTGGGGCGGTCCAGCATGTGCAGAGATGAACACAGATCTGTCTGCGTATGCAGCAATCTGTATTCATCTCTGAATAGCCCCCACTGCGCAGGATAAGGTGGTGGTGAGGGTAGGATAGGAGCAGGGCCATCTTAAAAGGATTGTAGGCCCTGCAATCGATGCACACCCTTTAATGAGAACTAATTAAAAAAATGCATAACATGCCCCTGGCTGTCAGCATTCTCATTGGTGAATAGCTCCAGCCATCCACCAATCAGAGTGCTGACTGCCTAGTTGCAGGCTGGGAGGAAGGTACAGAATGCTGCAAGAGGGCACCTATTGGCCCCACCAGGTGTCACTGACCCCGGTTCCGCCACTACAGAAGTGTCTGATTTTGCCCTCACTACCTGCCAGGGGTCACTTGGAGCTAAAGGCCCCCATACATTACCTATGGATTCTGGCAATGTCCCAATCCCCTGACGACCGGATCAAGGAATCTGGACTATTAAACATCTTTATTCCGTGATCCTGACTGAAAACAGTCAGGATCGGCAAATCTAGGATTTTTTAAATTAAGAATTTCCCAATTCCCCAATGGATTGGCAGTTTCAGTCAAACTGGGAAATTGGGAAACGGGGCTCTGATGTATTGGGGCCTTAAGTAGTTTATGACATGTCTAATGCCTCTTGGCTGGGAGAACATAGTTGGAAATCTATGGCCTAAATGCTGAGCTACTGTCACTGGTAAGACTACTTCACAATCATCCTCCCATAACATACTCCCCATAAGTACAGTAGTAGCACCAAAGACTATAAAGATATGTTTAACTGTTTTACCACGTGCTAGTTATTTTTTTAGTACTGCCCTAAATTATCAAATCATATGAAGGTTATTATGTTGTGGTGTACTATTTGTGTGAGTTGCTGTAAGAATGAATACCCCTAAATTGTAGTACTGTAAGTATTGTACATATCCCGCAACAACAGAACAGTACTTATTGTGAGCTGGCAGAAATCCTATTTCACAGGTAACATAGAAACATAGAATTTGACGCCAGATAAGAACCACTTGGCCCATCTAGTCTGCCCCTTTTTTTTTTTTATCCTTTAGTGATGAGCGGTTTTCAGATCCTCGGGATCCGAACCCCCCCGAACTTCACCCATTTTACACGGGTCCGAGGCAGACTCGGATCCTCCCGCCTTGCTCGGTTAACCGGAGCGCGCCCGAACGTCATCATCCCGCGGCCGGATTCTCGCGAGATTCGTATTCTATATAAGGAGCCGCGCGCCGCCGCCATTTTTCACTCGTGCATTGGAGATGATCGTGGGAGGACGTGGCTGGCGTCCTCTCAGTTTCTATGTTCAGTGGGCTGCAAATTGAGCTGCAAATATCTGTGCTCAGTGTGCTGCAAGTGCAATATCTACGTTCTCTGCCTGAAAAACGCTCCATATCTGACTGTGCTCAGTGTGCTGCAAATATCTCAGTGTGCTAATTGCTTTATTGTGGGGACTGGGGACCAGCAGTATTATATAGTAGGAGGACAGTGCAGAGTTTTGCTGACCAGTGACCAGTGACCAGTGACCACCAGTATTATACGTTCTCTGCCTGAAAAACGCTCCATATCTGTGCTGCATTGTAGTATATAGTAGGAGGACAGTGCAGAATTTTGCTGACCACCAGTATAACTATATAAATAGCAGTAAGGTACAGTAGTCCACTGCTCTACCTACCTCTGTGTCGTCAAGTATACTATCCATCCATACCTGTGGTGCATTTCAGTTTTGCACAGTTTGCTGACCACCAGTATAACTATATAAATAGCAGTACGGTACAGTAGTACACTGCTCTACCTACCTCTGTGTCGTCAAGTATACTATCCATCCATACCTGTGGTGCATTTCAGTTATGCACAGTTTGCTGACCACCAGTATATACTATATAGCAGTACGGTACAGTAGGCCACTGCTCTACCTACCTCTGTGTCGTCAAGTATACTATCCATCCATACCTGTTGTGCATTTCAGTTTTGCACAGTTTGCTGTCCACCAGTATGTAATATATAGCAGTATAGTACAGTAGGCCACTGCTCTACCTGCCTCTGTGTCTTCAAGTATACTATCCATCCATACCTGTGGTGCATTTCAGTTTTGCACAGTTTGCTGACCACCAGTATATACTATATAGCAGTACGGTACAGTAGGCCACTGCTCTACCTTCCTCTGTGTCGTCAAGTATACTATCCATCCATACCTGTGGTGCATTTCAGTTTTGCACAGTTTGCTGTCCACCAGTATATAATATATAGCAGTACGGTACAGTAGGCCACTGCTCTACCTACCTCTGTGTCATCAAGTATACTATCCATCCATACCTGTGGTGCATTTCAGTTTTGCACAGTTTGCTAACCACCAGTATATAGAGCCAGTTTGTGCAAGGAGAGATTGATTGCTTCTTTTTTGGTGGGGGCCCAAACCAACCAGTCATTTCAGTCACAGTCGTGTGGCAGACCCTGTCGCTGAAATGATGGGTTCGTTAAAGTGTGCATGTCCTGTTTATACAACATAAGGGTGGGTGGGAGGGCCCAAGGACAATTCCATCTTGCACCTCTTTTTTCTTTAATTTTTCTTTGCATCATGTGCTGTTTGGGGACAATTTTTTTGAAGTGCCATCCTGCCTGACACTGCAGTGCCACTCCTAGATGGGTCAGGTGTTTGTGTCGGCCACTTGGGTCGCTTAGCTTAGCCATCCAGCGACCTTGGTGCACCTCTTTTTTTCTTTGCATCATGTGCTGTTTGGGGACTATTTTTTAAATCTGCCATCCTGTCTGACACTGCAGTGCCACTCCTAGATGGGCCAGGTGTTTGTGTCGGCCACTTGGGTCGCTTAGCTTAGCCATCCAGCGACCTTGGTGCACCTCTTTTTTTCTTTGCATCATGTGCTGTTTGGGGACTATTTTTTAAATCTGCCATCCTGTCTGACACTCCAGTGCCACGCCTAGATGGGCCAGGTGTTTGTGTCGGCCACTTGGGTTGCTTAGTTTAGCCATACAGCGACCTTGGTGCACCTCTTTTTTTCTTTGCATCATGTGCTGTTTGGGGACTATTTTTTTAAATCTGCCGTCCTGTCTGACACTGCAATGCCACTCCTAGATGGGCCAGGTGTTTGTGTCGGCCACTTGGGTCGCTTAGCTTAGCCATCCAGCGACCTTGGTGCACCTCTTTTTTTCTTTGCATCATGTGCTGTTTGGGGACTATTTTTTAAATCTGCCATCCTGTCTGACACTGCAGTGCCACTCCTAGATGGGCCAGGTGTTTGTGTCGGCCACTTGGGTTGCTTAGCTTAGCCATCCTGCGACCTTGGTGCACCTCTTTTTTTCTTTGCATCATGTGCTGTTTGGGGACTATTTTTTAAATCTGCCATCCTGTCTGACACTGCAGTGCCACTCCTAGATGGGCCAGGTGTTTGTGTCGGCCACTTGGGTCGCTTAGCTTAGTCACACAGGTACCTCATTGCGCCTCTATTTTTCTTTGCATCATGTGCTGTTTGGGGACTATTTTTTAAATCTGCCATCCTGTCTGACACTGCAGTGCCACTCCTAGATGGGCCAGGTGTTTGTGTCGGCCACTTGGGTCGCTTAGCTTAGTCATCCAGCGACCTCGGTGCAAATTTTAGGACTAAAAATAGTGATGTGCACCGGACATTTTTCGGGTTTTGTGTTTTGGTTTTGGATTCGGTTCCGCGGCCGTGTTTTGGATTCGGACGCGTTTTGGCAAATCCTCCCTGAAAATTTTTTGTCGGATTCGGGTGTGTTTTGGATTCGGGTGTTTTTTTTACAAAAAAACCCTCAAAAACAGCTTAAATCATAGAATTTGGGGGTCATTTTGATCCCATAGTATTATTAACCCCAATAACCATATTTTACACTCATTTCCAGTCTATTCTGAACACCTCACACCTCACAATATTATTTTTAGTCCTAAAATTTGCACCGAGGTCGCTGGATGGCTAAGCTAAGCGACACAAGTGGCCAACACAAACACCTGGCCCATCTAGGAGTGGCACTGCAGTGTCAGGCAGGATGGCACTTCAAAAAAATAGTCCCCAAACAGCACATGATGCAAAGAAAAAAAGAGGCGCACCAAGGTCGCTGTGTGACTAAGCTAAGCGACCCAAGTGGCCGACACAAACACCTGGCCCATCTAGGAGTGGCACTGGAGTGTCAGGCAGGATGGCACTTCAAAAAAATAGTCCCCAAACAGCACATAATGCAAAGAAAAAAAGAGGCGCACCAAGGTCGCTGTGTGACTTAGCTAAGCGACACAAGTGGCCGACACAAATACCTGGCCCATCTAGGAGTGGCACTGCAGTGTCAGGCAGGATGGCACTTCAAAAAAATAGTCCCCAAACAGCACATGATGCAAAGAAAAAACGAGGCGCACCAAGGTCGCTGTGTGACTAAGCTAAGCGACACAAGTGGCCGACACAAACACCTGGCCCATCTAGGAGTGGCACTGCAGTGTCAGGCAGGATGGCACTTCAAAAAAATTGTCCCCAAACAGCACATGATGCAAAGAAAAATGAAAGAAAAAAGAGGTGCAAGATGGAATTGTCCTTGGGCTCTCCCACCCACCCTTATGTTGTATAAACAGGACATGCACACTTTAATGAACCCATAATTTCAGCGACAGGGTCTGCCACACGACTGTGACTGAAATGACTGGTTGGTTTGGGCCCCCACCAAAAAAAGAAGCAATCAATTTCTCCTTGCACAAACTGGCTCTACAGAGGCAAGATGTCCACCTCATCATCATCCTCCGATTCCTCACCCCTTTCACTGTGTACAACCCCCTCCTCACAGATTATTAATTCGTCCCCACTGGAATCCACCATCTCAGGTCCCTGTGTACTTTCTGGAGGCAATTGCTGCTGGTGAATGTCTCCACGGAGGAATTGATTATAATTCATTTTGATGAACATCATCTTCTCCACATTTTCTGGAAGTAACCTTGTACGCCGATTGCTGACAAGGTGAGCGGCTGCACTAAACACTCTTTCGGAGTACACACTGGAGGGGGGCAATTTAGGTAAAATAAAGCCAGTTTGTGCAAGGGCCTCCAAATTGCCTCTTTTTCCTGTCAGTATACGTACGGACTGTCTGACGTGCCTACTTGGATGCAGTCACTCATATAATCCTCCAACATTCTTTCAATGGTGAGAGAATCATATGCAGTGACAGTAGACGACATGTCAGTAATCGTTGGCAGGTCCTACAGTCCGGACCAGATGTCAGCACTCGCTCCAGACTGCCCTGCATCACCGCCAGCGGGTGGGCTCGGAATTCTTAGCCTTTTCCTCGCACCCCCAGTTGCGGGAGAATGTGAAGGAGGAGATGTTGACGGGTCACGTTCCGCTTGACTTGACAATTTTCTCACCAGCAGGTCTTTGAACCTCTGCAGACTTGTGTCTGCCGGAAAGAGAGATACAACGTAGGTTTTAAATCTAGGATCGAGCACGGTGGCCAAAATGTAGTGATCTGATTTCAACAGATTGACCACCCGTGAATCCTGGTTAAGCGAATTAAGGGCTCCACCCACAAGTCCCACATGCCTAGCGGAATCGCTCTGTTTTAGCTCCTCCTTCAATGTCTCCAGCTTCTTCTGCAAAAGCCTGATGAGGGGAATGACCCGACTCAGGCTGGCAGTGTCTGAACTGACGTCACGTGTGGCAAGTTCAAAGGGTTGCAGAACCTTGCACAACGTTGAAATCATTCTCCACTGCGCTTGATTCAGGTGCATTCCACCTCCTTTGCCTATATCGTGGCAGATGTATAGGCTTGAATGGCCTTTTGCTGCTCCTCCATCCTCTGAAGCATATAGAGGGTTGAATCCCACCTCGTTACCACCTCTTGCTTCAGATGATGGCAGGGCAGGTTCAGGAATGTTTGGTGGTACTCCAGTCTTCGGCACGCGGTGGCTGAATGCCGAAAGTGGCCCGCAATTCTTCGGGCCACTGACAGCATCTCTGGCACGCCCCTGTCGTTTTTTAAATAATTCTGCACCACCAAATTCAATGTATGTGCAAAACATGGGACGTGCTGGAATTTGCCCAGATGTAATGCACGCACAATATTGGTGGCGTTGTCCGATGTCACAAATCCCCAGGAGAGTCCAATTGGGGTAAGCCATTCTGCGATGACGTTCCTCAGTTTCCGTAAGAGGTTGTCATCTATGTGAATCTTATGGAAAGCGGTGATACAAAGCGTAGCCTGCCTAGGAACGAGTTGGCGTTTGCGAGATGCTGCTACTGGTGCCGCCGCTGCTGTTCTTGCTGCGGGAGGCAATACATCTACCCAGTGGGCTGTCACAGTCATATAGTCCTGAGTCTGCCCTGCTCCACTTGTCCACATGTCCGTGGTTAAGTGGACATTGGGTACTACTGCATTTTTTAGGACACTGGTGACTCTTTTTCTGAGGTCTGTGTACATTTTCGGTATCGCCTGCCTAGAGAAATGGAACCTAGATGGTATTTGGTACCGGGGACATAGTACCTCAATCAAGTCTCTAGTTGCCTCTGAATTAACGGTGGATACCGGAACCACGTTTCTCACCGCCCAGGCTGCCAAGGCCTGAGTTATCCGCTTTGCAGCAGGATGACTGCTGTGATATTTCATCTTCCTCGCAAAGGACTGTTGGACAGTCAATTGCTTACTGGAAGTAGTACAAGTGGTCTTCCGACTTCCCCTCTGGGATGACGATCGACTCCCAGCAGCAACAACAGCAGCGCCAGCAGCAGTAGGCGTTACACTCAAGGATGCATCGGAGGAATCCCAGGCAGGAGAGGACTCGTCAGACTTGCCAGTGACATGGCCTGCAGGACTATTGGCTTTCCTGTGTAAGGAGGAAATTGACACTGAGGGAGTTGGTGGTGTGGTTTGCAGGAGCTTGGTTACAAGAGGAAGGGATTTAGTTGTCAGTGGACTCCTTCCACTGTCACCCAAAGTTTTTGAACTTGTCACTGACTTCTGATGAATGCGGTCCAGGTGACGTATAAGGGAGGATGTTCCTAGGTGGTTTACATCCTTACCCCTACTTATTACAGCTTGACAAAGGCAACACATGGCTTGACAACTGTTGTCCGCATTTGTGTTGAAATAATTCCACACCGAAGAGCTGATTTTTTTTTGCATTTTGACCAGGCATGTCAATGGCCATATTCGTCCCACGGACAACAGGTGTCTCCCCGGGTGCCTGACTTAAACAAACCACCTCACCATCAGAATCCTCTTTGTCAATTTCCTCCCCAGCACCAGCAACACCCATATCCTCATCCTGGTGTACTTCAACAGTGACATCTTCAATTTGACTATCAGGAACTGGACTGCGGGTGCTCCTTCCAGCACTTGCAGGTGGCGTGCAAATGATGGAAGGCGCAAGCTCTTCCCGTCCAGTGTTGGGAAGGTCAGGCATCGCAACCGACACAATTGGACTCTCCTTGGGGATTTGTGATTTAGAAGAACGCACAGTTCTTTGCTGTGCTTTTGCCAGCTTAAGTCTTTTCATTTTTCTAACAAGAGGATGAGTGCTTCCATCCTCATGTGAATCTGAACCACTAGCCATGAACATAGGCCAGGGCCTCAGCCGTTTCTTGCCACTCCGTGTCGTAAATGGCATATTGGCAAGTTTACGCTTCTCATCAGACGCTTTCAGTTTTGATTTTTGGGTCATTTTACTGAACTTTTGTTTTTTGGATTTTACATGCTCTCTACTATGACATTGGGCATCGGCCTTGGCAGACGACGTTGATGGCATTTCATCGTCTCGGCCATGACTAGTGGCAGCAGCTTCAGCACGAGGTGGAAGTGGATCTTGATCTTTCCCTATTTTAACCTCCACATTTTTGTTCTCCATTTTTTAATGTGTGGAATTATATGCCAGTATCAATAGCAATGGCCTACTACTATATATACTGCGCACAACTGAAATGCACCACAGGTATGGATGGATACTTGACGACACAGAGGTAGGTACAGCAGTGGCCTACTGTAACGTACTGCTATATATTATATACTGGTGGTCAGCAAACTGTGCAAAACTGAAATGCACCACAGGTATGGATGGATAGTATACTTGACGACACAGAGGTAGGTACAGCAGTGGCCTACTGTACCGTAATGCTATATATTATATACTGGTGGTCAGCAAACTGTGCAAAACTGAAATGCACCACAGGTATGGATGGATAGTATACTTGACGACACAGAGGTAGGTACAGCAGTGGCCTACTGTACCGTAATGCTATATATTATATACTGGTGGTCAGCAAACTGTGCAAAACTGAAATGCACCACAGGTATGGATGGATAGTATACTTGACGACACAGAGGTAGGTACAGCAGTGGCCTTCTGTACCGTACTCCTATATATTATATACTGGTGGTCAGCAAAATTATGCACTGTACTCCTACTATATACTGTCTACAATGCAGCACAGATATGGAGTGTTTTTCAGGCAGACAACGTATACTGGTGGTCACTGGTCAGCAAAACTCTGCACTATACTCCTTCTACATAATATTATACTGGTGGTCCCCATACCCCACAATAAAGCAGCACACTGAGCACAGATATGGAGTGTTTTTCAGGCAGACAACGTATACTGGTGGTCACTGTCAGCAAAACTCTGCACTGTACTCCTGCTTTATAATACAGCTGCTCCCCAGTCCCCACAATTAAGCAGTGTGAGCACAGATATATGCAGCACACTGAGCACAGATAAGGAGCATTTTTTTCAGGCAGAGAACGGATAAAACTGGTGGTCACTGATCAGCAAAACTCTGCACTGTACTCCTCCTATATTAATATACAGCTGCTCCCCAGCACCCACAATTAAGATATAAGCAAGCACAAATATTTGCATCAACAATTAATAAACGGAGAGGACGCCAGCCACGTCCTATCCCTAACATTTCCAATGCACGAGTGAAAATGGTGGCGACGCGCGGCTGCTTATATAGAATCCGAATCTCGCGAGAATCCGACAGCGGAATGATGACGTTCGGGCGCGCTCAGGTTAACCGAGCCATACGGGAGAATCCGAGTATGCCTCGGACCCGTGTAAAATGGGTGAATTTCGGGGGGGTTCGGTTTCCAAGGAACCGAACCCGCTCATCACTACTAAAAATAATATTGTGAGGTGTTCAGAATAGACTGAAAATGAGTGGAAATTATGGTTAGTGAGGTTAATAATACTATGGGATCAAAATGACCCCCAAATTCTATGATTTAAGCTGTTTTTGAGTTTTTTTTGTAAAAAAAACACCGAATCCAAAACACACCCGAATTAGACAAAAAAATTTCAGGGAGGTTTTGCCAAAACGCGTCCGAATCCAAAACGCGGCCTCGGAACCGAATCCAAAACCAAAACCCGAAAAATTTCCGGTGCACATCACTAGTTTTTTTCTGTAATACTTATTAAAAACAACATTTCCAAAGGACGGTATAAAAGGAGACTTACCGGTTTCACTGTAAACATTTACAACAGTTGGGGAATGTATCCTGCAAAATAAAACATGCAGTATGTCAGAGAACCTTCTGATCAAGGTGACATAGACATAAGAAATATAGTGGCTTCATTGACTTATTCTAATGTATTCTTTTATTCAGCAACCAATCTTTTTAATATGTATATCTGCAAATCTATTACGCTGCCTGGGAACAAAAAAAACCAGAAGGGTGACGCTCCAACATTGTGTAAACCTAAATACATTAAAATTATTACTCTCAAATGTAAAGAATTACAAGGGGCCCATGTTATTTTGGAGTTGCTTCAAACATATTTGTTTGGTCAGCTGCTTTAACCATTACAGCTGTGTGAATGGTAGCCTCACCCATCAGTCAGCTGCATATGGAACATGGCCGTCAATAATATTCAAGACTCTGCTGCCTGCTTTGGCAGGAGGATGTCTTACTGTCAGAGCCGTAACTAGACATTTTGGTGCCCTCTTCCAGAAAGAGAATTGGTGCCCCCTCTCTTAAAACAGGGATAGTGAGTGCCAAAGGTGTGTGTAAAAAATACAGGGGAGTGGCTTCATGGAGAAGTGGCATGGTCACATAACAGTACAAATTCACATTACACTGCAAAGGAGTGTCAAATAGTCACATTACACCCACAGTACTATCCATTAGTCACATTACACCCCACAGTACAGTCCATTAGTCACATTACACCCCACAGTACAGTCCATTAGTCACCTTACACCCCCCAGTACTGTCTATTAGTCCCATTACACCACACATTGGTATCTGTTATACACATTACACCCCACAGTACTGTCCATTAGTCACATTACACCCCACAGTACTGTCCATTAGTCACATTACACCCCACAGTACTGTCCATTAGTCACATCACACCACACCACACAGTACAGTCCATTAGTCACATTGCACCCCACAGTACTGTCCATTAGTCACATCACACCACACAGTACAGTCCATTAGTCACATTACACCACACAGTACTGTCCATTAGTCCCATTTCACCACACAACTGGTATCTCTTATACACATTACACCCCACAGTACTATCCATTAGTCACATTACACCACACAGTACAGTCCATTAGTCACATTACACCCCACAGTACTGTCCATTAGTCAGATTACATCACACATTGGTATCTCTTATACACATTACACCCCATAGTACTGTCCATTAGTCACATTACACCACACATTGGTATCCCTTATACACATTACACCACAGTAGAGCCCCTCAAATTATTACTCTCAAATGTAAAGAATTACAAGGGGCCCATGTTATTTTGGAGTTGCTTCAAACATATTTGTTTGGTCAGCTGCTTTAACCATTACAGCTGTGTGAATGGCAGCCTCACCCATCAGTCAGCTGCATATGGAACATGGCCATCAATAATATTCAAGACTCTGCTGCCTGCTTTGGCAGGAGGATGTCTTACTGTCAGCCGTAACTAGACATTTTGGTGCCCTCTTCCAGAAAGAGAATTGGTGCCCCCTCTCTTAAAACAGGGATAGTGCGTGCCAAAGGTGTGTGTAAAAAATACAGGGGAGTGGCTTCATGGAGAAGTGGCATGGTCACATAATAGTACAAATTCACATTACACTGCAAAGGAGTGTCAAATAGTCACATTACACCCACAGTACTATCCATTAGTCACATTACACCCCACAGTACAGTCCATTAGTCACATTACACCCCCCAGTACTGTCCATTAGTCCCATTACACCACACATTGGTATCTCTTATACACATTACACCCCACAGTACTGTCCATTAGTCACATTACACCCCACAGTACTGTCCATTAGTCACATTACACCCCACAGTACTGTCCATTAGTCACATCACACCACACAGTACAAGCCATTAGTCACATTACACCCCACAGTACTGTCCATTAGTCCCATTACACCACACATTGGTATCTCTTATACACATTACACCCCACAGTACTATCCATTAGTCACATTACACCACACAGTACAGTCCATTAGTCACATTACACCCCACAGTAATGTCCATTAGTCCCATTACACCACACATTGGTATCTCTTATACACATTACACCACATAGTACTATCCATTAGTCACATTACACCACACAGTACAGTCCATTAGTCACATTACACCCCACAGTACTGTCCATTAGTCACATTACACCACACATTGGTATCTCTTATACACATTACACCCCATAGTACTGTCCATTAGTCCCATTACACCACACATTGGTATCTCTTATACACATTACACCACACAGTACTATCCATTAGTCACATTACACCACACAGTACAGTCCATTAGTCACATTACACCCCACAGTACTGTCCATTAGTCACATTACACCACACATTGGTATCCCTTATACACATTACACCACAGTAGAGCCCCTCATCCTCCTCTCAGCTCCTCCATCTTCCTCCCCGGCCTTCCACTAGCAGGAGGGAGGGCCGTGCACACAGGGAGAGGAGCTGCCTGCTGTAATGTGTACAACAGACATTGCTACAGCTGTCCCGCACATACAGTACCAAGGTGCCAGCTGGGGTGGATGCGGATGGTGCAGGGCAAATGCATGGTGGACAATCACTGTCTGCACCACCCTAGTTACAGCCCTGCTACTGTTTATGCATGAGGGGTTATAGGGGTGGTAAGGATGATGGGAGATTGATTGGACATGGGATCCCCTCTGTTACTCTAGTTGCTGGACAGATGGGTTACCCCAGAAATCTAAGGGTCAGTTGTAGTACCTGGCACTGTACATGGGATGTGGGGCTTTACCTGACATGACCACTGCGTATGTCATGGAGTAAATCAGTTCTCCTCCCGCTCCAGCCCCCCAGGAGTAATGTTGAAGTGTATGAAATCACACCCCAGAATGCCTTGAGAACATCACTCTGGGGTGCATGTTGTACGCAATGAAAATGTAAGGAGAACATAGTTTTCCTTTATGCACAAGTACTGTTTGCTGACCTTTGTGTGTACATAGATCAGCTAGGGCAGGGGCTGCAGCAGCGTGTACTGAAAATCAGCCCCCCCTGCACCATGCACCACTGCACTCTGCAATGCAGTGAGTGGGCAGAGCTATGACAGAAATGTTAGTGGGGGGATATCTTCTGTCACTGTGGGTGGGTTATGTTGGTGTATTATCCCTGCTAAAATGATTGTTGTCAGGGAGGGATATATTAAAATAACCACAGACATATAAAGTGACACTTAGGGAGGGTAATACCAATACATGTGGCCCATCGACACTAGTGATGGGGATGGGTGCGCCACGATTGGATCTATTACCATTAGAGGGATGGGAAATGATAATTTACCACTGGGGGGTGGGCAGTGATTATACAATGGAGCTTATGGACATTTGAGGGTGCAAAACACCTATAGTTTATTTTTAAAAAAATATTTAATTACATTTTTGAAAATACAATCAATTTCTGACCATTTTTTGGGAAAAGAATAGTCAGTTAAGTAGTTAAATGCAAAGTATGAAACAAAAGGGATTTTGCAAGTACTGCTCCCTTTTTCTGGAATTCTCTACATCTCTCCCTCAGGCTCTCCACCTCTCTACAAAACTTCAAACAGATTCTTAAGACCCACTTCTTCACCAAACCCAGCCAAATCCCATCCTAACCCTCTGTGGCCCATGCTGACTTTCTATCCCATCTGTGTCACCCCTGTCTGTGTGCCCCTCCCCTTTAGAATGTAAGCTTTCAGAAGCAGGGTCCTCTTCCCTCATGTGCTTTTACGTCTCTTACTTAACCTATCTTCTTTTCAATACTCCCTTTGATGGCAACAAATCCCTCAGTTTTCTGCCACCCTGATACTTATTTTAGTGCTGTTTACTGACGCAGCTATGTTTATATACCCTGTACTTGTCCTATGTTGTATTGAACTGTAGGTAACTGTCTTAATGTTTTGCTTGTTTGTTTACTCTGTAATTGTGAGCTGCGGATCCCATGTGACACCATATAAATAAAGGATAATGATAAGTAATAATAAAAGGGAAATTATTAACTAGACTTTTTTCACATTTATCTTCTACATTGGCGTCATATTCTTGGTTCTTTTTTGTGAAGGCAGCCAGGGCACTCAAATGTTTATTTACTAAGCCTTGGATGGAGATAAAGTACCAGCCAATCCGATCCTAACTGACATTTCACAGACTGGGTTTAAAAAATGACAGTTAGGAGCTGATTGGCTGGGACTTTATCGCCATCCACTTTTTCTCCGTGCAAAGCTTAGTAAATAGACCCATCAGTCCTCTTTCCACCTCAAAGCCAGCTTTGGAAATATGATAGAAGAAAACAAAGCTACTGACAATTATGTCAAAGCCTTTGCTAGCTTCTGCCCAAACGCTACCACCAGAAATATGGTGACAGCGGCCACCTGGTGAGACTCTGCCCTGGGTGCGTGTGGGCTTGTCTTGACTTGTGGGCCCGTGTGCATGTACCTCCAGCAAGCACAGTAGATATGCAACTGGCAGTAAGTTAGGTAAGCATGTTGGTGACATTCACCATGGATAACTTACCTGCTCTCTTCTCCCTCCAGCAGCTTTTTGTAGGTGATAATCTCGATATCCAGAGTTAGTTTGACATTCAGCAGGTCCTGGTATTCTTTCAGCTGCCGGGCAAAATTCTGCTTGGCGTTTTGCAGAGCTTCTTGTACCTCAGCAAGCTTTGCATTGGCATCTTGGAGGGAGGTATTGCTGTTTGTCTTGGCCATTGACACTTTCTGCTCCAACTGTATACACTAATCACCAAACATGAGAATAAAATAGGAGAATATTTGAGGAATTGGGAAATTTGTTTTTAGACTAAAAAAGTTTGTATAAAACTTGTAATACTACAGAGTAGCAAATAACAATCCCATACCCTCCAACTGTACCTTTTTAGCAGGTACAGTACCTTTTTTGTATGGTCTGTACCAGTTTTTTGCTCTCCTAACTTCCATTGAAAGTATGGGGAAAGGGGCGTGGTCACACTCCCTTTACCCATGGCCACTACCCCTTTCCTAATTTGTACCGATTATTATGTGTAAAATGTTGGAGGGTATGCAATCCTAGTAATGTATGCACTGGTTGTGGGAGATTATCATAAATAAAGCTAATAGGACACATTTCTGTCATTGTCTATCACACCTTCTAAAGAGGACAGAAGTTGCCCATAGCAACCAATCAAATTCCACCTATGTTTTTATGGAATGTAGTGGTTTCCCAAACTCGGTTCTCAAGGACCCCCAACAGTTCATGTTTTCCAGGTCGCCTCACAGAATCGCAAGTGAAATAATTAGCTCCACCTGTGGATCTTTTAAAATGTTATGGTGAGTAATGAATACACCTGTGCACCTGTTAGGGGACCTGAAAAAGATAAACTGGTTCGGGGTCCTTGAGGACCGAGTTTGGGAACCACTGTACTAGACAAATGATAGCTGCAGTAGAATGGTTGCTACGGGCAACTTCATCACTTGTGCTCTTTAGAATGTTTGCTGCATGTCCACCCGAATCCCATGTGTTTTCATCTTAGCTGCAGAATAATCATGTCTGTCCCATGTGGCTATCACCTGTGTGACTATATTGCACACAGAACTATCAGTCAGGATGAGAACATAACAGATAAAGGGGGTCATTCCAAATTGATCGCTAGCTACCGTTGTTCACTGCGTAGCGATCAGTGAAAAAAATGGTTAATCTGCGCATGCGTATGCACCGCAATGCACACGCACGACGTACGGTACAAAGAGCATCGTGGTTTTGCACAGGTTCTAGCGACGCATTCAGTCGCACAGCCGATCGAAGAAGATTGACAGGAAGAGGGCGTTTCTGGGTGTCAACTGACCGTTTTCTGGGAGTGTTTGGAAAAACGCAGGCGTGGCCGGCCGTTTGCTGGGTGGGTATCTGACGTCATTACCGTGTGATTCGTCGCAGCAATCATCACACAGAATAAGTAACTACAGGGCTGGTCTTGTTTTGCACAAAATGTGTTTGCAGGTGCACTGCTGCACAGGCGTTCGCACTCCTGCAAAGCGAAAATACACTCCTCCGTGGGTGGCGACTATGCGTTTGCACGGCTGCTAAAAACTGCTAGCGAGCGATCAACTTGGAATGACCCCCAAAGTGCAGGGCTAACATATACGTAATAAAGCAGAGGTTAGAACTAGGTTCTGTGGCTGGCTGACTACAAGCCAGCATTTCACCTGGTTTTAAGTAGTGATGAGCGGATTCGGTTTTACTCGGTTTTACCCGGTTCTCGAAACGGCATCTTATTGGCTCACGGATGTCACGTGTTTTGGATAGCCAATAAGATGCCGTTTTGAGAACCGAATAAAACCGAGTAAAACCGAATCCGCTCATCACTAGTTTTAAGCAGCAACAGAACCTGTGTAATTCATGAGTGTCCCAGGTTAAAGGGATAATATGGTCAGCCTATTAGAACAAATATTAACATTGCATATTGTTACAATTTGATTTTAATAGCAAAAGGATGTGCAAATGCCTGCAATTTACAAAGGTAGTTAAACATTCTTGTTGTTGACTGACTAAATTACCGCTCAGGCGTAGAACTGTCAGAATGTTCGTGTTAAATCCCAGCAAAGTGTCCACGGCATACTTGCCTACCTGACCCTCTCCATGAGGGAGAAAATGCTCTGTTCCTGGACTTTCCTGGTAATGTATGATTGCCATCACCTGTGGATAAATGCCTTTCTTATCAATTAACTAGCTCACCACAGGTGATGGCAATCATACATTACCAGGAAAGTCCAGGAACAGAGCATTTTCTCCCTCATGGAGAGGGTCAGGTAGGCAAGTATGGACTCCACGGATTGATGCAGAACATGTAAATAATGGATTTGTATCCTCTGTGTGCATAGTAACATGCTAATTAAATGCACACAGGTAACTGATGGGTGGGGGAAGGATATTAAAAGTCAAGTACCTTAATCCTCCAATATAGAACTTCACACCCTGTGCTCCACAAATTACAAATATATATATGAGTGAGAATATAGGTAATATATTGCAGTGCAATGTTATTTTATGTCTGCACAATGGATTTTTAAGTACATATTTACAGTGAGACTCAATAAGAGTTGGAAATTAACGCTTTGATGTGAGACACAGATTTGTACTATACATATGCATCAACAAATGTGCATTTACCAGCCTTTATATACAGTTTTGCAGTGGAATCTAATCCATAATTGCATTATATTATAACATAAACATGTGTATATATATATATATATATATCTATATCATACTTGCCTACCTGACCCTCTCCATGAGGGAGAAAATGTTCTGTTCCTGGTCTTTCCTGGTAATGTATGATTGCCATCACCTGTGGTGAAGCACCTTTCTTATCAATTAACTAGCTCACCACAGGTGATGGCAATCATACATTACCAGGAAAGTCCAGGAACAGAGCATTTTCTCCCTCATGGAGAGGGTCAGGTAGGCAATTATGATATATATATATATATATATATATATATATATACACAGGTTGAGTATCCCATATCCAAATATTCCGAAATACGGAATTTTTTGAGTGAGAGTGAAATAGTGAAACCTTTGTTTTCTGATGGCTCAATGTACACAAACTTTGTTTAATACACAAAGTTATTAAAAAATATTGTATTAAATGACCTTCAGGCTGTGTGTTTAAGGTGTATATGAAACATAAATGAACTCTGTGAATGTACACACACTTTGTTTAATGCCCAAAGTTATTAAAAATATTGGCTAAAATTACATTCAGACTGCGTGTATAAGGTGTATATGAAACATTAATCTATTCTGTGCTTAGACTTAGGTCCCATCACCATGATATCTCATTATGGTATGCAATTATTCCAAAATACGGAAAAATCCGATATCCAAAATACTTCTGGTCCCAAGCATTTTGGATAAGGGATACTCAACCTGTATATATATATATATATATATATATATATGCTAAGAATAAAAACATGGCCAACAGTGCTGGCGGTTACATTTTTTGTCAAGTTTAACATTTTTGAAATGGTGGCGGCACTAAACAATGGACAGGACAACCAAACACACCCACACAGAAACCAATCGCTGTTGTTCATCTCTCCATTCCACAACCCACCCTTTCAGGTAGTGTAACCATTTCTTGTCCAGGACAACGGATTTACTCGATACCCCACTGCAAAGAGAGCGCACCCACTAAGCCTTGAACTTAACTTAACTTAACAAACTACCGTTCTTTACCGCCACACGCACATACTAATAAACCATACTCTGACGCACACCACTATTAAAGCTAAAAAGCTCCTCCCCATTTAACTACTATTGGCTGTTAAGAATTAATCTGGCTGCCTTAAAGGGGAAGCTACCAGCACATTATTAAAGGGAGCGACACTCAAACTCCTTGTTATTTAATTTCCCTCAGGTCTTATACAGCCTTCGGTGGAACATCTACATCTAAATTAGCCCCATTATAATTACAGAGGTCACATCTTGAATAGTACTATATTTATACCATATAGATAAACAATTATGGTGCAATCATAAATATGGGCAGAGCAATACATAATGAGTAAAATTACAGAAAACTTTACAGTTCTTTCTTTTTTTTTACAATAAGCCCCACTAACCCCAATTAAACAAGACCACTGGATTTCAAGAGAAGCTCACACCCACATAGTTATAGGCTATTCTCTTTCTGCTGTTGGAATTTTTCCATTTTTAATACAGAGAAAGGTCAACTTTACAGACGCAACCCATTGACTATCATTTGATTGGTTATATAAAGGGTTTGATTCCAAGTCACACACAACTAGGGATTTATCACATACTGCTAATCTGTCGCCGGCTGCATGTGCATCTGTGCAAATATATGCAGTATTCAGAGTGGTGCAGCTAGCAACCATTTCTCTGCGAATGCTAAATAGGCATTTCAGTTTGGATAACTGGGCTGCAACAGTACAAACACATGCAAGATAACATAGTAACATAGTTTCTGAGGTTGAAAAAAGACAATTTGTCCATCGAGTTCAATTTATTTGTGGTCTCCTATGCTGTATTATTATCAGGACTAATTCTAACTTGTGCTAAAGTCAGCCGTTATGTTTATTACTCTTTTTTTTTAATAACTGTAGCGTGTGATGGGTGTAGTATGGTATGCCGGCAGCCGGGCTCCTGGCGGCCAACATACCGGCGCTGGAATCCTGACAGCCGGCATGCCGACAGCTGGGCGAGCGCAAATGAGCCACTTGTGGCTCGCTGTGCTCGCCACGCTGCGGGCACAGTGGCGCACTATGCGCGCAGTGCTGTCCCTTCTCCCTCCACGGAGGTCGCGGAACCCCAAGAGGGAGAAAAGGTGTCAGTATGCCGGGTGTCGGGATTCCGGCACTGGTATACTGTGCGCCAGGATCCCAACAGCCGGCAAACTGAAGACCACCCCGTGTGATCTATCCACCATAACCCAGTATATCCTTATCCATTAGGAATGTATCCAGCCCATTCTTAAAAATGTTGACTGAGTCCACCATTACTACTTTCTCAGGCAGGGAATTCCAAACTCGTATTGTCCTTACTGTGAAAAAACCTTTTCGCCTTAGTGTGCAGAACCTCCTCTCCTCTAACCTAAGCGGGTGCCCACGCATTCCCTGTGTCGATCTTACTAAAAACAGGTCCCCCGCTAGCTCTGTGTATTGTCCTCTTATATATTTATAAATGTTGATCATGTCCCATCTTAATCTCCTCTTTTCCAGTGTAATCATGCCTAGCCTTGCAAATCTTTCCTGGTATTCCAGCGTCTCCATTCCACTAATTCGTTTAGTCGCCCACCTCTGAACCTTTTCTAGCTCCAGGATATCCTTCTTGTAGTACGGTGCCCAAAATTGTGCACAGTATTCAAGATGTGGCCTCACTAGGGATTTATATAATGGGAGTATAACACTCTCATCCCTTGCATCAATTCCCTGCTTAATGCATGCTAATATATTGTTTGCCTTCTTTGCTGCAATCCTACTTTGGGTACTGCAGCTCAGTTTGCTATCTATATGAATACCTAAGTCTTTCCAGTACAGAATCCCCTAAATTCACCCCATTTAGTGAGTATGTGTTTTTTTGTTCTTGCTATCAAAATGTATTACCTTGAACTTATCTGTATTGAAACTCATTCTCCATTTTGCTGCCCATGATTCCAGTTTAGCTAAATCATTCTGGAGAGACTCAGCATCACCCTCCGAATTTATAACCTTACACAGTTTGGTATCATCTGCAAAAATTGACACCATGCTCTCTAAACCTACTGCTAGATCATTAATAAAAATGTTGAACAATAGTGGTCCAAGTACAGACCCTTGTGGCACACCACTTAGTACTTTTGTCCAATTTGAAAAAGTCCCATTTACCACAATGCGCTGCTACCTATTATCCAACCAATTACTAACCCAAGTGCATATTGTGCTCCCTAGCCCCAGTTCTTGTAAGTTCTAGATAAGTCTCATGTGTGGTACTGTGTCCAATGTTTTAGCAAAGTCTAAAAAGATTACATCCACCTCTCGCTTAGTAAGTTTGTTTGACATGATCTATCCTTCACAAATCCATGTTGGTTCCTGTTAATAAACTTATTGGTTTCAAGGAACTTCTGTATACTATCCCTTAGAATACTTTCCATTAATTTTCTTACTATAGACGTTAGACTAACTGGTCTATAGTTACCTGGTTCAGCTTTACTCCCATTTTGGAATATCGGCACTACCTCCGCTATACGCCAGTCTTTGGGAACCATGTCTGATGTAAGTGAGTCATTGAAGATCGTAAATAGTGGTCTTGCTAGTTCGGAGTGAAGCTCCATGAGAACCCTTGGGTGAATTCCGTCGGAACCAGGTGACTTATTAATCTTAGTTTTTTTTAATCAGTCACAGACTTCCTCCTCGGTTAAATAAGCACTTAGCAGTGTGACATTATCTTTATTGAGGTTGTTTGTTACCTCCTGCATTTGGTCCCCTCTGGTGAATACCGATGAGAAAAACTCAGTTAATTTATCCGCTATGTCATTATCGTTTTTGATTAAGACTCCCAGCCTGTCTTTTAATGGGCCTATACTCTCCTTCATTAATCTTTTGCTGTTGATATATTTAAAAAAAAATTGGGGTTTGATTTACTTTCCTTGGCTACTAGCTTTTCAGTTTCTACTTTAGCAGCTCATTTCTTTTTTGCATATTTTGTTACAAGCCTTATAGTGCTGGAATGACTCCGCCTTCCTGTCTGATTTGTATTTTTTGAAAGCTTGATTTTTTCTGCCTGTTAGTTCCCTAATCTTTTTATTAGTCCACATTGGTTTGGAATTTGTAGCCCTTTGTTTGCTGCCCAAGGGAATAAATTTACGAGTAATCTCATCCAGCAGCGATTTTAACACCTCCCATTTCACCATAGTATTTTTTCCTTCAAACAAAATTTCCCATTCAATGTCCCTTAAAGCTTCCCTCATCATGTCAAAGTTGGCTTTGCTACAGTTTAAAGTCTTAGTTGAGCCTATATAGGTTGGGAGGAAGAAAGAAGAAGAATCTGTATGGTTGACGCACTGAGAAGAAATTCAATCATAAAACATAACCTTTATTAAATATATTAAAATATGAAGTTGATACGACCCAGACAACAGTGAAACATAAGAGTTAAAATCAGACAAATCAACATATATGGAAATCCTAATAGATTGAAAGGTGCAAATAAAGAGTTAAAACACGAGTCCGCGTGTATGTCCTGTGTCTAATGATTATTAAGTTATATCTATTCCAATGTTATCCTAGATGAATCATTCATCTTGTTTTAGATCGATTATATGTCAACTGTCACAGGCAATGTTGATAGTTCACCCTATC
This sequence comes from Pseudophryne corroboree, assembly GCF_028390025.1. Taxonomy (NCBI): domain Eukaryota; kingdom Metazoa; phylum Chordata; class Amphibia; order Anura; family Myobatrachidae; genus Pseudophryne; species Pseudophryne corroboree. The sequence continues at coordinate 177,477,200 of NC_086445.1, forward strand.
CAGGTTGGCAGCTTTAAATGATCACTCCTATAATTTATATACCTCCTACTCAACAGAAGTATCTCCCGGGAACTCACTCCTCTTATATGGACTGTGAGTACAGGTAGGTATAAATATATGAATTTATTCAGAGTTACATTAGTTGTTGTTCGTGTCACCGGCTGTTACCACTGAGAATTCCTAATATATATAATCCCAATTAGGAGTAGGTTGAGGGATGGACTTTTATATAACATGGATATCACCTTTATTCTAGCATAAATCACAGTAGGTAATTGGACCATGCATATAATGGGGAATTACTTGGTCCTGTTATATATAGGGGAAAGTTGCTAAGGGGACAAGACGGTCCCAATGAAGATGATGTGGGGCTTTAAGGGGTATAGCAATCCCAATTTTAACTATCTGCCCACGTATATTGCAGATATTCCCTGGTCCTATCATAACAGACTAAAAATACGTGGAAGATATTACTTTCCTCCGGGGTATGGCAGCCCCACTTATAATTTAGTGCTTGTCTGTATAGACCAGGAATATATTTTGCTTAGATGCACACTTCCCTATATCAGGATAGATTCAGATTTTAGTATCTTTTATTAGTTTCATTAAGAGATGTCAAAAAATTCAAAAATGTGACAGCCTTAAAATAAGTCCCCATGCATTTCGGTCACTTAAAGTATATTTTGTTTTAATTACCACTGTATAATACAGATATTAATGTAAAGAGATATTAGGTATTCTAGATGTGAATATCCCAGTGATATCTTTTAGAGTGTCGTGCTATATATTTTAGCTATAGCGATATATCTATCAGTAATCTGTCCAATAGTATTAGAATTCCCAGCCTTTCCTCCTACATATACTCTCTTAGTGGTTACTGTAACAGTATTCAATTCATTTGGCTGCTATCTGATTTTAAATGTTGCCAGTTCACTCACTGCAGCATTGATACATATGTGTCATTTCCTATTTCAGCCATCTGGTTTCCTGATCATGTTTCAATGTAACCAAACTTTGTGGAGACCTTCCTAATGCATTCAATAACTGTAATAGTTAACACAAGATTAAGGGTCTGTAACTAAGGTTCTAATTGTCACTTATTCCACTGGTTCAAGTATAATAAATCAGATCCGATTATGTAAATAAATATGATCAGTGAACCTGGATATGACTGTCCCATTAGCAGTAATATCTATACATTTTTCTAACATGCTGTGGGGTTCCTTCCTCCACTATCATATAGTACTAACTGCATATATTAACCCTGTTGCTGAGTGCTCTATTGCTAGTATAGGTGTCAATTTATGGGCAGCCTTGTATGACTCAGAACACTACCATTCATATTCATATGATATTAACACATAATTGCTAAAGACACTACACACACGCGGACACGCTGTGCCCTACACGCGTGTTTCACTGCACTGAACGGCAGCTTCGTCAGGGAGCAAACCTTTTTTTGAATTTCTTGACATCTCTTAATGAAACTAATAAAAGATACTAAAATCTGAATCTATCCTGATATAGGGAAGTGTGCATCTAAGCAAAATATATTCCTGGTCTATACAGACAAGCACTAAATTATAAGTGGGGCTGCCATACCCCGGAGGAAAGTAATATCTTCCACGTATTTTTAGTCTGTTATGATAGGACCAGGGAATATCTGCAATATACGTGGGCAGATAGTTAAAATTGGGATTGCTATACCCCTTAAAGCCCCACATCATCTTCATTGGGACCGCCTTGTCCCCTTAGCAACTTTCCCCTATATATAACAGGACCAAGTAATTCCCCATTATATGCATGGTCCAATTACCTACTGTGATTTATGCTAGAATAAAGGTGATATCCGTGTTATATAAAAGTCCATCCCTCAACCTACTCCTAATTGGGATTATATATATTCGGAATTCTCAGTGGTAACAGTCGGTGACATGAACAACTAATGTAACTCTGAATAAATTCATATATTTATACCTACCTGTACTCACAGTCCATATAAGAGGAGTGAGTTCCCGGGAGATACTTCTGTTGAGTAGGAGGTATATAAATTATAGGAGTGATCATTTAAAGCTGCCAACCTGGATAGGGTGAACTATCAACATTGCCTGTGACAGTTGACATATAATCAATCTAAAACAAGATGAATGATTCATCTAGGATAACATTGGAATAGATATAACTTAATAATCATTAGACACAGGACATACACGCGGACACGTGTTTTAACTCTTTATTTGCACATTTCAATCTATTAGGATTCACATATATGTTGATTTGTCTGATTTTAACTCTTATGTTTCACTGTTGTCTGGGTCGTATCAACTTCATATTTTAATATATTTAATAAAGGTTATGTTTTATGATTGAATTTCTTCTCAGTGCGTCAACCATACAGATTCTTCTTCTTTCTTCCTCCCAACCTTGATATACGCATACTGTAGTTGACAGCACCCCCATATACCTAAAAAGCATTGTCTGAAATACAGGGGAAAAGGGGTTTATTTAAGTGGTTGTGGGGTGACGGTTCCCCTACACCCACGATATAAGAATAAATGAGTGTGCAGATATTCAACTTCTGTTTGAGCCTATATAGGACTGCTTATGAAAACTGATATTGAAGGTGACCATATTGTGGTCGCTGTTTCCTAAGGGCTCCCCTAATACTTTGATATCAATTCCCCATTGTTTGTTAATACCAGGGGGTATATTTACTAAGCTCCCGATTTAATGCAAGTTTGTATTTTTCTTCTAAGTGTGATCACGGGAATTTACTAAACCCAAATCTCGGCAGTGTTGAGGCTATTCGTATTGTTTTTCCCGAGTTCACAAATACGAATGAATAGACCATTGGTCAAACACGACTGTTATTTGATACAACTCGGTAATTTACTAAGAATTCGTATTCTCAATTACTGCTGACAATAGCCAAACACTGCCGTGAAAGCATAGAATTAGTTAAAAAAAAAAGGAGCTTTCAAATAGACCTGCTTTTTGCTGGCGTGTTCAGACAGTCATGCACGGATCAGTAAGATCTGTGCATGCTTATCTGTGGAAAGGGGTCTGAAATAGTTAAATATTGTGTGGGATCCCCCCTCCTAAGCATAACCAGCCCCAGGCTCATTGAGCCGGGACTTGTTGTTTAAATACCAGGGGGAAATTACTGGGGTCCCCCGTATTTAGACATCCAGCACTGGGTTCTTGGGCCAGCCCTGGTTCCAAAAATACAGGGGACAAAAGACGTAAGGGTCCTCCGTATTTTTAAAACCAGCACCGGGCTCCACTAGCCGAGAAGATAATGCCACAGCCAGGGGACACTTTTATACTGGTCCCTGCGGCCGTGGCATTACCCCCCCAATTAGTCACCCCTGACCGGGGTACCCTGGAGGAGTGGGGACCCCTTAAATCAAGGGGTCCCTCCCCTCCAGGCACCCAAGGGCCAGTGGTGAAGCCCGAGGCTGTCCCCCCATCCCTGGGCGGTGGATGGGGGGCTGATAGCCTTTTTGTGTGTAAAAAAGTAATAGTTTCTTTTGTTGTAGAACTACAAGTCCCAGCAAGCCTCCCCCGCTTGCTGGTACTTGGAGAACCACAAGTACCAGCATGCAGGGAAATAATGGGCCCGCTGGTACCTGTAGTTCTACAACGAAAGAAATACCCAAATAAATACAAGACATACACAGCGTGATAGTACAAATTTATTAAAACACACTTACACACTCATACATACTTACCTACATCCCACGCCGATCAATCACGTCCCCTTCTCCATGTAGAATTCAAACAGTTACCGGTAAATCCAAAATTCCAATATACTCACCTATTTTCCAGTGATGATCGGTCCTCTTCGATCCAGAAGTAATCCACGGCCTTGTCAAAAAAGCAAAGCGAAAGCCCGATCCACGCCACTAAAGGGGTTCCATGTTTACACATGGAACCCCTTTTCCTGAATGCCGGGACCCCCCGTGACTCCTGTCACTGGAGATCCCAGCAGCCAATCAGGAAGCGCTACATCATGGTGCTCTCCTGATTAGCTGTGCGCTACTAGCCTGTCAATCAGGAGTAGCGCACCAGCTAGAATGGATGATCGCGCTCCTCCATTCTGGCCTATGATGGAAACTTTGCGGTCTGCGGTTAACCACAAAGTTAATTGGGGTCCCTCTTGTGGGTGACCCCAAATAACTTTTCGGTTAACTGTAGACCGCAAAGTTCCCATCATAGGCTAGAATGGAGGAGCGTGATCACCCATTCTAGCCGGTGCACTACTACCAGGGATGGGGGGGACAGCCTTGGGCTTCACCCCTGGCCCTTGGGTGCCTGGAAGGGAAGGAACCCTAGATTTAAGGGGTTCGCACTCCTTCAGGGTACCCCAGCCAGGGGTGACTAGTAGGGGGGGGGGGGGTGTAATGCCACGGCTGCAGAAACCAGTATAAAAGTGTCCCCTGGCTGTAGCATTATCTTCTCGGCTAGTGGAGCACGGTGCTGGTTTTAAAAATACGGGGGACCCCTACTTCTTTTGTCCCCCATATTTTTGGAACCAGGGCAGGCCCAAGAGCCCGGTGCTGGTTGTCTAAATACGAGGGACCCCAGTAAATCACCCCCCCCCCCCAGTATTTAAACAACCAGGGCTGGCTCAAAGAGCCCGAGGCTGGTTATGCTTTTATTAAACTGTTTAAACTCTTTTCATACTATACACAATGAAGCCCTGCACAGATCTCACTGATAAGGCCAGGCTTCATTGTTTTATGTCCGGCATTGTTTTACTAATCACTCCCGTAAAAGACTGCCCGACAATACGAGTAACATCGGAAAATACGAAAAACGAAAACTCGGCAGCATAGTAAATTCCTGAAAATGATTTTAAAAAGTTGCAGAAAAATACGTCCAATAAAATTCGAGTTTAAACTCCCACCAATTCGGCAGAAACACGAAACTTAGTAAATATACCCCTAGGTCTAGGATTGCATTGTGCCTAGTTGGTTCCTTGATTAGTTGAAGTAAGTAGTTATCAATTAACATTTTTAAAAACGTATTACCCCTAGCAGTCTCACATGAATCATTTGTCCAATTTATCTCCGGATAGTTAAAGTCTCCCATCACTATTACGTCTCCTGCTCCTACCGCTTTTTCAGTTTGCTTCAGCAACAATTCCTCGTCAGACACAGTAATACCAGGCGGCTTGTAGCATAACCCCAATGCTATCTTTGTGGTTCCCTTTCCCCCGCATGCAATTTCTACCACAACATCTCAACAGCATTTACAGTCCCCTCATGAATATCTTCATGCATAACAGGTTTTAAAAACGGACTTACATAAAGACAACCCCCCCACCTCGTTTATTTAACGTGTCTCTCCTAAACAGCGTATACCCCTCTAGATTGACTGACCAATCATAAGATTCGTCCCACCAAGTTTCAGTAATGCCTATAATATCATACTGTTTGCTTGCTGCAAGGACTTCTAGTTCCCCCTTTTTATCTGTAAGGCTTCTAGCGTTTACAAAACTTTACATACATACAACTGAGATAAGTATTTCCCCTTGTGTTGGGTACTTCATAATCGGAATCGTCATTAGTTAATGTTTTAGCAATACCCTTGGTAATACCTTTAATAGTACCCATGTTAGGGCCCTGGCCGGCTGCTCTTGCCCTCCCCACTTCTCCACCCCCATTTAGTTCACTACCTCACAACTGTACTGCGGCTGTGTCATGGGCATGTAGCCAGAGTTACCCACTAGTCTGGGTTGTGTGTATTCATTCTGGATGCCAAATTGACATGGATCTTCTGCTCCTAGCATGTGATAGGTGGAAGTGCTGATGATAATAATGATGACTAGTGTGTAGCAGTATGATCGCATAGATGAGTACACATTAGGAGGTGTGCAGAACTGCATTTGCAGCAGGCATCCAGTATTGCGTTCACATTACATTATAGAATTAGGCCTCCAGCAGATTATATTTAGCAGAAAGTGGATATGAGGAATCTGTTTCAGGGGCTGGGAAATTGTATACAGTTTGCTGTATTTATCTTGCCCCACAAGTCATTCTGCTACCTACTACAGATGTGTTCTATAATATCTTTGCTGCTTACTGTGGTGTTGCCGTGATGTGGCATAGCGCAGCCTCCAGCACCCATACTTTTTCTGTGGCATGCTATTATTAGCGGGAGCATGCATATGCACGCTCCCGCCCCTGCCGCTGCTTCCCCGCTGCATAGCTACGGGTAGTGGGAGCATGAGCTCCCGCTACCGCCGCTGACCACCCTGTGCCTGGCTCTTATATGAACCGGCACTGCTTCCCACTACTTGTAATGGCTCCACCCGCTCGATGCCTGTTCTGCTAGCAGGAACATGCATACACATGCTCCCACACTGGTATGCTATGCTGCAATTTTGAGTTTGCATTACAGACAAAGATCTATAAAGACACATCTGTATATGCAGGACTGTATAAAGGTTTGTGGAGGCCTCTACGAATAAATGTGTCAATAAGATATGCTGACAATGGGCCTAATTCTGAGTTGATCGCAGCAGCAAATATTTTAGCAGTTGGGAAAAACCATGTGCACTGCAGGTGTGGCAGATATAACATGTGCAGAGAGAGTTAGATTTGGGTGGGGTATGTTCAAACTGAAATCTAAATTGCAGTGTAAAAATAAAGCAGCCAGTATTTACCCTGCACAGAAACAAAATAACCCACCCAAATCTAACTCTCTCTGCACGTTATATCTGCCCCCCCTGCAGTGCACATGGTTTTGTCTAACTGCTAAAAAATTTCCTGCTGCGATCAACTTGGAATTACTCCCAATGTTATTAAAAAGTATAATGTGTAAGTACTGCCCGTACAACAAATGTATTACACAAAGTTCCCCCAGTTCACATTATGCCACACAGAAACATGATGATGTAGCTATATGTGGTGGTCCCCCCAGTGTGTGTGGAACACTGGGTGATCGCCCTGGTTGCCCTGTTGTTAATCCGGCTATGAATATATGCCAAGATGATGAAGAGGTAATTGGAGTAAGCTATAAACAGAAGACAGTAAATAATCTCCATCCCTCTGATACAGATTGCTGATGCAGTATCAATTCACAACACATGCTTAGCACAAGAGTGTATCCAACCAATCATGAACACTGGAGGTTACTGTATTTAAAAAAACAACTGTGTTTGTGTGGGGGGTCAGGGAGTAATGCTTGGAACCCACACTAAGCTCTTACCTGATTCTGAATGCTTAAGACCTCCGACCTCAGGCGCTGGATCTTGCTATTCAGCTGGGTAATTTGACTGCGACTGCTCTCCAGTTCTGTTTCACAGCGTCCAGCTTGTAGGACCCCTTGCTGTAACTGTACAATGACACAGTAGCGTTTTTCAATGAGCCGTTAATAACCCTCACTGTAGGATATTGTATTCTATAACACATGGGATTAAAAAAATTGTTAAAAGAAACAGCTAAATTAGAAAGATCTAAATTTCAGCATTTATGCTTAATTTTAACTTTATTACATAAAGGGGAAATTCAGCTTGCCACGAGACTCCATGGGTTATCTGGGAAGGAAACCTTTCTTGTTTTTACTTGTGGTGCCAGCCAGTGGTGAAATTTGTGGTGGGCCCAGGCACAGAAATATAATTGGGCCCCCTCCTCCAGCCCAACCCAAGTTCACAATATGCCACACGGCAATGGGTGACAGGGAGAGGCAGGGGGAGGCAGAGGTTATCATAAAGAAGCAGAGGATGATAACAGAAGGCAAGGGGAGGCAGGGGATGACAGCAGAAGGCAGGGGGAGGCAGAGGGTGACAGGGAGAGGCAGTGAATGACAGGGGGAAGCAGTGGGTGACAGGGAGAGGCAGAGGGTGACAGCGTAAGACAGGGGGAGGAAGAGGGTGACAACAAAAGACAAGGGGAGGCAGAGGGTGACAGCAGAAGGCAGGGGGAGGCAGTGGGTGACAGGGAGAGGCAGTGGGTGACAGGAAGAGGCAGTGGGTGACAGGAAGAGGCAGTGGGTGACAGGAAGAGGCAGTGGGAGACAGGGGTATAAAGTAAACACAATGTCCTGTACGGTTCTGAGAGCAGGGAGCATGTACCTTGAATACAGTGGCCCCTGCCTCTTGTGCTGTCCCCATTAGACACTCAGTCAGGCAGACTCTGGCAGTGCCAGTTACACTGGTTGTGGGCTGCCTTTAATTCACAGACAGCAGTGAATCAGAAATAATGTACAGCTGCCTGTTACTTAGGGGGACTTTTACTAAGCAGTGATTAGAGCAGAGAAGTGAGCCAGTGGAGAAGTTGCCCATGGCAACCAATCAGCACTGAAGTAACATTTATAATTTGCATACTATAAAATGATACAGAGTTGCTAATTGGTTGATGGGGCATCTTCTCCACGAGCTCACTTCTCCGCTCTTATCAATGCTTAGTAAATGTCCCCCTCATTCAGAGTCAGTATCTGGCTGTGATCATCAGAGCTGATAGGTGGCAGGACTCCTTTATCAGTCTAGTACACACAAGGTCAGCCCTGCCTCCATAAGATAAGGGACAGGTCCCTCAGGTAGTATGGCCTACTCTGCTCTCTGCACTGGGACATTCATCCGACATTGGGGGTAATTCAGAGTTGATCGTAGCAGCAAATTTGTTAGCAGTTGGGCAAAACCATGTGCACTGCAGGTGTGGCAGATATAACATTTGTTGAGAGATTTAGATTTAAGTGGGTTATTTTGTTTCTGTGCAGGGTAAATACTTGCTGTTTTATTTTTACACTGCAATTTAGATTTCAGAATTTGAAAACACCCCACCCAAATCTAACTCTCTCTGCACATGTTATATCTGCCACACCTGCAGTACACATGGTTTTGCTCAACTGCTTAAAAATTTGCTGCTGCGATCAACTCTGAATTACCCCCCTTGTTCTAAATTAGTCCTCAGGAGCCCCACTGCAATGCACCTGCTGCATCAATGGAAGTTCCGCCCCTGGTGCCAGCAAACACAGGCATAGCTTTCCTTATGAAGTAACCCTCAGTGTACTTCACACATAATTGAATCTACCCTAAAACTTTTTAATAGATGTTCATGAAATTGCTCTTTCAGGGCTTGAGGATATACCTGTTTGTTACCTCCATGCAGAGCAGAAGCTTGAAGTTAAAACGGGCAAATAAACCTATGTTACTTTTACTGTTTGCAGCCATATAGTTTCCTCTATGTTCATTATTTTACATGTTTCTATGAAGGTACTGATATTCTGGGTAGGTGAGAATAACTCTGGAGTATTAGTTGTGGGAACATCTCATTAGCTGGCCAGAGCATGCTAGCTGTGCCTGAGAAACTCTCTCTGACATAATCGAGATGTAGGAAGTGTAAGATAATTCAGTTATCTCATGATAGTATTGGCTAAATTGCATTGATCTTAGGGCTGCCCACAAGAGGGCAGGGGGTACACAATTGGTTGGCCTATGATCTAAGGGGATGGAGTTACAATGCCAGCTGTTGGAATCCCGGCGTTAAGGAGACCAACGCCACAATCCTGACGTGAAATACCGACTGACGAAATCCAGACCGTTGCCCGGTATACCCACTCGGTTGGTGGTTCCACGCCATCAACCGAGTCAGAATACAACCTGTGGTGAGCGAAGCGAGCCACCGGGCCCAAAGCGTGGCGAGTGGACTCCATGCCTCGGTGCCGGGATTCTGGAAGACCGGATGCCGCTGCCTGTATACTGACAGCCGGCATCCCGTCTGCTGGTAAATCATACCGGACCCGATCTAAGGGTGCCCGTCGCTATTATTGTACATACTTTCACTATGAAGAAACATCTGATAAAGGGGGTTATATTATAATTTCCCACTTGCAATTGCTTTACCCACCAAAAGCATACTAGTTATTATTGAAAAGGAGAGGCGGGCCCAAGATCGAAAAATTGCAGGGGGCTCATAAATTTTATGGGTGGCAAGACCAAGGCAAGATAGCAAGAAGTTAATATAAAAGAGGGTTACGACCGTGTCTTAGTAGCACAAGAGTTTTTTTATTTTCATCATGAATAGGCCCCTTAATTAACTGTTGATTTCTCTTAGGTAGCTGTTTGTGATACAGGTTGAGTATCCCATATCCAAATATTCCGAAATACGGAATATTCCGAAATACGGACTTTTTTGCGTGAGAGTGAGATAGTGAAACCTTTGTTTTTTGATGGCTCAATGTACACAAACTTTGTTTAATACACACAGTTATTAAAAATATTGTATTAAATGACCTTCAGGCTGTGTGTATAAGGTGTATATGAAACGTAAATGAATTGTGTGAATATAGATACACTTTGTTCAATGCACAAAGTTACAAAAAATATTGGCTAAAATTACCTTCCAGCTGTGTGTATAAGGTGTATATGTAACATAAATGCATTCTGTGCTAAGACTTAGGTCCCATCACCATGATATCTCATTATGGTATGCAATTATTCCAAAATATGGAAAAATCCGATATCCAAAATACCTCTGGTCCCAAGCATTTTGGATAAGGGATACTCAACCTGTATACTATTTATATTTCAACACTGCAAACAGGTATCAATAGTGAGAGCAGCTTGTCAAAACAGTGATCAGCTTAGCTACAATACCTATGTAAACAGAGCGTTGCATCAGCCAGCGATCACACATTTCTGCTGGGAGCCCGTGCGTTTCACCTGCATTTATTCATCATAGTTATGAAATCATTGTCTCACATAACAAGGGTGACTGTTACTTAGATTCACTGTCAGTTACTGTATTACACACCTAATTCATACCTCCCAATATCTAGTAAAGTAGATTCCTGACACTCATGTGCGCCAAAGGCATGCGTGTCCAAAAAGGGGGCATGGCCTTGGTAAAAGAGGGGCATGGCTTCACAAGAATGAGTCGCTCTGTGAGCTGCTGGCCATCCCCGTCATTTTCTCCGTTAATAGCGAATAGCCTCTATTCACCTCTGCTCTGCTAAGCAAAGCAGCGAGTGGGAGGAGTCATCCCGACTCCTCCCCCACCGTGGGACATTGTGGTTCACGGATGGGACAGAGGGACAGTCCAAAAAAAAAGGGATTGTCCCACAAAAATTGGGACAGTTGGGATGTATGCCTAATTTAATAGTTTCTGAAAGGGTAATTGTAAGGTATATTGGGCCTGATTCATGTTGGTAAGTAGAGCAAAAAAGCACACAACTGGGCAAAACCATGGGGGTAATTCCAAGTTGATCGCAGCAGGAAATTTTTTAGCAGTTGGGCAAAACCATGTGCACTGCAGGGGGGGCAGATATAACATGTGCAGAGAGAGTTAGATTTGGGTGGGTTATTTTGTTTCTGTGCAGGGTAAATACTGGCTGCTTTATTTTTACACTGCAATTTAGATTGCAGATTTAACTCACCACACCCAAATATATCTCTCTCTGCACATGTTATATCTGCCTCCCCTGCAGTGCACATGGTTTTGCCCAACTGCTAAAAAATTTCCTGCTGCGATCATCTTGGAATTACCCCCCATGTTGCACTGCGGATGGGGCTGTAACATGTGTAGAAAGATTTAGATTTGGGTGTGTTCAATTTTTCTGTGCAGGGTAAATACTGTCTGCTTTTGCATGTAGCCCACAAATACTGGACATGTTTATTTTTACACTACAATTTAGATTTCAGTTTGAACATACCCCACCCAAATCTAACTCTCTCTGCACATGTTACATCTGCCGCACCTGCAATCAGGCTCATAGAACGTCATCATGACCCAGTGATTTAAAAAATAGGCCCCAAACAGCACATGATGCAAAGAAGAAAAAGAAGTGCACCGAGGTTGCTGTATGACTAAGCTAAGCGACACAATCACCTGGCCCATCTAGTAGTGGCATGCAATGCCTGCTTGTCGAAAGTGGCCCGCAATTTTTCAGTCCACTGACAGTATCTCCTGCACGCCCCTGTCATTTTCCAAAAATTCTGCAATTGGTGGACTTATACGGCAGTACCCCTGGACTAATACAGATGTACCCCTGGACTTATACGGCAGTGTCAGACAGGATGGCCCTTTAAAAAACCATGCCCCAAACAGCACATGATGCAAAGATGAAAAAGAGGTGCACCAAGGTTGCTGTATGACTAAGCTAAGCAACACAAGAGTGCGGCACAAACACCTGGCCCATCTAGGAGTGGGACTGCAGTGTCAGACAGGAGGGCAGATATAAAAAAAAGGCTACAAACAGCACATTATGCAAAGATGTAAAAGAGGTGCAATGAGGTAGCTGTATGACTAAGCTAAGTGACACAAACAATTGGCCCATCTAGGAGTGGCATTGCAGTGTCAGACAGGATGGCACTTAAAAAAACATAGTACCCAAACAGCACATCATGCCAAGAAGTAAAAGAGGGCAATGAGGTAGCTGTTTGACTAAGATAAGCGACACAAGTGTGCCGCACAAACACCTGGCCCATCTAGGGTTGACACTGCAGTCCCACTGCACTAATGGCGGATACCAGACGCACGTCTAACACCAGCATAGTTGTTATGGCCTCGGTAATCCGCTTTGCAACAGGGTATATATATATATATATATATATATATATATATATACCCTGTTGCAAAGCGGATTATATATACAGCAGTATCACTGGAATTATATGGCAGGATCACTGGAATTATATGGCAGGACCACTGGACATATACGGCAGTATCACTGGAATTATACGGCAGGATCACTGGAATTATATGGCAGGATCACTGGATTTATACCCCAGTACCACTGGAATTATACGGCAGGATCACAGGAATTATATGGCAGGATCACTGGAATTATATGGCAGGATCACTGGACTTATATGCCAGTACCACTGGAATTATACAGCAGGATCACTGGAATTATACGGCAGGAACCCTGGAATTATACTGCAGGATCACTGGAATTATACGGCAGTACCGCTGGACATATATGACAGTATCAATGGACATATACGGCATTATCAATAGACATATACGGCAGTATCACTGGACATATACGGCAGTATCACTGGACTGGATTTTCACGCCAGTACCACTAGAATTATATGGCAGGATCACTGGATTTATACGCCAGTACCACTGGAATTATACGGCAGGATCACTGGAATTATATGGCATGATCACTGGAATTATACGGCAGGATCACTGGAATTATATGGCAGGATCACTGGAATTATATGGCAGGATCACTGGATTTCTATGCCAGTACCACTGGAATTATACAGCAGGATCACTGGAATTATACGGCAGGATCACTGGAATTATACGGCAGGATCACTAGAATTATGCGGCAGTACTGCTGGACATATACAGCAGTATCAATGGACATATACGGCAGTATCACTGGACATATACGACAGTATCACTGGACTCGATTTATACGCCAGTACAACTGGAATTATATGGCAGGATCACTGGATTTATACGCCAGTACCACTGGAATTATACGGCAGGATCACTGGAATTATACGGCAGGATCACTGGAATTATACGGCAGTAACGCTGGACATATACGACAGTATCAATGGACATATACGGCAGTACCAATGGACATATACGGCAGTATCACTGGACATATACGGCAGTACCACTGGACATATACAGCAGCACAGGGACACCACCACTGGACTGATGTAGGACAACACAGCACCACTGCAATGGACTGGATTTATACAGCAGCACTGGACATATGGCAGCAGAGGACACCACCACTGTGACTGGACTGATGCAGCACAAGACACTACCATTGTACTGATGCAGGACAACACAGCACCACTGCAATGGACTGTATTTATACAGCAGCACTGGACATATGGCAGCAGAGGACACCACCCCTGTGACTGGTCTGATGCAGCACAACACAGAACTGATGCAGCACAACTGAACTGATGCAGCACAACACAGCACCACTGCAATGGACTGGACTTAAACAGCAGCACTAGACATATGGCAGCAGAGGACACAACCACTGTGACTGGACTGATGCAGCACAAGACACTAACACTGAACTGATGCAGTACACTGAGGACGGAGACGGGTGTAGTATGGTATGCCGGGGGCCGGGCTCCCGGTGACCAGCATACCGGCACCGGGAGCCCGACCGTTGGCATACCGACAGTGTGGCGAGAGCAAATGAGCCCCACACTATTTATTCTCCCTCCAGGGCGGTCGTGGACCCCCACGAGGGAGAATAACTGTCGGTATGCCGGGTGTCGGGATCCCGGCGCCGGTATACTGTGCGTCGGGATCCCAACATTCGGCATACTGAAGACCACCCGACGGAGACACGTCCTCTCTCTAGACTCTCCAATGCCGGAGTGAAAATGGTGGGACGCGCGGCTCCTTATATGGAATCCAAACCCTGCGAGAATCTGACAGCGGGATGATGACGTTTTGCCTCGTTCTGGTTTCCGAGTCAGGCAGGAAAACCCGTGATTGACTCGGATACGGGCTCGGGTAGTGAAGTTTGGGGGGTTCGGTTCTCTGAGAACTGAACCCGCTCATCTCTAGTTGTGTGCTTGCAAAACTATGGGGCATACGTATCAAAGCTTGCAGAGAGAGATAAAGAACAGCCTGTGTTTGAAAAATGTCAGCAGCTGACAGGTTGGTAGTTTATCTCCCAGCATGCTTTGATACATATGCCTCCTTCCTGTCTTTATTTAGGTTTTTATTATCCAAAATGATTGGGCCTTTGGGTTTTCTGGAGAGTAGCCCCCCACCCACCTCAAACCTCGATGAGATTTCATTTCAGAATGGCTTTATTAGAATTCCTCACAATTTTAGTAGGAAGAGTTTCTTAGTGACCATGACATTAAATGATCAAATGTTTGACAGTATCACAGAGCAGCAGAAATACTTTATTTCTATTTGTTTCTCTCTTCCTCAGTTTCACAGTTCTACAGGCTGTATTTCCAGATCACATCCCAGATCTAGATATCATCAGACTTTCATAGTGCATTGTTTGTGTATGTATAGCGATTACCTTATTCTTGGAGAGTGCCTGCGCCTCCGCACGACTCCGAGCTGCTATAGTCTCATAGCGTTCCTTCACCTCCTGGACCACGCTCTCCAGGTTTAGCGGACAGCCTTGGTCCATGTTCAGATACACTGATATGTCCTCAGATTCCTCCATCACTTCTTTTAGTTCCTTTACAAACAAGCCAAGCACATATTAAATGTCAAATACTGTAGCTTATGTTGAAGATCGGTGCTTTTATATACAACCTGCACCTCACTTTGCTACTTACTATCGACAGTCTGCACATAAATGGCCTGATGCTGAGTCGTCTGTGCGTCAATCACATGATGCATCTGCAGCAGTAGGTAGCTCTGTGAGAGTCGTATCCCAAGTGCAGCCATTGTAGAAGTATCATGGGCATGCACCCATAGCTGCCACTTCTATATACCTCTCTCCAGGAGAAGCCTGGAGAGGAGAAGCTGCTGGGCACGTTGGGGGACAGGCGTGTATGTCATTATCGCATCATTTTACCCCTGTCCATCCATACTGACCCACGATTATCTCTCTATCCTGCCTGCCTCACTAGGAAGCGGGTAGGATATGAGAGGGGTACCAACTCTCCTGGTGGTGCAGGGAACTATCCGAACAATCAAGTGTCTCCCGTGACTTCAATGACAGTAGATACATATGCATGTAGCTGGACTTCTATGTTTGTTTGAGGCGTCTGGAAGCTATGTGGATCATTAGGCCGACCATAATTCATTTGAGTCAGTAGGCCCACCCATATGGTCGACACGGTCAGTAGGTCGATAGTGTCAATAGGTCCATATGTAAATGGTAGACACCTGAAAAGAAATGACAGGTACAAAGGTCGACACTGTCAAAAGGTTGACATAGTAATGTTCAACACATAAAGGGTCAGCACAAGTTTTTTTTTGTGTGACATTTGCCATTTTAAACCACATGTGACCCCAAAAAGTGTACTGCTGCGCTCGGCACAGGTTGCTATTCACATTAAAAGTCCACGTGGATGGTAAATGATGAAAAAGTTGAATTAAAAAAATATAAAAAACACTTGTGTCAACCATATTTGTGTCAATCAGTGTCATACCAACTATTTAAAACTGTTGACATTTTGTACCTGTCGACCTTAAGCACTGTGTACCTTTTACATGTCAACCTTTTGCGCCTGTCGGTCTAATGCATGTTGACCATATTTAGTTGACCTATTGACTGCCGACCTATTTACGGTCAACCTATCATCCGGAACCTGTCTGAAAGGAGGTGGGAGGCACGGATATTTTGCACCCATCATGGGGTGGGTGCAAGTGCAGATACTAATGATGGCTGGGGCAGGAAAAAGAGTGATCTCATATGCACGCTGGTACACAGATACTCGTATTAGCATGGGCTAATAAGTAGGCTGCCACGGGCGGATGCAAAAGAATCCATGGAGGCGACAAACTCAGGATGAGGCCCATACCGCATAAATGTCATTTTATGTAATAGTGCACACAAATTGAGTCATGTTGGTCACAGCAATATAAAGTACAGTAATGAGGCTGGTATAGGTGGCAGAGATCACGTCATAGTGGGGTTGATGATTGTGAAGGGACACTCTACATGTGTGTACAAGGCTCAGTGCGCAGGAATGCTGGCTGTGAGTGATGACAGTATTGCATGCGTCTCATTCCTGCGTGCTCTCTTTCTTCGTGGAACAGTATGTACACTTCCCTTTGCCCACAGTGGTTCACAAAGTGGCCCATTGGTGTAAGAACAAAGAGTAGCCTCTGACCCACCTGCTCATAGACAGATTTCATCAGCTCAATTATCCCTTTCATCTCCCGCTGTTTGAATTCCAGTTCCGTGCGGTCCAAACTGCAGGTGTCCACGTCCTGCACACAGTAAGCACATACGTGATCAGACTACTAGCTGGTTAAGTTCACACACACACACTGGCTTTGAATTATACATTTTACATCAGTTTGTAGGAAAACTGCTTGTTCTCTTACCTGGCATTTGCCTTGTTTAAATGCATGGGAAAACCTACAATCATTTCTAGAATGCTTTTAAAAAAAAACCCAAACCATGAATAAAAACGCTGACCAAATGTCAATCAAATGTCAGTTTTTATCAGTGCTAAAAAAAAATAACAACAATAAAACACTTCTAATACCAATGGATAGGATTCCTCCGACATACTATAATATACAGCATATAATATTCAGTCACTAAAACATAGCACCTGCAAACTGCAAATTGTCCCCGCTCTAGACCCCATTCCACTTGGCATTCTTCTACCCATATTGTCCTCCTTGTATATACACAGATATATACATAAGTATTAATACTCTTATTACATATCAAAGTGTTGTAGGCTTTATTTAAAGAACGATGCATCCTAGGAATCAGTTTGTGCTTTAGTACTTTCTCGTGTCCATAGCTGTGTGTGTTGCACAAGTCTTTTTGTGGCAACTTAAGATGTTAGGAGGTGTGTCCCTTTTTTTTCTTCCTTTTATAATACTCTGACTCTATAGTGTACACAATACACTTTCTTTGTGCTTTGTATTCGCAGGTCCCATTGTTTAAAAACATTTTGTGTCTACAACAAGCATTCCATTTCGATTCACGGCTTTTATAGTATGACACATACGATGAATACAATTATTGTGAAATGATTGAAGGTATTCCAACATTTTTGGAACCTTAGTATGAGTAATGACTGTTGTCAAGAAAAAAAAAAAAACCAACAACTGTCCTTGACTACCATTTATTTTTACCTAGGATCAGGGTGGGACTGGCCCACAGGGGTACAGGGGAAACCACCGGTGGGCCCCACTGGCTGGGGGCCCACCCCCTCCTCTAGGGATCAGGTTCCAGACTGAGCACTTGAGTTATACACTATACATAGGTTACCTTATACTACACAGGACTATGGTGTATTCACTACAGTGCATTGCTGTTATTAATCTGGTACACTATCATGTATTCACTAGCAGTATTTACTATATATATTATTTATCAAGGGGCCCAGACCATGCACTAATGGTTTGCCAAGCCTCTAAACATGGGCCCCTACCACTGCATTTCCCCAGTGGGCCCTTCATGCCCCAGTCCGACACTGCCTAGGATACAAGGACGCCCATAAAGTTTGGTCAGTCCATGAAAACAATACTTATCTGGATTTACCCTAATTAAGAATGTCCCTTTTCCCTAATAATGCTAATTCAAGTGCATATTTAATTTTAATATATTATAAATAAAATTCATGCATAGAACCTACCCCCAGAGAAAAGTAGATATAGATAGGAAAAGATAACTGGAGTTGGGAGTGAGTGTGAGGGAAGATTAAGGGGCCCATTTATCAAACTATACTTGCTATACTTGGGTAAAGCCACAAAAATTAAGAATCCCCTCAATGTATGAAGGAGGGACCACAGCAGATCTGCGTTACCTGCTGTGATCTCTCCATTCCCACAGGTAGCCGCATCCCCCAATGGTTTCTATGAATGATGCAATGCTGGCAGATTGACCAATATCCAGAAAGCAAAGCATTCCAGATATTGGTCCCCACAGCCACCGCTGCCGCAGCCCTTGTTGTAGCCAGATCGGGGATGTAGTTCCGTCAAGGGTTCGCCAAGAACCCTCAGCCGGAAATTACCACTGTGCATGGTGGTTAGGGTGACTGTGCATGCACAGGAGCTCCGGCAGCACACTCTGCACAACGCAGGGATGGGCTCCTTTATGAGCCTCTGTCCCTGTATGTGCCGGGTGATACATTCAACCGATGTAATCGCGTTCTGCATTGCAATCCTAGGCGCTAATATCAATGATAAATAGGCCCCTAAGAAAAGTCATTATATACTGGTGGTACGGATGGTGTAATGGTTAGCATTACTGCCTCATAGCACTGAGGTCATGGGTTCGATTCCAACCATGGTCCTAATTGTGTGGCGTTTGTATATTCTCTCCATACTTGCGTCGGTTTCCTCCCACAATCCAAAAATATACTGGCAGGTTAACTGGCTACCAACAAAAAATTAAGCCTAGCATGAATGTGTGTGTATACATGTGATATGGACTATAGGGGGTCAATCCGAGTTGATCGCTCGCTAGCTACTTTTTGCAGCCGTGCAAATAAATAGTCGCCGCCCACTGGGGAGTGTATTTTAGCTTTGCAAGTGTGTGAACGCCTGTGCAGCCGAGCACTGCAAAACTAGTTTGTGCAGTTTCTGAGTAGGTCTGACTTACTCAGCTGCTGCGATCACCTTTTCTTTTGCTTTCCTTCCATCTCAGAATCAGTCCCATTACTGTATATCTCTAGCAGATAAGAAGCTGATGTTATGATCCAATCTCAGTATATTTATTAATTTATTTATTCATTACCAGTTATTTCTACAGCGCACACATATTCTGCAGCACTTTACAGAGAATATTTGGCCATTCACATCAGTCCCTGCCCCATTCCGACCTGATCGCACGCTGCCGTTTTTTGAAGCGCAGCGATCAGGTCATTACTGCGCATGTGTATGCACCGCAATGCACAGGTGCGTCGTACGGGTACACAGCGGATCGTTGCTGGGTGATGGATTTAATGAAGTATCCATTTGCACAGCCGATCTCAAGAAGATTGACAGGAAGAAGGCGTTTATGGGTGTCAACTGACCGTTTTCAGGGAGTAGTTGGAAAAACGCAGGCGTGTCCAAGCGTTTGAAGGGCGGGTGTCTGACGTCAAATCCCGTCCTGAACAGGCTGATGTGATCGAGGCTGAGTAAGTCCTGGGCTACGCAGATACTGCACAAAATCAGTTTGTGCAGCTCTGCTACACATGCGTTCGCACATTTGCACAGCAAAAATACACTCCCCCTGTAGGCAGCAACTTTCTGATTGCAGGGCAGCAAAAATCGCTGCAATCAGGTCTGAATGACCCCCTCAGTCCCAAAATCTCAATTTCTCTAATGGGGATGTCGTTTGTAGCAACTTATTAAGCTTTTGTTGATAACATGCTACAATTTCAGACTATAGATGTAAGGGATGCCTGTGGTACTGTACTAGTCCTCCGGTACATCACCTGCAAAGCCTTTGTCCGCTATGCTTTTGTGCTATGTAAATTAATAAAAGGAACAATCATTTTAGAAAAATTGGTTATTGTCCAAGGCAAATAATGGATCTGTGGCCAGGTGATATATGGAGCCATCTTGATATACAGAGCCATTATAATACACGGTGTATTTTACCCTTTATTGTGTGGCTTTCCAAAAGTGACCCTTTTTTATTTTATCTTAAAGAATGCTTTGGTGCTTTCATTTTGCATATAAAAGAGTAATCAGTGAAATGTATAAGTAGGCAGAACATTTCATTTTGTGCAAATGCATCTATAGGTCTGCCTCGCGCACAGTCTACTGAGCAGAACCACATTCCACTTCTTGGGACAGCAAAAACACTATACAGGGGAAGATGTACTAAGCCTTGAAAAGTGATAAATTTCACAGTGATAAAGTACCAGCCAATCAGCTCCTAGCTGCCATGTTACAGGCTGGGTTTGAAAAATGACAGGAGCTAGTTGGCTGTTACTTTATCCATAGCCAGATTAAGGGGAGGGTGCAGGGCATACTGTACCCCGGGGCCCCCTTTGTCAGGGGGGCCCCTGGCCATGGCACACTGACATCACTAGCTTTCCCTCTTATCCAGCAGCAGAACCAGACAGCTAGAATGCAAGCAGGACAGAATGCAGTACAGGCAGAGACACAGGAGTATCAGATTTCATGAACTATCTACTGATCTTCCCAATCAGAGGAGAGATAGAGGGTGGAGAGAGTTGTAAGTGACACAGGGTGAGATTCCTGTGTCACTTACAGCTTTCTCCACACCTGGGTGTCTGAGTCCCGTGTAACTTGTTATCTATTGAGAGACACACAGTCCTCCTGAGTCCTGTCCCAATGTGTACGTAGTACAGATGCTGCTGCTATTTTTGCATGTGACAAGATAAATTATAGATTTTATTTTTCTGTGTGTATTTTAAGGTTGTTCTTAAAGTTGTCTTTATTCCACTACAAGAACATTTTATAAAATAGTTGTCTTTCAATTAGGTGGAGCTATAAACAGTATCCAGGCATTATTAAACTATTAGTTTACATCTAATATACACCAATGGGCTACATTTAATATACACAATCTAGAAAAAGAAGTCCATGTAAAGAGCATTTTGTCCCTCCTGGAATAGGTCATGTTGGGAGGTATGCACAATCTTATATACAGCCCCCCCTTCAATGGTGCCCCCTGTCTAAAGTTGCACCCCCAAGGCTTAATCCGGCCCTGACTTTATCACTGTGAAATGTATCACTTTTCAGGCTTAGTACATCACCCCCTGTGTGTGATATTTAGTGGATTTGTGGGTCCAGCTGGAAATAAGCATGATGCAAAAGATTAATGACGTACAGCCAGGGCTGCTGAGAGTTGAACGGGGCCAAAGTACTGAGGGTGTGGCCAAATCTGGGAAGTGTGGCCATGTCCCCCTCTGAAAAAATAATATGCACAGTGCTGAAAAGTGGGCATGGGTAATTAGTATCCACCCCCCCAGCCTTCCCCCCTTCTCGGGACCCCTGTGTCTAGCCTTTTCCTATTTTAGGACACCCCATCCATTCATTTCAATTTCTTAGTTTTTGCCTAAATTAGTAGAGAGCGGGAACATTGGGAATGTCTTTAACACAGTACTTATGTTACTATTGTATTTTTATGTTACATGATATGTGCTTTGAATGCTCTATTAAGTGCACCCAGCAGGTGCACAAGGCATACCGGGAAGAATAAAGGCACACTGGGCGATTTTGAGCTGAAAGCAGCTCATTTTTGGTGTGTTGAGCTGCGTTCAGCTCAAAATTACCCAGTGTATATGCCCCGGTGATGAGCGCTGAGTGCTGATGCGCGCCCCGGCATCATCGCTGGTGGCCGCCGTTCATCTGCTGGTATTACCAGCAGATGAATGGCGGGGTGGACGGCTTTCCATAGCGTCCTGTTATGGAAAGCCGCTCACCCCCGCTGACATCGCTGGTCAGGGTGGGAAATCACTCAGTATGTATGCACTGAGCGATTTTATGCCTAGCGATGTCAGCCATCATCACTGTGCATATACACTGTGCAAAAACGTTTTTGCCCAGTGTGTATGCACTTAAGATATATTTTGCTTATTCGATTCTTTGTGATGTATTTTTATTGTATCAAATGCAAATTATTGCTAAATATAGTCGGCCACCCCGGAAGTCTGACATAAAGGGGTAAATTTACTAAGATTCGTATTTTCCCGTTTGAGGTCAAAGTTCAATCACGAATGACATCGAAAGTGTAAATATGCAACTTTTTGAATTGATTCCGACTAATTTACTAAGCTGCCGTATTCTGCATTTTCGGGTTTTCCGATGTCGATGTCATTCGTTTTTTTTGGCAGTGTTTTACGTGAGTGACTTGTAAAACACTGCCGACTTTAATACAATGAATCTCGTCCGGATCTGAGAGATCCGTGCTGGGCTTCATTGTGCACTTTGTTAAAAAAAAAAAAAAAGTTTAAATGTAAAAAAAAAATTGCGTGGGGTCCCCCCTCCTAAGGCAAATGAGCCGATCCTGGTTGCAGAAATATGGGAAAAAATGGACAGGGGTTCCCCCATATTTAAACAACCAGCATCGGGCTCTGCGCCTGGTCCTGGTTCCAAAAATACGGGGGACAAAAAGCGTAGGGGTCCCCCGTATTTTTGAAACCAGCACCGGGCTCCACTAGATGGACAGATAATGCCACAGCCGGGGGTCACTTTTATACAGTGCCTTGCGGCCGTGGCATCAAATATCCAACTAGTCACCCCTGGCCGGGGTACCCTGGGGGAGTGGGGACCCCTTCAATCAAGGGGTCCCCCCCCCAGCCACCCAAGGGCCAGGGGTGAAGCCAGAGGCTGTCCCCCCCATCCAATGGGCTGCGGTTGGGGGGCTGATAGCCTTTGTTCAAAGTGTTTGATATTGTTTTTAGTAGCAGTACTACAAGTCCCAGCAAGCCTCCCCCGCAAGCTGGTACTTGGAGAACCACAAGTACCAGCATGCGGCGGAAAAACGGGCCCGCTGGTACCTGTAGTACTACTACTAAAAAAATACCCCAATAAAGACATCACACACACACCTTGAAAGTATAACTTTAATACATACATGCACACCAACATACATACATACTTACCTATGTTCCCACGCAGGTCGGTCCTCTTCTCCAGTAGAATCCATGGTGTACCTGTAGAAAAAATTATACTCACATAATCCATGGTTGAAGGCTCCTCTGCTTGTAATCCTTTTGTAATCCACGTACTTGAAAAAATAAAAAAACTGATACCCAACCACGAACTGAAAGGGGACCCATGTTTTCACATGGGACCCCTTTCCCCGAATCTCAGAAACCCACTCTGACTGATGTCTAAGTGGGTTTCTTCAGCCAATCAGGGAGCGCCACGTTGTGGCACCCTCCTGATCGGCTGTGTGCTCCTGTACTGTATGACAGGTGGCACACGGCAGTGTTACAATGTAGCGCCACCCCTTCCCACTGAAATACATGCCTATACAAACACGGGATAAAAAAGCAGGTCTGTTTTTTTTTAGCACTTTTTCACGATTTGTATTTCATCACGGCAGTGTTTGGCTATTGTCGGCAGTGTTTGTGTTTTGCACTTTTTAGTAAATTCCCGATTTCTACCAAATTGCAGGCGTATTTGACCGATGGTGTATTGATTGGTGATTTTTTCCTAGGATTTCAAAAATATTACGAATGCCCTCATCACTGCCGTGATTTTTGCTTAGTAAATTACCGAGATGACACTTTGAAGAAAAAACGGCATCTCGGTCAAAATCGGGACCTTAGTAAATATACCCCAAAGTGTTTGTCTAGCCTGCACTGACATCTCCACACTTCAGTCCTAGAAACTCATTATAACAAGTCATTGGAAAAGCAAAGTCTTATCTGAAGTAGAGAAGGAAAGTGGAGAGAAACATGCTGGGGTTACTACTGAGATAGCTGCACACATATACAGTCTAGCAGAAAATGAATGAGCAGTCATGGTGCCACCAGAGGAGACAAGTCTCTGAAGCTCCTCCAGCACCTACAATACACCCACCTCCTAAATATCTTTAGGTTGAAGGGCATTTATAGATCTGATTAACTTGGAAGTCAGGCTTAAATTTATCTGAGAAGAAAATCTGATAAGATGAACAGAGATATACAGATGTGTTTCTCAATCTATACCACATCTCTTGGCAAACTAATCAGCTCTTTCGGATTTCAGTCATAATAATAATAATAATAATAATAATAATAATTTTATTTATATAGCACTCTTTCTCCAATAGGACTCAATCATGCTACTTGCATCTAAACGACATATCCAAAATACAACCATACCTTACACAAGACACTGCAAAAACTCGAATCCATGCTCTCATTATCTCCCGCATTGATTATAGCAATAGTCTTCTTACTGGTCTTCCCCAATACACAGTCTCACCACTACAATTCATTCTGAATGCTGCTACAAGGCTATTCTGCTGCACCAACCGTTCATTGGGGGTTATTCAAGTTGGATTGCAGATTCTGCTAAAAAGCAGGGTATGGGTCGTTGGGTAGACACAACTTAGGTCGACAGTCATTAGATCGACCATGGAAAGTCGACATGCATTAGGTCAACAGGGACAATAGGTAGACATGGTCATTAGGTTGACATGTACTAGCCCAACAGGTCAAAAGGTTGCCATGGTTTTTTTCCCTTTTTTTGGTGCCGTTTTCTTCATAAAGTGACGGGGAACCCCAATAAGTGCACCGTGTCCCTTTGCATGGCTGGCTTCGCTCGCCATGCTTCTAGCTGCTTCGCTCGGCACAGGTTACCGTTCCAATTGTAGTCCACGTGGATCGTTAAGCATAAAAAATTCCAAAAAATTAAATTTTTTTGACCTGTCGACCTAGTACATGTTGACCTAATGACCATGTTGATATATTGACCATGTCGACCTAATGCATGTCGACCTTCAGTGGTCATCCTAATGACTGTCGACCTAAGCTGTGTCGATCTAATGACCGTATCCCAAAAAGCAGAATCTGCAATCCATTATTTCTCATGCTGCGGGCCGCCCATTACAGGGCAAGGCCAACCAGCATGCTGACCAGGCAGCCCAGCAGCTGTAACCGCAATTTAATGGTGGTCCAACACCATTTTGTCCACTGGAGCGGCTATGTGTGATGTGATCACGCAGCCGCCCCCCAAAACGCTGGACAGCCCTCATTTGTGGAGTTCTCTGGGGTCTTCTATCAGTTTTAGTAGTTTCCTTATTTGTGGAAACATTATTGACAGACTGATTAGACAAACAAAAAATCTTAATCAAAAATATACTACAGTCTTTGATGTTCAGATAACAAGGATATATTCCTTAAAGTGATCTGTATGCAAATCACCACAGGACTCTGGAGAGTTGCAAAAGTGTGTCTTTACTAGCTGCAGTCATGCTGAACAATGGCTGCAGAGGCACTTCCTGTATATCAAACACTTCCTGTAGGCCCCCATACATCAGCAACCACAAAAAAATAAGATTTTACTTACCGATAAATCTATTTCTCGTAGTCCGTAGTGGATGCTGGGGACTCCGTCAGGACCATGGGGATTAGCGGCTCCGCAGGAGACAGGGCACAAAACTAAAGCTTTAGGATCAGGTGGTGTGTACTGGCTCCTCCCCCTATGACCCTCCTCCAAGCCTCAGTTAGGATACTGTGCCCGGACGAGCGTACACAATAAGGAAGGATATTGAATCCCGGGTAAGACTCATACCAGCCACACCAATCACACCGTATAACTTGTGATCTGAACCCAGTTAACAGTATGACAAACGTAGGAGCCTCTGAACAGACGGCTCACAACAATAACAACAACCCGATTTTTTTGTAACAACAACTATGTACAAGTATTGCAGACAATCCGCACTTGGGATGGGCACCCAGCATCCACTACGGACTACGAGAAATAGATTTATCGGTAAGTAAAATCTTATTTTCTCTGACGTCCTAAGTGGATGCTGGGGACTCCGTCAGGACCATGGGGATTATACCAAAGCTCCCAAACGGGCGGGAGAGTGTGGATGACTCTGCAGCACCGAGTGAGAGAACTCCAGGTCCTCCTCAGCCAGGGTGTGCCCCTGACCAAGTAGCAGCTCGGCAAAGTTGTAAAGCCGAGACCCCTCGGGCAGTCGCCCAAGATGAGCCCACCTTCCTTGTGGAATGGGCATTTATATATTTTTGCTGTGGCAGTCCTGCCACAGAATGTGCAAGCTGAATTGTACTACACATTCAACTAGCAATCGTCTGCTTAGAAGCAAGAGCACCCAGTTTTTTGGGTGCATACAGGATAACAGCAAGTCAGTTTTCCTGACTCCAGCCGTCCTGGAAATCTATATTTTCAGGGCCCTGACAACATCTAGCAACTTGGAGTCCTCCAAGTCTCTAGTAGCCGCAGGTACCACAATACGCTGGTTCAGATGAAACGCTGACACCAACTTAGGGAGAAACTGGGGACGAGTCCGCAGCTCTGCCCTGTCCGAATGGACAATCAGATATGGGCTTTTGTGAGACAAAGCCGCCAATTCTGACACTCGCCTGGCCGAGGCCAGGGCCAACATCATGGTCACTTTCCATGTGAGATATTTCAAATCCACAGATTTGAGCGGTTTAAACCAACGTGATTTGAGGAATCCCAGGACTACGTTGAGATCCCACAGTGCCACTGGAGGCACAAAAGGGGGTTGTATATGCAGTACTCCCTTGTCAAATTTCTGGACTTCAGGAACTGAAGCCAATTCTTTCTGGAAGTAAATCGACAGGGCCGAAATTTGAACCTTAATGGACCCCAATTTGAGGCCCATAGACACTCCTGTTTGCAGGAAATGCAGGAATCGACCGAGTTGAAATTTCTTCGTGGGGCCTTCCTGGCCTCGCACCACGCAACATATTTTTGCCACATGTGGTGATAATGTTGTGCGGTCACCTCCTTCCTGGCTTTGACCAGGGTAGGAATGACCTCTTCCGGAATGCCTTTTTCCCTTAGGATCCGGCGTTCAACCGCCATGCCGTCAAACGCAGCCGCGGTAAGTCTTGGAACAGACATGGTACTTGCTGAAACAAGTCCCTTCTTATCGGCAGAGGCCCTGAGTCCTCTGTGAGCATCTCTTGAAGTTCCGGGTACCAAGTCCTTCTTGGCCCCTCCGGAGCCACGAGTATAGTTCTTACTCCTCTACGTCTTACAATTCTCAGTACCTTTGGTATGAGAAGCAGAGGAGGGAACACATACACCGACTGGTACACACCTGGTGTTACCAGAACGTCCACAGCTATTGCCTGAGGGTCTCTTGACCTGGCGCAATACCTGTCCAGTTTTTTGTTCAGGCGGGACGCCATCATGTCCACCTTTGGTCTTTCCCAACGGTGCACAATCATGTGGAAAAAACTTCTCGATGAAGTCCCCACTCTCCCGGGTGGAGGTCGTGCTGAGGAAGTCTGCTTCCCAGTTGTCCACTCCCGGAATGAAAACTGCTGACAGTGCTATCACATGATTTTCCGCCCAGCGAAGAATCCTTGCAGTTTCTGCCATTGTCCTCCTGCTTCTTGTGCCGCCCTGTCTGTTTACGTGGGCGACTGCCGTGATGTTGTCCCACTGGATCAATACCGGCTGACCTTGAAGCAGAGGTCTTGCTAAGCTTAGAGCATTGTAAATTGCTCTTAGCTCCAGTATATTTATGCGGAGAGAAGTCCCCAGACTTGATCACACTCCCTGGAAATTTTTTCCCTGTGTGACTGCTCCCCAGCCTTTCAAGCTGGAATCCGTGGTCACCAGGACCCAGTCCTGAATGCATAACTGTGGCCCTTTAGTAGATGAGCACTCTGCAGCCACCACAGAAGAGACACCCTTGTCCTTGGAGACAGGGTTATCCGCTGATGCATCTGAAGATGCGATCCGGACCATTTGTCCAGCAGATCCCACTGAAAAGTTCTTGCGTGAAATCTGCCGAATGGAATCGCTTCGTAAGAAGCCACCATTTTTCCCAGGACCCTTGTGCAATGATGCACTGACACTTTTCCTGGTTTTTGGAGGTTCCTGACTAGCTCGGATAACTCCCTGGCTTTCTCCTCCGGGAGAAACACCTTTTTCTGGACTGTGTCCAGAATCATCCCTAGGGACAGCAGACGTGTCGTCGGAGACAGCTGCGATTTTGGAATATTTAGAATCCACCCGTGCTGTCGTAGAACTACTTGAGATAGTGCTACTCAGACCTCCAACTGTTCTCTGGACCTTGCCCTTATCAGGAGATCGTCCAAGTAAGGGATAATTAAGACGCCTTTTCTTTGAAGAAGAATCATCATTTCGGCCATTACCTTGGTAAAGACCCGGGGTGCCGTGGACAATCCAAACGGCAGCGTCTGAAACTGATAGTGACAGTTTTGTACCACGAACCTGAGGTACCCTTTGTGAGAAGGGCAAATTTGGACATGGAGGTAAGCATCCTTGATGTCCAGGGACACCATATAGTCCCCTTCTTCCTGGTTCGCTATCACTGCTCTGAGTGACTCCATTTAGAATAGGTCTCACCGAGCCGTCTGGCTTCAGTACCACAATATAGTGTGGAATAATACCCCTTTACTTGTTGTAGGAGGGGTACTTTGATTATCACCTGCTGGGAATACAGCTTGTGAATTGTTTCCAATACTGCCTCCCTGTCGGAGGTAGACGTTGGTAAAGCAAACTTCAGGAACTTGCGAGGGGGAGACGTCTCGAATTTCCAATCTGTACCCCTGGGATACTACTTGTAGGATCCAGGGGTCCACTTGCGAGTGAGCCCACTGCGTGCTGAAACTCTTGAGACGACCCCCCACCGCACCTGTTTGTACGGCCGCAGCGTCATGCTGAGGACTTGGCAGAAGCGGTGGAAGGCTTCTGTTCCTGGGAATGGGCTGCCTGCTGCAGTCTTCTTCCCTTACCTCTATCCCTGGGCAGATATTATGGGGACGAAAGGACTGAGGCTGAAAAGACTATGTCTTTTTCTGCTGAGATGTGACTTGGGGTAAAAAAGGTGGATTTTCTAGCTGTTGCCGTGGCCACCAGGTCCGATGGACCGACCCCAAATAACTCCTCCCCTTTATACGGCAATACTTCCATGTGCCGTTTGGAATCTGCATCACCTGACCACTGTCGTGTCCATAAACATCGTCTGGCAGATATGGACATCGCACTTACTCTTGATGCCAGAGTTTCGCATATATAGAAATGCATCTTTTAAATGCTCTATAGTCAATAAAATACTGTCCCTGTCAAGGGTATCAATATTTCCAGTCAGGGAATCCGACCAAGCCACCCCAGCGCTGCCCATCCAGGCTGAGGCGATCGCTGGTCGCAGTATAACACCAGTATGTGTGTATATACTTTTTAGGATATTTTCCAACCTCCTATCAGTTGGCTCCTTGAGGGCGTCTGTATCTGGAGACGGTAACGCCACTTGTTTTTATAAGCGTGTGAGCGCCTTATCCACCCTAAGGTGTGTTTCCCAACGCGCCATAACTTCTGGCGGGAAAGGGTATACCGCCAATAATTTTCTATCGGGGGAAACCCACGCATCATCACACACCATTTAATTTATCTGATTCAGGAAAAACCACATGTAGTTTTTTCACACTCCACATAATACCCTTTTTTGTGGTACTTGTAGTATCAGAAATATGTAACATCTCCTTCATTGCCCTTAACAAGTAACGTGTGGCCCTAAAGGAAAATACGTTTGTTTCTTCACCGTCGACACTGGAGTCAGTGTCCGTGTCTGTCTGTGTCGACCGACTGAGGTAAAAAGGACGTTTTAACGCCCCTGACGGTGTTTTAGACGCCTGGACAGGTACTAATTGGTTTGCCGGCCGTCTCATGTTGTCAACCGACCTTGCAGCGTGTTGACATTATCACGTAATTCCTTAAATAAGCCATCCATTCCGGTGTCGACTCCCTAGAGAGTGACATCACCATTACCGGCAATTGCTCCGCCTCCTCACCAACATCGTCCTCATACATGTCGACACACAAGTACCGACACACAGCACACACACAGGGAATGCTCTGATAGAGGACAGGACCCCACTAGCCCTTTGGGGAGACAGAGGGAGAGTTTGCCAGCACACACCAAAAACGCTATATTATACAGGGACAACCTTTATATAAGTGTTTTTCCCTTATAGCATTTTAATATATATATATATATCGCCAAATAAGTGACCCCCCTCTCTGTTTTAACCCTGTTTCTGTAGTGCAGTGCAGGGGAGAGCCTGGGAGCCTTCCCACCAGCATTTCTGTGAGGGAAAATGGCGCTGTGTGCTGAGGAGAATAGGCCCCGCCCCCTTTTCGGCGGGCTTCTTCTCCCGTTTTTCTGAGACCTGGCAGGGGTTAAATACATCCATATAGCCTCCAGGGGCTATATGTGATGTATTTTTAGCCAGAATAAGGTATTATACATTGCTGCCCAGGGCGCCCCCAGCAACGCCCTGCACCCTCCGTGACCGTTGGTGTGAAGTGTGTGACAACAATGGCGCACAGCTGCAGTGCTGTGCGCTACCTTCATGAAGACTGAAAAGCCTTCTGCCGCCGGTTTCTGGACCTTCAATCTTCAGCATCTGCAAGGGGGGTCGGCGGCGCGGCTCCGGGACGAACCCCAGGGTGAGACCTGTGTTCCGACTCCCTCTGGAGCTAATGGTGTCCAGTAGCCTAAGAAGCCAATCCATCCTGCACGCAGGTGAGTTGAACTTCTCTCCCCTAAGTCCCTCGATGCAGTGAGCCTGTTGCCAGCAGGACTCACTGAAAATAAGAAACCTAAAAACTTTTTCTAAGCAGCTCCTTAAGAGAGCCACCTAGATTGCACCCTGCTCGGACGGGCACAAAAACCTAACTGAGGCTTGGAGGAGGGTCATAGGGGGAGGAGCCAGTACACACCACCTGATCCTAAAGCTTTAGTTTTGTGCCCTGTCTCCTGCGGAGCCGCTAATCCCCATGGTCCTGACGGAGTCCCCAGCATCC
This sequence comes from Pseudophryne corroboree, assembly GCF_028390025.1. Classification (NCBI taxonomy): domain Eukaryota; kingdom Metazoa; phylum Chordata; class Amphibia; order Anura; family Myobatrachidae; genus Pseudophryne; species Pseudophryne corroboree. The sequence continues at coordinate 177,508,261 of NC_086445.1, forward strand.
ACTTAGGACGTCAGAGAAAACTATTTGCAGATATTGAGGGTTTTTCCCCCCAGATTTAAAGATTACCCAATCCCTTACATTACAGATATTTTTCAGTGATTTGCAGATCATTTTCAGCAAATACAGATCTGCCAATCTTGAAGGCTCATCAGTTTACTAGAAATGGTCTGCAAATCTGCTCATTGTTACCATACACTAGCAATCTACAGCCCCAATTGATTTGTGAAATCCAACAAGTTGGACAACCTGATTTACCAATCCAAATCTCTTTTTTTGTTGGAATCTGCAATCTTTAAACCCCATACATTGCAGATCATTTACACAATCATCTGTAAAACTCCACATTGCCCCAATTGATTGCTGATGTATGAGGACATTTATGCTCCCAGACTCATGGCCAAGGAGAAGATCACTTTACACAAACTAATGCTTTAAACTCAGGCAGTAGGAAATTATTTGACATTTGAGACCTGCACTGGTGGGGATGTGATGTATTCTATACATTTATATGGAAATGTTATGTAGCATGCTAAATGTTTGTAATGGATTGTTGTTGTAACTTTGATATTTGCACTTTTTATGGACTTTTTTGAGTATAAAAATAAGATCTAAGGGCATAAACATAAAAAAACAGAACTTTAGTATCTGTAAATACATAGCAACTTGCACAGGACTAACCTACCGTAGGACAAGTCCACTCTTTCCAACTTATGTACTACTTGTCGTTTTCATTTTTATTCATTACCTTTTACTTTATGTTACAGTGCGGTTCTACTGTGATATACCAGAAGTGGATATATTGCAGATTAGAGCAGGTGTTCCCAATTTGCCACAATGCCTTATTCGCAAAACTGGGCATATGAAAAAAAAAAAGCCCTGGTGTCTCCTTTTGATAAACCCAATATTTAATATATAGCTAATTCTACAATGAGCACTATTTTAGAGGAAACATAAAATGTATTGGGGACCTACAGTCGTAGTAAGCTGTAACCAAGAAGTGACAGTTTTTATTTTTCCTGCAGAGCTTGGAGCCACAACACAAATATTAGTGATGATTTTCTGACAGGCTACTGGTTTTGTTTTCCTTGTATACTGCCTCTAGCAAAGATCTTATATGTGGCAAAATACTGGTATAACTGATTAAGTAACCTTATGACAGCTCAATTCAATATGTGAAATTGTCTACTTGCAACACCATTATTTTATTGTGCAACAAGTGCAATATGGGTTGGTTACAATATCCTGGCAGTCAGGATCTGGATAGTGAGAATCCCACCCAATCGCAGTAAGTCTTTTTACCCTATCCCTAATCCTACCCCAAACCCTAACTAGCCTCTCCTGCAGCCTAAACCTAATCTCCCCCTTCCACAGCCCAACTCTAACCATACCCTGTCACGCCGCCGCCCCGTCCGCCTTACTTACCTCTCCGGGCGCGCTGGTCCTCCCTGCGGCCGTCCTCGCTGGCGGCTCCCGCTTCCGTCGCTCGGCCCGGCGTCTGGGCAGGTGATGTCATCAGGCACTTCCCACCAACCAGATGGTGGTGGCAAGTATAAATTCAGGCGTCAGGCACTGCATCAGTGCCTGAGTATCATCTATTCTGCCTACAGAAGTTGTGATCTCCAGTGCTCCCGCATTCCTGTGGTTTCCAAGCATCTCCGTGCCTCCAAGCATCTCCGTGCCTCCAAGCACCTCCGTGCCTCCAAGCATCTCCGTGCCTTCAAGCACCTCCGTGCCTCCAAGCACCTCCGTGCCTCCAAGCACCTCCGTGCCTCCAAGCATCTCCGTGCCTTCAAGCACTTCCGTGCCTCCAAGCACTTCCGTGCCTCCAAGCATCTCCGTGCCTCCAAGCACCTCAGTGCCTCCAAGCACCTCAGCGCCTCCAAGCACCTCAGTGTCTCAAGCGCCTCAGTGCCTCCAAGCGCCTCAGTGCCTCCAAGCACTTCAGTCTCTCCAAACCCCAGTGCACTTTAGCGTAGTTTGTGCCTCCAGCACCTGGTATTCCTCACTGATTCATCAGCACCTTTCAAGTTCTGTCTTTCAGGAGACCTTCAGCGTCCACGCGTGCCTCCTGTCTGCCGACCAGATCCTGCATGAGGAAAACTTACATTCGGCCATCTCTGCTGCGGCCCAGTTGCGGTTCCTCTTCCCGGTCACCGGAAGAAACCCCGAGTCCACAACACTCCCAAACCAGGTCAGTGATAGTATACTCAGGCCCCATGGACCCCGGGGATCGGAACACGGACTCAAGTGCCATCCAGAATCTGGCTTCCCGAGTACAAAGTCAGGAAGCTGCACAAGGTCAGGTGATGCAGTACCTCCAGGAGTTGTCCGGGCGTCTGGATCAGATTCAGGTGTCCCTAGCCTCGGTAATTCCAGCACCAGTTCCAGTAGCCGCACCAGTTGCCGCTTCCAGCAATGTTCAGCCATCGGCCGGTGCCACTCCGCGCCTTCAGCTGCCTACTCCGTCCCGTTATAATGGGAATCCTAAAAATTGTTGTGGTTTTTTAAACCAATGCGAGGTACATTTTGAGCTACTTGCACATAATTTTCCTACAGACCGGTCCAAGGTGGCATATATTATTTCTCTGCTGGAAGGATCTGCCTTGGATTGGGTGTCTCCATTATGGGAACGTTCTGATTCACTGGTTTCCATTTACTCCGAATTCATCACGTCTTTTCGACGAATTTTTGACGAGCCCGGCAGGATGACTTCGGCCTCTTCTGACTTGCTCCGCATCCGTCAAGGCTCCCGATCCGTGGGTCAGTAAGTGGTTCATTTTCAAACCATTGCCTCTGAACTTCGCTGGAATAATGAGGCTCTGAGAGCTGCTTTCTGGAACGGTCTCTCTGATCGCCTGAAGGATGAGTTGGTCACTCGGGAGCTTCCGGATTCTTTAGAGAAATTGATCTCTCTCTGTGTCAAGGTAGATCTCCGGATGCAGGAACGTGGAGGTGAACGTAGTCGATCGGATCGTTCTAGGTTCCAGCTTCCCCCTGCAAGGCAAGCTGTGGTCCCAAGTCCGTACGAACCCATGCAGATTAACCGATCCCGATTGTCCCCGGAGGAGCGACAGCGTCGTCATGAAGGTAAACTCTGTCTGTACTGCGGAGCTGCGGGTCACTTCATCAAGTCCTGCAAATCCCGTCCGGGAAACGGGCAGGCCTAGCTTGTTCCGGAGGAGACAAGTTGGGGGTTACGACCAAATCTTCTCTGACTTCGGACTGTTTGCTTCCTGTAACGTTAACCACCAAGGTTACTTCCAAGTCTTTTGAAGCCCTGTTGGACTCCGGGGCTGCGGGGAATTTCGTTTCTTCTCTCTGTGTCCAAAGCCTGAATTTGGAAGTACGGTCCATCGAACGGCCTATTTCCTTGACAGCTATCAATGGTACTAGGATATCCAAGGGTATCATAACAGAGCGCACGGTTCCAGTTAAATTACAGGTCGGGGCTCTACATCAAGAATATTTGGAGTTCCTGGTGATTCCGGAATTGCATCACGATCTGGTTCTCGGAATGCCTTGGCTCAAAATTCACAATCCCCATATCGATTGGAAGACCACACAGATTCGGTCTTGGAGTTCTTTTTGTCATGCTAACTGTCTCACCCCTGTCTGTCCGCTTCGTGTTTCTACTAAGGCGGAGGAAGAACTTATCCCGGAGGCGTACCAAGAGTTCAAGGATGTGTTCTCGGAACAGGCGGCTGACCAGTTACCACCCCATAGGTCTTGGGACTGCCCCATTGACCTCATCCCAGGGAAAATGCCGCCCCGGGGTCACATTTATCCTCTGTCCCTTCCAGGGACACAAGCTATGTCAGACTATATCAAGTCTAATCTTCACAAGGGATTCATTCGCCCCTCTATCTCCCTGGCTGGAGCGGGCTTCTTCTTCGTGAAAAAGAAGGACGGGGGGTTAAGTCCATGTATCGACTACCGCGGCCTAAATTATATTACCATCAAAAATAAATACCCCTTGCCTCTAATCACAGAGCTATTTGATAGAGTTCGTGGTGCCCACGTTTTTTCCAAGCTCGATTTGAGGGGCCTATAACCTTATATGCATCAGAGAGGGAGATGAATGGAAGACCGCCTTCAATACCCGGGATGGGCATTATGAGTATCTGGTGATGCCGTTCGGTCTTAGCAATGCTCCTGCTATCTTCCAGGGATTCGTCAACGAAATCTTCCGAGACATGTTATACCTAAGTGTCGTGGTATATTTGGATGACATACTGATTTTTTCCAAAGACCTTGCTGAACACAGGATACAGGTCAAAGAGGTACTCCGCCGTCTACGTGAGAATCATCTCTATGCCAAGATATCCAAGTGTACCTTCGAAGTAACATCAATACCGTTCCTCGGTTATATCATCTCTGGGATGGAGCTTCGCATGGACCCGGAGAAACTTTCCGCCATTCGGGACTGGTCACAGCCACTCTCCTTGAAATCAATACAAAGATTCCTGGGTTTTGCGAACTATTACAGAAAGTTCATTAGAAGTTTTTCCACCATTGTTGCACCCATTACCGCCTTGACGAGAAAGGGTTCCAACCCGGGTTTGTGGCCTCCCGAAGCCATAGAGGCTTTTTCCCACTTGAAATCGGCTTTTATGTCCGCTCCAGTACTCCAAAAACCAAATTTCGAGGAACCTTTCTTCCTAGAAGTTGACACATCCTCGGTCGGAGTTGGGCCGTTCTTTCTCAGTACTCCTCAGATAAGAGATTACATCCGTGTGGTTTCCACTCTCGTAAATTCTCTCCGGCTGAACAAAATTACACTATTGGAGACCAGGAACTCTTGGCAATTAAATCTGCCTTGGAAGAGTGGAGATATCTCTTAGAAGGGGCCAAACGTGATTACCATTTATACTGATCACAAAAATTTGTTGTACATCAAAACCGCACAGTGCTTGAAACCTCGCCAAGCTAGATGGGCACTCTTCTTCACTCGATTCTCTTTTGTTATCAAGTACCGAGCCGGGACTTTCAATACTAAAGCGGATGCACTGTTCCGTTCACAAACTCCCACAGATGAAGAGGGTTCTTTTGAGCGGAGTTTAATTCTGAATCCAATTTCTGTCTCCGCTGCCTCAACTACTCCAGGTCCTCCCCCTGGAAGAATGTCCGTACCAGCTAAATTCCGGTCGAGGATACTACAGTGGGCCCATATCTCCAAGTTTTCCGGTCATCCCGGCGCCCAGAAGATGTACAAGTTTCTGCAAAGATCCTACTGGTGGGATACCATGAGGAAGGATGTACAGGATTATGTTAATTCTTGTCCACAGTGTACACAGCATAAATCTCCTCGCCTACCTCCTGCTGGGTTACTTCGTCCTCTGTCCATTCCTATGAAACCCTGGACTCACATTTCCATGGACTTTGTCACTGACTTACCCTGTTCCAAAGGTTTCAACACTGTCTGGGTGATTGTCGACCGTTTTTCGAAGATGGCGCACTTTGTTCCATTGACTGGTCTGCCGACAGCTCCTAAATTAGCTCTAATATTTGTCCGAGAACATTTTCGGTTGCATGGGTTACCTCAAGAAATAGTCTCTGATCGAGGGGTACAGTTCACCGCAAGGTTTTGGAAAGCTCTCTGCTCGGCCTTACAAATTAAACTTAAGTTTTCGTCCGCTTATCACCCCCAAACTAATGGACAAACGGAACGAGTCAATCAAGACTTGGAGACTTTCCTCCGCCTGTATCTCTCCCCTTCACAGGACAACTGGGTAGAGTTATTGCCTTGGGCAGAGTTTGCACATAACCATTTATTTCATTCCTCCACTGGCGAATCTCCATTCTTCATCAACTATGGCTTCCACCCACAAGTTCCGGAATTACCAATTCTTCCAACAGGAGAGGTTTCAGCTGTGACTTCCACTCTGCTACACTTCAGACAAATTTGGAGTAAGGTTCACGCTAGTCTTAAAAAGGTTTCTGTCCGATACAAGTTCTTCGCGGATAAGAAACGGCGAGCCGCTCCTCAATACAAGGTTGGTGACAGGGTATGACTCTCCACACGTAACCTCCGGCTAAAGGTACCCACCATGAAGTTCGCCCAAAGGTTCATCGGTCCTTACCCTGTGCTACAAATCCTGAATCCTGTGGTCTGCAAGTTGGGATTACCTTCTCATCTACGCATACCAAATGCCTTTCATGTTTCTCTCCTTCGTCCTCTCATCCTTAATCATTTTCATTCTAAGCCCCACTTCGGTAGAAACTGAAAGTGGGACAGACTTCGAGATTAAAACTATTCTGGACTCTCGTTATCTTCATAAGAACCTGCAATATCTGGTAGAATGAAAGGTTATGGTCCTGAGGAGAGAAGTTGGATAGGAGCTTCTGAGGTCTCAGCTCCTCGACTAATCCGAATCTTCCATGCCAAGCACCCTACGAAACCTGGGAAGTGTCCAGGGGCCACCCCTAGAGGAGGGGGTACTGTCACGCCGCCGCCCCGTCCGCCTTACTTACCTCTCCGGGCGCGCTGGTCCTCCCTGCGGCCGTCCTCGCTGGCGGCTCCCGGCTATCGTCGCTCGGCCCGGCGTCTGGCCGGGTGACGTCATCAGGCACTTCCCACCAACCAGCTGGTGGTGGGAAGTATAAATTCAGGCGTCAGGCACTGCATCAGTGCCTGAGTATCATCTATTCTGCCTACAGAAGTTGTGATCTCCAGTGCTCCCGCATTCCTGTGGTTTCCAAGCATCTCTGTGCCTCCAAGCATCTCCGTGCCTCCAAGCACCTCAGTGCCTCCAAGCATCTCCGTGCCTCCAAGCATCTCCGTGCCTCCAAGCACCTCCGTGCCTTCAAGCACCTCCGTGCCTCTAAGCACCTCCGTGCCTCCAAGCATCTCCGTGCCTCCAAGCACTTCCGTGCCTCCAAGCACCTCAGTGCCTCCAAGCGCCTCAGCGCCTCCAAGCACCTTAGTGTCTCCAAGCGCCTCAGCGCCTCCAAGCACCTCAGTGCCTCCAAGCGCCTCAGCGCCTCCAAGCACCTCAGTGCCTCCAAGCGCTTCAGCGCCTCCAAGCACTTCAGCGCCTCCCCGCACCTCAGTGCCTCTAAGCACTTCAGTCTCTCCAAACCCCAGTGCACTTTATTGCAGTTTGTACCTCCAGCACCTGGTATTCCTCACTGATTCATCAGCACCTTTCAAGTTCTGTCTTTCAGGAGATCTTCAGCGTCCACGCATTCGGCCATCTCTGCTGCGGCCCAGTTGCGGTTCCTCTTCCCGGTCACCGGAAGAAACCCCGAGTCCACAAAACTCCCAAACCAGGTCAGTGATATACCCTCTCGAAGCCTATACCTTACCACCCCCCACCCCGCAGCCTAACACTAACCCTCCCCCTAGTGTCTAACCATAATCCCAAGGTCAGAACTTACCTTTGGGGTCTATCGGGAATCTGTCTGGTAGTGTACTGCTGTCGGTATTCCGACTACCAAGATCCTGACCGCATCTCGTGCAATATATACACAGACATCTGGGCTACTTACAGTATGAGGGTTATAAAGAAAAAAGTTTAATTTAAAAAGGCTAAAATGCTGACTGTTTTTGTGCATTAATCCAGAGTATGAACTACAGAAAACCAACCAATAGGCAGTACCACTCTCAGCATGCAAGATAATGCTCAAACATGATCACTGTGTTATATTACTGTTATAACGCTGTGCCTTTGCATAAATCAGCTATGCCATCTTCCCTCTCAGAAACTGTAACTTCGGTAATTGCTGGCTGTGCAAACCTGTCCCAAAAATACCATAGGTGAGACTGGGAGATTTTTGGTTGATATTCAAATGAAATACCGCGGTCGATCAACATGGCCTGGATTAGTAGCTATAAGTGTGTGTTTAATGATAATACCCATATGGTATTACAGCCGGAAGGAGGAAGCCGGGCAGTGTCTGAGCGTCCTGTGGACGCTCAACGCTGATCCCTCAATCCCCGGGATTGGACCTTCCAATCCCGGGATTGAATCCCTGCCTTTATTGGCCTGAAATCCCGGGATCCCGCCCTTAAATCCCGGGATCCCGCCAATCCTGATCCCGGGATTGGCCACCATACTTACTAGGGTTTTGGCTCTTTCCATGGTGGAATAAAAAATGTGTATTTTTCTTTAAATACGAGAATGAACCCATTTACACGTTCATCACACACATTTACAGTATAACACTGCAAGTTAACCTATATATATATGTGTGTTAGAAGAACGAGAACGCAATTTATATGCCGACGGTCAGGATCCCGGCGGTCAGGTTACTGACGTCAGAATCCCGACCGCTGACAATGCCGCCAGCCTGTAACATGGCACTTAGTAGCCTTTTGGCTGGTACTTTATTAACGTCCACACAGTAGATGATATATATCTTCAGATATATATAATTCCGCAGCAGATCATAACACTAAATCGGGTACACCGTCTAGCGTGTACCCACAATATGTGCGCTCCCATATGTCGCTAGCCCTGTTGCTAGTGATTACTTGACATTTAGGATCTGTCTGGCTGGTACTTTATCTCCGTCCACTATATCTTTCTCCAAGGCTTAGTAAATAGACCCGTAAGCCCTCTATGTACACAGAAGTCTTACGGGTCTCACAGATGTGAATAAATGCAAGCTGATAGCATACTGTAAAAGATCACTTCTGCTAATACCTGGCTATGGCAATATGCCAGTGTGACATACTGTAAGTCATTCCGCCTGGTTCCATTGACTGCCACCTCTTACCTGAGCAGCAGTTACTCAGAGGTTTCGGATATATTCCATAGGCAGCACATCTGCCAGCAGCGACTGGGAGAACAGGTCTGTCTGTATTGTTGGCAGATCAGTTTATTACATATAATATTGGTGGTACTGTATAATAAGTCAGGGTATATATCCTGCTAACCACTTTGTAATTAAAATTATAGGTTTATACTCCTATTGTGTTTGTCTTAATTATAGTCATAAAGAAAATGCATATGGTGCCATTTTACTATGTTTTATACACATTCTCAGAGAATATATGGTCATAAGTTATTTATAATCTTATACTTTGTATCTTTCCATTGCACTATGGGCTGAACTTACCCGTATTGTAAGCAGAAAACTGCTACAAATGTTGACACTTTAATTTGTGGTGTGTGGTCCCTTCATAAATGACACAAGTGGTGCTCTGTGGTAATCAATCAGTCCAACACAAAGATAAATGAGTCCAATCATCATACTGATTTTATTAACTGATGCTTTACTTTGACCATTTTGCAGTCTTCTTAAATTATTGACACCTCTCTGTTTATCTGCGACTTAATATAAAATTCTCATAAATAACTTCTACTGTGAAACTATATTGTGATGGGTTGGGGATGGAATCCCAGCAGCCAGGATCCCGGAGGTCAGAATACCGACACCGGGATCCCGGCTGCCAGAATACCAGAGCGGCACGAGCGCTAGAAAGCCCCTTGCGGGCTCGGTGGCTTGCTGTGCTCGCCATAGGCTCTTTTTCTGCTTTATGGGCGTCATGGACACCCACGAGTGGGAATAGCCCTGTTGCAGCTGTCGGCATTCTCGGCAGTTGGGATCCTGGCGTCGGTATTCTGAAAGCCGGGATCCCGACCGCTGGGATATTAACTACATCCCATTGTGATTTATCTGGTCCTTTACTCTACACTCTATTAGCCGAAATGAATGGTGTCATTCTCCCTTACAGTATATGTTGTAGCTACTTCCAGTACAGTTTTACAAAACAATTTTAAATGTGAATTTGAATGTCACACTATTACCTTTTTCAGATGCACGAAGGCGTATTCCATGTCTGTGCGTAGATTCTGCTCATCTTCATACCTAGGGAAAGTGGACAGAACATGCTAGTAAAGCTACATATGGGGATTAGCCCTATACTGGTTTCAATTCAATGTGGCACTAATTTATTCATTGTGCACATTAAAGACAGTATAACTCCAGGCTAATATATATATATATATATATATATATATATATATATATATATAAAAGGCGGTATCCAATTAGATGCAAAACATTTTCGGTTGATCAAAGCGGCTTGAAATCGCGATTTTTGACTGATGGTCATTGTCGCAGTATCCAATTATAGGCTGAAAACGGACACGCGATCATGCGATAACACATGGGATCTGGGATAAGATCCTAATCCCATGTGTTATTGTGGCTACAGCCTGAGGCACCCGAAGCATAATCCCACAAAATGTGCTAGCATCAGGGGGGAGGAGTGCGCCACATCAGGGCTAATAGGATAGCCCCTGGCGGACCAATTGGCTCCGGTAAATTACTGCGGCTAATTGGATTGGATACCCCCCATAGAGAGAGCCAGCACAGTAGACTATGCAGAGCCGTCTTAACAGCAGTGTAGGCCCCTGGGCACAGCAATGCACTGGGCCCCCTACCCATCCTCCAGTGGTAGGGGTGGGGGGTGCTATCAGTGGCAGCATTGATGTCCCACGGGCGGTAGGGGACGTTCTATCTTCCGCTCAGCTTGTAGGACCTGGAGCAGTAATTTCTGCTAATTACTCCATTACTGCACAGATGGGGCTAAACTGTAGAAGGGGGCATTGGGCTCAATGAAGAGGCCCTGGAACATGACTACCAGGGTGGTAGGGGGTGTTTAATACGTAGGGGAGGGGTGGATAGTGGAGTGGGCTTAATATTTATCATTTTCCGGTGGGAGGGCAGCTTGCTTGACTGCAGATATCTCCAGTTCCTGAAAATATTTCTTAGTTTTCAATGGGATAAAAAACTAGAGAGCCCCACCTTTCAAGAGGTTCTGGGGACTTGGGGATCAGAGTTCAGGAGACAGAGCAATTCACCAACGCGAATCTAAAACTGCATATTAGGCGTGTGGAGCTGGAGCAGGGACCAGCTGCTTGAAGGCTGATATCTCTGGTTCTGGGTATAGTAGTAACAAGCTGCCACTAAAAGGGGAGAGTCACAGTTTTTGGCTTATACCCTCAGAAATACTCTAAGTCAGACAGAACCGGAGATTTCTGGCTGGGAAGAGCAATTAACAGGCTTGGATGGGGACCACTGCTTTCAAGTCAGATATCTCCGGTTCCCCAGGGCCGATTTTCAAAAATCTCGTACCCAGGGCCGGCTCTAGGCATGTTCGAATAGAGCGGCCGCGCAGGGTGCCACCCTTAATGGGCGCCATGCGCTGGCGCCGCCATATTCGAGGCTGGAGCCGGCCCTGTGCATTGTTGGCCCGGCCGCCGTGACCTCTTGTGTGCGCTATGCGCGCTGCGCGGCACCGGTGTCTAACGTCAGACGCCAGCACCGCGCAGCGCGCATAGCGCACACAAGCGCCTTGGAGGCCACCCCCCCGTCCGTCCGCCCTCACCTGGACCCGGACCCGCACTCGCAGGCCATCTGCCCGCCCGCCATCGGACAGCAGTACTCCTCCCCCTCTCAGCGCCGCAGGTATTTGGGGGGGGGAGGGGGGAGGCACATTTATGGATGGGTGGCACTGTGGGGGCATTTATCTGGCACTGTGGGGGCATTTATCTAGCACTGTGGGGGTATTTATCTGGCACTGTGGGGGTATTTATCTGGCACTGTGGGGGCATTTATCTGGCACTGTGGGGGCATATCTGCACTGTGGGGGCATATCTGGCACTGTGGGGGCATTTCTGTATCTGGCACTGTAGGGGCATATCTGGCACTGTAGGGGCATATCTGGCACTGTGGGGGCATATCTGGCACTGTGGGGGCATTTATGTATCTGGCACTGTGGGGGCATTTATGTATCTGGCACTGTAGGGGCATATCTGGCACTGTGGGGGCATTTCTGTATCTGGCACTGTAGGGGCATTTATGTATCTGGAACTGTGGGGACATATCTGGCACTGTGGGGGCATTTATGTATCTGGCACTGTGGGGGCATTTATGTATCTGGCACTGTGGGGGCATTTATCTGGCACTGTGGGGGCATTTATCTGGCACTGTGGGGGCATATCTGCACTGTGGGGGCATTTATCTGGAACTGTGGGACGTATCTGGCACTGTGGGGGAATTTATGTATCTGGCACTGTGGGGGCATTTCTGTGTCTGGCACTGCTGGGGGGCATGTCATGTGTAGCTGGCACGGCTGGGGAGCATATCATGTAGTGTTCCCGCTAGGCGTCTGTGGCTAGGCAATGAGTCTCAGTGCTCTTCCTGGCGCAAAGTGTCTAACGTGCTATTCCTGGCGCAAAGTGTCTAACGTGCTCTGCCTGGCGCAAAGTGTCTAACGTGCTCTGCCTGGTGCCAAGTGTCTAACATGCTCTGCCTGGCGCAAAGTGTCTATGACGTTCTACCTGGTGCAGTGTGTATTAACTGCACTACTGTGTGGTGTAATGCGAATTGCCACTATTATGTGGCCACGCACCTTTCCCACGAAGCAACGCCCCTAAATTTTAGCTGCGCGCCGAAGGCTTTACCATGTAGGTAGATGAGCACCAAGCATTACAGTATGTACATCATTTTGCCCTCCTAACTTAAAAATGTGCCTTCCCTGTGATCAGCACCCTGCCCTAAAAAGTGAACACTATCATGTGTAGCTGGCACTGCTGGGGGGTATATTGTGTGTAGCTGGCACTGCTGGGGGGCATGTCATGTCTATCTGGCACTGCTGCGGGGCATGTCATGTGTAGCTGGCACTGCTGGGGGTATATTATGTCTATCTGGCACTGCACATTATGTGTATCTGGCACTACACTGGAGACATTGTGTGTAAGGAACACTACTGTGGCTGTTATGTGTAAGGCTGCTAATTGTGTGCGTAGAGGGGGTGTGAAAATATATTTATTTATAGTCTAATAATATAAAGTTATGAGGCCACGCCCACTTTGCCAGAGGCCACGCCCACTTTTCCTGGAGCGCGCACCTACGGCGCGCGCATGGGGGGGGGCTTTTACATGTTCTCGCTCAGGGTACTAGTAGGCCTGGAGCCGGCCGTGCTGGTACCCCTGGAAAGAGGGGACCCTCAGCTATCAACCTAGGGCCCTTATTCTCTTGGGGCCCTTGGGCAAGATCCCATTGAGGCCATATGAAAAGACAGCCCTGAGAATATGCTAAAAAGTACAAAAGTGTATTGCAGCATTACACACTCTCACTCTTTCCACACAAACATTTGTTATGTATATAGTTTGCATATGTGTGTTTAGCAGGCAAGTCACTGGTTTCTCAATGCATTGGGACCAGCTCCACAACCAAGCTTACCAGGAATGTGGTTGCAGCTCTGTAATGCTGGAACCAGAGCCTGGTATTATTACAAGACTTATTTCTAGGTTACAATTTTCATAAAAAAGACTACATGTGTTTCACAGCTTGACAAATAAAAATGCAAACACAGGGATATATGATCTGATCACACGCAAAGCATGAACTTCCACTCAGTGTAATGCATGAAAATACCTCACATTGGCCAGATGTATTAAGCCTGTAGAAGTGATAAAGTGGAAGGTGATAACGCACCAGCCAATCAGCTCCTAACTGTCAAGTTACATGCTGGGGGTAAATGTATTACCCTCCGTTATGGGGGGAGAAGCAGTATCAGCGCATGTTATGTATGACAGTTGCGGTGCCGACACAGTGACAGATAGCACGCTGAAATGGGGGGGCAATGGCTGACCTTTCAGACACCTGCAGCTGTCAGTTTCGACAGCGGCAGGAGGCAATGCCCTATCTCCACAGCAGGGACAGAGCCGGCCGGGCAGGGAGACACAGCGCATCAGCACTAAGCTGTGCGCTTGTGTGCTCAAGGGGGCATCCCCGGAGGGGGGAGAGAAAGACAAGATGTGTATACATCTGGTCGATGTCCCTTACTGCTTCGCCTCGGCGAGGAAGGAAGTGTTATAGCTGCACGATCTGAGCCACTATAATACATTTACCCCTGGGTTTGAAAAATGGCAGTTATGAGCTGACTGGCTGGTGCGTTATTACCTTCCACTTTATCACTTCTCCAGGCGTAATAGATCTGCCCCTGCGCTTTGTGTGCAGACACCCCTGCAATGTCTTCTTGGAATTGTAGACTGTACTCACTCAATCTGAGCTTTTTAGACCTACAGTAATTGGACACAAATAGCAGTGCGTATGAGCCCCCCAAAATTGTCAATCCCGATCCATAGCTCACCAGCATCATTAGAATGTTGACTGGATTGACTAATTAAGTTAGACCACATCTGACCCCTTGTATGGAGTCAGAACATTTGGGTCACATATCAGTAATACTATGTGTACTGGTATCAGTATAAAGCATGCTTGCCTACTTCAATTTCTCCTCTCCAGAGAAGCCCAGAGAGGCGACGCTGCAGGAGACTTTGGGGGGGCGGGCTGTGACATCATCAAGCCCCGCCCCAACATCGTAAAAAGCAGAGATTTGCGGGTCCACGGGAAGGGTGCGGTACTAAAATGACGCGATTTGCATCATTTTAACTCCTTCCCCACCCCACGGACCCGCGAATACGGGAGATTATCTCTCCATCCTGCCTGCATAACTAGGGTGCGAGCAGGATGCGGGAGACCTGCCTACTCTTCCAGGGGTGCTGGGGGCTACCCCAAAAAACGTGAGCCTCCCGCTGCTTCCGGGAGAGTAGGCAAGTATAGTATAAAGTGACAATGCAACAATCTTCTTTCTGTTCTATAAAGACAAGCACATGCTCACTAATGGGCCCTACACACTGGCCGATATTTTGAAAGATATGAACGATCTCGTTCATAAATGAACGAGATCTCGTTCATATCTTTCAGTGTGGAGACTTAAGCGATGAACGATGCGCGTCCCCGCGCTCGTTCATCGCTGGTCTCCTGTCGGCTGTGCATGCAGGCCAATATGGACGATCTCGTCCATATTTGCCTGCACGTCTATGGAGCCGGGTGACGGGGGGAGTGAAGAAGCTTCACTCCCCCCGTCACTGCCCCCCCCGCCGCCGGGTCGCTCGTCGGCCGTATCGGCCGTCGGGCACCTCGGCCAGTGAGTAGGGCCCATAACAGTTAAAGATAAGGCTGATTTGGGGTTTTTTTGCTTTAAATTACTGGCTCCACCCTTCAATCTGATGTTTCACCAAATTAAAAATCTATATTTAACCATTATGTTGTGAATCAGCTTAATAGGTATAATTATAAACTAAGAAATTATCTCACTAATAAATATGTACCGGGCTCACATCCAAGACACAAACACAGAAAAGAAATACACCTATGTTCTGTAAATCCCATTTTATTCATTCTTGGTACCAGCTGTATATCAATGCCCTATATGGATACAAAGCAAAAAGGCAGTTGTTGACAGCACTTATCCTTACCAATGCAGATCAAGCAAAATTATAGTCTGTGCATTAGGACTCCTGGGTCATAGACCCAGAAGTCTTCACATCACCAGAACAAAATATTGGAACTGCTGTCACAGCGGTTATGTGATCCTACATACCAGTGATAAAAAAAGGCAATACGCATATCAAAATGCAATTCTTCCCTTCTCACATTTGGGCAGATGGTGTAGTGGTTAGCATTACTACCTCACAGCACTGAGGTCGTGGGTTTGATTCCCACCATGCCACTAACTGTGTGGAGTTTGTATATTCTCCCCATGATTGCATGGTTTTCCTCCGGGTACTCCGGTTTCCTTTCACAATCCAAAAATATACTGATAGGTTAATTGGCTCCCAACAAAATTAACCCTAGTGCATGGGTCTTCAACCTGTGGCCCTCCAGCTGCTGTGAAACTACACATCCCAGCATGCCCTGCCACATTTTTGCTATTAAAGTATGCTAAAACTGAGGCAGGGCATGCTGGGATGTGTAGTTCCACAGCAGCTGGAGGGCCGCAGGTTGAAGACCCATGCCCTAGTGTGTGTGCGTGTACATGTGGTAGGGAATATAGATTGTAAGCTCCACTGGGGCAGGGACTGATGTGAATGGCTGAATATTCCCTGTAAAGCGCTGTGGAATATGTGTGCGCTATATAAATAACTGGTAATAATAATAATATGGAACTGTCCTTAATAACTTTGGCGCATGCTAACAACAACAGTATGGAGAAACAAGAGACTCTTTTGTGGGTGCACTCTTTACTTTTAAATAATGTAATGTATGAAATATTAAAGATAAATATAAATATAAAATGTAACTTTTATTAGTATCATGGAATAAAAGATAGTCAGTGGTCAATAAGGTAACAATCAGAAGATGTAATGAAGTAACTAGCAAATAAATGCTGATAATTGATAACATGAAAAAATTTAGATAAATTAAATAATAATTCAATTAATAACAATTAAATGCTGATAATAGCATAATAAGTTCCGGCTGCCAAAATACAATAAGAGTGCTTTAAGAAGTTAACATAAATCGTTCTTGAGACAAATGAGCTGCCAATATATGTTGGCCCCCGTATTCATCCAAATTGAAACAGTTGTAAGGCTGAAATGTTAGAGACTGAAGATTGTAGTTTTGCCAATTTTAATAAGAGAAAAGGCAGTAAGAGATAGCATGGTGAATCTGCTGTCAGTGTTACACTCTGAGCATGATGGACCAACTTTGGGGCATATCTATCACAACTTGGAGTGGAGAGAGATAAAGTACCAGCCAATCAGCTCCTAAGTGTAATGTTACAGGAGCTGGTTGGTTGGTACTCTGGACACAATGCATTAAGCATTATTTTGCGGCCAAGCATCCAAAAATGCTGTCTTCAGTGGTTTGGCCGCTTACCGCATATACACCAAGATTCAGAAAGCGATACATTCCAGGGCTTGGATGCGGTGGTCAAAGCCATCTTTAGATAGTGCTGCCTAATATAAGCCTATGGGCTTCTTTTGAATTTCCCCTCGGAGATGGATTCAATTGGATCCCTCCTAGCACCAACCTGCGTCACTAGACACAGCCGCGTAAGGACTACGGGGTCCTAAAGCTGTTCTTTATTATTATTTCTTCACGCATATGGCACTAATGAATGCCTATAGGCATGCGAAGAGTGGCGGGATGTATTACATTCAAAATGCGATGCATCATGCATCCCGACTTTTATCTCTCACCAAGCTCTGAGGAGGGTGTGTGACGTAATCTCCGGCCCAATCAATCTGTTTCTATCGCACTGCAGGAGTAGGTCCTGGCCTACGTACAGCCTGCACAGACTGGAAAAATCATTTGATGGTGAGGCACACGAAAATTGCACATGGCGGGTATTCACTCTGTCTGAGCGGCGACTATCTGATCGCAAACCTCTGCAAATTTGCAGAGGAGTGATCAGGTCTGAATTAGGCCTAAATGTATTAAGCCTTAACAAGAGATAAATTGCAGGTTAATACATCTGCCCCTTTAAAGCTGCAACAGATAAATGACCAGCCAATCAGCTTCCTAACTGCCATGTCACAGGATGTGTTTAAAAAACGACAGAAGCTGGTTGGCTGGTCATTTATCTGTTGCAGCTTTAAAGGGGCAGATGTATTAACCTGGAGAAGGAATAAGGAAGTGATAAACCAGTGATAAGTGCAAGGTGATAAACACACCAGCCAATCAGCTCCAATATGTAAATTAACACTTAGGAGACGATTGGCGGGTGCGTTTATCACCATGCACTTATCACTAGTTTATCACTTCCTTATGCCGTATCCAGGCTTAATACATCTGCCTCTTTTTTTTATCTCTTGTTGAGGCTTAATACATTTGGGCCAAAGAGTGATAAATGACCAGCCAATCAGCTTCCTAACTGCCATGTCACAGGTGTGTTTGAAAAATGACAGTTAGGAGGTGATTGGCTGGTCATTTCACACTCTTTATCCGTCTCCACTTTATCACATTCTAGTCTTAATACATTGGGGCCATAGGGCCTAATTCAGCAGCATGAGTCTTAGTTTTTGCAAGAAATCACAAAACTACAACTCTTGTCTCTAGCATGCGGGGGGCCGCCCAGCACAGGGCAAGGCCGCCCTGCATGCCGAGTCATAACCCCCCTCCTAAAATGTGAGTGCATCACTGTACAGTAACGTCCATTACACGTTATGCCACACACTGTAATGCCCATTTCACATTATGCCACTCACCATAATGCCTATTACAACTTATGCCACACCGTAATGCCCATTATACGTTATGCCACACACTGTAATGTCCATTACATGTTGTTTCACACACCGTTACATCTACTACAACTTATGCCACACATCGTAATGCCCATTACACATTATGCCACACACCGTAACGCCTATTACAACTTATGCTGCACACCATAATGCCCATTACACATGATTCCACACACTGAAATGTCCATTACATGTTATGCCATACACTGTAATGCCCATTACTTATTATGCCACATACAGTTATGCCCCTGACACCAATAATTTGTAAGAGACATTATTGTGTGTGTACATTTTATGCTCCATACACAATAATGTCTCTTACAAATTATGCCCACCATAAGGCTTCTAATTACTTTTAAATTACCCATTCATTGCCAGGGAACTAAAGCTCATTGTCAGGGGTCTCCTACTCTTTGCCAAGGGTTTCCTGCTCTGGGTTCCATGCTCATTGCCAAGGGTCTTATGGGGGTAATTCCAAGTTGATCGCAGCAGGATATTTTTTAGCAGTTGGGCAAAACCATTTGCACTGAGGGGGGGGGGGGGGCAGATATAACATTTGCAGAGAGAGTTAGATTTGGGTGGGTTATTTTGTTTCTGTGCAGGGTAAATACTGGCTGCTTTATTTTTACACTGCAATTTAGATTGCAGATTGAACACACCACACCCAAATCTATCTCTCTCTGCACATGTTAGATCTGCCCCCCCTGCAGTGCACATGGTTTTGCCCGACTGCTAAAAGAAATTCTGCTGCGATCAACTTGGAATTACCCCCTATGTTGGTTGCAAAGGGTTTCATGCTCGTTGTCAGGGGTCTGATGCTCATTGCCACGGGGTTTACATGGGAGAAGATGCTGATATAAGAAATGCAGAGCTTCAAGACCTAGCTAAGTTGATATTTTGTTAAAGATGAACCATTGCTGTGTAAGAACCAGGAACCAGTACAAGCAGGCCTGATGTCCGAACGATATCCACTGGCCTCTTCACAGCTGATGAGTCTTGGAGCACCTGAGTCTGCACAGCAATGACCTCTCCCCTACCAGAACATCCCACTGAAGGAGGGCAGCACCCACCCATTTTTTATTCCATCGAAAAGGTCAAATGCAGCAACATGACCAGTGGCAGAACTACCGCCTGTGCAAGCAGTGCCATGCACTGGGGCCCACCGCTGTCAAGGGGCCCAAGGCCAGCGGCATTTCACCTCTTCAGTGGCATGCCAGTGAAGAGGTTATATGCGGCTGGCTTTGGGCCCTTTGACAGCGGAGGGCCCCTCTACCCTTCCCTCCCTCCTCCTTACTCCGCTCAGCTGGCCCAGTGAATGACGCAATCACGTCATGATGCGATCGTGTCATTACGGAAATCTCCGCCAGCAAAGTGGAGTACAGGGGAGGAGGGAGGATGGAAGGGGAGAACATTATAGTGCTGGCGGGCTAGTGCCCACCAGCAAATGCAAATGCTAGGGATTGTCATCGGTGGGTTATCCATCGATGGTCACCATCGATGGATAACATCACTGGTCAGTGGCCATCCCTAGCTACCCCTAGGCAACGAGCATTTCCTAGTCAACGAGCAATCCCCCGTGGCAACGAGCATGGATCCCAGAGCATAAAACCCCTAGGAACAAGCATGACACAACATGTAAAACCCCTGGCAATGCGCATGAAACCCCTGGCAATGCGCAGGTAAACATATCTAAACTGGCACTGTGGGGGAATATCTAGCACTGTGGGGGCATATCTGGCACTATGAGGGCATATCTGGCACCGTGGGGGCATGTGTATCTGGCAATGTGGGGGCATATCTGGCAACATGGGGGAATATGTGTATCTGGCACTGTGGGGGCATATCTAGCACTGTGGGGGCATGTGTATTTGGCGATGTTGGGGCATATCTGGCACTATGAGGGCATATCTGGCACCGTGGGGGAATATGTGTATCTGGCACTATGGGGGCATATCTAGCACTGTTGTGGCATGTGTATCTGGCAATGTGGGTGCACATCTGTCACTGTGGGGGCATATGTGTATCTGGCACTGTGGGGGCATACTAAGCACTGAGGGGGCATATGTGTATATTGCACTGTGAGGGCATGTGTGTATCTGGCACTGTGCGGGCATGTCTGGCACTGTGGGGGCATATGTGTATCTGGTACTGCACTATTTGGGTCATGTGTATTACACCCCCATTTTCATTGGCCATGCCACATGTGGCCACATCCATTTTTTTGCCAGCGCGCACACAGTACAACTAACTTTTTTTTCTACATGCACCACTGTGTACTGTATATGTATATATATATATCTCTAATATGGAGTTGGGGGGGAGGGTGGTGGACTTGGACAGGATGAGAGGGGGGGCAAAGCATTTTGTTGCACCTGGGCCTGATGCTCACTAGTTCCGCCACTGAACATGACCTAAGTGACCGAATCTGTAACATCTGACACCGCCGCAAGGATCAAAGGAAGGAGGGAAATGGGATGTCTTTTGTTGGATGCAACCGGAACCATACAAGCTCAGCCTTTCAAGACATGAACAAAGAGGATTTGCCTCACATACCACATAACTACACACCTCTAACCATCAATAGACAAACTAATCACATGGTGTGTCCCACAAGACAGCCCCTAGACTTGAGATTTAACCCACTCCACTCTCATGCCATCACTCTTTCTCAAATGGTGTTAAATGATGACCTCCATCATTATGTGTTGTGGAGACCTTGTTTGACCCAGAAATACAGACAGTAGAAGAACAACATGCTCTGTTTGGCTGTCTGATGGCCATGCAAAACAGGAACATTAGCATTAGAATTACCCATCACATAATTGCACTGGTTATACCATAGCTATAGGGTAATTCTATCACTTTTACACACTGTAGTACATATTAAAGACACTAAAAACACCTTAGTAAAACTAGCTGGCCTGTTGGTCTTTATCTGCTTTCATAAATCTTCAGTAGCTTACTTGAACATCTATTTTTGACGAGTTGTAGTCATAATGTCAACAGCTATGATGTCAACATTGTTGAAATGAAGATAATGACCGTATCAGCATGTGCAGAATGTAGACATGTACACAACATTGACATGTAAAATATCAACATGTGAAATGTCGACATTCTGCACAGACTGGAGGAGGAGGGTTGAAGTTAGGTTGTGGGAATCAAAAGTTATGTTTAGGTACAAGTGGTAGGTTAGGGTTAGTCTACAAGAAAGTAGGGTTTGGATTAGGCTGCGGAAAAGGGAGGTTAGGTTTAGGTACTAGTGGGAGGTTAGGGTTAGTTTACAGGAGAGTAGGGTTTGGGTTAGGCAGCGGAAAAGGGAGGTTAGGTTTAGGTACTAGTGGGAGGTTAGGGTTAGTTTACAGGAGAGTAGGGTTTGGGTTAGGCTGCGGAAGGGGAGGTTAGGTTTAGGTACTAGTGGGAGGTTAGGATTAGTTTACAGGAGAGTAGGGTTTGGGTTAGGCAGCGGAAAAGGGAGGTTAGGTTTAGGTACTAGTGGGAGGTTAGGGTTAGTTTACAGGAGAGTAGGGTTTGGGTTAGGCAGCGGAAAAGGGAGGTTAGGTTTAGGTACTAGTGGGAGGTTAGGGTTAGATTACAGGAGAGTAGGGTTTGGGTTAGGCAGCGGAAAAGGGAGGTTAGGTTTAGGTACTAGTGGGAGGTTAGGGTTAGTTTACAGGAGAGTAGGGTTTGGGTTAGGCAGCGGAAAAGGGAGGTTAGGTTTAGGTACTAGTGGGAGGTTAGGGTTAGTTACAGGAGAGTAGGGTTTGGGTTAGGCAGCGGAAAAGGGAGGTTAGGTTTAGGTACTAGTGGGAGGTTAGGGTTAGTTTACAGGAGAGTAGGGTTTGGGTTAGGCAGCGGAAAAGGGAGGTTAGGTTTAGGTACTAGTGGGAGGTTAGGGTTAGTTTACAGGAGAGTAGGGTTTGGGTTAGGCAGCGGAAAAGGGAGGTTAGGCTTAGGTACTAGTGGGAGGTTAGGGTTAGTTTACAGGAGAGTAGGGTTTGGGTTAGGCAGCGGAAAAGGGAGGTTAGGTTTAGGTACTAGTGGGAGGGTAGGGTTAGTTACAGGAGAGTAGGGTTTGGGTTATGCTGCGGAAGGGGAGGTTAGGGGTTTGGATTACCAACACTCACTGCTGGAAACCACTTTTGATCCACCGAAAGTCACCTTGATGTCACAGGCGGACCCAGGAAGAGCTGACATACCCATTAAGTTACCACTAGACCACCAAGAATGTTTTGTCGACATTCTAATGTGATGAATGACGATGTGGTCAATGTCAACATGCCAAGGACAAAATATACACACTCCTTGTGACCACCAGTCTATACAGTGTCATATCCCCATTATAACCTTACACCAGCTGCTGCACAACGCCATATGGAGGAGTCACAGCTTTTTAGAGCTTTAGGGCCTAATTCAGACCTGATCTCTCTGCAAATTTGCAGAGGTCTGCGATCAGATAGTTGCCGCCCATAGAGAGTGAAAACATGGCCCGTGCAAATATGTGAATGCATGCGTACGCCGTGCGAAAACTTCACCAGACAGCGGACATCTGCAAATCCGTTCACTCACCATCTAATGATTTTTCCAGTCTGTACATAGCCCAGGTCTTACTCCTACAGTGTGATACAAACAGGCTGATCGGGGCCGGAGCTGACGTCACACACCCTCCATGAAAGCGCTTAGGAACACCTACGTTTTTCCCGACACTCCCAGAAAAGGGACTGTTACCACCCACAAACGTCCGCTTACAGTCAATCAACTTGCGTACGCCTTGCGATCAAAATTTTCACACTATTCTGTCGCTGTTTGGGAACGCGCCTGCGGATTGCAGTGCATATGCATGCATAGTCATTCAATAATCGGCCGCTGTGCAATTTCGCACAACAGCGATCAGGTCTGAATTAGGCGCTTAGTTCTGTCGTACAAGTTACTAGAATGTGAAGTGTGTATTAAGCATGGCACCTGATGGATGGCTGAAGGATCTGTCTGATCAGGTACTGCATTCAATATGCACATTTAGTCATATTAATGTTGAATATCTTACCCAGCCCTGGTACAAAAAGGCTGACCCTCCTCTGCATCAGTGCTGAGCAGCTGCAGCTATAAGCCAATGGCTGGGGACTCATAACAATGTGGCAGTTGGTGCTTATTCCTCAGTGCTGTGGGTTGTCCAACGTTGAACCATCCGTTTAGGATCAGGGCAAGCGGGGTTGAAGAGAACTCTCATATGTAGGCTGCAGCCAGGGAAGTGAGTAGTGAATTGGTCACAGGGGCTGCCTCTCAGCAGCAAAGCTGGCCAGCCCCCCTCCTGCTTACCTAAGCCTGCTTCCTGGCACCAGTGTCCAGGCTCAGCAGCTGAGGTCGGAAGCTGTTTCTCAGCCATCATACCCGCCGCACTCCGCAGCAGCTCCGGTCTTCAATGTGAGGCGCTCCGTGGTAGGTTGGACTAGTACCAGCAGGATGCCGCCCACTATGCAAATACTCCAGCCACAGCAGCGCAGTGAGAGGCTGCCAGCCTGGATATGTGGGATAAGACACAGGGCGATTCTTTTCTCTTCTCTCCTCTCTTCTCTTCTCTTTTCTCTTTTCTCTTCCATTGTAAGTCTGGATATGTGGGATGCCCGGCCCCTCACTGCTCTGGCTGCGGCTGGAGTACTTGCATAGTGGGCGGGCGGCAGTGCTTAAAGTGGTCCTAGAGAGGTGGTGGAACTCACCCCCCTCCCCACGGCACCCAAGTAATAAAGGTATTGCGCGCGCCCCACAAGAATGGTCACACAATAGTAATAATGCCCACAGTAGTAGCACTCCGTAATACACATAATGCCCACCACAGTAGCGCTTCTTATACAATGCCCACAGTTGTAGCGCTCATTATGCAATGTCCACTGTACTGGTAGTGCCCCTTATATAGACCCCATAGTAGTGGTGCCCCTCATGCAATGCCCGTATTGCCCCCAGTAGTTTGGCCGCTGTAGTTATCCCCCAGTAGTTTGGCCCCTGTAGTTATGCCCCCAGTAGTTTGCCCCCCTGTAGTTTAGCCCCCAAGTAGTAATGCCCCCATAGTTACGCCGCCAGTAGTAATGCCCCTGTAGTTACGAAGCCAGTAGTAATGCCCTCCTGTAGTTTGCCCCCAGTAGTTAGCCCCTTTGTAGTTTGCCCCCTTGTAGCTTACCCCCAGTAGTTTGCCCCCTTGTAGTTGGCCCCCAGTAATAATGTCCCCCAGTAGATGCCCCCCAGTAATAATCTCCCCCAGTATTTTGCCCCCAGTAATAATGTCCCCCAGTAGTTTGCCTCCAGTAGATGCCCCACAGTAATAATGTCCCCCAGTAATAATGTTCTCCAGATGTTTGCTCCCAGTAGTAATGCCCCCCAGGAGTTTGCCCCCAATAGATGACCCCCTTAGTAGTAATGCCCCCAGTACATGCCCCCCAGTAATAATGCCCCCAGTTGTAGCCCCCAGTTGTAACCCCCAGTTGTAATGCCCCCAGTTGTAACCCCCAGTAGATGCCACCAGTAATAATGTTCCCCAGTAGTAGTCCCCAATAATGTCCCCCAGTAGTTTGCCCCCAGTAGATGTCCCCCAGTAGCTGCCCCCAGCAGTAATGCCCCCAATAGATGACCACCCAGTAGTAATGCCCCCAGTAGATGCCCCCAGTAATAATGCCCCCAGTAGTTTGCCCCCAGTAGTAATGCCCCCCCAGTAGTAATGCCCCTTGATGATGCCCCCCCATTAGTAATGTCCCCCCGTAGTTTGCCCCCAGTAGATGCCCCCGCTGCACTAAGGAAAAAAAAACCATCATACTTACCGAGCCCCGTTCCCGCTTCCAGACCGCTGCAGTCCTCCTCTCTTGGTGTCCGCTCCTCAGCACTATGAGAGAGACGTCATGACTGACGTCTCTCCCATAGCGCACGCCGCACAGTGACAGCGCCGGAAGCCGAAGCTCAGTACTGAGCTCCTGCCTCCGGCTTTTGGTGAGGAGAGACGGGCGCCCGCTGGTAAAACAATCTCAGCGGGCGCCCGTCAGCTCCCTGTGAGGCGCCGGGGGACGGAGGGAGAACTGCCACAAATGACAGGGGGGATACGGGCCCGAGAGCCCCCCCCCCCCCCTGGATCCGCCACTGACAGGGAGCAGTGATTGCGCTGAGCCCAAAAAAAAGTGGGTCACTTCTAAAAATTGCGGTCCTACCTGTCCTTTTCTGGGTCCCATCGGAATGAAGGTTTCTTATTAATCTTGTTAATAATTAAAATATAAAAATACAGACTTGATTTGGACAGTACAAAAGTGTTGCAAGGGGAGGAGGGTGGTGACAATGCTGCTGGACTGTGTAGCATGCAGGACATCCTGCACCAGAGCTGTAACTAGACATTTTAGTACCCTTTGGCAGAAAGTGAATTGGTGCTCCACCTCCTAGATTGGAAAGAATAGACAGTGCGCGCCAAAGGCGCGCTGCACAAATTGGGGGCGTGGCTTTGTGGGGAAGGGGCGTGGTCACATAATAGTGCCAATTCACATTACACTACACAGTAGTGCCGCTTATACACATTGCACCAAGTAGAACCTCCTATACACACTGCGCCAGGCAGAACCTCCTATACACACTGCACCAGATAGAGCACGTTATACATATTGCGCCAGATATAGCACATTCTACACTTTACACTAGGTAGAGCACGTTATACACAATGCGCCAGATATAGCACGTTCTACACTTTGCACCAGGTAGAGCACTTATACACTTTACACCAGGTAGAGCACGTTATACACAATGCGCCAGGTAGTGCATGTTATACACAATGGCCCTCATTCCGAGTTGTTCGCTCGCAAGGCGAATGTAGCAGAGTTACACACGCTAAGCCGCCGCCTACTGGGAGTGAATCTTAGCTTCTTAAAATTGCGACCGACGTACGCGCAATATTGCGATTACAACCGAGATAGCAGTTTCAGAGTAGCTTCAGACTTACTCTGCCTGTGCGATCAGTTCAGTGCTTTTCGTTCCTGGCTGACGTCACAAACACACCCAGCGTTCGCCCAGGCACTCCCACCGTTTCTCCGGCCACTCCTGCGTTTTTTCCGGAAACGGTAGCGTTTCCTGCCACACGCCCCTAAAACGCCGTGCATCCGCCCAGTAACACCCATTTCCTGTCAATCACAATGCGAACGTCGGAGCGATGAAAATGCCGTGAGTAAACTTACTTTCTTCATAGTAAATTTACTTGGCGCAGTCGCAGTGCGAACATTGCGCATGCGCACTAAGAGAATTCTCACTGCGATGCGATGAAAAACTCCGAGCGAACAACTCGGAATGAGGGCCCATGTGCCAGGTAGAGCACGTTATACACAATGCGCCAGGTAGAGCACGTTATATATATATAAAATCTGAAGGGGCCCCAGAGATATCACTGTACCGGGCCCCAAGATTTCTGTTGCCGGCCCTGTTTAGGATAGGTAAATACTTCGAGATCTGGACAAACTTAGGTGGTTATTTAGTACAGATTGCGAATTCTGCTAAAAAGCAGAATCTGCAATCTATTCTTGCGCATGCTGGGGGCCGCCCATCTCAGGGCAAGGCTGGCCAGTATGTTAAATGGAGGCCACCAGCTGGGACCGCAATTTACATTGTGGTCACAGCAATTGTGGATGACCCCCTGCAGCCGCAGCTATGCTGCATATGCAGGCGGTCAGCCGCCATTTTCCCCATCGGAGTGACTGCGTGTGATGACATGCAGCCGCCCCAAAAATGCTGTGACCTGCCCCTGTTTTCCCCGCAACTCTCCATCACCACTCATGCCGCAAACGCCTCTGCCTGTGAATCAGTCAGAGACATTCACACCCGCTGCGATTCGAACGTATTTGGCGACCGTGCATGCGCAGGTACCGTCCTGCCACCAAGGACGGGGTTATTGCCATCACATTGATTGACGATGCGACCTGACTAACCCCCTAAGTACTCCTTTTTAACAAAGCTGGTTCAACATTTGAAAATATGTGGCTACAAAATGTGTTAAATCCAGGTCAGATCAAGGCAGATTTGATTGTTCAGAACCTTCATGTATGTGTGTGGTGATTGGAAAACCAATAAAGCATGAAGTCAGGGGCAGTTTGCAATCCAGATATACAACCTAATAATCAGATGTGAAGATCTGATCAATTATAAATACATAGGGCCTAATTCAGACCTAATCGCAGCAGCAAATTTGTTAGCTAATGAGCAAAACCATGTGCACTGCAGGTGTGGCAGATATAACAAGTCCAGAGAGAGTTAGATTTGGGTGGGTTATTTTGTTTCTGTGCAGGGTAAATACTGGCTGCTTTATTTTTACACTGCAATTTAGATTTCAGTTTGAACACACACCACCCAAATCTAACTCTCTCTCTGCACATGTTATATCCCCCCACCCCCTGCACTGCACATGGTTTTGCCCAGTAGCCAAAAAATTTGCTGCTGCGATCAGGTCTGAATTAGGCCCATTGTTAGTGATACGGAGAGTAATGATGAGGAAAGGAGCATGTGATAGAAAAGTGAATGATTGGCTGATTAATTAGTAACAAAATCTTCTTAGCTATAAGTAACAGTTTTAACCGACACCCATTCCCAGCACCCCCAAACTAACTTGCTTTGTCTATCATTGACTGAATCCATCATGTCCAGCAGGCTCCTCTGCGTATGGTGGTTTTTCTTGTTTACACTGTTGACCTGTGCGATGAGACGACTTATGTATGACAGGTAAATAGGTTCCAAGTCTTTTTCGGAATTATCTTCTACCTGCAGCATAGACCAGCGGTCCTCCAAAATCTCACGCTGCTTTTCCAGGTATTTCATCTGTAAAACATGGCAAAGCAGAAGAAGCATTTTATTATAGTGTGTATATACCATTCCTATTTACTAATCAGTCATGTGCTGTCCTCCAATGTTTATCTGACATTTACCTAATATAACATCTATCAGATTCTGCAAGCAGATGTCTATATGTCCCCTCTAATCTGACGCTACCATCACACTCATAGGCGTGCGCAGCACATTTTATTAGGGGGTGCACTGTTGGAGGGGTGTGTCTAGCATCGCCTTTTGGGCGTGTCTAGCACCATCTATTGACGGTCAACGTAATATAAAATATCCACCCTTGTACCAATCAGATGCATTGTCAGATGTTGTGGTGTACACCAAGCAAACACCCCTGATGGCACTCACTGCAGTTACACTGCTTCTCCTCAGCCTGGTCTGGCTCCCCCTCTCTTTCCCCTGCAAGCTGCAGTCACTCACTGACACTGACAGTCGCAGACTAGTTACTGCTGCAAAACGCGTTACGTGTCAATGCTGCTGCCGACCGCCTGCCAGTATTGAATTTGTCTTCCTCATCAGTGGCTGGCGTTGGCATAGAATAGAAGGAGTGAGGTGGGAGTGTGATAGGTGGGCGTGCGAGCAGCATGATGTCATCACGTCACATCACGCTGTTTCTGTACATTGAGGTGGAGTCGGGAGTTTGAAAGCTGGTGGCAGTGGCACCCTTGATTAACTCAGACGTCCAGTCAGTAATGCAGTCCTGACAGGGTGCAACGCAGAGAGGACAGTAATCAGCCTGCTCAGCGATCGCTGCATCAGGCATGTGAGATCGGATTGCCGGACATTAGGGGGTGCATGTGCGCA
The DNA here is from genome assembly GCF_028390025.1 of Pseudophryne corroboree. NCBI lineage: Eukaryota > Metazoa > Chordata > Amphibia > Anura > Myobatrachidae > Pseudophryne > Pseudophryne corroboree. Next base: position 177,536,964 of record NC_086445.1, read on the forward strand.
CCAGGCACTCCCCCTGCACACCCGCCTATAATGTACAGACATATGCTGAACGTAAGCATCTGACAGTTTCCCCACATTCTTATCTAATTCACTAACAATCATCACCTGTACTGTATGTCAAAAAAGGTTAGTCACTATCCTTACACAACCTGTCTGTGTTCATTTGTATACGGCAAACTATTGTATGTTCACTCTATATGGTACAGTTACCTCTGTTATAATAATAGGGAAACTCTAAACTGTAAACTTTTGCACCTATATAAACATTGGGTTGGTGGATCTGTAGCAATACCTCACTAGCCATCTACTTCAATATCGCTCTGATGGCAGGATGTACTAAATTGATATTTTCAGAGGTTTGACTGCATTTCTCATACATTATGTATCAAGCTCCAAAATGTCTATGGAAGCCTATGGGCTAAACCTCCTAATGATAATGTGTGGACCTCCATTCTAAAAGTAAAACATTCTATACCCTTAATACCATGAAATAATGACACGGAGACTTGAATTTGGCAGAAAATTGTTAGCTATTTATTGTACCCTAACCATTAGAAAAAACCTGTAAAGTAAAAATTAAGTTAACATGCCGAATCAACCGACATATGGTGGCAGAAAAAAGAACGGCTATAACCCACTGAAGATAACCTCAGAAACATTAAAAACCCATACAATCCTAATCTACCACAAACCATACATAGGTAATAGGTGCCCGAGTCAGACCTCCACGCTGACTGCCCACCCTGATGGGTGATGACGCTGCCCCCTGTTGTGTGATCTAGCGGCCTTAAAAGTCAATGGAGGTGAGTGCACCTAAACCACACCATATACTGTAAAAACTGTGACTGACAAGTCAAACTATAACCTGCCATTCTTTTCCGCCAACAAATAGCCAACGTGAAACCACAACTAACAACCAAGGGCCAAGACACTCCGCGCCAAACCATCTACCTAATGGGGTGGGAGGGCGGGAAGGCAAACTAGAAGAGAGAGACCCCTAGATGACCTATACATCCCTATATATGCTGATCCCTCCCCTATCTACCATTGGCTGTACTTTTCATAACAATTAAGTCCACACCCATCACAGGAGGTTTAACTCTCTCCATTCCTATGCCTATCATTTCGTTGTCCTTCTTTTCACATAATTCACTCTCCCAGTGTCCCCGGCAGCTCGCGGCTGAGCCAGCCAATGCCAGTGCATGTGCAGTAGGACTCCCAGGTCATAAACCATTTAATTCATTTATTCAGCGTTCTGTTTCTTTGGAGCAAATACAGCAAGCCCTCTGGTCTTGTACATGTTGCAATCAGTAAACCAAAGGGGATTAATTTATTCATATAAGGAAGGGACATTACAACATTAAATTAATTTAATCCTAATGCTGTATAAAGAAGAAAGTTATTTTGAAAATTGGAAGTAGTTTCCAGTGTGCTACTGTATTATTTAATAGGTGAACTACACTACCATCAGTTTCACGATTCTTATAAGGTTTGGGTATGATTTCCTGGAAATATCAATTTTAAAAGACATCACCAAAATGCTGAAGGGTTAACAATACCAAAGTTCACAATACCGCTGTCAAAGTCGAAAAATATCGTGACTCACAATGCCTTGTACTAACCCCATGCACATGCCCGCTGCGTGTGCACACGCTCTGCCGTGCGTACGCATATCCGCAAATTGCGTAAGATCGCTCCGGCGATCACGCGCGTGTTATGCGCATTTACGGTAGAGTTTGTGAGCGTGTAGCGGGCGACTAGATCGCAACATATTTAACCTAAATAGTGTGTTTTATAGATAGTATTTCCCTTAACAATGTCAGAAAGTATGTTTAGTGTAAACGGTTCTTGGACAGAGAAATTCCTCTTTGTATGATATGAAGGGTCAGACAAAGGTAGAATGGTGATGTCTAGTATCCAACTGTAGAGTATTTTAAATGTAACATTTCGGTGTTGGTTAGGAAGAGATTGTTCACTCCTGCGTATAGTTATGTTTAAAAGTAGTTTCTAGACATTTACTGTATTTACTGTTCATTATCCATGCGGCGGGAATCCTGAGGATACCTCCCACCTGAGCAGTTGGAAATAGACGCAGCCCACCTGTTCGAATCCACCTATGACCTTTTGTTATAATGCAGAGACACATTCCTGTGTCCAATGAGCTATAAGATTGTAGGGCCCATTGTATTGTACTGTATGATGTGTATATAAAGGCCACCCTAGCCGGACCAGCTCTCACTGTCTCTCTCATCAACATTTATCTACCTGATAATTGGAGGACTGGATCTGGGTTGCGCAAGCGAATCATTCCCACGTGTGTAAGTTTCTCTGTAGCCATTTTGTTATTCTATATGTACGCCATTCGTTCTCATTTTGTTATCCTTTAAGTGTTTGCCATTTTATTCTCTTTGCGTTTATTCTGTTTGCTATCGTTCGCTATTGTTCATATTTATTTCTTGTTATTCTGTTTAGGTATTGATGTTAGGTCTGTAGTGTATAAGCTGTAACTGTTTTTCCCCTTTTTATACTAAAATCATCTAGAAGGTGTTGGAACCTCACCAAGTGTTGTGTGTTTCACCAGTTATTACTAAGGGTCTCTGAGCATCTAAATCGCTCAAACAGCTTGCTTAAATAACAAGGTTAACCAGTGTTATATCATTACAGTATCTCAGTACTAAGGTTTACAGTATAAGCATACTCTGTGTTTAAGGTTTAAAAGGTTATTGACTGTGTGTGCGCTCGCTGTGTGTACTCCGTACACCCAGCGCAGCGTGTGTACGCAATTTGCGTACCACGTGCGAAGTCTTTGTACGCAAATAGCGTACAAAGTGCGTAGTACGTGCACGTGGTTTAGCGGCCATTACGACTTCACGGTATTAGTAAATTGCTTATGTTAAAAGGTAAATATTTGACTCTATCAATTGGGGGCATCGTCCGGGCCTCCTCATATCCGCAGTCAAGCGGAACCAGGCAGACTTTTATCCATCAGCAAAGGGCGGGAAGGTAGTATCCCCTGTATCCGTGTTTATGGTTGGGGATACGGTAGTGCTGATTAGATAAGCGTCTGCTCCGCTTGGTTTGTAGGGATGCTGGTGGGATCCGGAACCGAAAGGTAAGAACGTTAAGCTATTGTTTTGTTTTAAAACTGTTTTAATTTCTGTTTGGTGCAAATTGCATACGCAACACACACACCTGTATTTTCATTTGTGTAATTTCACATATCTAACTTTCCTGTTTGCCATTTGCATTGATAACGTGCTGAGGAAATTTGTTGCTATTTTAGTCAAAAGTAAAGAGTAATACTTAAGGGAGTAATTGTAAAAACACGCACGCAGCATAGGAAGATACTGTGTGGTGTTTGGTAAGCGTTTATAGTGAAATATCGCTTACATTTATAGAAGCGTGTTATTTGTGTTACTGCGGACGTATCGGCCTGTGTACACGTGTCTCTCACCGAGTGCGAGTCAAGTGTACGCGACGCAAAAGCCTACACACGTGGCGTAAATTACGTAATGTGCGTACAGATACGCCCACTAAATACAAATCACACGATAGCATTGTTTAGTAGTAGATACGGAAGCCACAAGATAATAGCACAAATTTGTTCAGTTTCCAAAATTTAGTTTAAAGAAAAAAGGTCCTTCTCTCGTTGCATTACCTCTGGGATTAGCCTGTGTTACCTGAATGAAAGAAATTTTCTGTACAGAAAAATCAAAGTATATTTGAAGTGAAAGAAGCGTGTGTATGCAAGTGAATTTTTCTTTGGGTGAACCTTGAGAAAAATCGAGATCTCGTAGAAGGATACCCGTGAAGTGAACACGTGGTGGCGTGGGAGAAGGCCATCTCACGTTAAAAGTCCATAAGGTAAGAGGAGCAATTAGTGTTACAGCAGACCAGGAGGTCCGCGAAAGTTAGAAATCTGAAGACCCTGACTTAAGAAATGTCAGAGGTAGTGAGCGCAACCCAGAGGGAGGTTGGCGCAAAACCCATATAGGCCCGTGTTGAGAATACGCTACGGCTGAAGGATTCGCAGCCTAAACAACCGATTCCGCTGGTCGTTCTGCAGATAAGTAATAGTTACTTATACGCATTGTGACTGTACCGCACGTAATTGTGTGCATTAGTTTGTTACCTTGATACCCATTCTTGCGGGATCATAAACGCTATTTGTACATTCTAACGTGATTTGTATAGGTTTTTATTTTATTTTAAGGGAGGTTCGCTGATCACTCAGGAATTCTCCAGCAACTGATACTTACTGGGGAGGGTAGCATACTTCCACACGCCCCAGTAAATAGAGGTTCAGGTTGCAGGGGCCCTGGGTTGAGTACGCCAGCGCTAAGGCAGTGTGTGGGCGTATTGGTCGACGTGGGCGAGAGTGAAGTGAAGGCACTCGTTGAACTTTCACCGTCGCCTTACCTCTGGGAACTTGGCTTTTTGTAGGAATTCGCAAAGGCAATACCTGCAAATAATGGGGGCCAGTTGTTCAAGTAAGGGGCGATCAACCAGGGTTCAGGTTGATTCAGTACCGCGACCAGTTGGGTCGGCCAGGTATATAATGTGTGAGAAATATGGATCACACGCCAAGGTTTTATTCAATGAGTGGGAACGTATGACTGTGAATGATGGGGAGAAGTTTCCCAGGGGAGGCAGTTTTAGTCCTGAGGTTTTGCAAAATTTAAGGAGAAGGATATGTCTAATAAAGTCCGGCAAGCAACGGATAAGACATTATGATTATTTACAGTTATGGCAACAGGAAGGTGAGATACAAAGAGGATTAGCTCAAGCAGCTGGTTCCAATCCTATCAGGAAACTGATAGCTACCGCACCACCACCACCACCATACATAACAGGAGAGAAAATGGCTGCAGAGAATGGCACACTGGTATATGATAAAAATGCACTTAATAAATGTATTAGTGATAAGAATAAAGTAGATGTGTATTGATGTTAATACTAACCTGTGCAAGTTGTATCCCGTCTTAAACTTCCCCCAGGATTGCGAGCAGGAAGATGAGCCTACCACAATATCGGCACTCTCTCTAGCAGCCACCATAGCAGAGACTACAGTGGGCACGGCCCAACCAGTAAGAGGAGTAGCAAAGGCCCCTCGTGGAGGGACAGGTGAGGTCGTGTCGGCAGGTAAGTATGGCACTGTACACTACACAGAAACAATTACACCACATATTGTAGAATCAACCCAGAGTGATGTCATTGAACTTAATCCTGTCAGGGTAATTGCGGTCCCAAATGGGAAAACTGACACTTCGGGAGTCACTCCCGTCAGGAACATTGCATGCATTGTCCCTTTTCCCGGACAGAATTAAGAACAATTATGTCTGAATTCCCTGATCCTAGGAAAGATCTAGTTGCAAGCCAAAGGTTCGTTAGAGAACTAGGTAACTCCGCAGAACCCAATAACAAAGATTGGCGGACAGTGCTGAGGGCATGTTTGCCCCCCAATATCGACTCTGCGAAATTTATCACTGATTGTAGGTTAGATGAAGAGATGCCTCTCACAGATGCATACAATCAGGAAAATGTTAAGCAGATTAACATGCAATTAGGAGTATATTTCCCAGCTGTTGTCAAGTGGAACAAAATATTTTCCATAAGACAAAAAGAGGGTGAAATAGCTTCTGATTATTTCCATCGGGCACTGCAGGAAATGGCTAAGTATACTGGAATAGAAGACATTAAGACAAATGTGCATCATAGGGAAGTAGCAGTTTCTGTGTTAATGGATGGTTTAAAGGAAGTGTTAAGGACAAGGGTACAGACCACTCAACCAAGTTGGCGAGGTCTGTCGGTGGCTGCTTTGAGAGAGACCGCTATTGAACATAATCGGAACATCATGAGACACAGGGAGTCACAGGGCGATAAGCTGATGGCAGTAAGTATACAAGCCCTTACAACAAAGCCACCTCAGCCAAAGCCCCAGAACCCTGTGGGTAGGTCAACTGTGATAAAATGTTATAACTGTAGCAGAGAAGGACATATTGCACGGAATTGTATGTTTAACGACCCATATAAGGTATACCAACCCCCTAGACAACGACATGACACACGTAATTGGGATCAGGGACCGCAGAGACAGAGTTATGAGCCACATGCAGGGGAAACAAAAAGGTACCCACCAAAAAGAGACTGGCAAGTCTCTGATAATTCCCAGTTACCCCCCTCACATGTAGTAGCTGCCAGCGCGCTGCGGGGAGGTCACCACACCCAATAGGGGTGGGGCCACACCTGTAGTCTGCAGCCAGTGAAATTAATTGCGAGCCTTGGAAGTGAACCCGAGGTCACAATTGATGTAGCTGGTAGATCTCTACCTTTCCTTGTAGATACGGGGGCGGCCAAGTCAGTGATAAATTCAACAGTGGGTATGAAGACCACTGGTAGAACAATTCCAGCCATGGGAGTAACGGGAGTAGTACAACACTACCCATTAAGCAAACCAGCAGAGATTACGATAGGGCCTTTGCAGACCAAGCATTCCTTTTTGCTAGCTGCATCGGCTCCAAATAATCTACTTGGGAGAGATTTACTGTGCAAGATGGGGTGCGTCATATATTGTACTCTTGAAGGTGTGTTCTTAGATATACCCGAGAATCACGCTCAGGAAGTGCAGGATATGCTAGATTCCCCACAAAAGTTAATGACGCATACTGCTGTTACAGATAGGTGTCCGTCCAAGGTAGAGAAAATGATTTCCCAGATACCGGAGTCACTTTGGACCAAGGATGGACAAGACACTGGATTAATGGCAAATGTAGCTCCTGTAGTAGTCCAAGTAAAAGATGGTAGGATAGCTTCAAAAATCCCACAATATCCTCTGAAGCCAGAGGTGGAGTTAGGAGTTTACCCAGTAATAGAGCGCTTGCTACAACAGGGCATTCTGGTTAGGACGTCAAGCACTGCCAATAGTCCCATCTTCCCTGTGAAGAAGAGTGGGGGGAGGGGTTACAGGCTAGTGCAGGATCTAAGGGGGATCAACAAAATAGTTGAGAGCCAATTCCCCGTAGTGCCAAATCCAGCTGTCATCCTTATGCAAATCCCCCCCACTGCGAAATTTTTCACTGTAATTGACCTCTGCTCCGCCTTCTTCTCGGTACCTCTGCACCCTGACAGCCAATATTTGTTTGCATTCACATACAGAGGAGTACAGTACACCTGGACTCGCTTACCACAAGGTTTCATAGACAGCCCAAGTATTTTCTCGCAGGCTTTGCATGATTGTTTACAATCCTTTCAACCTGAGAGCGGATCAATATTAATACAGTATGTAGACGACTTACTGCTGTGTTCTGATTCACTCGAATCGTCCTTGAGAGACACGAAACAGCTTCTGTTTCATCTTTCTGATACGGGACACAAGGTTTCAAAGGATAAGTTGCAATTATGCCAGACCAAGGTAAAATATTTGGGGCATTGTTTGACACAAGGACTGAGACACCTCACCACTGATAGAGTACAGGCAATTCGCAACATGACTCTGCCACAGACTCAGCAACAGATTCGCACGTTCCTAGGAATGTGTGGGTACTGTCGTAACTGGATCCCAGGATTTTCCATACTGGCCTTACCTTTGCAAGAGATGGTCTCATCAAACAAACCAGATCGGATTTCGCACACAGATGAGTCCGAACTGGCATTTGAGAGACTAAAACAGTGCCTGACGCAGGCACCAGCATTAGGTATGCCAGATTATGGGAAACCCTTTGAACTGTATGGTACGGAAAGTGCTGGATGTGCGGCAGGTGTCTTAACCCAGAAGCATGGTGATGCCAGCAGGCCGGTAGCCTACTACAGCGCTCAGCTAGACACGGTAGCGCGATCCCTCGCCACATGCTTGCGAAGTGTTGCAGCGATAGCATTGCTAGTGAGTAAAAGCGAAGATGTAGTGCTAGGACACAACCTGACCATACACACACCTCATGCAGTGTCAGCCTTACTGAATTCTGCCCAAACCAGACACGTCTCATCCGCACGGTTTACAAGGTGGGAATTAGCACTAATGGCCCCTGTAAACATCACCATAAGGAGATGCAGCGCACTAAATCCTGCAACGTATCTCCCAGGTGTGCTTGGACAGGCACAAAGGGTGGGGGATGAGAGTAATGGTGAAGGAGGATTTAGTACAGACACTGACACACATGATTGTATGGAATATTTGACCCAAAATTTCACTGCAAGGCCTGACATCAGTGACAACCCACTGGACGGTGTAGATTTTACTTTCTACACTGACGGTAGTTGCCACAGACAGACGGACTCGGGAGACTTGTGTACTGGATACGCAGTCGTAGATGATAAAGGCACCATAGAAGCGGAACCCCTGGGCCCACCTCACTCCGCACAAGTTGCTGAGCTGGTTGCCCTAACCAGAGCGTGTGAATTGGCTAAAGGAAAGTCAGCCAATATCTACATGGATTCTAGTTATGCCTTTGGAGTAGTGCATGATTTCGGGGCCCTATGGCGCCTCAGAAATTTCATGACGGCAGCTGGCACACCTGTGGCACATGCAACCCACATCAAAAGACTTTTAGCAGCGATACAGGAACCTGACAGAGTGGCTGTTATCAAGTGTAAAGCCCACACGTACAGTCAAGACCCAGTGTCACTTGGTAACAGCCGAGCAGACGAAGCTGCTAAATCAGCAGCCAATACCCCCAGACAGACAGACATCACACAACTGATGGTATTCAATACCATCAACACACAGAAATTGAGTGAAATGCATAATTTGTGTTTGCCACAGGAAAAGGCAGTCTGGAGGTCAAAAGGATATGGCCAGGAGTCCTCAGGACTCTGGACAGATGGACAGGGTAAGCCAGTGGCACCCAGAGCATACCTTCCGAGTTTAGCAGAGGCGGCACATGGGCTGACTCATCTAGGTAAAGAAGGTATGTGCAAGTTGGTAAGAGCCTACTGGTGCGCACCAGGATTTTCTTCTCATGCGAGCAAGATGGCAATGACATGCCTTACCTGCTTGAGGAAGAACATTGGAAAGGCAATACCAACAGAACCATCCCATATTCCGCCAACGGACGGTCCTTTTCAGGTAATACAGATTGATTTCATACAATTGCCACCTTGTAGAAATTTGAAGTATGTATTGGTTTGTATTGATGTGTTTTCAAATTGGGTTGAAGCGTTCCCCGCTGCCACAAATACCGCTACGTTTACCGCAAAGAAAATTGTGCAGGAATTTGTGTGCAGGTATGGTATCCCTAGGATAATTGAAAGTGATAGGGGTACCCATTTTACAGGTGAAGTCTTTCAGGTAAGGTGCAAATTAATGGGAATTAATAGTAAGCTGCATACTCCGTACCGCCCACAGGCGAGTGCGAAAGTGGAAAGAGTAAACAGCACTATTAAGAACAAGTTGAGCAAAGTAATGGCTGAAACTGGATTGTTGTGGCCAGAAGCTTTGCCACTTGTATTGTACAGCATCAGAACCACTCCCAGGTCCCCTCTTAATCTGTCCCCCTTTGAAATTCTTTTTGGTTGACAACCCCATGTTATGATTGACCCCCAGGATGATTTGAAATGTAACAATGAAGTAACCGTAAAGTATTTGGTTAAGATGAGCAAGCAGTTGAGGAATCAGAATAGCAATCTAAAGCTGGTGATTCCTGATCTGCCAGACAGTAATTGTCATGACATTGAACCTGGGGATTATGTAATGATTCGAAACTTTCTACGCTCAGGTTGCCTTATTGACAGATGGGAAGGACCATACCAAGTCTTATTGACCAGCACTACAGCGTTAAAGGTTGCCGAGAGAGAGACTTGGGTCCATTCGTCTCACTGTAAGAAGGTCGCTGATCCAGAGAGGTCCCGTGACAAAGAACAGACGGTAGAGGAAATTGTATCACTAGAGTATCTGTTCCAGGAAGGTTGAGACGGCACCTGAGCACTGAAAACAATAAGATCGGAGGCTGTTGTCGAGCCAGATTTCTTTTTTTCCCTTTTGTTATTTTCTCCAGTTCCCATCTCCCTCCTTTTCTCCTTCCCCCTTCTTATTCTTCTCCTTTTCCTCCTCCAAGATGGACTTGCCCCAAGAGACTGTGTTCCGGATTTTCCTGTTGACCCTGTTGTTGACCAGAGCAGTCTGTTTCGGTGAGAGTACCAGTGAGGTCGAGAAAGGATCTGGAATGGGTTCTGATGATCAGGATGGAGTCGTAGAATTCCAAGAGCAACACAATCACCGAGTAAAGGCGAGTATCAGAAAACGATCTGGTAGCCATGACATTAATAGACATTGTGAAGGATTGTTAGCTGAAGAAAATTGTATATGTAGAAATTGTGATAACATAGTTGAGGACGGGTGCATCCAGAGATGTCAGTCCAGCATTAATATCAATATGGACCGTCATCCATTGAGTGACTATCACTCATTAGTGGGTAAGGTTTTAAACCAAACGGAATGCTGGGTGTGCTCACAAGTACCTCGAGGTCATAGAAAGTCAGGGCTAGTGCCATATCCTTTAACGGTAGATGAGGTACTTGAGTTAAAGGGTGGGAGACCGGTGGACAAGAAATTTAATATTTCTTTCCCTCCTAGTTTGAAGCTCCACCAATACCATGTAGATAGGTCCCTAATATGTTTTAACATTTCCAATCCCCGAAAGCCGGGAAATTGGGAAGTGACATGGAACAACCAAACCATGACATTTTCACACAGAGCCGATAGAATGCCCGTCGACTCAGAACTTATACGCCAAATAGCCAACAGTGGAAGATATTTCCAATATAGGTACACTCTAGGAAGTAGGCCCATGCGAGTTGGAGAAGTGTCACCAGGATACTGTGCGCATATCATACAACCTGATACGTGTACTAGTCAGATGAGAGAGTTAGGGATAGTAGTTTTCACCTGGAAGGTTTGTAATATGGTGATGTCATATTCTGTCCCATATGTCCTCCCCGATGATGCATATTTCATATGTGGGAGGAAGGCGTATAAGTGGCTTGCCCCAAACTCAGAGGGATTGTGTTACATTGGAAGAGTGTTACCGGAAGTAATGGCCATTACCCATGAAAAGATGAAAGATGTTCACCGCAATGCTCAAGCTCCTTACACTCACACCCATTACGAACACATTGTAAAAAGACACCTTATAGATAGGACAGAGCATGCAGCCTCTGATTTGATTCACGAATCCACCGGGATTCAATTCCTACTCGCGTTAGATATCACCCGTACCGCCAGAGGAGTTATAAATTATAGGTATATTACCGCGCTAGCGAACCTGATAGACAATATCACCGAGATGTATGATGACACCTTCAGGTATACTGGGAGAGAATTGCAAGCTTACAAAACGGAACTGATCCAGCACAGGATGGTTCTAAATTACCTCACAGCAGTGACAGGAGGGTATTGTGTCACCCTAGCAACTCAGTATGGAGTGAAGTGTTGTACTTATATCACAAACAGCACTGAGGACCCAACCGAGGTCATAGATCAAAAGATGGACGATATCTTGCAATTGAAATGGGAGTTCCGAAGGAGACACAACCTTACCCTTGCTTCTGTGGGTAATGAATTAACCGGCTGGGTATCATGGTTGAACCCACGAAATTGGTTTTCAGGTTTAGGAGAATGGGCTCAAGGAGTTATCATGGATGTAGGAAAATTCCTCTTGTGTATCATGGGAGTTATCATACTGATTGGTCTGGTATTCAGATGTGTTCGGATTTTAATGAATTGCAAGCGTAGTACCAAATTGATGAGTTTGAGGAGCGAGGGCATTGTAACAACAACTAGTTTAATTTATGACCCATCAATCGAGACAATGATGTGATGAAATATGTTTCCACGGTCCGTTTCTTTCACCCGTTTCTCCTTTGATTTTCTCCGAGGTACCAAGAAATCCACCTGGAAGAAGAATTTGATGACCCTTTATACAGACCACTAATGAACTGTGTCACCGACACCTGATGGACCCTTAGAGACTGTAATTTTATAAACACCTGATGAGCTTTTAGAGACAGTAATTCTTTTTATGGACACTTGAAGAAGCTTTGTTTGCCAATTACCGCAAAGCTACAGTAAAGATACGACAATCCGGACAAGACATCAGACAAGACATCAACAAGACCCCAATCGGCGAACACATACATAATCATACGAATGCATTTATAACGCATGTTTCTTATCTTCATTTCTACTATCTTCAGGTAGTGACACACATAGTCGACAGGTAACATAGGCACATATATTAGCACTCACATATTTTCCCCTTTCATGTATCATCAACTAATGTGCACCCCATTTGTTGTAACCAAAAGCCGAAAAGAGCTCGGTAGAGTTTGACAGCCCATCCACAGATCCTTAATACGGGATAAGAAGGATTCAAAGTATACTTCGCAATACCTTGAAGCTTGATTTAGAACACGTACGGCACGATGATACATGACCCCTCAGACATGGATTTCATACACACATGCTTTTACTATCTCACTAGGTCATATCTTTCCCACCTTCTCCTCTCCTCCCTCTACCCAATCATAAAAAGGTATTCCATGATGACATATATTTTTCTGTTTGAATTGTTTAGAAAGTGGCAGTTATTGTTGACTGCCAAAGGGTGGACTGTCAAAGTCGAAAAATATCGTGATTCAGAATGCCTTGTACTAACCCCATGCACATGCCCGCTGCGTGTGCACACGCTCTGCCGTGCGTACGCATATCCGCAAATTGCGTAAGATCGCTCCGGCAATCACTCGCGTGTTATGCGCAATTACGGTAGAGTTTGTGAGCGTGTAGCGGGCGACTCGATCACAACATATTTAACCTAAATAGTGTGTTTTATAGATAGTATTTCCCTTAACAATGTCAGAAAGTATGTTTAGTGTAAACGGTTCTTGGACAGAGAAATTCCTATTTGTATGATATGAAGGGTCAGACAAAGGTAGAATGGTGATGTCTAGTATCCAACTGTAGAGTATTTTAAATGTAACATTTCGGTGTTGGTTAGGAAGAGATTGTTCGCTCCTGCGTATAGTTATGTTTAAAAGTAGTTTCTAGACATTTACTGTATTTACTGTTCATTATCCATGCGGCGGGAATCCTGAGGATACCTCCCACCTGAGCAGTTGGAAATAGACACAGCCCACCTGTTCGAATCCACCTATGACCTTTTGTTATAATGCAGAGACACATTCCTGTGTCCAATGAACTATAAGATTGTAGGGCCCATTGTACTGTACTGTATGATGTGTATATAAAGGCCACCCTAGCCGGACCAGCTCTCACTCTCTCTCTCATCAACATTTATCTACCTGATAATTGGAGGACTGGATCTGGGTTGCGCAAGCGAATCATTCCCACGTGTGTAAGTTTCTCTGTAGCCATTTTGTTATTCTATATGTACGCCATTCGTTCTCATTTTGTTATCCTTTAAGTGTTTGCCATTTTATTCTCTTTGCGTTTATTCTGTTTGCTATCGTTCGCTATTGTTCACATTTATTTCTTGTTATTCTGTTTAGGTATTGATGTTAGGTCTGTAGTGTATAAGCTGTAACTGTTTTTCCCCTTTTTATACTAAAATCATCTAGAACAGGGGTGTCAAACTCGCGGCCCTCCAGCTGTTGTGAAACTACACATCCCAGCATGCCTTGCCATCTATTTTGTATTAGGGACGGCTGCAACTGTGGCAGGGCATGCTGGAATGTGTAGTTCCAAAACAGCTGGAGGGCCACGAGTTTGACACCCCTGATCTAGAAGGTGTTGGAACCTCACCAAGTGATGTGTGTTTCACCGGTTATTACTAAGGGTCTCTGAGCATCTAAATCGCTCAAACAGCTTGCTTAAATAACAAGGTTAACCAGTGTTATATCATTACAGTATCTCAGTACTAAGGTTTACAGTATAAGCATACTCTGTGTTTAAGGTTTAAAAGGTTATTGACTGTGTGTGCGCTCGCTGTGTGTACTCCGTACACCCAGCGCAGCGTGTGTACGTAACTTGCAACTTGCGTACCACGTGCAAAGTCTTTGTACGCAAATAGCGTACAAAGTGCGTAGTACGTGCACGTGGTTTAGCGGCCATTACGGCTTCACCGTATTAGTAAATAGCTTATGTTAAAAGGTAAATATTTGACTCTATCACCGCTAATTTTAGAATATGGATGGTCATTATCCCTATTGTGAGTATACCGACTGTCAGGATTGGGACTCTTGGGATCCAGGGTGACGGTATTGTGGGGTGTCTCTATTATAACTGCTGGTGCCGCTGTCGGGATTGGGACTGTCGGGATCCAGAATGTCGGTATTGTGGGGTGTCGGTATTATGACTGCTGGTGTGCTGTCAGTTTTGGGACTGTCAGGATCCAGGCAGCACAATAGTCTGAGCAAGTGGCGTCACAAGGCAGGTGCGGGGGGTGCGGCCCGCACCTGGGTGTGACACCTGGAGGGGGATGACACCAAATGTCAGCTCCTCCAAAGTGACAGGAGCCAGGTGCTACAGTGTGAAAGTCTCCTACAGAACCCAGCTCCTGTCATAGAAGAGGAGCCGACAGCACACGGAGATGCTGGGCACGCCCCCAGAGTGACGATTTATGGATCCCACAAGGCCACACCAACTGTATATAAGGCCACACCCCTTTTTGCCACGAGCGCGACGGGAGATCAGGAGAGCGCAGCGGGTGTCACCACACCCGGTGATGCCTCTGGTCTGAGCACTAAGCGACCAAGGTACCCAGGTATCCTTACTGCGCATGCGCAATTCACCGGGTTTAATGGCCGCCGTGCCATTTTCTCGTTGATTTGTGGAGAGGTGCTGCCACCGACGGGGGACTACAGAGAAGTGAGTATTGGGAAAATGGGTGCAGGGTATACGGCGTGGGTCCCCCTGGACCCCAGGGGCCCATCTGTACTGCACACACTGCACCCATTATAGATACACCACTGCTACCAGCATTCAGTGAGTAAATACATTTGTTCAACAGAGCTTTTTTGTTCCCAGTCATACCGAAATTCTAAGATTATGAACTAATGTATTATTATCATATATATAAACTGGAATTATATTCTGATCATTGCTTATTTGCGTGTGGATCTTTAGGTCCACAGTCAATAGGTCGGCCCCATATGGTAGACATGAAATAGGTTGACAGCGTCAAAAGGTCAACAGAGTCATTAGAGCGACATGTAAAATGTAGACATTTGAAAAGGTCGACAGGTACTAAAAGTTGACACATTAAAAGGTCAACCTGGAAATTCTTGACACAGAAACGGTCGACACAATTTTTTCTTAGATGTAATTCTCTGTTAGAGCACATGTAACCCTAATTAGTGTACCGCTTCGCTCACTACGCTTTGGACAGGTTACTATTCCTAATAATAGTCCCCGTGGATGGTAAATGATGGGAAAAAAAACAACTTGTGCTGACCATGCATGTGTCGACCATTGTCATGTCAACCATTTGAACCAGTCAAACTTTTGTACCTGTTGACCTTAAGCACTGTCTACCTTTTACATGTCAACATTTTGACCTTTTGTACCTGTCGACCTAATGCATGTTGACCAAATGGGGTCAACCTATTGACTGTCAACCTATCATCCGGAACCCGGCATATTCAGTATTGTCTGTGATTTGATTAATATAATAATGACATTTCTTCCCAGCTCCCATTCGGGTTATGCTAATAATTATCTTATGCTTCACACTGGTTAAGGAACATGACATTTTATTTTACATTTACCTACTGAACATTTTAAGTGGATTTGGGCTTACTCATGTCCATATCAATTAATGTGTTTGTTCCTACCATCTTTCACTCTAGTCTACCTAATAACACATTTAAAACGCTGAGGTCCATGTACCTTCCCTGTAGGGAGGCCAATCCCGGGTGTTTTTTTCAATTCCGGGAACGGGAATACACAGTGTGACTGTGTGCAGAAATAGCAAGGATGCTTGGTGTACTGGAAATGTAAAGTAGGACCTGCTTCACTTATTAACTGGAACGTGACTACCATACTCTCATCATGGCACAATGGCTAATGGTTCTGTCCAGGGTGTTATCTACATCAGATTTGTTTGTTGCATATTGGTAGGCAAAATGACTTCTAAATAGGAAACTGGTCCTATGGTGTGTCTGTATGCTAGTTTTAGGGAAATTTGATAAAAAGATCCACTGTGGCAGGCACATTTTTTAATGCAGGTGAGATAAATATTTTTCGTGTAAACTTTGCAATGTGAAAATTAATACTTTGCACGCAAATTTTTTCTAGACAGGAAATGGTCTGCGAAGAGCCGGAAGAGATCACACTGCTTCATGGTTCGGGTCACCAGCGCACACTGCACATGTTTGCAGGCTGTCGGCTCCAGCTGCCTCTCTGTACAAATGGATTTTATTATTTATTTACTTATTTATTAACAGTTTGTTATATAGCGCAGCATATTCTGTTGCGCTTTACAATTAGGTTGCTAAATAGTAGCTCACTGGCTAATATCGAGTAACGCCATCTGGAGTAGGTGTCATCCTTGTAAATTTGACAGCTTTGCAGCCCCCATAGAAACCTACAGTATGGGGTCTGCTGTCGGAAATGGGGGGACCACAGCAGATATCATAGCTCCCTCCATAGTACATCTGGGGTATACTAAATGTTTGCGGGTACCTGTGTCTACCCCCAAACAAAAAACAAAATAGCTCTTTACGGGAATATCCCACAAATATTTAATGTAAAAAAGTAGAGATGAGCAGTTCGGATTTTGGAGGATACTATTGGCACTCCCGCACTGAGAACACCGCCAGCAGTCCTGCACTGCTGACACAATCGACACCCTCACATTGCTGACTCGGCCGGCACCCACACATTGGTGACACACCCCACCGCCACATTGCCGACAGTGTCTGCACCCCTGCACTGAGTACAAGGCCATCACTCCTGCACTGCTAACACCAAAAGCACTCCAGCAGCACTAACACCACCAGCAACCCTGCACTGAGGACACTTCCAGCACCCCTGCAGTGAGGACACCCCTGGCACCCCCACACTGCCGACACATCCAGCAGTACCAACTCCACCAGCAACTCTGCACTGAGGACAATGCCGGCAGCCCTGCACTGAGGACACCACCATCACTGTCGACACTGCCAGCATCCCAACAGTACAGACACTGCCGCCCACCCCGCACTGGGGACACTGCCAGCACTGGCGACACCCCTGCAGTAAGGATACCCCTGGCACCCCTGCACTGCCAACACAGCCAGCAGTACCGACAACACCAGTAACTCTGCATTGAGGACACCACCATTACTGCTAACACCGCCAGCCCCCCGGCAGTACCAACACTGCCTGCAACCCCATAATGAGGACTCTGCCAGCAGCCGTGCATTGCTGACACTCCCGTACACTGAGGACACCACCAGCATCCCCTGTCACAGTAAGTGCACTATTGGTGTATCTGTCCTGCACTGTATCCTGCATTGTATCCGACCCACACTGTATCCCGCACTATATCCAAAACGCACTGTATCTGATTAGCAATGTATCCAGTACTGTATCCAAACAGCAGCATTTCTGACCCGCATTGTATCCTGCGCTGTATCCAGCCAGCAATGTATCCAGCACTGTATCCGACCCACACAGAATCCAACCCAAACTGTATCCAACTCGCAGTGTATCCCGCACTGTAGCCAACCCACACTGTATCCAACTCGCAGTGTATCCCGCACTGTAGCCAACCCAAACTGTATCCAACTCACAGTGTATCCGTGTATCCCGCACTGTATCCAACCCACACTGTATCCAACCTGCCCTGTTTCCAGCCCGCACTGTATCCCACACTGTATCCAACCAGTAATATATCCTGCACTGTGTCCGACCCGCACTATATAAAACCCACACAGAATCCAACCAGCACTGTATCCAACCCACACTGTATCCAACACATACTGTATCCAACCCATACTGTATCCAACCTGCACTGTTTTTTACACCGCACTGTATCCCAGACTGTATCCAACCAGTAATATATCCTGCATTGTGGTGGTGATTCATACTTGATCGTAACTCTGCTAAATTTAGCACAGCTACAATCAGGAACACAGACATGCGGGGGGACGCCCAGCACAGGGCTAGCCCGCCCCGTATGTCAGACCCTGCCCCATCGCAGAAGTGCGAAAGCATCGCACAGCAGCGATGCTTTTGCACTTCAGGAGTAGCTCCCGGCCAGCGCAGCTTTTGCGTGCTGGCCAGGAGCTACTCGTTGTTGCCCGGCTTGCAGCGGCTGTGTGTGACATCATGCAGCCGCTGCGGCCCACCCCCCACGTGGTCGGGCCTCACCTGCGTTGGCCAGACCGCACCCACAAAACGGCGGCCAAACGCTGCCGTGCCGCCCCCTCCCACCCAGCGACCGCCTCTGCCTATCAATTAGGCAGAGGCGATCGCTAGGTAATGACAGCCGGCAGTTCTGACCTGATCGCTGCGCTGCAAAGAACTGCAGCGAGCGATCAGGTCAGAATGACCCCCTGTATATAAACCTGCACTGTATAAAACCCACACTGTATACAACCAGCACTGTATCGAACCCACACTGTATCCTGCACTGTATCCAACCCACACTGTATACAACCTGCACTGTTTCCGACCCATACTGTATCCCACACTGTATACAACCTGCACTGTTTCCGACCCACACTGTATCCCACACTGTATGAAACCAGTAATATATCCCGCACTGTATCCAACCCGCACAGTATCCAACCAGCACTGTATCCAACCCACTCTGTATCTGAACCGCACTGTATCCAACCCACACTGTATACCGCAGTTTAGTCAGCCAGCCTTTGGCCAATATTGGTGAAAACAATATTGTGAGCTGTGAGGTGGTCAAAATTGAGTGGAATGTACTATAAATTAATGTTATCGAGGTTAATAATATTCTAGGAACAGAAAAAGGCCCAAATGAAGTGATTTTAACTTTTTTGCCAATTTTTTTAAAGAAATTCAAATTCAAATCCAAAGCCAGTCACGGCGATTTGGCAAATCCAAAGCCAGCCAACGAATCAGAACCAAATCCAGCAAAAATGACCCGGCACACATCCCTGTTAAATAGTTTCCTATCTACACAAAAATCCTTTTGATGGGAGTAAAGGGAGATAAGGCCAGGGAGGAACAGATGACACCTGGGAGGACGGACTTTGGGTCACACATTCTGTATGCTGGAATGCCTCTGTGTCTCACAGAATGGGTTCAGTGCTGGTGCTATTGATGATGTATAGCTATGTACTGGTAGTGACTGGCCGCTTCTAGCAAGAGGTAGGTAAGTGTCCAGCGATCAGGAAGTTGTGAAGCTCAGTTTTCCCTGGTAAATTCCCTAAAATACAAATCTTTATGATGTTTTTATTCTCTCCCATTTTCTATACCAGTGGAATGACAATACTGTCCATATATAAAGCGGCGCTCTATCTTTTTTTAAGACATATCAGTAGGTTTCCCTTTCCAAATTGAGTAGGAAATGTTTTTTATTACTGCAAAAATCAATTGCTCATTGCATTATGGGGGTCATTCCGAGTGGTTCACTCGTTGCCGATTTTCGCTATGCTGCGATTTGTTGCTAATTGTGCATGCGCAAGGAACGCAGGGCGCATGCGCTTAGTTATTTAACTAAAAACTTAGCAGATTTGCTGTGGATTCTGCGGCGCTTTTCAGTCACTCTGCTGATCGGTGAATGATTGACAGGAAATGGGTGTTTCTGGGAGGTAACTGAGCGTTTTCCGGGAGTGTGCTAAAAAACGCAGGCGTGTCAGGGAAAAACGCGGGAGTGTCTGGAGAAACGGGGGAGTGGCTGGCCGGGCGTGTTTGTGACGTCAAACTAGGAACTAAACGGACTGAGGTGATCGCAATCTAGGAGTAGGTCTGGAGCTACTCTGAAACTGCAAAGAATTATTTATTAGCAGTTCTGCTAATCTTTCGTTCGCTATTCTGCTAAGCTAAGATACACTCCCAGAGGGCGGCGGCCTAGCGTGTGCAATGCTGCTAAAAGCAGCTAGCGAGCGAACAACTCGGAATGAGGGTCTATAATCCTGTGAATAGATGGCACAAGCATCAATTAACATAATTGGGAGGGATTTAGATGCAGTCATCCAATCAGTTGCCACTTCCAGCCACCAGCCATCATCATCATCATGCAACCTGTACCAGGGGTCCAGAAACTGCAAAATGTAGCTTCTTCTAATCAGAAGCATATGTGTTTGAATGGTAGACAAAAAGAAATACTGGCGCCAGCTGGGTCTCAAAGTAAAGAACGGATGCAGTCTTAACAAATGAAAATTTAAGAATACATTTATTAAAATTAATCTAAAAATTAATACATAA
Organism: Pseudophryne corroboree; assembly: GCF_028390025.1. Classification (NCBI taxonomy): domain Eukaryota; kingdom Metazoa; phylum Chordata; class Amphibia; order Anura; family Myobatrachidae; genus Pseudophryne; species Pseudophryne corroboree. The sequence continues at coordinate 177,557,299 of NC_086445.1, forward strand.
ATAGTATCAAGAGGGTAATCAATGATAAAAGTTGAGAGTCTCTCAAATAATCTTAGGACCACTTATAGTTCCATTAGGGCAATATGCACTAGTATTCTGACTAGGACTCAGTCTTCCAAGGTATCCTCATAAGTTTCAAACATAGGTATTACCATGGTCTCAGAAGAAAGTCCCCTTGGTTCTCAATTGCAGATCGAGGTCCAATGGCAGCAGGGGAATATGCCGAGACTCCAGATGGATGGTGTTTGTAAGGATCCTGGAGGGTTCAAAGTCCAAATATTGCCAGATGACTCAAAAGAACAGGTGCAGTGCCCGTGGTCAAGAAGGAAAAAGGCTCAACGCGTTTCGCTGGTCTTGGTCACCGCCAGCTTCTTCAGGAGCATATGTCTTATGTAAACTGAGACAGATTTATATACCCTCATAATTACGAGTAAACTAAGACACCTGGCTGCAATGATTGTCAGGTAGATAGACACACAATAAAAAATGATCAAAATAAGATCTATATGGTATAGAAGGCAATCATACTGAAATATAAGATTTGCTAAAGAAGAAAAGTTGTAAAACAAGCATGGGGCATGAAGAAAACTATATAATATTGAAGGATAATCCAGGTTACTTCCTGGTCACGTGATCCGTCCCGATCACGTGGGTGGACGATGTCCAATCGTTATAGTATTAGAATGTCACCAGTACACCATATAGGCCGGGAAACATCCATAATAGGAGATGTTCCGGTCACGTGACATTGTTTGGTCACGTGACCGGGCGGGGACAGTAGTTCACATCGCGGAAGTAGCGTGTGCGTCATGATCAGGACGTTGCGTTCCACGTACGGTGCCACTGTATATCGTAGGTTGTCAGGGTAACCACTCTCAGTGCACGGTGTTATTCTCAACCTCCGAGATTACATTTATATGTAAGGCACAAGTATTTACTATTAGTACAACGTCCCCTCTTGTTTTTACTAAGTGTACACATCATGAGTTATTTGATACATATATTATAAACAATACGTTCAATCAGAGTGAGGTAAATAGATACATAGAGAAATAGAGACTTCATTCTGGGAGAAGAATATGTGGGAGTAAGAGACATAAAGTCACATGGTTAAAGGGTTATAAGGGAATGATCACATTGAAAGGAAAATCTAAACTGAATGCACAGAAATGTATAGTATTATAAATGAATATATTATATTTATATATGGGACCTAGGAAGGACATTTAGGTTAAATAATTTATTCCCAATAATATATAGAGTATAAAGTATTCTAAATAACAGGAGCGACAATCAATAGTTGACATGGATATTTACTAGTGATGCAGCTTCCCATCTTCATGGTATTGGGTCTGCACAACAGAAGTTACTTTATACATAGATTGTTATAGAATCTATACCTGCATAGAGACACTAGTATATAATTACAAAATTTGTAATATATGATGTCGTGGAAGAACATATGATCATGGGGTCAAGGTTATCTGAGAGTTCTCATATTATGGGGGGAAAAATTCATACTGGTTACATCGAGATACAAATATTCTAAATAAATCTGTTTAAATCATGATCCAAGAGGGAGAGGACTCTTCAGTCCAATGATTCATTCCTCATGGTAGACAAAATGTAAAGAATCCTACATATATTACCAGACTCAATGGGTGGAGTTATAGAGGTTGATGGTGATTCTCCATAACCTTGAGGTTGGGGTATATGTAACATACATGAAATGAACATAATAGGGTGAGGATGGTATTGCATTTGTTAAGACTGCATCCGTTCTTTACTTTGAGACCCAGCCGGCGCCAGTATTTCTTTTTGTCTTGTATTCAAACCTTTTTGGGTGACTAACCATCCCCATACAGGCTGCCGCTGACAGCGCACTCACCAATTGTTTTGCTGTTTCTTTGATATTTTGGTTTGTGAGTGCAGCAGTCATGAGCTGCTTCTCTAATTTAAATGAACGGAACAATAGAAGGCAATCATACTGGTCTCACTTAGATGAACCTACTGCTAAAAGTACTGTATCTGATGAGATGGATATTAATAAAAAATTCCATAAACTAGAGGATTTACTTAAAGCTGAATCTAGAAATTGGCTGGATAGTGTAAACCTCCAGCAATATATTGATAAGAGAATGATCCCAAGAGGCTTACGCCTATTTAAACCATCTATCTTTCATGATGATAAAGAATATCAGAAAGATTGTGACCAAGCACTTGACAAATGCTCCTTTGTATTGATGGAACTAATCGTCAGATACAGAACCAGCAAGGTTCAGAAAATAGAAAGCGAGATAGAAGACATTAAGAAAACAATAGACAGATCTTGTACAGATTCGAGCTTAGCGGACAAAGATAGAATTGTGAATGATAAGGTCATCAAGTATGAAAGGAACATTATGGAAACTAAACAGAAAAAGTTCAAAAGCGATCTAGAAGACTATCAACAGGATAGAGTTCGATCATATAGAGATAAGAACACTAATGGAGATATTCAGAATAAATGGGAAAAGAATTCCATACATAGAGAAGAATATGATGGGCGAACGAATACCAATAGGTGGGAGGGACGTGGATACCATACCAATTATGCTAAACGATTTAGACAGAGGAGAGACGACTCCACTCATACATATCGTTCCATGAGAGGACGACGAGCCAGTAACAGGAATGAGAGGAGACCCTCTTTTAAAGAGGAATACACAAGATCCCCTAGAAACATCAGTGATGACAGTACTCGGGAAGTTTTTTTAGGGGCTCGCCCAAAAAGTTACCCCAAGGACCATATAGACAGAACTGCCTGGGGGGGCAACAAAAAGGGGAAGAGATTCAAGCCTAGAGGCAGAAGGGGGGGAAGAATTAGGAAAGAAAAATCCCAGAAGAATATGAAAAGATCGGTGGCTAACACAAATAGTAAACAGAATGTATTCAATCTTTCTTCTAAACCTCTTAATGACACCGAACTTTCCCTTTTAGGCAGAGGCCTTAAATTTTCCCCCACTAGCGAGCCCAACATGTTTGACCTATTTGTCGAACTTAACCGCTATGTCCGAACGATGTGTAGAAAACGCTATTTTGTAAAAAAGAACCTCCAGGATGATTCTGTTCCAATTTTCCTCGACAGCGACGACGATCATGCGGTCGCTGCCCTGGAGGATCTGTGGGAGCAGAACCATGTTGATCCTGATAAAACAATTAAAATTTATGATTCAACCAGGGAACCTGCAAAATTTAGGAAAAAATCAGAATTTTTCCCTATCTGTGCAAAGAGTTCCCATGTAGAATCCTTTTACAAAATTACTCTGGAGGACTTCAAACATCTAGTAGGGCAACGTCAGGGGAATTCTAAATATGCATCCAATCTAACTCGACAAGAAAAGAGAGCCCTTAAGGAACTCACTAAAGATACGTCTTTGGTGATCAAAGAGGCGGATAAGGGTGGGGGTCTGGTGGTTATGAACCGCACAGATTATATTCATGAGGCCAATAGACAACTCAGCGATACAAAATATTACAGAAGGATGGATACGAATCCAACGGCAATCTTTACAGCAGAACTAAAATCACATTTAGATAGAGCCCTTGACAATGGGGTCATTTCCAGGGAAGAATTCAGTTTTCTGCTGCCGCACTTTCCTACCACACCCACTTTTTACTTTCTCCCCAAAATTCACAAATCCCTCACTTCACCACCTGGGCGCCCTATCATTTCTGGTGTTAGTTCCCTCACCTCCAATCTTTCCTTTTATGTTGATTCTCACCTCCAATCACGTGTCTAGCACTGAGGTCACATCTTCGTGACACCACTCATTTTTTGACCAAAATTCAGACCATACCTTGGAAGGAATCATATTCCTTCCTAACACTTGACGTTCAAGCTTTATATACACATATCCCTCACCTACTTGGCACGAGTATAATTTCTAAGAAACTTCGCGAGGATGCTGACCTCTGTGCCGAACACCAGGCCTTTATTGTTGATTCCATCTCATTCATCTTGTCTCACAACTATTTTCTTTTTCTCAGTCACTACTACTTGCAAGTCATGGGGACGGCCATGGGGACCAGGTTCGCACCCAGTTACGCCAATCTCTACATGGGCGACCTGGATGATTCGCTCGTGTGGGGCAGTGACTAGGAGGCGAACCTGGTCTTCTGTGGCCGTTACATTGACGATCTGTTCATTATTTGGGATGGGGATGTATCTTCTATTTCTAACTTTGTCTCTTATTTAAACTCCAACACGTATAATTTAACCTTCACTCACACTCACAACACAAAACGGATAGACTTTCTGGATGTGACCCTTGAAATAATTGATAATCAAATCACAACCTCCAATTACTCAAAACCAGTTAACACTCATTCTTACTTACATTATGATAGTGCACATTATGCTCCTTGGAAGCACAACATACCCAAAGGACAACTAATGCACTTGAGACGCAATTGTTCCACCCTAGAATCTTTTACCACTCAGGCCCATGAATTGCTGACTGCTCTAAAACAACGTAAATATCCTGAGAAACTCCTTGATGCAGCATACAAGGAAGTTCTTCTTATGGATAGAAGTAATCTATTACAAATGAAATCTTATGGACAAATCGTTCATAAAAATCAAAATAATATAAACGCTAAAGGTGACGACACTAGACAATTCGCATTTGTATGTAAATATAACAATTGCGCCAGTGAAATTAAAAATATCATTTTCAAAAACTACAGAGTATTAAAACAGGACAAGGTCCTGAACGAAATACTACCCCCTAAACCCTGTATAATATATAAGAAAAACAGATCCTTGAAATCCATACTGGCACCTAGCCACCTGACACTAGGGGTATCTAAAGAAACCACACATGGATACAAATGGTTAACCACAAAACCACTAGGTTGCCACAGATGCGGCAAACCCAGGTGTACCACATGTACCCATATGCAGAAAAAGACTACTACTATAAAATTACCTGGTAATGAAGACCCGTACAAACTCGAGTCATTTATGAACTGTGACTCGAGCTTTATCATCTACCTACTCACCTGTGGTTGCGGGCTAAATTATGTTGGGAGAACTACAAGGGCCATTCACGTACGCTTTATGGAACATCGTAGAAATATTATTAAACGCAATAATCTACATAGCGTTTCACGCCACTTTAATTTAACTCATGATGGTGACGCTAAAAGTTTAACAATAGTATGTCTAGAACACGTCGCCCCCACACCAAGAGGTGGTGACAGATTTAATAAACTGTGCTGTAGGGAAATATACTGGATGTTTAAACTTAATTCGTTACATCCAGATGGCTTAAATGAGAACATCGAACTGAACACTATACCCTAGACTTTAAGCTTCATCCTCTAGATACTTCCTTCAATTCAAGCCATCCCTTTGCCCTCCTAGCAATACCATCCTCACCCTATTATGTTCATTTCATGTATGTTACATATACCCCAACCTCAAGGTTATGGAGAATCACCATCAACCTCTATAACTCCACCCATTGAGTCTGGTAATATATGTAGGATTCTTTACATTTTGTCTACCATGAGGAATGAATCATTGGACTGAAGAGTCCTCTCCCTCTTGGATCATGATTTAAACAGATTTATTTAGAATATTTGTATCTCGATGTAACCAGTATGAATTTTTCCCCCCATAATATGAGAACTCTCAGATAACCTTGACCCCATGATCATATGTTCTTCCACGACATCATATATTACAAATTTTGTAATTATATACTAGTGTCTCTATGCAGGTATAGATTCTATAACAATCTATGTATAAAGTAACTTCTGTTGTGCAGACCCAATACCATGAAGATGGGAAGCTGCATCACTAGTAAATATCCATGTCAACTATTGATTGTCGCTCCTGTTATTTAGAATACTTTATACTCTATATATTATTGGGAATAAATTATTTAACCTAAATGTCCTTCCTAGGTCCCATATATAAATATAATATATTCATTTATAATACTATACATTTCTGTGCATTCAGTTTAGATTTTCCTTTCAATGTGATCATTCCCTTATAACCCTTTAACCATGTGACTTTATGTCTCTTACTCCCACATATTCTTCTCCCAGAATGAAGTCTCTATTTCTCTATGTATCTATTGACCTCACTCTGATTGAACGTATTGTTTATAATATATGTATCAAATAACTCATGATGTGTACACTTAGTAAAAACAAGAGAGGACGATGCTCTCCCGGAATGAAGTCTCTATTTCTCTATGTATCTATTTACCTCACTCTGATTGAACATATTGTTTATAATATATGTATCAAATAACTCATGATGTGTACACTTAGTAAAAACAAGAGGGGACGTTGTACTAATAGTAAATACTTGTGCCTTACATATAAATGTAATCTCGGAGGTTGAGAATAACACCGTGCACTGAGAGTGGTTACCCTGACAACCTACGATATACAGTGGCACCGTACGTGGAACGCAACGTCCTGATCATGATGCACACGCTACTTCCGCGATGTAAACTACTGTCCCCGCCCGGTCACGTGACCAAACAATGTCACGTGACCGGAACATCTCCTATTATGGATGTTTCCCGGCCTATATGGTGTACTGGTGACATTCTAATACTATAACGATTGGACATCGTCCACCCACGTGATCGGGACGGATCACGTGACCAGGAAGTAACCTGGATTATCCTTCAATATTATATAGTTTTCTTCATGTCCCATGCTCGTTTTACAACTTTACTTCTTTAGCAAATCTTATATTTCAGTATGATTGCCTTCTATACCATATAGATCTTATTTTGATCATTTTTTATTGTGTGTCTATCTACCTGACAATCATTGCAGCCAGGTGTCTTAGTTTACTCGTAATTATGAGGGTATATAAATCTGTCTCAGTTTACATAAGACATATGCTCCTGAGGAAGCTGGCGGTGACCAAGACCAGCGAAACGCGTTGAGCCTTTTTCCTTCTTGACCACGGGCACTGCACCTGTTCTTTTGAGTCATCTGGCAATATTTGGACTTTGAACCCTCCAGGATCCTTACAAACACCATCCATCTGGAGTCTCTGCATATTCCCCTGCTGCCATTGGACCTCGATCTGCAATTGAGAACCAAGGGGACTTTCTTCTGAGACCATGGTAATACCTATGTTTGAAACTTATGAGGATACCTTGGAAGACTGAGTCCTAGTCAGAATACTAGTGCATATTGCCCTAATGGAACTATAAGTGGTCCTAAGATTATTTGAGAGACTCTCAACTTTTATCATTGATTACCCTCTTGATACTATTTATGTATTAATTTTTAGATTAATTTTAATAAATGTATTCTTAAATTTACATTTGTTAAGACTGCATCCGTTCTTTACTTTGAGACCCAGCCGGCGCCAGTATTTCTTTTTGTCTTGTATTCAAACCTTTTTGGGTGACTAACCATCCCCATACAGGCTGCCGCTGACAGCGCACTCACCAATTGTTTTGTGTTTGAATGGTGTTTAGCATGGGATGTATTTTGCATTAACAGGTTCTTGTTGTTTTTAGGCCTGCTCCATTTACCGCCTTACACCTACATCACATCCCTCTCTGAGCAAGAAATGGTATGTGTTGCGTGAGACTGGGCCTTCAGGCATACAGCCATTTCTCTATCGTCCTAAGTGGATGCTGGGGTTCCTGAAAGGACCATGGGGGGAATAGCGGCTCCGCAGGAGACAGGGCACAAAAGTAAAGCTTTTACAGGTCAGGTGGTGTGTACTGGCTCCTCCCCCTATGACCCTCCTCCAGACTCCAGTTAGATTTTTGTGCCCGGCCGAGAAGGGTGCAATTCTAGGTGGCTCTCATAAAGAGCTGCTTAGAGAGTTTAGCTTAGGTTTTTTATTTTACAGTGATTCCTGCTGGCAACAGGATCACTGCAACGAGGGACAGAGGGGAGAAGAAGTGAACTCACCTGCGTGCAGGATGGATTGGCTTCTTGGCTACTGGACATGAAGCTCCAGAGGGACGATCACAGGTACAGCCTGGATGGTCACCGGAGCCACGCCGCCGGCCCCCTCACAGATGCTGAAGCAAGAAAAGGTCCAGAATCGGCGGCTGAAGACTCCTGCAGTCTTCTTAAGGTAGCGCACAGCACTGCAGCTGTGCGCCATTTTCCTCTCAGCACACTTCACACGGCAGTCACTGAGGGTGCAGGGCGCTGGGGGGGGGGCGCCCTGGGAGGCAAATGAAAACCTTTAAAAAGGCTAAAAATACCTCACATATAGCCCCAGAGGCTATATGGAGATATTTACCCCTGCCTAAATGTACTAAATAGCGGGAGACGAGCCCGCCGGAAAAGGGGCGGGGCCTATCTCCTCAGCACACGGCGCCATTTTCTGTCACAGCTCCGCTGGTCAGGAAGGCTCCCAGGTCTCTCCCCTGCACTGCACTACAGAAACAGGGTATAACAGAGAGGGGGGGCAAAATAAATGGCTATATATATTAATATAAAAGCAGCTATAAGGGAGCACTTAATCATAAGGCTATCCCTGTCATATATAGCGCTTTTTGGTGTGTGCTGGCAGACTCTCCCTCTGTCTCCCCAAAGGGCTAGTGGGTCCTGTCTTCGTATAGAGCATTCCCTGTGTGTCTGCTGTGTGTCGGTACGTGTGTGTCGACATGTATGAGGACGTTATTGGTGTGGAGGCGGAGCAATTGCCAAATATGAGGATGTCACCTCCTAGGGGGTCGACACCAGAATGGATGCCTTATTTGTGGAATTACGGGATAGCGTCAACTCGCTTAAGCAGTCGTTTGCCGACATGAGGCGGCCGGACACTCAATTAGTGCCTGTCCAGGCGCCTCAAACACCGTCAGGGGCTGTAAAACGCCCCTTGCCTCAGTCGGTCGACACAGACCCAGACACAGGCACTGATTCCGGTGGTGAAGGTGACGAATCAACCGTATTTTCCAGTAGGGCCACACGTTATATGATTTTGGCAATAAAGGAGATGTTACATTTAGCTGATACTACAGGTACCACTAAACAGGGTATTATGTGGGGTGTGAAAAAACTACCAGTAGTTTTTACCGAATCAGAAGAATTAAATGACGTGTGTGATGAAGCGTGGGGTGCCCCGATAAAAAACTGCTAATTTCAAAGAAGTTATTGGCTTTATACCCTTTCCCGCCAGAGGTTAGGGAGCGCTGGGAAACACCTCCTAGGGTGGACAAAGCGCTAACACGCTTATCAAAACAAGTGGCGTTACCCTCTCCTGAGACGGCCGCACTTAAAAATCCATCAGATAGGAGGATGGAAAATATCCAAAAAGGTATATACACACATGCAGGTGTTATACTACGACCAACTATTGCGACTGCCTGGATGTGCAGTGCTGGGGTAGTTTGGTCAGAGTCCCTGATCGAAAATATTGATACCCTGGACAGGGACAATATTTTACTGTCGTTAGAACAAATAAAGGATGCATTTCTTTATATGCGTGATGCACAGAGACATATCTGCACACTGGCATCACGGGTAAGTGCTATGTCCATTTCGGCCAGAAGAGCTTTATGGACACGACAGTGGACAGGCGATGCGTAGAGGAGTTAGTTGGGGTCGGTCTATCGGATTTGGTGGCCACGGCTACGGCCGGGAAATCCACCTTTCTACCTCAAGTCACTCTCCAACAGAAAAAGGCACCGACCTTTCAACCGCAGCCCTTTCGTTCCTTTAAAAATAAGAGAGCAAAGGGCTATTCATATCTGCCACGAGGCAGAGGACGAGGGAAGAGACAGCAACAGGCAGCTCCTTCCCAGGAACAGAAGCCCTCCCCGGCTTCTACAAAAGCCTCAGCATGACGCTGGGGCTTCGCAAGCGGACTCGGGGGCGGTAGGCGGTCGTCTCAAGAATTACAGCGCGCAGTGGGCTCACTCGCAGGTAAATCCCTGGATCCTGCAGATAATATCTCAGGGGTACAGGTTGAAATTAGAGACAGAGCCACCTCGCCGTTTCCTGAAGTCTGCTTTACCAACGTCCCCCTCAGAAAGGGAGACGGTTTTGGAAGCCATTCACAAGCTGTATTCTCAGCAGGTGATAGTCAAGGTACCTCTTCTACAACAAGGGAAGGGGTATTATTCCACTCTTTTTGTGGTACCGAAGCCGGATGGCTCGGTAAGGCCTATTCTAAATCTGAAGTCCTTGAACCTGTACATAAAGAAGTTCAAGTTCAAGATGGAGTCACTCAGAGCAGTGATAGCGAACCTGGAAGAAGGGGACTTTATGGTATCCTTGGACATCAAGGATGCGTATCTCCACGTTCCAATTACCCCTCACACCAGGGGTACCTCAGGTTCGTTGTACAAAACTGTCACTATCAGTTTCAGACGCTGCCGTTTGGTTTGTCCACGGCACCTCGGGTCTTTACAAAGGTAATGGCCGAGATAATATTTCTTCTTCGAAGAAAAGGCGTATTAATTATCCCATACTTGGACGATCTCCTAATAAGGGCAAGGTCCAGAGAACAGCTAGAGATGGGTTTAGCACTATCTCAAGAGGTGCTAAAGCAGCACGGATGGATTCTGAATATTCCAAAATCCCAATTAATGCCGACAACTCGTCTGCTGTTCCTGGGGATGATTCTGGACACAGTTCAGAAAAAGGTTTTTCTTCCCGAAGAAAAAGCCAAGGAGTTATCTGACCTGGTCAGGAACCTCCTAAAACCAGGAAAGGTGTCTGTACATCAATGCACAAGAGTCCTGGGAAAAAATGGTAGCTTCTTACGAAGCAATCCCTTTCGGCAGATTCCATGCAAAGGGATCTGCTGGACAAATGGTCAGGGTCGCATCTTCAGATGCACCTGCGGATAACCCTGTCGCCGAGGACAAGGGTATCCCTTCTGTGGTGGTTGCAGGAGGCTCATCTATTGGAGGGCCGCAGATTCGGCATGCAGGATTGGATCCTGGTGACCACGGATGCCAGCCTGAGAGGCTGGGGAGCAGTCACACAGGGAAAAAATTTCCAGGGAGTGTGGTCGAGCCTGAAAAAGTCTCTTCACATAAGCATTCTGGAACTAAGAGCAATCTACAATGCTCTAAGCCAGGCGGAACCTCTGCTTCAAGGAAGACCGGTGTTGATCCAGTCGGACAACATCACGGCAGTCGCCCATGTAAACAGACAGGGCGGCACAAGAAGCAGGAGGGCAATGGCAGAAGCTGCCAGGATCCTTCGCTGGGCGGAGAATCACGTGATAGCACTGTCAGCAGTATTCATCCCGGGCGTGGACAACTGGGAAGCAGACTTCCTCAGCAGACACGACCTTCACCCGGGAGAGTGGGGACTTCATCCAGAAGTTTTCCACATGCTATTAAACCGTTGGGTAAAACCAATGGTGGACATGATGGCGTCTCGCCTCAACAAAACACTGGACAGGTATTGCGCCAGGTCAAGAGATCCGCAGGCAATTGCTGTGGACGCGCTGGTAACACCTTGGGTGTACCAGTCGGTATATGTGTTTCCTCCTCTGCCTCTCATACCAAAGGTATTGAGGATTATACGGCAAAGAGGAGTAAGACTAGTGGCTCCGGATTGGCCAAAAAGGACTTGGTACCCGGAACTTCAAGAGATGGTCACGGACGATCCGTGGCCTCTACTTCTGAGAAGGGACCTGCTTCAGCAGGGTCCTTGTCTTTTTCAAGACTTACCGCGGCTGCGTTTGACGGCATGGCGTTTGAATGCCAGATCCTAAAAGGAAAAGGCATTCCAGAAGAAGTCATTCCTACCTTGATAAAGGCAAGGTAGGAAGTCACCGCGAAGCATTATCGCCGTATTGGGCGAAAATATGTTGCGTGGTGCGAGCAGCGGAGTGCTCCGATGGAGGAATTTCAACTGGGTCGTTTTTCTACATTTCCTGCAATCAGGATTGTCTATGGGTCTCAAATTGGGATCTATTAAGGTTCAAATTTCGGCCCTATCAATATTCTTCCAAAAAGAATTGGCCTCGGTCCCTGAGGTCCAGATTTTTATCAAAGGAGTACTGCATATACAGCCTCCTGTGGTGCCTAAGGTGGCACCATGGGATCTAAATGTAGTTTTAGATTTCCTCAAATCCAATTGGTTTGAACCACTAAAGAATGTGGATTTGAAATATCTCACATGGAAAGTGACTATGTTACTGGCCCTGGCTTCGGCCGGGAGAGTATCTGAACTGGCGGCTTTGTTTTATAAAAGCACTTATTTAATTTTCCATTCGACATAGGGCAGAGCTGCGGACGCGTCCGCATTTTCTCCCTAAGGTGGTATCAGCGTTTCACCTGAACCAGCCTATTGTAGTGCCTGCGGCTACAGACGACTTGAAGGACTCCAAGTTGTTGGACGTTGTCAGAGCCTTAAAAATATACATTTAAAGGACGGCTGGAGTCAGAAAATCTGACTCGCTGTTTATACTGTATGCACCCAACAAGTTGGGTGCACCTGCTTCTAAGCAGTCGATTGCTCGTTGGATTTGTAACAAAATTCAACTTGTACATTCTGTGGCAGGCCTGCCACAGCCTAAATCTGTTAAGGCCCATTCCGCAAGGAAGGTGGGCTCATCTTGGGCGGCTGCCCGAGGGGTCTCGGCATTACAACTCTGCCGAGCAGCTACGTGGTCAGGGGAGAACACGTTTGTAAATTTTTGCAAATTTGATACCCTGGCAAAGGAGGACCTGGAGTTCTCTCATTCGGTGCTGCAGAGTCATCCGCACTCTCCCGCCCGTTTGGGAGCTTTGGTATAATCCCCATGGTCCTTTCAGGAACCCCAGCATCCACTTAGGACGATAGAGAAAATAAGAATTTACTTACCGATAATTCTATTTCTCGGAGTCCGTAGTGGATGCTGGGCGCCCATCCCAAGTGCGGATTATCTGCAATACTTGTACATAGTTATTGTTAACTAATTCGGGTTATTGTTTAGGAAGCCATCTTTCAGAGGCTCCTCTGTTATCATACTGTTAACTGGGTTTAGATCACAAGTTGTACGGTGTGATTGGTGTGGCTGGTATGAGTCTTACCCGGGATTCAAAATCCTCCCTTATTGTGTACGCTCGTCCGGGCACAGTACCTAACTGGAGTCTGGAGGAGGGTCATAGGGGGAGGAGCCAGTACACACCACCTGACCTGTAAAAGCTTTACTTTTGTGCCCTGTCTCCTGCGGAGCCGCTATTCCCCCCATGGTCCTTTCAGGAACCCCAGCATCCACTACGGACTCCGAGAAATAGAATTATCGGTAAGTAAATTCTTATTTTAATATGCACAGTGCAAACTGACACATTTATTATTAATCACATATTCAATGATATTAGCGCCCAGCCCAAGATCACATTGCAATATGCGATTGTACCGGGCCAATGTATCAATAAGCACCCACAGGGACAAGGGCTCTGAAAGGAACCTGGGCCTGCTATGTGCTCAGTGTGGAAGTGGGACTACTGGGCATGCGCGGTCCACACATGCACATTGGCTATTTAGTGTTCCGGCAGAGGATCCCTTTCCCAGCTAGCTTTGCGAAGTGTAGCCCATAGGCTACAATGGGCTACCGCCAGCAGATGGTGGCAGCTGCAGGGGACAATCTCCGGAATTCTTCACATTCCAGAAATTGATAAATCTGGCAGTATTTCACCCCCCATAGAAACCTACGTGGATGCAACTGAATGGAGGAATCGCAGCAATGTATTAGAGATATCTGAGCTGTCCCTCATACATACATTCAGGTGATATACGAAATAGACGCAAATATTGTTTGATAAATGAGCCCCTTTGTGGGTTGGGGGGAACCAACGAAATGCATTTATGTTAAACACTGTATAATCCTGTGTGTAAAGTCAGCACAATGATATCCTTTAAACACAATAGAATCTCCAATGACTGTATGACAGTGTCTTTTATGTAATTTGTAATTTATGCTTACATTTGTAATTCTTTGAAAAGTCAGATATGTAATTTGCAATTTATGTAATTTGTAATTTATACTTATATTTGTAATTCTTTGAAAAGTCAGATAGCCATATATATACACCATATAACATTATAACATATTGGGGGAGATGTACTAAGCCTGAAAAGTGATAAATATCACTGTGATAAAGCACCAGCCAATCGGCTCCTAACTGTCATGTCACAGGCTGTGTTTGAAAAATGACAGTTAGGAGCCAATTGGCTGGTACTCTATCACAGTGATATTTATCACTTTTTAGGCTTAGTACATCTGGCCCATAGAATGTAGTGCTCCATCACTGCCTATTCACACTTCCTTCCTGTACAGTATGTCATAAACTGAGTGATGATCTGCCCTCCCCTCTGTACGCACCTTGTCCCTGATGGAGGTCAGTGTTGAATTCATCTTGGCCTCTCCATCTTCTTCCGAAAAATGTGCCGGCTGGGTATCAGATGTTATTTTGAGTTTTGAAGTAAAAGTCTCTTCAAAGCTTTTAGAGTAGATGATATCAGTAGTACAGGACACTGTTGTGTAAGTCTCTGATGGAGGAGGGCTGGAAAAGGAATTAATTTTGCCGCTTAGGCTACCTGGTTTCCATGGAGACGATTCATAGGAATGGGGGGAAGCCGCCATTTGGAGTAGTTAGTATACTTGCAGTGGGCTCCGGTAGCAAAATCTTTTTTTGCTGACAGATTTCTGTGAGAAGCACTGTGTTCCAGAACGGGAGAAGACAGCCTGGGTGTGCCTGACACAGGGAGAGGCTGCAATTACCAGACGTCTGAAAATACAGCGGGGTGTCAGCCACTGGGTATGCTAATGTGGCACACACAAAAATCCCTCACATGTTTTTACAGAGAAAGAGATTGATACCCATTCTCTAGGCGCTGAAATATAAGCACAAGGCAACACAAAATTCTTTGTTACAAGTGCTCATCTTCAGTGGCAAGAACACAAGGCACAGACAAGCAGAATACATCAGTGTCAGTACACGCTGGGACAGGCAATGGGAGCTATTTCACAAGAACTGTATAAACTTCACCACAGGCAGATGCTAAGTGGTAGGATTTATCACACATGGAATAAATATATTTCTACATAAAGGGGCCATTAAACCTAATTTACAAATTGATCAATTATAAAGTGCATAGTAAAATGTGTGATTGAGTCTGCTTAAAACCTGATGTAATTCAGTAGTTTATCTCCACTTGAACAAGCAATTACAGGCTGGGAACATACTATACCTATATGGGATTGCACATGAAGATGGTGGCCATTTTGGAATTTGCAAATTTGCTGGATGGATTTGAGTAGGGGTAAATATGTATTTGTTGACTAGGCACCAGATTCGCAAATGCAAGGTCATTTTGGGCAACTGGTGGAGAACATATAACAACTGCTATGCCTAATGCCATGTGGTTTACTTATTCTGCCCTGTTTTTCCTTGCAAGGCAAGGGGAGGAGCACAGAGTAATATGGTATGCTGCCTACCTCACAGGCCAAGTCAGGACATTTGTATAAGCCCATTGTTCTTCTGTGCTCGCTCCCATTTGGAAGACGCATTAATTTTTATTTTACATTTATCTGAAAAGTGCGTTGAAGTAAGACTAAATATGCCACTTGGGAAGTTTATAGTTTTAATGCACATATTATTCCCCCATTTCACCCAACAACACAGACTGTTAGACAGAGTTCATATTCTCTGTAAATCATGCACTTTTGGGTGACTGAATCAGGATTGCTTTGTTGAAATCAGGACATATGGGAGAAGGGCCAGTACTTTGTACTGACCCCATATCTTGGTGAAGCCTCAGCCTGTGCCACTCACCCAGCTAGTTGAGATGTCATGTCAATTAACTAAAATATACATATAAGAGAAGAGCCTTAATACCTGTCTGTCTGTCAATACCATGGGGGAGATATATCAATCCTTGAAGAGAGATAATTTTGAGTGCCAATTAGCTTGTGTCATTTACTGTATCTAGCACAGTCTATGAAATGACAGGAGCTGAATGTTTGCTTTTGCCATCTTCTCTACTTTATCTCTCTCCAATACATATCCCTTCAGTCTCATTTATTACTTGGGGATGGGGGTACATTTTATATGTACAGTATATATGTACTATATACAGGTTGAGTCTCCCTTATCCAAAATGCTTGGGACCGGAAGTATTTTGGATATCGGATTTTTCCGTATTTTGGAATAATTGCATACCATAATGAGATATCATGGTGATGGGACCTAAATCTAAGCACAGAATGCATTTATGTTACATATACACCTTCTACACACAGCCTGAAGGTCATTTTAGCCAATATTTTTTTATAACTTTGGGCATTAAACAAAGTGTGTGTACATTCACACAATTCATTTATGTTTCATATACACCTTCTAAACACAGCCTGAAGATCATTTAATACAATATTTTTAATAACTTTGTGTATTAAACAAAGTTTGTGTACATTGAGCCATCAAAAAACAAAGGTTTCACTATTTCACTCTCACTCAAAAAAGTCCGTATTTCGGAATATTCCGTATTTCGGAATATTCCGTATATCGGAATATTTGGATATGGGATACTCAACCTGTATCTACAATACTGTACAAAAGTTTTAGGCAGGTGTGGAAAAAATTCTGCAAAGTAAGAATGCTTTCAAAAATAGAAGTGTTGATAGTTTATTTTTATTAATTAACAAAATGCAAAGTGAATCAATAGAAGAGAAATGTAAATCAAATTAATATTTGGTGTGACCACCCCTTTGCTTGTGTGCAAGTGTACAGTACACTTGCACACAGTTTTTGAAGGAACTCAGCAGGGAAGTTGTTCCAAACATCTTGGAGAACTAACTATAGATCTGCTGTCTCTTCATGTAATCTCAGACAGACTTGATGATGTTGAAATCAGGGCTCTGTGTGGCAGTGCCTCCCCTGTCATTACTGATTAAAAATAATACAAAGAAGATACTTATTATGACACATATTCTGTGTCATAAGTATCTGCTTTAACCTTTGTATTATTCCAATATTTGTTTTCGGTTTTAAAACTGAGTTAAATGTGTTTAGGAGGCACCACTCACAGTGCCTCCCGCTGTCAGTGTAAAGGGCAGGAAGCGGGGGGTGGGGCCAAGCATTAGGCAAGGAAAGCCCATTAAAAAAAGCAGCTGAAGAGGCACCTAACGGAAGTGCCGCTTTCAGCACGCCCCTCTCACATGCAGATACAGTTGGGCAGTGGCTTCACTGATATTGAGGGTGCAAAGGCAAATTATTATTATTTACATTGTGCGCACCCCCCTCCTTATTTTACTGAATATGTGCAGCAGCGATGGATGCTGTAAGCTGCGGCTGCTGCCCCCACCCCACCACTTTCAGCTGCTGTCTGGCCAAGAATGCAGACGTGTCACAGTCTGACATGTCTGCTGCAGCACAGCCATCAGCAGCAGTGCCCGATGCCCGCCCCTTCCCTATCTGCATGGCGGCGCCCTCCCCCGGGACCAGCCACCAATCTACTGCATCTGTATGTACCTTCTCCATACCCTTCTGAGGCACCGCCCCGTCATGCCAGAGGCTACGCCCCTTTCCTGCTCTTGTTGGGAAGATCTGATTCCTTCCCAGCCAGCTCCGTGGGGTGAACCAGGCAATACAGTATATAGAGAGTGACTGCAACCTCCCACAATCAAAAGTAAGTATCTGTGGGGGGATGGGTGTGTTTTTTTATACATGGGGGTTGGGGTATATATTAGTATTATCTAGGGGTGTTGTGTTAGTATTATCTAAGGGAGTGGGTTGGTAAATAGTATTGTGTGGGGTGGGGGTTGTATCACTGTCATGGGGTTGTGTACTATCTTTATAGTATGCCGACGTTACTTGGAGATGGTGTAATGTGTGTGTGTGTGTGTGGGGGGAAGGACGGGGGAAGGGGGGTAGTGATGTTTTGTGAAAGATGAGGAAGTGTATGAATTATTGTGATTCCCCCTCTGTGTGTGTCCATGACATCCATAAAAGGAGAATAGAACCTGTGGCGAGTGAGACTCAACACTGAGCCCGCAGCATGGTGAGCGCAGGGAGCTTTGTTGCGCTCGTCCCCCCTGTGGAGATGTGTCCTGTTTTACAGGACACATTCCAGCTGCGGCAGCCAGGGAGTCTGTGTCCCCTGCGGGACAACGTCTCTGATAGCGCTGGGACAGCTTGTCTGTCCCCAGCGCCTGTCAGTGTGTGGCGGCGGCGGGTGTCCGGTGCAGGGATTACCCTTTTCCCTGCACCGGACCGGAGGCTGCAGAGGCATTCAAATATTGTCGCTCTCCGGGAGCCAATCGCGGCTCCCGGAGCGGCGGCCAATCAGAAGCGGGCGCGGCGAGCCAATCGCCGCGTCACAGGCCCCGCCCCCGGCGTCTGACGCCGGGCGGGAGCCAGAAGAAAAGGTCGCGCGCGGGAGTGCGAAGGCAGAAGCAGCCGGGACCTGGAGAGAGGAGTCGGCGCGCCGGAGCGCAGAAGACAGTCCGGCGCGGAGGAGAAGACGACGGCCGTGGGAAGGAGAGCTCCGGTGGCCGCTGAAGCGGCCGAAAGACGTCGGGCTCCTACAAGAAGATGTCCAGCGGCGTCTGGACGCGGAGCAGTGGAGGCGGCGCCGCTGGCCAGGCCGGGCCAGCGGCAGAAGAGGGCGCCGGAGACCCCCGGTGCAGGTGAGGCCTCAGTGAGGCAACTTACACCCCCCCTCCCTTTTCTTCCCTAGACCACCGGGTGTTCGGGCATTAGGCCCGTGGACACGGACGGGCAATAGGCCCGAGCGCAGATAGGAGTTTGGGGGTCATTCTCTGTCACGGTGGTTTGGGCGTTAGGCCTAAGACACCCTCTCAATGGTGCAGAAGGCGGGCTTTAGGCCCGAGGGCACATAGTGGGCACTAGGCCAGTAAGGATAGTCAGGCCACCGGCCTGTGGCACCGGTTAGGCGGGCATTAGGCCCGAGCGGCACATCAGGCACTAGGCCTGGGGGATCTATAGAGGGCATTAGGCCCTAGGAAAGCCCGCTGGTAAAGGAGCATAAGGTGACCCTGGGCACTAGGCCCTGGTCACCCAACGGGTGACAAGTTAGGCGGGCGCTAGGCCCGTGGGTGAAGTCAGGCCTCCGGCCTGTGTGCAGTCAGGGGGCGCCAGGCCCAGTGAATAAGTGTTCCCCCCGAGGTGAATAAAGGTGGCACTGGGCACTAGGTCCAGGCCACCTTGAGGTGATTAGGTAGACAGGCTCGCTTGGCCTGAGGCCCACATAAGGGAAGGTACAGGAGGTGGGTAGACTGTGCGGCGTCCACCCCCCCAGAGTGCAGGTAGGGATCTAAAGGAATTGCACCGTTTGAGGTACTCTGATGTGTGTTGTTACCGTGCAGGGCATAGTGTTGTTTAGAGTTTGTGCATAGTTTGTGTTGCACCACCCACACTTGAGCCAGTTTGAGGGCTTTGTTTATGTAGTTAGTGTAGCGGATGCACACTAGGTTAGAGTGAGGCCCTGCACGGCTGTTTCTCTCTTTGCCTCCTTACAGGGACCTGTAAGTGGAGAAGATCGGAGTACAAGACGTAGGACGGTGAGTAACATCGGTCTGTGTGTTCCTTCTGTGTGTGTCCCTATCTGTCTCCCTTCCTTCAGGGCGAACGGTGAGCCTTGCACGCCGGTGCAAGGTAGAATTTCCACCTGGTGCGAGAGTGCCAATAGGTGAAATTCGGACTCTGAGGCGGACGCCTGGGATGACCCTCACCTAGCCCGAAAGCACTATTTTCCTCGGTTCCGGAGGGCGTTTCGGTCCACAGTCAGGAGGACGGCACTCAGCAATCTCCTTCCTCCTAGGTCATCGTGTCCGGATCCGACGGAAGATTTGCCAGGTCCGTTGAAGGTTCCGGTACCTGAAGGTGAGAGAGAGCGGCGCCTGGTGAGTACCGAAACTACACCTGCACGGCAGCAGGCACCACCACACGCGCAGCCGCACCTCTTACATTTTGGCGTAGTCGGCAGGATAAAGGATACTGGATCACGGACACGATGTGGAACGCCACCAAGAAGACCTCCCTGCGGATGTCTCCGGAACAGACTCACCCCCGGACGTGTGCGGACCAGAGCGACTGGGTGACGGTGTCTGGGGCAGACCTCCTGAAGATGGTGCAGCGGTCGGTCCAGCGTGAAAAGGAAGAGCGCCGGGAGAAGGGGCGCAAGAAGGCCGCTGTGACGCCCTACAAGAAATGTCGGCAAACAGGGCACTTTGCTGACGAGTGTACTTGGCGGGAGACGTCCCCAAAGAAGGTGGTCCAGGAAGCGGACCGAAGATGTCGGAAGGGCCAAGCGAAGAAGGAGTCCTGGTGTTTGCTCTGCGGAAACTACAGGCATGAGCATAACAGTTGTCCCTGGGACGAAGAGCTGAGCCAAGACGAGGTTGATTCCTGGTGTGAAAGCTGTGGAGTTCCCCGACATCGGCTCCTGGAATGTCCATGGACTGAAGACAGGACGGACTACGAGGCCACGGTGAAGCAGATGACGGAGTCTCGTCAGCAGCTTTGGGACCGAGTGGCTGCAGAGCCTGTGTGTGCGCTCTGCGAGGCGAGAGGACATGCGCTTCCCGATTGTCCGTGGAATGAAGACCGGATGATTGCGGATGTTCATGCCCAGAGATGGGAGGAGGAAACCAGGGAAGTGGAGCGGAAGACCCTGCTTGAAGTTAGTTCGCAGGTGCCCATTTCCTCTGAGCCGGAACCAACGGGTGAAGATTCCTCAGCGAAGGAGGTGGACAAGGAACCCGTCTTGGAGAAGGTGGCAGTGGCCCTTCCTTGTTGGAAGTGTCGGCGACCAGGACATGCGGCCAGTGAGTGCCCCTGGGAAGATGCCGCGGACCTACTTTGTCCCAAGAAAGTGACCCCAGTAAGGCAGAATCCTTTCCCGCATAAGGCGGAGGTGGACGACTGGGAGGTGAAGAGACCACGCTGTGAAGAAAAGCGTGAAGACCCAGTGACGGAGACATCCGGAATCTCCCCGCGATGGAACCGTCCACGACCAGGACGTGCGGAGCAGGTGTGTCCTGGGTACGTAGAGATGCCAGCGGAAGCGAAGGAGTACGCTGAGGAAGTAAAGATGCCAGCGGAAGCGAAGGAGTACGCTGAGGTAGCAGAGGTACCAGCGGAACAGACTAAGTACGCTGAGGAGGAAAATAATACCCCAGTCCAGATATCGGAGGAGGACTCGGACTACGGTGAGCTGTCCGCCGACGAATCCCTCCAAGAACAGATGGAGGACGACTCTGGCATCGGAAGCGCCGACAAGAGTGACTGGCAGGATCGGGTGGAGTCGTGCTCCCAGTTGAATGCCCTCCGTAAAGAGGTGGAGATAGTCCTGGAGCAAGAATACCTGCCGGGAGTGCCGAAATGGACGGACGTACGGGGAGAGGATCATGATGCCGTGGGAGGACCCGTTCCAGAGGAAGACATGGGACCTTTGGAGATGCCCCACGAGGAGATACGACAGATGGTGGTTGTTGCCCGGGAGGAAACGGATGCCCAGGAGGATTCCACTGTTGGGTGGTGGTCGGTACCACCCCCTGAAGACAGGGACGATGCCACAGACGATCTGAAAGGCCAGGAGTGGGTGACTGTTGTCCCCATGGAGGAAGAGTCCCCTTGGTGGCCAACGTCGAGCGACCGTGAGGAGATGCCACTCCCCCAGAGGATCCGCCGATGGAGGTCAGGAGGTAAGAAGAGGAACCCGGAGCTGGAGGTGGAAGGATGTGGGGTCACAGCCCGTCCGGGCTGGGCCCTCGAACACAACCTTGCCGGAGGGACCTCGGAATTCCCTGACCCGCGGACAAGGGACATCGTGAGGACCTTTGTAGGGACTACAAAGGAAAAAGGGGGGGGGGAAATGTGGAGATGTGTCCTGTTTTACAGGACACATTCCAGCTGCGGCAGCCAGGGAGTCTGTGTCCCCTGCGGGACAACGTCTCTGACAGCGCTGGGACAGCTTGTCTGTCCCCAGCGCCTGTCAGTGTGTGGCGACGGCGGGTGTCCGGTGCAGGGATTACCCTTTTCCCTGCACCGGACCGGAGGCTGCAGAGGCATTCAAATATTGGCGCTCTCCGGGAGCCAATCGCGGCTCCCGGAGCGGCGGCCAATCAGAAGCGGGCGCGGCGAGCCAATCGGCGCTCGCCGCGTCACAGGCCCCGCCCCCGGCGTCTGACGCCGGGCGGGAGCCAGAAGAAAAGACCGCGCGCGGGAGTGCGAAGGCAGATGCAGCCGGGACCTGGAGAGAGGAGTCGGCGCGCCGGAGCGCAGAAGAGAGTCCGGTGCGGAGGAGAAGACGACGGCCGTGGGAAGAAGAGCTCCGGTGGCCGCTGTAGAGGCCGGAAGACGTCGGGCTCCTACAAGAAGATGTCCAGCGGCGGCTGGACGCGGAGCAGCGGAGGCGGCGCCGCTGGCCAGGCCGGGCCAGCGGCAGAAGAGGGCGCCGGAGACCCCCGATGCAGGTGAGGCCTCAGTGAGGCAACTTACACCCCCCTCCCTTTTCCTCCCTAGACCACCGGGTGTTCAGGCATTAGGCCCGTGGGCACGGACGGGCAATAGGCCCGAGCGCAGATAGGAGTTTGGGGGTCATTCTCTGTCACGGTGGTTTGGGCGTTAGGCCCAAGACACCCTCTCAACGGCGCAAAAGGCGGGCTTTAGGCCCGAGGGCACATAGCGGGCACTAGGCCCGTAAGGATAGTCAGGCCACCGGCCTGTGGCACCGGTTAGGCGGGCATTAGGCCCGAGCGGCACATCAGGCACTAGGCCTGGGGGATCTATAGAGGGCATTAGGCCCTAGGAAAGCCCGCTGGTAAAGGAGCATAAGGTGACCCTGGGCACTAGGCCAAGGTCACCCAATGGGTGACAAGTTAGGCGGCCGCTAGGCCCGTGGTTGAAGTCAGGCCTCCGGCCTGTGTGCAGTCAGGGGGCGCTAGGCCCAGTGAATAAGTGTTCCCCCCGAGGTGAATAAAGGTGGCACTGGGCACTAGGTCCAGGCCACCTTGAGGTGATTAAGTAGACAGGCTCGCTTGGCCTGAGGCCCACATAAGGGAAGATACAGGAGGTGGGTAGGCTGTGCGGCGTCCACCCCCCCAGAGTGCAGGTAGGGATCTAAAGGAATCGCACCGTTTGATGTACTCTGATGTGTGTTGTTACCGTGCAGGGCATAGTGTTGTTTAGAGTTTGTGCATAGTTTGTGTTGCACCACCCACACTTGAGCCAGTTTGAGGGCTTTGTTTATGTAGTTAGTGTAGCGGATGCACACTAGGTTAGAGTGAGGCCCTGCACGGCTGTTTCTCTCTTTGCCTCCTTACAGGGACCTGTAAGTGGAGAAGATCGGAGTACAAGACGTAGGACGGTGAGTAACATCGGTCTGTGTGTTCCTTCTGTGTGTGTCCCTATCTGTCTCCCTTCCTTCAGGACGAACGGTGAGCCTTGCACGCCGGTGCAAGATAGAATTTCCACCTGGTGCGAGAGTGCCAATAGGTGAAATTCGGGCTCTGAGGCGGACGCCTGGGATGACCCTCACCTAGCCCGAAAGCACTATTTTCCTCGGTTCCGGAGTGCGTTTCGGTCCACAGTCAGGAGGACGGCACTCAGCAATCTCCTTCCTCCTAGGTCATCGTGTCCGGATCCGGCGGAAGATTTGCCAGGTCCATTGAAGGTTCCGGTACCTGAAGGTAAGAGAGAGCGGCGCCTGGTGAGTACCGAAACTACACCTGCACGGCAGCAGGCACCACCACACGCGCAGCCGCACCTCTTACACCCCCTGCCGGCATTCTGGCGCACAGGATGCTGATGTCAGTATACTGACATTCAGCATCCCAGCCAACAGAGTCCCATACTGATCCCACGCAAAGGTGTATTCAGCACGGAGGGGATCTGTGTGTCATCTCCATCCAGGCCCCCATCTCTTTAGCCGGTGGTGCAAGTGAGTAGACTCTGGTGCTGCCCTAGAGTCTACTCACCAGCTTTTCCCAAAAGTCAATTGTGCGATTTTTTGAGGGAGGATGGGTGGCAGTCTAAAATGTAGCCTAGAGCGCAGTGCCACCGTACACCGGCCCTGCTCCCAGCAACACCTGGAGCCCTGATAACAGAGTAGTAACCCCAGCAACCTGCGGCCCTGTACAGGTAGAGCTAGGAAGTGCTGAAGGATGAGCAGTCCCGCCACAGGGACCAGGTTTGTTGTCTCCTCTCTGTTACCGGTGGCTGCGGGGGCTGGCTAGGATTTTTAGGGGAGTGGGGCGGGTACCTTTCTTTGACATGGGCTAAGCTCATCGGGGACTGGGCTGTACTGCTTATGTTCTATGCTGTACTGCCAACATGCTCTCCTTAGTATCACCCTCTCCCTTTCACCCTCTACTGTCACCCACTGCTGTCACCCTCTTCCTGTCACCCTTTCCCTGGCATCACCCTCTTCCTGTCACCCTCTCTCTGGCGACACCCTCTTCCTGTCACCCTCTCTCTGGCGTCACCCTCTTCCTGTCCCCTATAGCTGGCAGCGACTGCTGTCACCCTCTTTCTGTCACCCTCTCCCTGGCGTCACCCTCTTCCTGTCACCCTCTCCCTGGCATCACCCTCTCCCTGTCACCTACTGCTGTCATCCTTTAACTGACATCACCCTCTTCCTGTCACCCTCTCCCTTTTACCTACTGCTCTAAAACTCTCCCTGGTGTTACCCTCTTCCTGTCATTCTCTCCCTGGTGTCACCCTCTCCCTGTCACCCACTGCCTCTCTCTGTCACCCTTTACCTGTCACCCTCTCTCCGTCATTCTCTCCATGTCACCCACTGCATCTCCTCTGCATCACTGTCTCCCCATCACCATCTCTCTCCTGTCGCCCACTGCCTTTCCAATACATCACCCTATCCTGATCATATGGATACAGCATTCCGATTGAGGCCATGCCCATTGTTGTGAGGCCACGCCCTCATTGCAAGAAGACGCCCACTTTTCCAGGAGCATATGTGCCTTTAGCGCATGCAAGGACAGTGGCGGTAGCGGGCATTGCCTCAGCGGTGGTAGGGGTCATCAACAAGACTCGGACATTATGGCTGCAGTGCCTCACCAGCCACTGACCTCACTGCACGCCACTGCTGTGGGGGGCATATCATCACTTCCAAGACTCCTTGTTCTTCTTTATTATGAACTACCTGTTCTACCTGTTCTTCGCACTGGAGTTTCTGATTTACACGGTTATACATATAAATGAGAGTTAAAAATTTGGTAAATCTATAGACCTGTACATTTGAGATGTATTAATGTAAGTAAATATTAATCCATGGTTCTTGGCATTACCCGGGTTGCACCCGTAGCAGATACGGTAAAAACTGACAGGACTATTTTTGTAATTTATTAAATTCTACACACCGGAGGTGCAATCCAAATTTTGATCCAATTGTCTGTTTGGGCGTTATCGTTGACGCAACGCAAGCCAAGCATCGGTAATGACGTCATTATGTCAACCTCCTTTTCATCCCTTTAGGGGAGGTTTATTATAATTCTAATTACGTAGTTTTCCTATTTCCCATCTGAAGAATACCTATGTTAAATTTCAGTATCAGGAAGAGAATTAGTGATGAGTGAGTAAGTGAGTGAGGGCTTTCGCATTTATACAGTATGTATACTGTAGTTCTTAATGACAGTGGCTGTATGTTTGGGATTGTTGTCCTGCAGAATAATTAATTTGGAGCCAATCAGATGCCTTCCTGATGGATGCATCAGGAAATACCTGCCTGCATTTCGCAGCAATGAAGCACAAAGAAACAGGTTCGGTATGATTTCCCGATGGACAGCATACCGGCGGTCAGAATACCGACAGCGGCATCCCATCCATCAAATCCCAACAGCCCCCTCTAAAGTACCCTAACCCGCCTCTGCCTACTACCATAACCCTCCCTTGTGGGTGCCTAAACCTAACCATCCCTGGTGGTGCCTAACCCTAACCCTCCCTTCCCCGCTGCCTTAACCTAACCCTCCCTGCTTGGTGCCTAACCTTAACCTCTTCTATGTGACTAAACCTAACCTTCCCTTCCCGGTCCCTAACACTAACCTTCCTAGCCCTGCCCCCTAACCCTAACCCCCCTTCTCCTGTCTAAACCTAACCTTCCCCCCAGTGTCGGACTGGAGCATGAAGGGCCCACCAGGGGTATGCAGTGGTAGGGGCCCATTATTAGAGGTGTGGCCAGCCTACAAAGGGGGTGTGGCCAGCCACTACAGAGGTTTGGCTAACCATTATAGAGTACCTGGTCTGGACTCCTTGATAATTTATATAGTAATTGATGCTAGTGCATGCAAGATAATGTGCCAGATTAATGACAGCAATGTAATGTAGAGAATACATCATAATCCTGTGCAGTATAAGGTAACATATGTATAATATATAATACAAGTGCACAGTCTAGAACCTGATCCCTAGAGGAGAAGGGCCCGCCAGGCAGTGGGGCCTACAGGTGGTTTGCCCTGTACCCCTGTTGGCCAGTCCGAGCCTGCTTTTCCCTGCAGCAGGATGCCAGTGCGTCCTGCAGTCAGGATGATCGGGATGCTGGCTGTCGGTATTGTGACACCGGTATCCCGTACAATGTTGGTATCTAGACGCTGGGATTGTGTCCTCCTTCAGGATCCCTGTGTTGGTCAAACGCTGGGATCCCGTCCGTCGGGTAGCTAACTGCTTCTCAAAGAAATGGGCAACATTGAGGACCATAGACGCAGTGGTCGGCCAAGGAAACTTAATGCATCAGATGAAAGGAACGTGTCTAGCATTAATTTCATGTCATGCCACTAAAGGAAGCATGGTTATTTTATTGAGCTGCAATAAACTCTGGATTGAGGATAATGATTGGTTAACTGTTAAAAACAAACAAACAAAAAAACAAGAAGAATAAGGCAATAATAGAAGATAAAGAGATGACAATTGACTACAGTTCACATCACATTGGATCATTCAAAAATGCAATTAAATCACAAATATTGGCGTATAATCACAAACTATAATGTGGTGATGAGAACAGTAATGAAAAACACACTTTCACAATAACTAAATTGCTAAATTTCTAGCTTTCCCTAACCAAGTTGTTATAATCTTTACGGGCAAATAACGTTGGAGCTCTCTTCAAATCCTGTGGTGCCACAGTTTTGCATGGGGGAATGACACACATGAACACCCTGGGTTGTAGGAATCTCACTGTATCTCAGTAAAGGATGTAGCTAGCAAAGGGATTGTAGGGTATGTAGTTGGAATCCCGGCGGTCAAAATACCGATGCTGGAATCCTGACCGCCAGAATGCCGGCAGCGCTGCAACAGCTATTCCCACTCCCGGGTGTCCACGACACCCATGGAGTGGGAATAGAATCTGTGGTGAGCGTAGCAAGCCACCGAGCCCCCAGCGCAGCAAGCGTAGCGAGCCCGCAAGGGATTTCATTCTGCTCACCCCCCTGCCGGCATTCTTAAGGTTAGGATTCCTGCGTCGGTATTTTGATTGCCGGGATTCCATACCAACCCGGAATGTAGTGTCTCTTGACAAATACAGCTTACTTAGTAATAAGGGTTCCTTCAGCAAATAAACTCAGTATTATTTTGCAGATAAAGTAACTTGCATTAATATATCTCCCAGCGGTATTTAAGCATGGAGTGGTCTTAACTATACTGCAACAGAGGCTGATTTGTAAGATGTTGCGCTGAAGGCTTTATTACACAGCCTGCTGCCTTTACACTGTGCAGTGTGTGACTAATTGGATACTTGGTCTTGGTACGTGGCTTGCCCACGGTTTGTGACAATAACAGTCTTTGGGGGATATTCAATTGTTTGAAAAGTCATTTGGGTGTCTGTTTTTTCCTATCTAATAGACAGGAATAACAGACACCCAACCGACTTTTCAAACATTTGAATTCCCCCCATTGTGTACTCACTCAGAACTTCTGTAGTAGAGGTGTTCAGCGGTTCCACACTGCACAAGATGGCCGCGGCATCCGCACCTTTCAGTAGGCTTGGCGGTGTCTGGTCTCCGGCTGCGATGTCTCACACTAGCTCACCCGGCTCTCTGCTTCCTGGTAGCACCCCGCTGCTTCTACTCTGCATCACTGCTCTCACCACCCACCATGACCATGTGGTTTTTCATCCATTACTCAGCTCCTGCTCCGCTCCTCACTCAGTATGTTCAGCACCTCCAATCACTTCCATCAGACTCCACCTTTTTCCCACAAGGCTCCTCTGCTCCCAGACTGCTTTGTCCAATCCGCAATTAGTATCTGTACCATGTGATCGGCAGTGCTGCAAGTAGAAAACATTTCTTAGTGGTACTGTGTGCGTGAGCGCCGAAAACTGGGTGTGGCCACATGGGGCGTGGCCAATGAAAATAAAGGTGTGATACACATTTGACCCCAATAGCGCAATGCCAGATATACATATGCCCCCAATAGTGGCACATACACATATGCCCCCACAGTGCCAGATTTATATATGCCCCCCTGTGCAAGGTACACATTTGCCCCCAGTGCAAAATATGCCCCCATAGTGCCGGGATCAGTACGAGATCCCGCCGGACGGAATCCCGGCGGTTGAAATACCGACACCGGGATCCTGACCGGCACAATCCCGACAGGGGGGTGAGCGCAAGACAGCCCCTTGTGGGCTCACCACGCTGCAGGCACAGTGCCTCGCTACGCTCGGCACACTAATTTGTTCTCCCTCTATGTGTGTCGTGGACACCCACAGAGGGAGAATATGTCGAGATTGTGCTGGTCGAGATCCCGGTGTCGGTATTCCGACCACCGAGATCCCGTCCGGCGGGATCTTAACCGCATCCCATAGTGCCAGGTATGTCCCTACAGTACGGATACACATATGCCCCCATAATGCCAGATATGTCCTCACAGTGCAGATACACATATGCCCCCCCTGTGCCACATATGCCCCCATAGTGCTATATATGTCTCCACAGTGCAGATACACATATGCACCCCCTAGTGCCACATATGTCCCCATAGTGCCAGATATGTCCCCACAGTGCAGTTACACATATGCCGCCCCCCCAGTGCACGGTGCACATATGCCCCCAGTGCCACATTTGCCCCCATAGTGCCAGATATGTCCCCACAGCGCCAAATACCCCCCCCCCCCCCGCTCACCTCTACTGTCTGAGGGGAGGAGAGCGCAGCCCACTCCTCTCCTGCCTCTCAGTGATCATCCAGTCTACTCTCTCCGGTGGTGGCGTGTCTCTCAAATGAGGCTCCAGTTCATGAGCGAATCAGAGCTCATGGACAGGCAGCCAATCAGGAGCTGCAGCTGCCGGTCCGTGAGCTCTGATTGGCTCACAAACCAGCGCCTCATTTGAGAGACACAGAAGAGACGCGCGCTGGACGTTCTCCTTCCCTCTCATACACACAGCACTGCAGTGGGCTGCAAGCACTGTGGTTGGACAGCGGTACTGCGTACCGGCTGGAAATTTCTTACCGTTACGCAGTACCGCCATACTTACAGCTCTGGTGATCAAACTAAAGTCCATCCTTAACCCCTGCTGTACAAGCACTTCTCTTTCACTGCTGTAGTCACTGTAAGTAAGCTCCCTAAAGGGGCACACACACCACTTTCCGGGGTGCCACACAGAAAGGCTAGTGCAGGTGGGAGGGACAGAAAGGCTAGTGCAGGTGGGAGGGACAGAGAGGCTGGCGCAAGCAGGGGATGGACAGAGCGGCAAACAGTTGAAGGAGAGAGAAGCTGCACAGAAAAAGAAAAGGAAAATAGTCAGGGACAATCAGGGAAAGGACAGATAAGCTGGTGCAGGCAGCATAAAGAGAGAGGCTAGCACAGATGGTATGGGCAAAGAGGCTGCCACAAAAAGAAAAGCAGAGAGAGACTACCAAAGATAGGAGAAGGAGAGAGATGGTAGTATACACGGGAAAAGTAGATAGGCTGGTGCAGATGGGATTGGCAGTATGGCTGGCACATACAGAGAACAGGAATAGAGGATTGCAGAGAGACTTGCACAGATAGGAGAAAGGGAGAGAGACTAGTCAGATTCATCACTAGGGGTGTGCAGGCCGCACCCGGGTGTCACTCTACTAAAATGCTGCCTTCTCTGCAGTGACAGGGAGCTAGGTGCTGCACTGTCACATATTTATACAGCGCCTGGCTCATGTCAGGAGGAGTCAGAATGCTGGGCAAGCTCCTGGAGTGACGTAAACGGGGGCTCCCTGTGGGGCCTTGCCTCTTTCCCGCTAGGCAATGCTCCTGGAATGATGAAAACAATGGGTTCAACTGAGGCCTCACCCCATTCTACTGTTTACCACACCTGGTGTCACCAACTCCGGTGCAGTGACTGAGGCTGGTGTGGCTAGGACAGGGTGAAGACTTTTGCAGTGTCGGATACGGATGTTAGTCCACACAACAGCACTTAACCAGGATGATTGGTTTATTCAGATAACAGAGATAACAGCTTGTAGTATATGGAAGATGTTCTGCAGCAGCAGGAACTCGCAGTATACATGTGAAGCAGTACAGCGGTAACACAGCATCTCAGCACACACAGGATGCGGCTGTATACACATAGGGTGTGGCTGCGGGGTAGACAAAGTCACACACTCAGGAGAGCAGAAGCTGCAAGTCAGTGCAGTTGTCTCCAGGAAGAACTCTCTCAGACTGTGCACTAAGCACCTCCTCCTGCACTGAGCTGACACTAGGAGGGAAAACACTAGAGCATGGAAGCTGCCTCTAGTGCTAGGAACGGAGACAGACCGCAGAGTGATCCTCTGTCTAACAGACTTTAGCAGGAAGGATGGTGTCAGAGACTAGGTGGGAGGGGACAGAGAGCAGGCTTGGAAGGGGTGGGTGAGATGGAGCTGTACTACTGCGATGTAGGTATTTGTCCCATATGCTGGCTTCTTATCGGAACATTACATTTCACTGATTCAGCTGGATGCCAGGATTACCTGCAGACTTTTGCCCTCACACCGAAAGGTAAATCGCAGGCATTGGGGTCTATTCATGTAGCTATGCGGTTATGAATTGTTACTTGTCACTATATATCGCATCGCGCGCAGAGCAATCTGAGGGCTCTGGGGAGTAAGCAGTCTGAACTGAACCAGTAAATGACGGCCCCTTCAGAATAGAGAGATGGGGCAGAGCGAGCCAGCTGTGGGGAGGTCAGGGGCATCAGGCAGCGTGAAGTCTTCAGGCATGGAGTGGGGGCACCTCTACAGACATAAGAAACTTCTCCACGGTAACCCACTTCGTGAGTAGCACTAAGCAGAGAAAAGTCCTGTTTTCTAAACGGGAGCGGATTCGGTTTTACTCGGTTTTACGCGGTTCTCAAAACCGAATCTTATTGGCTATCCAAAACACGTGACATCAGTGAGTCAATAAGATTCGGTTTTGAGAACCGAGTAAAACCGAATCCGCTCATCACTGGGCTTTGCTCTATGAATAGACCCAAATTTCTCATTGTTAAATATAAAGCCAATGCTCTTTCTGTGTGCGGAAGAGAGTAGTTCAGTGCTGCTCACTACATCATGACTAATTGCGGTATCTGCCTTGATAGATACCATAAAGGCAGAGCAGGATTTCCAACAAGGCAGTACAGACAACTGCCTAGGGCACGGTGCCTGCCAGGACAGTGTGTGTGTTTGTAGGGGGAGAGGGGATAAACAGGGATATGACACCTGGCACCACTGCCACTATCTAGAGCAAAACAGCACAAGTAGCCAAGACCTCTGACTTCGGCTGCCGACAGCCAATAAGAGCTTTGACAAAAGTCAAGATGGACGGGGATGAAACCACTGTAGCAATGGAGATGGACCAATGAGGGGCCAGAGGAATAGGAGCAAGAGGGTGGCTGCCGCATGTGTGTGGGGTGCTGGTGCTGCACATTGCGGGGAACATTCTGTCTGCTGTCCCTGACAGTGACCTGTATCACTGCTGCTGCAGCAGCTGCTCAGGTAACACCGCAGCCCATGGTACAGACAGCAGCCCCTCTGCCTAGGAGGCTGCAGCTTGTGGTTCCCTTTTAGAATGCAGAAAGTACAGGAGCTTTTCACTGTCAGCATACGGGTAGCAGTTGATTTACAGACAGACACAATACCGACGGTCATAATCCCGACAGCCATTGATCGATATTCAAAATACTGACACGGTCAAAATACCAACATTCATTATGCCGACATGTACAAAATATCGACATAGTCAGAATAGCGACATTTGAAATGCTGACATGTCGAAATGCTGACAAGCATTTCTAAGGAATTTTTGCCAAAACAGACTTACATACTTTACCATCCCAGTGGACCTAGAGGGGGAATATAATAGTGTGCCGAACGCAGTAAGGCACCGTGCCTGAAGTATGCGGGGGACGCGGTACACTTAGATGGTGCCCACGTCGACATTGACACCCCCCAGAAAAGCTCATGTCTGTATTTTGACATGTCGGCATTTATAATGTCGGAATTCTGACTAGGTCGGCATGTTGAACATGTCGGCATAATGCATGTCGGTATTATGACAGTGTCGTTATTTTGACTGTCGGTCAATGGCTGTCGGGATAATGACCGCTGGTATTGTGTCCGTCGGTAAATCATACTGAACCCCAGCATACTGGTGCCGGGAAGCTGGCTTCCATAGATGAAGTGTTGACATAATGATTGTCATACTGCGATATGTATTCCCTATCTTGACATTAATAGGGAACTCCAAACATGTATTTTGCCTAGGGCCCTGTGGGATCTTTATCTGTCCCTGCATGCGATTATTGCCATGCAATGTAATAATCACATTGCAGATTAGAGCGATTTTATCACCTCACATCCGCATCCTCAGATGCGGATGGTGATAAATCGTCCCCTATGTGTGAATGGACATCAGCTGTTTACTTCTATTGTCAGAACTTGTACAGGACACATTCAGTCAAATAAAATATTATGTAATTTTATACCGTGAGTTACCTCCCACTGTGCACTTTTGTTTTTGAACAACACTCTTACAAAGGCAGTAACAGGTGTAATTTCTGGAACTACGTTGCAGTGTTTGTCACTTTGATAATACCCATTACTCTATCTTCCCTTACTTTTTCTATTTCGTACTAGAGATGAGCGGGTTCGGTTTCTCTGAATCCGAACCCGCACGAACTTCATGTTTTTTTTCACGGGTCCGAGCGACTCGGATCTTCCCGCCTTGCTCGGTTAACCCGAGCGCGCCCGAACGTCATCATGACGCTGTCGGATTCTCGCGAGGCTCGGATTCTATCGCGAGACTCGGATTCTATATAAGGAGCCGCGCGTCGCCGCCATTTTCACACGTGCATTGAGATTGATAGGGAGAGGACGTGGCTGGCGTCCTCTCCATTTAGATTATAAGAGAGAGAGATTTACTGGAGCTTAGGACTAGGAGGAGTACTGTAGAAGTGTAGAGAGTGCAGAGAGTTTACTAGTGAGTGACCACCAGACAGTGCAGTTTATTTAATATATCCGTTCTCTGCCTGAAAAAAGCGATACACACAGTGACTCAGTCACATACCATATCTGTGTGCACTGCTCAGGCTCAGCCCAGTGTGCTGCATCATCTATATATATATTATATATCTGTCTGACTGCTCAGCTCACACAGCTTATAATTGTGGGGGAGACTGGGGAGCACTGCAGTGCCAGTTATAGGTTATAGCAGGAGCCAGGAGTACATAATATTATATAGTGAGTGACCACCAGACAGTGCAGTTTATTTAATATATCCGTTCTCTGCCTGAAAAAAGCGATACACACAGTGACTCAGTCACATACCATATCTGTGTGCACTGCTCAGGCTCAGCCCAGTGTGCTGCATCATCTATATATATTATATATCTGTCTGACTGCTCAGCTCACACAGCTTATAATTGTGGGGGAGACTGGGGAGCACTGCAGTGCCAGTTATAGGTTATAGCAGGAGCCAGGAGTACATAATATTATATAGTGAGTGACCACCAGACAGTGCAGTTTATTTAATATATCCGTTCTCTGCCTGAAAAAAGCGATACACACAGTGACTCAGTCACATACCATATCTGGGTGCACTGCTCAGGCTCAGCCCAGTGTGCTGCATCATCTATATATATTATATATCTGTCTGACTGCTCAGCTCACACAGCTTATAATTGTGGGGGAGACTGGGGAGCACTGCAGTGCCAGTTATAGGTTATAGCAGGAGCCAGGAGTACATAATATTATATTAAAATTAAACAGTGCACACTTTTGCTGCAGGAGTGCCACTGCCAGTGTGACTGACCAGTGACCTGACCACACTGACCACCAGTATAGTTAGTAGTATACTTATATTGTGATTGCCTGAAAAAGTTAAACACTCGTCGTGTGACTTCACTTGTGTGTTGTTGTTTTTTTTATTCTATAAAAATAAAACTCATTCTGCTGACAGACAGTGTCCAGCAGGTCCGTCATTATATAATATTTAATATATACCTGTCCGGCTGCAGTAGTGATATATATATATTTTTTATATCATTTATCATCCAGTCGCAGCAGACACAGTACGGTAGTTCACGGCTGTGGCTACCTCTGTGTCTGCACTCGGCAGGCAGTCCGTCCATAATTGTATACCACCTAACCGTGGTTTTTTTTTCTTCTTTATACATACATACTACTACGACATCTCTTTATCAACCAGTCTATATTAGCAGCAGACACAGTACAGTACGGTAGTTCACGGCTGTGGCTACCTCTGTGTCTGCACTCGGCAGGCAGTCCGTCCATAATTGTATACCACCTAACCGTGGTTTTTTTTCCTTTCTTCTTTATACATACATAGTTACATAGACATCTCTTTATCAACCAGTCTATATTAGCAGCAGACACAGTACAGTACGGTAGTTCACGGCTGTGGCTACCTCTGTGTCTGCACTCGGCAGGCAGTCCGTCCATAATTGTATACCACCTAACCGTGGTTTTTTTTTCTTTCTTCTTTATACATACATAGTTACATAGACATCTCTTTATCAACCAGTCTATATTAGCAGCAGACACAGTACAGTACGGTAGTTCACGGCTGTGGCTACCTCTGTGTCTGCACTCGGCAGGCAGTCCGTCCATAATTGTATACCACCTAACCGTGGTTTTTTTTTCTTTCTTCTTTATACATACATAGTTACATAGACATCTCTTTATCAACCAGTCTATATTAGCAGCAGACACAGTACAGTACGGTAGTTCACGGCTGTGGCTACCTCTGTGTCTGCACTCGGCAGGCAGTCCGTCCATAATTGTATACCACCTAACCGTGGTTTTTTTTTCTTTCTTCTTTATACATACATAGTTACATAGACATCTCTTTATCAACCAGTCTATATTAGCAGCAGACACAGTACAGTACGGTAGTTCACGGCTGTGGCTACCTCTGTGTCTGCACTCGGCAGGCAGTCCATAATTGTATACTAGTATCCATCTCCATTGTTTACCTGAGGTGCCTTTTAGTTGTGCCTATTAAAATATGGAGAACAAAAATGTTGAGGTTCCAAAATTAGGGAAAGATCAAGATCCACTTCCACCTCGTGCTGAAGCTGCTGCCACTAGTCATGGCCGAGACGATGAAATGCCAGCAACGTCGTCTGCCAAGGCCGATGCCCAATGTCATAGTACAGAGCATGTCAAATCCAAAACACCAAATATCAGAAAAAAAAGGACTCCAAAACCTAAAATAAAATTGTCGGAGGAGAAGCGTAAACTTGCCAATATGCCATTTACGACACGGAGTGGCAAGGAACGGCTGAGGCCCTGGCCTATGTTCATGGCTAGTGGTTCAGCTTCACATGAGGATGGAAGCACTCAGCCTCTCGCTAGAAAAATGAAAAGACTCAAGCTGGCAAAAGCAGCACAGCAAAGAACTGTGCATTCTTCGAAATCCCAAATCCACAAGGAGAGTCCAATTGTGTCGGTTGCGATGCCTGACCTTCCCAACACTGGACGTGAAGAGCATGCGCCTTCCACCATTTGCACGCCCCCTGCAAGTGCTGGAAGGAGCACCCGCAGTCCAGTTCCTGATAGTCAGATTGAAGATGTCAGTGTTGAAGTACACCAGGATGAGGAGGATATGGGTGTTGCTGGCGCTGGGGAGGAAATTGACCAGGAGGATTCTGATGGTGAGGTGGTTTGTTTAAGTCAGGCACCCGGGGAGACACCTGTTGTCCGTGGGAGGAATATGGCCGTTGACATGCCAGGTGAAAATACCAAAAAAATCAGCTCTTCGGTGTGGAGGTATTTCACCAGAAATGCGGACAACAGGTGTCAAGCCGTGTGTTCCCTTTGTCAAGCTGTAATAAGTAGGGGTAAGGACGTTAACCACCTCGGAACATCCTCCCTTATACGTCACCTGCAGCGCATTCATAATAAGTCAGTGACAAGTTCAAAAACTTTGGGTGACAGCAGAAGCAGTCCACTGACCAGTAAATCCCTTCCTCTTGTAACCAAGCTCACGCAAACCACCCCACCAACTCCCTCAGTGTCAATTTCCTCCTTCCCCAGGAATGCCAATAGTCCTGCAGGCCATGTCACTGGCAATTCTGACGAGTCCTCTCCTGCCTGGGATTCCTCCGATGCATCCTTGCGTGTAACGCCTACTGCTGCTGGCGCTGCTGTTGTTGCCGCTGGGAGTCGATGGTCATCCCAGAGGGGAAGTCGTAAGCCCACTTGTACTACTTCCAGTAAGCAATTGACTGTTCAACAGTCCTTTGCGAGGAAGATGAAATATCACAGCAGTCATCCTACTGCAAAGCGGATAACTGAGGCCTTGGCATCCTGGGTGGTGAGAAACGTGGTTCCGGTATCCATCATTACTGCAGAGCCAACTAGAGACTTGTTGGAGGTACTGTGTCCCCGGTACCAAATACCATCTAGGTTCCATTTCTCTAGGCAGGCGATACCGAAAATGTACACAGACCTCAGAAAAAGAGTCACCAGTGTCCTAAAAAATGCAGCTGTACCCAATGTCCACTTAACCACGGACATGTGGACAAGTGGAGCAGGGCAGGGTCAGGACTATATGACTGTGACAGCCCACTGGGTAGATGTATGGACTCCCGCCGCAAGAACAGCAGCGGCGGCACCAGTAGCAGCATCTCGCAAACGCCAACTCTTTCCTAGGCAGGCTACGCTTTGTATCACCGGTTTCCAGAATACGCACACAGCTGAAAACCTCTTACGGCAACTGAGGAAGATCATCGCGGAATGGCTTACCCCAATTGGACTCTCCTGTGGATTTGTGGCATCGGACAACGCCAGCAATATTGTGTGTGCATTAAATATGGGCAAA
Organism: Pseudophryne corroboree; assembly: GCF_028390025.1. Taxonomy (NCBI): domain Eukaryota; kingdom Metazoa; phylum Chordata; class Amphibia; order Anura; family Myobatrachidae; genus Pseudophryne; species Pseudophryne corroboree. The sequence goes on from NC_086445.1 coordinate 177,594,547, forward strand.
TTCCAGCACGTCCCATGTTTTGCACATACCTTGAATTTGGTGGTGCAGAATTTTTTTTTTAAAACGACAGGGGCGTGCAAGAGATGCTGTCGGTGGCCAGAAGAATTGCGGGACACTTTCGGCGTACAGGCACCACGTACAGAAGACTGGAGCACCACCAAAAACTACTGAACCTGCCCTGCCATCATCTGAAGCAAGAAGTGGTAACGAGGTGGAATTCAACCCTCTATATGCTTCAGAGGTTGGAGGAGCAGCAAAAGGCCATTCAAGCCTATACAATTGAGCACGATATAGTAGGTGGAATGCACCTGTCTCAAGTGCAGTGGAGAATGATTTCAACGTTGTGCAAGGTTCTGATGCCCTTTGAACTTGCCACACGTGAAGTCAGTTCAGACACTGCCAGCCTGAGTCAGGTCATTCCCCTCATCAGGCTTTTGCAGAAGAAGCTGGAGACATTGAAGGAGGAGCTAAGACGGAGCGATTCCGCTAGGCATGTGGGACTTGTGGATGGAGCCCTTAATTCGCTTAACAAGGATTCACGGGTGGTCAATCTGTTGAAATCAGAGCACTACATTTTGGCCACCGTGCTCGATCCTAGATTTAAAGCCTACCTTGGATCTCTCTTTCCGGCAGACACAAGTCTGCTGGGGTTGAAAGACCTGCTGGTGACAAAATTGTCAAGTCAAGCGGAACGCGACCTGTCAACATCTCCTCCTTCACATTCTCCCGCAACTGGGGGTGCGAGGAAAAGGCTCAGAATTCCGAGCCCACCCGCTGGCGGTGATGCAGGGCAGTCTGGAGCGACTGCTGATGCTGACATCTGGTCCGGACTGAAGGACCTGACAACGATTACGGACATGTCGTCTACTGTCACTGCATATGATTCTCTCAACATTGATAGAATGGTGGAGGATTATATGAGTGACCGCATCCAAGTAGGCACGTCACACAGTCCGTACTTATACTGGCAGGAAAAAGAGGCAATTTGGAGGCCCTTGCACAAACTGGCTTTATTCTACCTAAGTTGCCCTCCCACAAGTGTGTACTCCGAAAGAGTGTTTAGTGCCGCCGCTCACCTTGTCAGCAATCGGCGTACAAGGTTACATCCAGAAAATGTGGAGAAGATGATGTTCATTAAAATGAATTATAATCAATTCCTCCGCGGAGACATTGACCAGCAGCAATTGCCTCCACAAAGTACACAGGGAGCTGAGATGGTGGATTCCAGTGGGGTCGAATTGATAATCTGTGAGGAGGGGGATGTACACGGTGATATATCGGAGGGTGAAGATGAGGTGGACATCTTGCCTCTGTAGAGCCAGTTTGTGCAAGGAGAGATTAATTGCTTCTTTTTTGGGGGGGGTCCAAACCAACCCGTCATATCAGTCACAGTCGTGTGGCAGACCCTGTCACTGAAATGATGGGTTGGTTAAAGTGTGCATGTCCTGTTTTGTTTATACAACATAAGGGTGGGTGGGAGGGCCCAAGGACAATTCCATCTTGCACCTCTTTTTTCTTTTCTTTTTCTTTGCATCATGTGCTGATTGGGGAGGGTTTTTTGGAAGGGACATCCTGCGTGACACTGCAGTGCCACTCCTAAATGGGCCCGGTGTTTGTGTCGGCCACTAGGGTCGCTAATCTTACTCACACAGTCAGCTACCTCATTGCGCCTCTTTTTTTCTTTGCGTCATGTGCTGTTTGGGGAGGGTTTTTTGGAAGGGACATCCTGCGTGACACTGCAGTGCCACTCCTAGATGGGCCCGGTGTTTGTGTCGGCCACTAGGGTCGCTAATCTTACTCACACAGCTACCTCATTGCACCTCTTTTTTTCTTTGCGTCATGTGCTGTTTGGGGAGGGTTTTTTGGAAGGGACATCCTGCGTGACACTACAGTGCCACTCCTAGATGGGCCCGGTGTTTGTGTCGGCCACTAGGGTCGCTAATCTTACTCACACAGCTACCTCATTGCGCCTCTTTTTTTCTTTGCGTCATGTGCTGTTTGGGGAGGGTTTTTTGGAAGGGACATCCTGCGTGACACTGCAGTGCCACTCCTAGATGGGCCCGGTGTTTGTGTCGGCCACTAGGGTCGCTAATCTTACTCACACAGCTACCTCATTGCGCCTCTTTTTTTCTTTGCGTCATGTGCTGTTTGGGGAGGGTTTTTTGGAAGGGACATCCTGCGTGACACTGCAGTGCCACTCCTAGATGGGCCCGGTGTTTGTGTCGGCCACTAGGGTCGCTTATCTTACTCACACAGCGACCTCGGTGCAAATTTTAGGACTAAAAATAATATTGTGAGGTGTGAGGTATTCAGAATAGACTGAAAATGAGTGTAAATTATGGTTTTTGAGGTTAATAATACTTTGGGATCAAAATGACCCCCAAATTCTATGATTTAAGCTGTTTTTTAGTGTTTTTTGAAAAAAACACCCGAATCCAAAACACACCCGAATCCGACAAAAAAAATTCGGTGAGGTTTTGCCAAAACGCGTTCGAACCCAAAACACGGCCGCGGAACCGAACCCAAAACCAAAACCCGAAAAATTTCAGGCGCTCATCTCTATTTCGTACACAAATGCATCTCTGAGGGCTGATCACATATATGATCACATATATCACCGTTTCATACCTCCCAACATGACCCTCTCCAGTGGTGCAAGTAGAAAAAAAATCTTAGTGGTACTGTGTGTGCGTGCCAAAAAATGGGTGTGGCCACACGGGGCATGGCTAATGAAAATCGGGGTGTGGTACACATATGGGGGGGGGGAGGGGCAGATACACATATGACCCCAATAGTGGAGTGCCAGATACACATATGCCCCACAGTGCCAGATATGCCCCCACAGTGCCAGATATGCCCCCACAGTGCCAGATGCAAACATGGCCCCCCAATGCCAGATACACATATGCCCCCACAGTGCCAGATAAAAATATGCCTCCACTGTGCCAGATACACATATGCCCCCAGTGCCAGATATGCCCCCACAGTGGCAGATAAAAATATGCCCCCATTGTGCCAGAAACACATGTGACCCCATAGTACCAGATACGCATATATCCCCAGTGCCAGATATGCTCCCACAGTGCCAGATACACATATGCCCCCTAGTGACAGATACACAGTGCCACATATGCCCCCCAGTGACAGATACACATATGCCCCCTAGTGCCAGATACACAGTGCCACATATGCCCCCCAGTGCCAGATACACATATGCCCCCTAGTGCCAGATACACATATGCCCCCTCAGAGCCAGATACACATATGCTCCCAGTGCCACATATGCCCCCCTAGTGACAGATACACATACTGTATGCTCCCAGTGCCACATATACCACCCCAGTGCCAGGTACACACATACCCCCAGTGCCACATATGCCCCCCCCCCCTTCAGTGCCAGGTACACATGCTCCCTGCTCACCGTAGCGCCTCTCCTGTGTTTCTCCTGTGTCTCTGGCGGCGACATGTCTCTCAAATGAGGTGCCGGTTCATGAGCCAATCAGAGCTCCTGGACTGGCAGCCAATCGGGAGCCGCAGCTGCCGGTCCATGAGCTCACAAACCTGCACCTCATTTCAGAGACATGCCATCTCTGCTGGAGACACAGGAGGGACACAGGAGAGGCAATTGCAGCGAGCTTGGAGGTTGGGCCGGCAGTACTGCGTACCGGCTGGCAATTTCTTACTGGTATGCCGTACCGCCATACTTGCAGTACTGACCCTCTCCAGGACGGATAGAATGCTGTGCTCCTGGAGTTTCCTCTTAATTTATAGGCCAGTACACATGGGGAGAGATGTGTGCTGAGCGATCTATCACAGGCCGCTCAACACACATCTCTCCCCCACTCAGCACACAGCGCGATGTGTGCTGAGCGAGGGGGGGGGGGGGAGGGTGAGACTCATTCCACCCAGCAGTGAAATGAGCTATGTGCTAGATTGTGCCTGGCCAAACTAGTACCGGCGATAGATTGCTTAGACTTTAAGCATGGATCTCTCCGCGTGTACCCCCCTTATGATTGCCATCACCTGTGGTTAAACACCTTTCTTATCAATTAACCTGTTAAAAACAAGTGCCAGCGATCATAAAGAGAAAAGTCCGGAAACAGAGCATTTTGTACCTCCAGGAGAGGGGGTCATGTTGGGAGGTATGCTGTTTGTTGTCTTTTCTTTTAATATTGTTTGTGGTGTAATTTGATTGAATGCATTAGCGTGAAATGAAAAAGAGTGAGTAGTCCCTGGGAATGGCAGGTGTTTGTGGAAGCCATGTAATGAGAGAGCTGGGCTTTGAAAGGCATTAAAAACTTTTCTTCTTTATCCTGTCGAGGGCGGCTCTATTATTTATTGGAGCTGACAGCAAGGGCAAACACGGTTATCAGACACGCAGGGTTCTCATTGAGCAACACAGTCTTTAAAGCAGCTTCCATCAATTTCTTTATATGACTTGTGAATATGCACAATCAAATGTATTTTCACCAGTCTTTGTGGACTATTCAATTGTACGTGATTTTAGAGTGCCGTCAAAAGGTCACGTGACCACTGATAACTGCAACACATCACCACCTCATCATCACCGTATGTACATGTGACCTATACACAGGGCCTGCGACAGGCGGGGTCAAAGGGGGCACCTGTACCAGGCCCCAAGGAACAAAGGGGCCCTAAGGATCAGCCACTTAGTATCTGGCAGGGATGTGAGCCATGTTGTCCTAATATGGCAGCGAGCTGTAGGCGGTGTGGGCGCAAACTCATAGTGACAGGAGCCTTTCACACACAGTGACTGTGCAATGCGAGTGTGCATCCGCTCTTCCTGGTCCAGCTCTGTTGTAGGCACTTACTGGACATGGCAGCAGGATTCCAGTGCCCTGCGTGTGGTCTCTTCTGGTGGGGTGTGAGGGCTGCATGGTACCTACTGTGCAGCGTTTGGGTCTGGGTGCTAGGGAGTGCAGCGCAGGAGAGTCTCTCCCTGGCGTAAGAGTGACTTGAGGGGATGAAGGGTTTTGGGGTGGGGCATAGGAGCTGGGAATGCAGCATGGAGTCATTGGGGAGAGACAGACAGTGAGGTGTATGGGAGGAAGTACAGATATACAAATTTAAATATTTGTGTAGATAAATATATATATATATATACACACAGTATTTATTTATTAACAGTTTCTTATATAGCGCAGCAAATTCTGTTGCACTTTAATCAAAAGTCACAGTATACCCTTTTGTTTAAAAAAACTGTGCAGGAAATGGGAAAACTGAATACTCCAGTAAGGTGTGGGTGAGGTGGGCTATCTTTTAGGGAATGTACCAAACATGGGCGCCATCTTGAAATCGGCCATCTTGAATCTAAGTCAGTTTTTTCAAATGGAAGGGGGGTCGTGTAACATATCAAACAACATTTGAATTTGCTCAAAAGTTTATTACTGTAAACAGATTTCAAATAGCAGCTATGGTTCAAAAGTTATAACACTTTATTTGTAGCAGGTAACTGAAGATGGCTTTTACAAAAGAGGAGAAAATTGATGTCATTTTGATGTCTGGAGAACAAAATTATTCTGATTATCAGTATTCTTAGACTGTGTATCTGCATTTTCCTTTTTTTCTGCACGACTAATTACTTCACAGATGCGCTTCAACTGTGTTATCTGATTAGTCTTCCTTTGCCATACTTGTGCCTGGTAATACTTGTGACTCTATGGGGACTATTCATTAAAAAGTGCCTTTCAGCAGTGCTACTTTAGTATCCAACTCACAGCAGTGGATACTAAAACACTGGCGTAATTCGACATTGCCCCCATGTTGAGAAAGCTGATTCACTTCCACAAGCACTGAGATCTGAGGACAGCAGGCTGCAATAGGGAAATTACTAGTCTCTTCAGGGAGATCACCACTTTCAGGAAGTCTATTTTAGGAAGTCTTTCTGACATTAAGGGAGAGTCGGCAGTATGGGCCATGATGCCACAACTATTGGCACCATACCCTCACCTCTCCGCCCTGTACATCGCCCTTAAGTCCCTGGGAGGAATAGTTGGCTAGAATTCACTAAGATATACATGTGACAGCAGGACTATGTGATTGTCCCATAGAAATGTGGATAATAAAACAGAAAAGTACCAATAATTGGAGCCAATTTTTCAAAATGATTGGGGGTGCTCAATTAACACAATCCAATCACCTCTATCTCTCGCTATCTCACTATTACACTGGCTGCCACCCAAACTGCATAGATGCCACCCTAACAAAAATAGAAAAAAAATCCATTCTATTTATTTTATCAAGGAGAATGTGCGCCTTCTTCTAGTTTGCATACTGTATGTTAATCTTGTATGTTTTAAGAAAACTATTACAAACTTTCTGGAGCACAGTTTGAGGTTCCTTCTTGACAGAACTTAATTGTTATAATTATGTGTGAGCAGTGGCGTATCTTCACCCAGTTGCCCGAAGGCAAGATAGATCTTGTCCCCCCCCATGCCAAGTCGTAAAATGAATGACACACCCATATCCAATATAAATGACTCAGTACTCCCTATCAAGTTACAGCCCATTTCTCTAACCTGTTATCACTCATGTTTGCCCGTGGATGCAGATCCATGCAACTTTGGACTGCTAATTTGACGCATGCGTAGAGTGAATCTCAGCCAATGAGTAGTGCGCAGTCATGGAAAAATCACTAATTCCATCTGCAATCTGTGTGATTGCCAGACAATGTAGAAAGCATCTTATTGACCACCAGAGAATACATGGAGGACCTTAGTGTCCGCCTAACTATATTGACAGTAATTTTGTGACCGCCAGACAATACTGAGAATAATTATTTAATGACCACCAAACAATTCTGATAGCATTTTAGTGACTGCCATACACCACTTAAAGCTTTTTTGTGACTGCCAGACAATATGGAGAGCATTTTTGTGATAATGTAGTGTCACACTGCTAGCCATATAAAGCAGAGTGTCACAATGCCAGCCATATAATGCAGTGTTGAAGTACCCAACGTATATTGCAGAGTGATGCAGTGACTGCCATATAGGCCCTCATTTAGATGTGGTTGGAGTTGCTATCACTGCTGCTTACATAGAAAAAGCAGTGATAGTGCTAATATGGTAATGCAGCAGGAAGCGCCAGGCCTCCCTCATGCATTACTGATCCGAAGTGCGTCCTAGGACACAATATTGGATCATTTCCAACACCATCAGCCGGCTGCTTGACCGCATTTGCTACACAGAGGCCTAATCACTTCAGCCATTTTATTTCTTAATATTAGCGGAGCTCACATCACCTGCTGAAGCTGGGGAGTGGGCAGGAGGGGGGACCCCAGCCAAAGAGCAGGAAACCCCTGGCAACGAGCATGGAACCAATATCATGAAACCGCTGGCAATGAGCATGAGACCCCTGGCAATGAGCATGGGACCCAGAGCATCGAGCAGAAATCCCTGGCAGTGAGCTTGGACCCCACAGCATGAAACCCCTGACAATGAAAATGAAACCCCTGACAATGAGCATGATACACCTGGCAATAAGCTTGAGACAGTTACACACAAGGAGAAAGAGAAGACTCTTTTGTGGGTGCACTCTTGAAATAGTTAACACATAAATCTACTGGAATTTATCCATAGTATTTAGCATATTTTGGTATTTTTATGCTGATAGGCACAGTATCAGTGGTGTAGTGCGGTATCCCCCACTTTTCTTAATGAGCATGAGACCCCTGGCAACGGGCAGAAACCCCTGGCAATGAGTTTGGACCCCACAGCATAAAACCTCTGCCAATGAGCATGAAATCCCTGACAACGAGCATGAGACCCCTGGCAATGGGCAGGTATTTTAAGTCTGGAGCTACTCAGAAACTGCTAAGAATTTTCTATTCGCAATTCTGCTAATCTTTCGTTCGCAATTCTGCTAAGTAAAGATACACTCCCAGAGGGCGGCGGCTTAGCGTGTGCAATGCTGCTAAAAGCAACTAGCGAGCGAACAACTCGGAATGAGGGCCATAATGTTTTTGAATATAAATCCTAAAGCAGGTGGTGTATTAGAGCAAAAGAGTGCAAGAGACCAGCCATGCAGTTTCTGAAATATTATGACAAAATGTTACTGTATTTCATAAGCACTCATTCCTAACTCTGCTAAGTACTGTTTGGTATACTGTATCTGGCTTCCATGAGGTAGTTGTCCATTATTTCAGCTTCCATTGACCTTTTTGAAAGCGGTAGAAGTTATCGATTCTTTTTTTTTTTTTTTTTTTTCTCTCCCTTTTTTTTTAGCCCAGTAAAATGTTGCAATGTTAAGTATTGACTTGTGCCTTCTGGGGGTCCACTTCTTCACCAAACCCAGCCAAATCTCATCCTAACCCTCAGTTCCACGTTCTCTATGTACCCCATCTGTGTCACCCATGTCTGTCTACCCCTCCCCTTTATATTGTAAGCTCTCACGAGCAGGGCCCTCTTCCCTCATGTGCTTATCCTTTGTCTTACTTTAATAATCTTCAACTGTACCACATCCAGCAGTCTTCTGCCACCTGATACTTATTCCAGTGTCATCTGCTGATGTAACTATGTTTATTTACCCTGTACTTGTCCTATACTGTAATCAAGTGTAAGTTGCTGTTTTTCTGTTTGATTATTTATGTACTCTGTAATTGGGCGCTGCAGAACCCTTGTGGCACCATATAAATAAAGGATAATAATAATAATAATAATAATAATAATATAGGGTGTATAATCACCAGGTGTATCTCACACATCGCTCAGTACAGATTACAGGATGTATAATCAGTAATCACCAGGTGTATAACACACGTCGCACAGTACAGTATATAGGGTGTATAATCCCCAGGTGTATCTCACACATCGCTCAGTACAGATTACAGGATGTATAATCAGTAATCACCAGATGTATAACACACGTCGCACAGTACAGTATACATACTGGTCACAACAATGCAGCAGATATTGAGCACTGATCAAGATACTAGAAGTGACACAGAGCTGCAAGATACAGCAATGACCTGCTGTACTGTACTATATATGTATACTGCTGGTCACCAAAATGCTGCACTGTCCTACTATATACTGCTCACCATACTTGCCTACCTGACCCTCTCCATGAGGGAGAAAATGCTCTGTTCCTGGACTTTCCTGGTAATGTATGATTGCCATCACCTGTGGTGAAACACCTTTCTTATCAATTAACTAGCTCACCACAGGTGATGGCAATCATACATTACCAGGAAAGTCCAGGAACAGAGCATTTTCTCCCTCATGGAGAGGGTCAGGTAGGCAAGTATGCTGCTCACAATAATGCAGCACAGATATGGAATGTATACTTGCAGTGACACAGAGTTGCAAGATACAGCAATGGCCTACTGTACAACTATATACTGTTGGTCACCAAAATGCTGCACTGTAATACTATATATACTGCTCACAATAATGCAGCACAGATATGGAATGGATACTTGCAGTGACACAGAGCTGCAAGATACAGCAATGGCCTACTGTACAACTATATACTGTTGGTCACCAAAATGCTGCACTGTATTACTATTGTGACAAGAACACTGGGATAGTGTTTGAGGGCAGGTATATTTGTCCCAGGTTCTTGTCTTACATGTATTAGAAAAATGAAAACTTCTAGGAATATGTTTTTGTTTTGTTTTGTCAGAACCTTTTCAGTTTGTTGGAAAAGCTGGGTAAGGACCCTGAAAGAGAGATGGGGCAAGTTCCAGACATTGGGCCCAGTTCGGGTCTTTGGCCTCACAGAAGGCTAATCAGGCTTTCAGCTGTGTAAGAGTGTTATAGAGCTGCTGGCCTGATTAGGGTGTGCAGACTGCCTGGGAAGACTGCAGGATCTCTGTGAGAGAGAAACGCTTCCTGATACAAGTGAGCTGTACAGGGTACTGGAGAACTCTGTGGTTTTTTGTTTAGTGATAGTTAGGAACATCTTGTGTTTAGTTAGTGCCGGACAGGCAAGGTATTTTCTTTTGCCGTTTATTTTATTTTCTGTCTAATAAAAACTGTCTGGGGCCAGTTGTACCGGAAACTGGACTCGTGTGGTTCCTCAGCTGCTGCAGGCTGCCATTTATCCCAGGAAACGGCACCTTGTACCCTTACAGAGCGTTACAACTTGGTGGAGAATGCGAGCATGCCGCTCTGCGCATAAGTGAAAGCAGCAGCTTTATGAGGCCTGCAGAAAACGGTGGTTTATGCAGATACAGCACAGTGTGAAATTGCTGAGACTCACCCCGAGGGTTTGATATATGTCCTGGGTGAAAGCAGCTACAAAGCCGCCTGGAAAATCTGTAGACATGGAGGAACTGCTTAAAGCCCTGCTGCAAGCTACAGCGGCTCAGCTAGAGGCCAACAGACAGCAGCAGGTGGCTATGGAGGAAAATTGGAGACTACAGCGTCAGGATAAAGAGGCCTTAGCAGAAGTGGTGCAGAGACTTGCAGCTCGGGTTGGAGATGTGGCCATCAGTGCTCCGACCAGCTCTAGTTCTATACGGGCCAGTCACTTCCTGCAGAAAATGACAGAGGCTGATGATGTGGAGGCCTATCTGACCACGTTTGAAAGGACTGCCGAGTGTGAGAACTGGCCGAAAGCACAGTGGGCCAGTCTGCTGGCACCTTTCCTGTCAGGTGAGCCCCAAAAAGCTTACTTTGATTTAAGCCCTGCTGAGGCTCGGGACTATGATAAACTAAAGACTGAGATCCTGACCCGCCTGGGAGTCACGCTGTCAGTACGAGCACAACGGGTGCACCGTTGGTTGTACGCCATGGAGAAGCCTCCGCGCTCCCAGATGCACGGCCTTATTCAGCTAACAAAAAAATGGCTACAGCCAGAGACATTAACTGGTCCCCAGATGGTTGAAAGAGTCGTCATGGACCGCTACTTGAGATCTTTGCCCATGGTCCTGCGCAAGTGGGTGAGCCATGGAAACCCGGGTACTGCTGACCAATTAGTGGACATGGTAGAGAGGTATTTGGCAGCAGAGGAACTACTGATGACCACCCAGCAACCCATAGATCCTCGACAGCGCCCTTCAGTAAAGACTGGTAAGACTGTTCCGTGGGAAAACGTTGCTGGGCGGTTAAGAGAACGCAAGGCTGGAGAGACTGTAAACACTGGCCCTGGAGACAGGCCAATGGGGCTAGAACGGTCTATGCTGCCCAGACGGGTTGATAATCGTGTGGTTAAATGTTTTAGGTGTGGTATGCCAGGTCATGTTGTTGCCAATTGCCCAGTCGCGCAAGAACCCATGCAATGTGATGCTGCCTTTGAATGTCGCAGAATGTCTTTCTTTGCTAGGTTAGCCTGTACTGTGGTACCTTCACCTGAGCTGGAAAAACAAATGTGTGATGTGTTCTTAGAGGGTAACCGGGTAGAGGCCTTGCTAGATTCAGGAAGTTTAGTTACCCTCGTGAAAGCTGGGTTAGTGAACCCCTTAAAGGTCCAGCAAATACCTATTGGGGTAACTTGCATACATGGGGATACCCAACATTATGTCACTGCTGAAGTGAATATAGAAACTTGTTGTGGGTCAGCAATGGTTAAAGTGGGACTGGTCCCCACCTTGGTGCATGAGGCCATAATAGGGAGGGATTTTCCTCATTTTTGGAAACTGTGGGAATCACGGTTATCAACAGATGTGAGAAGTAAAGAGCCAGTTGATGATACCAGTGATTTTATGGATGTACGTGTGTCTTCGGAACTTTCTGACCCTTTGCCTTTTGCTAGTTTGGCTGGGGAAGTGACAGATGGGGAGTCCAGTGAGGACCCTCTTGCTGGGAACAGAGACATAGTAGTTAGAACTGAAAGCGTGCCTGACCTGGAGGTAAAGAAGGATCTGTTTGCATCTGAACAGTTAAAGGAACCTACCTTAATAAAGGCTAGAGAGAATGTTAAGATTGTTAATGGGGAACCTGTGGTACCAGGTGACAGGGTTACGTATCCCCACATGGCCATCTGTAATGAGCTCTTGTACCACATTGTCAAAAGGGGTGAGGATGTGGTGGAACAGCTGGTAGTTCCCCAGCCTTATCGGAGAATGGTACTAGATTTAGCTCATAGTCACGTTACCGCAGGACATTTAGGGGCAGAAAAAACCACTGAAAGAGTTTTACAAAGGTTCTTTTGGCCAGGGGTTTATAAAGAAGTGTCTGAATATTGTTCTTCCTGTCCTGAATGCCAGTATCATGCCCCTAGACCCCATTTCAGGAGCCCCCTAGTTCCCATGCCTATTATAGAGGTCCCGTTTGACAGAATAGCCATGGATCTCGTGGGGCCCTTGTTAAAGTCTGCTCGGGGCCATCAGTATATCCTGGTAATTATGGACTATGCCACTCGATATCCTGAGGCTGTCCCTTTACGCACTATCACAACCAAGGCGATAGCTAGGGAGCTGGTGCAGGTTTTTAGTAGAGTGGGAGTACCAAAAGAAATTTTGACTGACCAAGGCACTCCATTTATGTCAAGAATCATGAAAGAATTGTGCAAATTATTTAAGGTCACTCACCTCAGGACGTCCATCTACCATCCCCAAACTGACGGGTTGGTGGAAAGGTTTAATAAAACATTAAAAAGTATGTTAAAAAAGGTTGTTGAGAGAGATGGGAAAGACTGGGATTGTTTGTTGGCCTACTTGTTAATGGCCATCAGAGAAGTTCCTCAGTCCTCTACGGGGTTTTCTCCATTTGATTTGTTGTATGGTAGACACCCCAGAGGGCTGTTGGACATTGCCAAAGAGACGTGGGAAGGACAGCCCACTCCTTATAGAAGCGTTATTGAACATGTAACACAAATGCAGGATAGGATTGTAGCCGTGGTACCTGTTGTCAGAGAGCACATGGAACAGGCCCAAAGTGCTCAACAGAGGGTCTATAACCGGAGTGCCAAGATACGGGAATTTGCTCCTGGAGATAGAGTTCTTGTTTTGGTACCCACTGTGGAAAGCAAATTTCTAGCTAAATGGCAGGGTCCATTTGAGATTAGGGAAAAAGTGAATGAGGTTAATTACAAAGTGTACCAGCCGGGAAAGAGAAAACCCGAACAGATCTACCATGTTAACTTAATCAAACCCTGGAAAGATAGGTTGTCTCTGTCAGCGGAGCCTTGCTCTTCGGTGTCTTCACCTCGGTTGCTTCCCGCAGTGAAGGTGTCAGAGACATTATCAGCTGATCAGAACAATCAGGTTAAAGAATTTCTCATCCAAAATAGGGAGATATTTTCAGAGCTGCCTGGCCGAACGACCATAATAAAACATGACATTGTCACAGAACCAGGGGTCAGGGTTCATTTAAAGCCATATAGGATTCCTGAAGCTCAGCGAGAAGCTGTTTCTAAAGAAGTTAAAACCAAGTTAGAACTTGGAGTCATAGAGGAATCTAACATAGTGCTCATCCCAAAGCCCGACGGTAGCATACGCTTCTGTAATGACTTTCGTAAGTTAAATGAGGTGTCCAAGTTTGACGCATACCCCATGCCCCGTGTGGATGAGCTTATAGAAAGGCTGGGAACAGCCAGGTTTCTCACCACGTTGGACCTGACCAAAGGTTACTGGCAAATACCTTTATCTGATAGCGCCAAAGAAAAAACAGCCTTTTCGGTTCCGGAGGGGCTGTACCAGTATAAGATGTTACCCTTTGGGTTGCATGGGGCTCCAGCAACCTTTCAACGGGCGATGGATAAAATTTTGAGGCCCCATAGAAAATATGCAGCTGCCTATTTGGATGATGTGGTAATTCACAGTACAGACTGGGGGTCCCATTTGGTTAAAGTACAAGAAGTACTGGACTCAATCAGAGAGGCAGGGTTAACTGCTAACCCAAAGAAGTGCTGCCTCGCAATGGAGGAGGTCGAAACAGGGGAGGGGGATATGTGACAAGAACACTGGGATAGTGTTTGAGGGCAGGTATGTTTGTCCCAGGTTCTTGTCTTACATGTATTAGAAAAATGAAAACTTCTAGGAATATGTTTTTGTTTTGTCAGAACCTTTTCAGTTTGTTGGAAAAGCTGGGTAAGGACCCTGAAAGAGAGATGGGGCAAGTTCCAGACATTGGGCCCAGTTCGGGTCTTTGGCCTCACAGAAGGCTAATCAGGCTTTCAGCTGTGTAAGAGTGTTATAGAGCTGCTGGCCTGATTAGGGTGTGCAGACTGCCTGGGAAGACTGCAGGATCTCTGTGAGAGAGACATGCTTCCTGATACAAGTGAGCTGTACAGGGTACTGGAGAACTGTGTGGTTTTTTGTTTAGTGATAGTTAGGAACATCTTGTGTTTAGTTAGTGCCGGACAGGCAAGGTATTTTCTTTTGCCGTTTATTTTATTTTCTGTCTAATAAAAACTGTCTGGGGCCAGTTGTACCGGAAACTGGACTCGTGTGGTTCCTCAGCTGCTGCAGGCTGCCATTTATCCCAGGAAACGGCACCTTGTACCCTTACAGCGTTACACTATATATACTGCTCACAAAAATGCAGCACAGATATGGAATGGATACTTGCAGTGACACAGAGCTGCAAGATACAGCAATGGCCTACTGTACAACTATATACTGTTGGTCACCAAAATGCTGCACTGTAATACTATATATACTGCTCACAAAAATGCAGCACAGATATGGAATGGATACTTGCAGTGACACAGAGCTGCAAGATACAGCAATGGCCTACTGTACAACTATATACTGTTGGTCACCAAAATGCTGCACTGTAATACTATATATACTGCTCACAAAAATGCAGCACAGATATGGAATGGATACTTGCAGTGACACAGAGCTGCAAGATACAGCAATGGCCTACTGTACTGTACTACTATTATACTGGTGGTCCCCAGTCCCCACAATAAAGCACACTGAGCACAGATATTTGCAGCACACTGAGCACAGATATGGAGCATTTTCAGGCAGAGAACGTAGATATTTTCAGCACACTGAGCACAGATATTTGCAGCACACTGAGCACAGATATTTGCAGCACACCGAGCACAGATTACGGAGCTTTTCAGGGAGAGAACGCAGCCACGTCCTCTCCGTTCAATCTCCAATGCATGAGTGAAAATGTCGGCGATGCGCGGCTCTTATATAGAATACGAATCTCGCGAGAATCCGACAGCGGGATGATGACATTTGGGCGCGTTCGGGTTAACCGAGCAAGGCGCGAAGATCCGAGGCTGCCTCAGAACCGTGTAAAATAGGTGAAGTTCGGGGGGGTTCGGATCTCGACGAACTGAACCTGCACATCTCTATTTATAAGGCAAAATCAGGTTGGTTTTGCCTTTTAAATGATTGCTGCTTTAAAAATACGGGCATTCTTGCCCGAAGTCCCACACCTCCGGCAACTTGGACCTTATTACATTTACCCCTTGGAGAGAGATAAAGTGGAGCAGTTGCCAAAGGAACAAATAAGCTTCTGTCATTTCAAAGACTGTACTAGATAAATGGCAGATGAAGGTCGGTTGCCTTGGGCAATTTGTCCATTTTATGTCTCGCTAAGGCTTGATACACCTCCCCTCAAATGTGGATATTTTCCAATATTATTTTTTGCTTTTCTTGTCCGAAGTCCCACATTTCCGGCAACTTGGACCCTATTACATTTACTTCCAAGGCTTGATACATTTCCTCTTTATTGCACGTATCTGAATTCTAATCTGCACCAATTTCATTATTGTTTAGATAGAGTTAGGGGTCAATTCAATTATACGCAAGGTGTTACCAAGAATGAGTTTGCGTAGAGAAATTTGATGACAGAGCAACATGTGTTGTCTCCTTTCCGTGCATTCATGCTGGGCACTAGGACCCAAAGTCTACAGGGTGGTGCGTCCTTGCTCTCACCTGATTGAATGTCAAAAAAGCGGGAATCCTAGGCATGGTATGTTGCCCTGGGAAGCCAGAGAGGTTAAATATGCCCTGCATCAGGTGGGAGGTGTGCAGTGTCAGCGTGGAGTGTTCTCTGTAGTGTGTCCAGCTGTCGGTAGTGTGAGAGGGGTGGGTGTTGCAGCAGCCCCTGACAAAGTGCACCCTATCTATTGGAAGTGAGCAGAACAGAGTGACAGCAGTGTTAGAAACTGTAAACCTTCACCAGGCAGAAGTAAGCATAACCCTATAGCAAAGACGTGTTGGCAGTACTGTTACAAGCTGCATCCAGTTGACAGCAGAGGGAGATATGAGATGCCACTACCTTGGAAGCTGTGTGTGGTGAGTTTGAACTCTCTAGTATCGCACACTATTCACAGATACTGCATTTGTTGAACTATTTCAGACCATATTAACCTCCTTAAAGTGTACCTCACCCTGTGATGAGTCCTCAGCCAGTGCCACAATTAAGCACTAATACTTGCTGCATATAGAGACTGAGAGACTTTTGGTTAGACAGTAAAGGGAAGCACCAAGCAGCTATTAGCAGCATATACGGATGGTGTAATGGTTAGCATTACTGCCTCACAGCACTGAGGTCATGGGTTCGATTCCCACCATGGCTCTAACTGTGCGGAGTTTGTATATTCTCCCCGTACTTTCATGGGTTTCCTCCCACAATCCAAAAATAGACTGGTAGGTTAATTGGCTCCCAACAAAAATTAAACCTAGTGTTAATGTGTCTGTGTATACATGTGATAGGGAATATAGATTGTAAGCTCCACTGGGGCAGGGACTGATGTGAATGGGCAAATATTCTCTGTAAAGCGCTGCGGAATATGTGTGCGCTATATAAATAACTGGTAATAAATAAATAATAAATATATCCTGCCTTCCCCTCCCAGTATGATATAAGCAGTAAAACAAGTGCAAACCCTGCCACAGCCTGCATGGTGTGAGGGATTATTCAAGTCACCATAGCTTGAATGTGCAAATAAATGGATAGCATTATCATAACTTCAGAATTACAAGACTGCTAATACAGCCTATCCATCTCTAAAGCCACACCATATAATTCTATTGTCTGTAGCTGAGTTCAATTGCCAGTAAATCGGAGGGTTGTGGACAGGAACTCACCGTGGAGCTCTTTTTTTTTATAGTTATGCATCTGTGCAGTGCAGATGTTTCCTAGGCTGATTAAAGTGTAGTAATCTCCTGCTACAGCTTGCACCATGTAAAATGTTCACTAGCACATCCCTTATCAAAAGAGCACCCTTCAGAGCTGCAAACCTGTTCACTGTTACATTGTTATGCACACCAGTGCCAGCAGGAATGTACTGGTGTCTGAACGGTGAGGGATGCAAAACAAATGAACTCACAGACAGACTGGGGAATATGACATTACATACACAGAAGGTGATAGGGTAACAAAATAAACACAAAGTGAACAGAGAAGCCCAAAGGCTAAGAAACTGGGTGTCTCCCTAGTATTAGGAATGCTCAGATGGAAAGAAGCGAGATGTAGTGATTTAATATGTAGAGAACCCGAAATGCTGTTGCTAAGGGCAACAGCAAAACCCTAAAGGGTTACCAACGGGTGTGGCAGTAAACTCCTTGGTCAGAGATGGAATAATAGACACAAGGAGAGTCTCCACAATCCTAGTCCCCACTTGCAGTGCACTGGTTCAGCTTACTGCCACTAAACTGACACCTGAACACCTTGCACAGTGAGAAAGGATTTTGGCAGGCAAGTCTGAGAATACAGCCGCAAACTTGCTAGGTTCACAGAGTAGCAAAAGAACCCCAGCAGGTTAAACGACTGACTCCAGTCTTACTGCTAGGTCTGGATTGGCAGAGTGTATTACCAAATCCCAAGGCCTATTTGCAGTAAGCAACAAACAAATACAAAGTTTACACAGTACTAGCTAGCTTTCAGGAACTGACTAACCAACAAAGATTCAGCAGCATCTGCCTAACCTGAGAAGAGGGTTTATATAGCAGGTGCTGTCCACGCCCCTCTCAGACCACACAGACTGTGAGCACAAAAACCAGCACCGGATCCCCTGCCGTGCACAGAGCCTGTAACCACTGCACAGCAAAAGACCTGAACCGGAGTATCAGCTACGCTCAGGTTACTCCGCTAGCACTTGTCTCCCGGTTGCCATGACGACGTGGCAGCACAGAGCAGGAGACCCTAACAGTACCCCCCCTCTGACGAGGGGTCAAAGAACCCCTACCACCGGGTTTATCGGGGAACTGCGAGAAGAAAGAGCGTAACACTCTGGGGGCATGAAGATCACAACTGCGCACCCACGACCGCTCCTCCGGGCCATACCCCTTCCAGTGCACCAAAAATGACAGCCGACCCCGAACCATCTTGGAGTCAAGAATCCTTTCAACAACAAACTCCCCTGGCCACGTATCAGAAGAGGGGAAGGTCTTCCTCTGGAAGAAGGATTACTAATCGCCCGTTTTAAAAGGGAACAATGAAATGTTTTATTGATACCCAAAGAACGGGGTAGATCTAACTGAAATGCCACCGGATTGATAACCCTAGTGATCTTATAAGGACCGATGAACCGGGGGCCTAACTTATGAGATGGCTGTCTCAACTTCAAATTCTTGGTAGACAACCAGACGAAGTCTCCTAATTTGAAGCTGCAGGGTCTTTTCCGCTTATCAAAAACCCTTTTGGTCACTAATGACACAGACACAAGGGCTTTCTTCACTTTCCTCCAAATACCTCTAAGGACCGAAACCACAGAGGAACCACCAGGCGTGCAGTCCAGGGGGTCAAAAGAATTGGCCTTAGGATGATGCCCATACACACAAAGGAAGGGAGAGATCCCTGTAGCAGAGTGAGCCGCGTTGTTATAGGCAAACTCCGCCATGGACAGATGAGCAACCCAGTCAGTCTGACACTTGGAGACATAACACCTGAGGAACTGCTCCAAGGACTGGTTCACCCTTTCAGTCTGCCCATTAGACTGCGGATGGTAGCCTGGCGACAAGCTGACAGAAATCTGGAGATCGGAACAAAATGCCCTCCAGAATTTGGCCACAAACTGGGATCCGCGGTCAGAGACCCCATCAAGTGGCAACCCGTGGAGGCGCACAACATGCAGCATAAATAATTCAGACAGGCGTCTGGCCGATGGCAGCCCAACCAATGGAACGAAGTGCGCCATCTTCGAAAACCTGTCAACGACAACCCAGATGGCTGTCATCCCCGAGGATTTGGGCAAGTCCACCACAAAATCCATTGAAATGTGGGTCCATGGCTTAGATGGAATAGAGAGTTGATGTAATGGGCCAACAGGAACCCCTCTAGGAGTCTTATTTCGGGCACAGATGTCACATGCCCGAACCCACTGATCCACATCCCTAGCCACCGAGGGCCACCACACCGCCCTAGATAGCAACTCCCGAGTTCTGGCAATACCCGGGTGACCTGCCGACTTCTTGGCATGGAATTCCAGGAACACTCGCTGTCTTAACCTAGGAGGCACAAACAAAAGACCTACCGGAAGGTCTGGAGGAGCCTGCTCCTGTGCTCTAAGGACTAATGACAAGAGGTCCTGGGTAATGCCCACTTTAATACATGATGGGGACACAATGGGCAATGGCTCCTCGGTGGTCTCCTGGATTGGAGCAAAACTCCACGAGAGCGCATCAGCCTTGATGTTTTTTGACCCAGGGCGATATGTTATCAAAAAATTAAAGCGAGCAAAAAACAAAGCCCATCGTGCCTGCCTGGCATTGAGGCGCTTCGCTGACTCTAAATATGCCAAATTCTTATGGTCGGTGAGAATTGAGACCACAAACTTAGCCCCCTCAAGCCAGTGTCTCCACTCCTCGAGTGCATCCTTAATAGCCAACAATTCCCGGTTACCCACGTCATAATTCATCTCGGCAGGCGAAAATTTACGGGAAAAGTAAGCACAGGGATGAAGGCGATTATCAGACACCCCCATCTGAGAGAGCACTGCCCCAATACCCGTCTCAGAAGCATCCACCTCCACCACAATAGGACGCTCTGGATCTGGGTGTCGCAGCACCTGGGCCGAGACAAATGCCCTTTTGAGACGGGCAAAAGCCGCTTTGGCCTCACAAGACCAGTGAGCAACATCCGCCCCTTTCTTAGTGAGTGCCACCAAGGGCGCCACTATAGATGAAAATCCAGCGATAAATCGTCTATAAAAATTTGCAAAGCCCAGAAAACGCTGAAGCGCCTTCAAACTAGTGGGCTGCACCCAATCCAGGACTGCCTGTACCTTGGAACCCTCCATTTGGAAACCTTCTGGGGAGATAATATATCCTAGAAATGCGATTTGCTGAACTTCAAATTCGCACTTCTCCAGCTTCGCCCCAAGCCGGTGGTCTCTGAGTTTCTGGAGGACTAAGCGTACATGCTTCCGATGTTCCTCCAGGGAATGGGAGAAGATTAGGATGTCATCTAAGTATACAACTAAGAATCTATCCAAATATTCCCTGAGCACATCGTTCATGAAGTCCTGGAAGACTGCCGGGGCATTACAGAGCCCAAAAGGCATCACCAAATATTCATAATGCCCTGAGTGGGTATTAAAGGCAGTCTTCCATTCATCCCCCTCTCTTATTCGGATTAGATTGTACGCACCGCGTAGGTCAATCTTAGAAAAAATGGTGGCAGTACGAAGCT
Organism: Pseudophryne corroboree; assembly: GCF_028390025.1. Taxonomy (NCBI): domain Eukaryota; kingdom Metazoa; phylum Chordata; class Amphibia; order Anura; family Myobatrachidae; genus Pseudophryne; species Pseudophryne corroboree. The sequence continues at coordinate 177,615,057 of NC_086445.1, forward strand.
GGTCAAACAAGACCGAAATGAGAGGCAGGTGGTATGAGTTTTTAATCGTGATACGGTTCAATTCCCTGAAGTCGATGCAGGGTCGCAACGAACCGTCCTTTTTACCCACGAAGAAGAACCTCGACCCAACTGGAGACTGTGAAGGTTTGATAAATCCCTTAGCCAAGTTCTCCTGAATGTACTCTGCCATAGCCTGAGTCTCAGGACGTGACAGGGAGTACAACCTGCTCTTGGGAAGCTTAGCATTCGGCAACAAATCAATGGCACAGTCATAGGGGCGATGGGGAGGTAGTACCTCTGCAACTCTTTTGGAGAACACGTCCGCAAAATCTGCATAACATCCTGGCAATCCTGGCAAACTTAGCTGCGAAAGCCTGACTGGAAGGCTCAAGCAACTCCTGAAACAATCAGTACCCCAACTAAGAAGCTCCCCAGAGACCCAGTCAAATTGAGGATTGTGGGCCCTTAACCAGGGTAACCCCAACACCAATGGGGCAAAAGTACAGACAGTCACATAAAAGGACAATTTTTCAGTGTGTGGCTCCAATAAACAAGAGGTAATTTTACCCTGGGATAATGGTTCCCCGTTTAACCCACAAATCTCAATTTCCGATGCCAAGGGTACTAAGGGAACAGAGTGTTTCAGGGCGAATTGGCGGTCCATAAAAACCCCGTCGGCCCCACTGTCCACAAAGGCCTCAGTCTTGACAGTTTGACCGAGGATCTTCAAGGTCACCGGAATGATAAAAGTCTTCTTGGGAAATTCCGACTTCTGACCTGACAGGATATTTCCCATCACCCTCAGGCCCTGAAGTTTTCCGGCTTTTCTGGGCATGATACTACCACATGACCTTTATTCCCACAGTACAAACATAACCCCTGCTGTCTCCTCTGCGTCTTCTCATGCGAGGAGAGGCGGGTAGCCCCAATCTGCAAAGGCTCCTCGGAAAATTCCTCAGAGTCTGAGGTTCCCTTGGGAAAGAAGGAAACCTCGGTCTCCCTTTCAAGCCTGCGCTCTCTCAGCCGTCTATCCACGCGAATGGATAACTGCATGAGCTGATCCAAGCTATCAGGCAAGGGATATTGTACCAGTTGGTCTTTTAACTGGTTAGAAAGACCTCTTTGGTACTGGTGTCTCAGGGCTGGGTCATTCCACTGGGTATCATGGGCCAACCTCCGAAACTCCGTACAAGGCCGTCTTGTCAGGGTCATCATACAACATGTCCAGTGCCGTAAAAAAAGCATCAACACTTTTAAGCGACGGACAGTCAGGCTGCAACCCATATGCCCAGACCTGTGGGTCTCCTTGTAGCAAGGAAATCACTATGCCCACCCGCTGAATCTCCGACCCAGAAGACTGAGGCCTGGAAATATAGCTTGCAGCTCTCCTTGAAACAAAATAACTGCGAGCGATCTCCAGAAAAACGATCCGGGAGATTTACTTTCGGCTCCTTAACCCCTGAAGGTACTGCTGCTGCGGGAGCTCCGCCAGTGGCCTGCGAGGTGTGCATTTTAATGGACAAATCATTAAATTGTCGAGTCAGGACCTGCACCTGATCAACCACCTGTTGCAAAGTATTTTGAGGGGTATGCTCTATATTCCCACAAAATTTCAACAGGAGTATTGGGCTGCTGAATATGTTATGCACACCAGTGCCAGCAGGAATGTACTGGTGTCTGAACGGTGAGGGATGCAAAACAAATGAACTCACAGACAGACTGGGGAATATGACATTACATACACAGAAGGTGATAGGGTAACAAAATAAACACAAAGTGAACAGAGAAGCCCAAAGGCTAAGAAACTGGGTGTCTCCCTAGTATTAGGAATGCTCAGATGGAAAGAAGCGAGATGTAGTGATTTAATACGTAGAGAACCCGAAATGCTGTTGCTAAGGGCAACAGCAAAAACCTAAAGGGTTACCAACGGGTGTGGCAGTAAACTCCTTGGTCAGAGATGGAATAATAGACACAAGGAGAGTCTCCACAATCCTAGTCCTCACTTGCAGCGCACTGGTTCAGCTTGCTGCCACTAAACTGACACCTGAACACCTTGCACAGTGAGAAAGGATTTTGGCAGGCAAGTCTGAGAATACAGCCGCAAACTTGCTAGGTTCACAGATTAGCAAAAGAACCCCAGCAGGTTAAACGACTGACTCCAGTCTTACTGCTAGGTCTGGATTGGCAGAGTGTAATACCAAATCCCAAGGCCTATTTGCAGTAAGCAACAAACAAATACAAAGTTTACATAGTACTAGCTAGCTTTCAGGAACTGACTAACCAACAAAGATTCAGCAGCATCTGCCTAACCTGAGAAGAGGGTTTATATAGCAGGTGCTGTCCACGCCCCACTCAGACCTCACAGACTGTGAGCACAAAAACCAGCACCGGATCCCCTGCCGTGCACAGAGCCTGTAACCACTGCACAGCAAAAGACCCGAACCGGAGTATCAGCTACGCTCAGGTTACTCCGCTAGCACTTGTCTCCCGGTTGCCATGACGACGTGGCAGCACAGAGCAGGAGACCCTAACATACATTGATTCTTGCAACAAACGTGGATTATGGATTATATTTCGACAAGTAGTGAAAAGTTCTAAATCGCTCTACCATCTAGTGGCTAAAACCAAGCTTAGACCTTTTCTGGGTTTTATATATATGCATATATACAGTATATCCCGATTCAAATTGCTATTGACGTCATACTGGGATCTCTTATCTCACCCTGAACTCATGTGTGCCTGAACCATAGGCGTGCGTAGAACATTTTATTAGGGGGTGCACCGTTGGAGGTGTGTGTTTGGCACCACCTACTGGGCGTGTCTAGCACTGCTTATTGGGCGTGTCTAGCACCACCTATTGGCACTCAAAGCAATATAAACATATGCCCCCAGCGGTGCACCTTACTCAATATCCCCAGCGGTGCCAGATACACACTTGCCCCCAGCTGTGCCAGATACACAAATGCCCCCAGCGGTGCCAGATACACAAATGCCCCCAGCGGTGCCAGATACACAAATGCCCCCAGCGGTGCCAAATACACAAATGCCCCCAGCGGTGCCAAATACACAAATGCCCCCAGCGGTGCCAAATACATATGCCCCAATTTGTGCTCACCCTCCTCTGTTGCCAGTGCCGCCGATTTCCATCTCTGCCGCTGAGGGAGGAGAGTGCAGCGCGCGTCTCTCCTGTGCCTCACTTCACTGAGTCCCTGGCTGTCTCTGGCGGCCATTTGAAATATGGCGTCGGCTTGTGAGCCAATCAAAGCTCACGGGCTGGCAACCAATCAAGAGCCGGTCCGCGAGCTCAGATTGGCTGACAGCCGAGAGACATTGTAAATGACTGCCGGAGATAGGGACTCACAGTGAGGGGGCAGGAGAGACGCACGCAGCGCTCTCCTCCCTTCAAGTTCAGACTGAGACGGGAATCGACAGCAGCAGCAACAGGTGTGTGCTGGGGATGCCGGACATTAGGGGGTGCCTGTGCGCACCAGGCACCCCCCGTGCGCACGCCTATGGCCGGAACTATATTCCAGGGACATTTATATGTTGAACTGTCAGTGATATGGATTATATAGTTCTTGCTAATGTACTGAGATATTACTTTAATATTTGAAATTATCTGATATGCTGATTGATTGTGACTATTTCTACTGAAAGTGATTAATATTTACATAACAAGTTTTCAGATTGCATATATCATATTTTACGCTCTATTATTGTTTTCCTTCATTGCTCTATCTCTTGTGCGAATTTGCCCTACAGGTAGTATCCCTTTTTCTTACCATTTATGTTATTTAAATAAAACGCCTCATAGAGGCCTAAAACACCATATTCCAGACTGGGCTTGTGCATCTCATCTATACCTCCGAAACCACCAGCGAATCTGTAGTGGAGACCGTAACCTGACGACTTAGTCAAAGAACTGAGAGAACCAGATCAGGTCAGTGAATTACCTCCCCACCTCTCACTGTACATGGCAGGATATCACCTATGCACTACTGCGTTTGCTCGGGATGTCAAGGGGAAACACTGATGATATCGGTCATGGGGGGGTCATTCCGACCTGATCGCACGCTGCCGTTTTTCACAGCACAGCGATCAGGTCACTACTGCGCATGCACCGCAAAGGCTGAAGTGATCGCAAGGGCTGAATAAGTTCTGAGCTACTCAGAAACTGGACAAACTATTTTTGTACCGCTAGGCTGCACATAGGATTGCACCCTTGCACAGCAAATATACACTCCCCAGTGGGCGGCGACTATGGCCCTCATTCCGAGTTGTTCGCTCGCTAGCTGCTTTTAGCAGCATTGCACACGCTAAGCCGCCGCCCTCTGGGAGTGAATCTTAGCTTAGCAGAATTGCGAACGAAAGATTCGCAGAATTGCGAATAGAAATTACTTAGCAGTTTCTGAGTAGCTCCAGACTTACTCCTACATTGCGATCAGTTCAGTCAGTTTCGTTCCTGGTTTGACGTCACAAACACACCCAGCGTTCGCCCAGACACTCCCCCGTTTCTCCAGCCACTCCCGCGTTTTTCCCAGAAACGCCAGCGTTTTTTCACACACGCCCAGAAAACGGCCAGTTTCCGCCCAGAAACACCCACTTCCTGTCAATCACACTACGATCACCAGAACGATGGAAAATCCTTGTTATGCCGTGAGTAAAATACCTAACTTTTGTGTAAAATAACTAAGCGCATGCGTTCTGCGAACCTTGCGCATGCGCAGTAAGCGACTAATCGCAATATAGCGAAAATCGGCAACGAGCTAACAACTCGGAATGACCACCTATGTGTTTGCACGGCTGCAAAAAGTAGCTAGCGAGCGATCAACTCGGAATGACCCCCATGGAGCGTATCGTCTAGTGTGTACCTGGCTTTACAGTAACTCCTCAGGTGAGACACCTATTAGCTTGCAATATCCTGTTTCACACCATAATTGTTAACGTGTTGGGTACACTGTACCGCCGCTGGGGATCCCGGCGGTCAGTATACTATATATCCCAGAAGCAGAATGCCGGCAGGGAAGGTGAGAGGGCTCGCTTTGCTCTCCACAGGTTTTATTCCCACTCTATGGGTGCCGTGGATACCCACGAGTGGGAATAGTCCCTGCTAGTCGGCATGCTGACTGTCGGCATCTAGTGTGATGGGATGTAGGGGTTAGTAATGTGACCGGCGGTCTCCTGACCGCCACATAACTACATCCCATTGTTAACCCCTGCATTACCACTATGTCCTGCATATCCTGTTACTGCTGTTTACCAATAACCCCAGCACCATGGTAAAGGACTCACTGTGTGACCTCACTGTCTCAATCGCTGTGCACTTCATGTAACCACCATCCCAGTCGGCTATATTAACATAATTAAGTTGCTCCCTCTGTTTTCCCCCATTTAGACCACAACAGATCAAAAACAGATCTAGAAATACTGTTGGCTTGTTATGTCCCAATAACCATTGGTCTAATGCAATATACCTCCAGCATACTGAAGCTTGTTAGGATCCCGTTCTTGTGAAGTAACATACGTGATGGCGTCTCACAAACAAGCTCCCAGAACCTGTAATTCTGGGAACAATGACACGACATTCAGGTATGGAATATGATAATCTGGGCTTCAGGGCACTGCGCAGACAGTGCTGTATTATGTACAGCCCACAGCTCCCCTCCTTACTCAGGCAGCAGATTACATAAACTAGCAGCACCCCCTACAGCCCACAAATCCTTGTTAGTGAAGGTGTTCATGCTATCTATGTCATCTGCTACATTACATATTGTTACTATTATCACTATCAATATTTATGCTGAAACTGGCACAGCCAGCTGTTTATGCACCGCACCCATTCTTTTTATCTATTAAAAAACAAATGTATACACAAAAAAAGTAAAACATGAACGGAACGGGAAATATGTTACATAAAATATACATAAGTGCCCTGCTTTCCCACAGTGCGCCCAAAGGTGCCCCACCCCCTCATGTGGAATGCTGTGAATCGCCAGCAACTTTGTGAGGGGACGGGGCTAATATGACATGATTTTCATAGAGACGCAACATATTGTCCCCACCCACTCACAAGTGACTAGCAAATTGCATTATCCTCTCTTTAGTGCCCATTTAGCTGGTAAGTGAGCAGGTTGCTGGAGGACAGCCTATTTTTCAGAAGGTGTGGGCAGGGCTACCAAGAGAAATCCTGGGCCCCCGGTACAACAACTTCCTGGGCCCCCACGCCTCCCTGGGAGGGTGTGTGACCACAGCATGCTAGGGCATGGCACACCTCTTTAGGGGCGTGTCTATCACGAGAAGCACACACTCACAGGAGCATGGCATGCCTCCCAGCCAGGGCAGTAGAGAGCATGGCTGGGCCCAGGTCCGTTTCAGGGGGCATGGCCTAATCACAGGAGGCATGGCTATACACTCTTAGAAAAAAATACAGAAAAGATAGTATTTTAAGCACTTCCCTGGCCACACGCAAGCCCAGCATACAGCAGTGTGTGCTGGGCTGAGAAGAACAGCTGCAGCTGCTGCTGCCAGGTAAGAGGGGGGGGGGGACCTGGGCCCCCACTAAGTCACTCCATCAGACCTGGGCCCAGGTAATTTGTACCCTCTCTCCCCCTCTCTCTGCACCACTGGGTGTGGGGGACTACCTGCAAATACGGGTGGCTCCCGCAACTTCAAGGAGAGTAGGCAAGTATGCTGTTTGCGTACATGTAGCAGGGAACATAGGACTTAATTAATAGATGTGCGCAAACCCAATGATATGTGTACATCTATGACGTGTGCTAATCTGCGCATGCTCTTCACTTGCAGCATAAAAACGCTAGCCATTATGAGTGACTTAAGGTGTGTACACACGGTGAGATCCCTGCTATGTCCAATTTTGACAATGCGATTTCACCTTGAACTCCCCCAGAGCCCAGATAGCACAGATTGTACAGATTTTGACTATCTGTGATTGAGATTTTGTTTTATGTATGATTTTGACTAAGTGCTAATTGTGACTATACTCTGTACTAGATAGTACACTAGATAGACAAGATTGACTTGCCTGCACAGTCTATCTAGCCTTACGATACCAACCCCACGGGAGCACGCATCGGGATTGAATCTGTTTCGCAAGCTGCCTAGTACCTTGAGATATGCACTAACTTTTCATAAGATTTTGAACACCTATAAGGGTTACTCAGATAGCCAGTGTTCACACAGGGTGATCTGATCGGTGGCCTCTGATGCAGCTGTGGATCACAATTCTGCGGCATTAGCAGATTTTTGCACAGCAGCTACGCCCAAAGATGCAATTGCTGTGTGTTCGGGATGCGGTCAATTTACCTACAATCAAAATTCCGACTGTCAAAATCCCAACAACCATTGACCAACGGTCAAAATCCCGAGAGGGTCAAAACCCTGACATGGTCAAAATACCGACATTTAAAATACAGACATAGGTCAAAATACCAACATTTAAAATGTCGACGGGTCAAAAAGTAGACATGAGTTTTTTATGATTTTTTTATTGAAACCGACCTGTTCATACCTTACCATCCCAGTGGACCTAGAGGCGGAATATAATAGTACCCATAGCATGGGGACATGGTACACTTAATGGTGTCCATGTCAACCTATGTCGACATACACTCCCCCCAAAAAAATGAAAAATGTGTTGACTTTTTGACCTGTCGACATTTCAACTGTTGGTATTTTGACCTTGTCCATATTTTAAATGTCGGTATTGTGACCCTGTCAGTATTTTGACCTTGTCGGGATTTTGACCGTTGGTCAGTTGTTGTCGGGATTTTAACCGTAGGGATTTTTTATTGTAGGTATTTCATACTGATCCCGTGTGTTCTGCATCAATCTCCTAATCAGGCCCATTAGAGCAGGGACTGAATATTCTCTGTAAAAGTGCTGCTGAATGCTTGTGCTATATAAATAACTAGTAATAAATAAGACAGAGGTGGTCATTCCGAGTTGTTCGCTCGCAAGCTGCTTTTAGCAGCATTGCACACGCTAAGCCGCCGCCTACTGGGAGTGAATCTTAGCTTATCAAAATTGCGAACGAAAGATTCGCAATATTGCGAAAAGACTTCTCTGTGCAGTTTCTGAGTAGCTCGAGACTTACTCTTCCAGTGTGATCAGTTCAGTGCTTGTCGTTCCTGGTTTGACGTCACAAACACACCCAGCGTTCGCCCAGACACTCCTCCATTTCTCCAGCCACTCCCGCGTTTTTCCCAGAAACGGTAGCGTTTTTTCACACACTCCCATAAAACGGCCAGTTTCCGCCCAGAAACACCCACTTCCTGTCAATCACACTCCGATCTCCAGAACGAAGAAAAAACCTCGTAATGCCGTGAGTAAAATACCAATCTTCATAGCAAATTTACTTGGCGCAGTCGCAGTGCGAACATTGCGCATGCGCAATTAGCGGAAAATCGCTGCGATGCGAAGAAAATTACCGAGCGAACAACTCGGAATGAGGGCCAGAGTTCCTACACTCAGAGGTGTAGCTAGGTGCCATGGTGCCCGAAGCAAAGGTATGCGCTGGTGCCCCCCCCATCCCCCTGTACTGAACTGGGTGCATGTTACATTTGAAAAGAAAAAAATATTTCAAAATCCTAAATTGCTGATAAGGCCGGTTCTAGACCTTGTGGTGCTCAAGGCAAAAGTTTTCTTTGGGCGCCCCCATGTTTAAAATAAGCACAGTGTGCGCCAAAGGTTCCCAACAAAATATAGGGGCGTGGCTTCATGAGGATGGGGAGTGAACACATAATAGTCCCACTTCAGATTACACCACACAGTGTGGTCCATTATTATTATTATTGTACTTTATTTATATGGCACCACAAGGGTTCCGCAGCGCCCAATTACAGAGTACATAAACAAATAATCAAAACAGGAAAACAGCAACTTACAGTTGAAGACAATATAGGACAAGTACAGGGTAAATAAACATAGCTACATCAGCAGATGACACTGGAATAAGTATCAGGTGGCAGAAGACTGCTGGATTTGGTGCAGTTGAAGATTATTAAAGTAAGAAAAAGGATAAGCACATGAGGGAAGAGGGCCCTGCTCGTCAGAGCTTACATTGTAAAGGGGAGGGGTAGACAGACAGGGGTGACACAGATGGGGTACACACATTACATCACACAGTAGTACCCTTTATACACTTTACACCACACAGTAGAGCCTTATACACGTTACAGAACACAGTAGAGCCCCTTATACACATTAGACAACACAGTAGAGCAACTTATACATGTTATGCCACAGCAAAGCCACTTATACATGTTACACTACAGTAGAGTCGCTTATACACGTTACATCACAGTAGACCCGCTTACACACATTATGCCACAGTAGAGCCGTGTATACATGTTACACTGCAGCTTCTAATGCAGAGAGAGGTGCTGTATCAGCAGGGGAAAAGAAGGGTGCTGCAACAGCAGGGGCAGAGAGAGGTGCTACAGCAGCTGGGGCAGAGGGAGGTGCTGGAGCAGAGAGAGGTGCTACAGCAGCTGGGACAGAGTGGCAAATTTACTAAGGTGGGAGTTTTTTTTAGAACTGGTGATGTTGCCCATAGCGACCAATCAGATTCTAGCTATTATCTTCTAGAAGCAAAAAATGTTAAGTAGAATCTGATTGGTTGCTATGAGCAACATCACCAGTTCTAAAAATAAAATCCTGCCTTAGTAAATTTACCCCAGAGAGAGGTGCTGCAGCAGCTAGGACAGAGAGAGGTGCTGCAGCAGTGGGGGCAGAGAGTGGTGTAACAGGACAGATGTAAGACTGCTTCACAGCTACAAGCAGACACTGAGACATATAAAGAGGGCGGCAGAGCTCCAGCATGTGCTGGCTGTCAGTGTCTCCTGCTGTCGCCTTTGGCCTGCCCTGTTCCCTACCTAGTCTCAGAGTCGGTGTGCGTTACTCCTGCTTTGCGGTTGCTTACAGAGGCTGAGGTGGGGGGGCAGGCGGCAACGCGGCCTCTAACCTTTCTGGTACCCAGAGCACGCGCTCCACTGGAGTCACACTCTCTACACCCCTACCTACAGTACACTCACTGTTTTGTCTGGAACTGTTGCTTGTTACAACACTGCAGTGATAAATGAGTTATTGTTTATAACAGACTACAGAGCATATAAACCATAGACAAGTTTGCTCATCTGATGACCCACATTGAGTTAGCAGGCTTTGTGCTACAGTGCATTCTAGGCATTGTTATTTGCTGAAACCACAAAGTTTTACCCACAGGGAAGGCTCCACAAAAATGACACAGTAAAAAGTCACTTACAAACATACTGTACTTTACGATCCACATGGACTACGATTGGGAATAGTAACCTAGCGGAGCAAGGCACCTTACTCGAAGCCCGCGAGCCATGCGAGGGGACACGGTGCACTAATTGGGGTTTCCAGTCACTATATGAAGAAAATGACACCCCAAAAAATATAAAAAAAACTCATGTCGACCTTTTCCACATCGATCTAATGACCATGTCGACCTATTTCAGGTGTCGACCTAGTCACTGTCGACCAATAGTGGTCGACCTAATGACTATTGACCTACTTACTGTCGACCCTATGATCCACTCCCATTTTGTGATAAGTCAAGCTGATGAAGAATCTGGGCGCAATTGTGACAGATTTTGGTGCTCAGAAATAAAATAAGATTTTAATTACCTACCGGCAAATCCTTTTCTCGTAGTCCGTAGAGGATACTGGGGTCCACATTAGTACCATGGGGTATAGACAGGTCCACTAGGAGCCATGGGCACTTTAAGAAATTAATAGTGTGGGCTGGCTCCTCTCTCTATGCCACTCCTACCAGACTCAATATAAAAACTGTACCCGAGGAGACTGACATACTACGTGAGAAGGATTTAACTGAATAGTGGTGAGATTTGAACCAGCAAACACAAACAAGAGGAAAGCCATGCTAGCCCAACTTGAACAGCAACGTCTGAACCAACAACAATACTTAAGCAAATAACAGTGCAGAAAAACGAAGCACCGTGTGGGCACCCAGTATCCTCTATGGACTATGAGAAAAGGATTTACCAGTAGTTAATTAAAATCCTATTTTCTCTTATGTCCTAGAGGATACTGGGGTCCACATTAGTACCATGGGGATGTACCAAAGCTCCCAAACCGGGTGGGAGAACGCTGAGGTTCTTGCAGAACAGATTTACCAAACTGAAGGTGCTCAGTGGCCAAAGTATCCAACTTGTAGAACTTATCAAACGTGTTCGAACCAGACCAAGTAGCTGCTCGGCAGAGCTGTAAAGCCGAGATGCCCCGGGCAGCCGCCCAAGAAGAACCCACCGACCTAGTAGAGTGGGCCTGTACCGAATTTGGAACCGGTAAACCTGCCGTAGAATAGGCATGCTGGATAGTAAGCCTGATCCAGTGAGAAATAGACTGCTTTGAAGCAGGACACCCTATCTTATTGGGATCATAGAGCACAAACAGCGAGTCAGACTTTCTGTGACAAGCTGTCCGTTGTACATACTGTCACAACTGAGGGTTTAGGCTGATGGGAGGAAGCCTCAGTTGTAGGGGCTGAGATGAAATTAAACCTGGGAGGTTTAATCAGACCCCTGGACATGTAAGTGCAGATTGATTACCCGAAGGTGTGACCATGACAACCAGTTTAAAATTCAAAATAAAAGTTTATTTAACAGACTCCGTGAAATGACAAGCAGCATTCAAAGTAAATCATAGACAGTGGCAAATAACACAGTTCCTGGATCACATAACCATAGGAGGTATCTCAGAGCACTGGTAGGTATAGAACAGATGTAAAAGTCCTTTGATGGAATCACCTTACCAGGCCTGGTTGTAGTAGTGGAGATAGCCGAGGAACATGCCAGTAGTTGTAACAGGTGAATCTGGTAACTTGAGTAAGCTGCTGTATCAGCTGGATGGAACCAGCCAGGTAGTAAAACACGGAGTGGATGCTGAGTGGAATCAGCCGGGTGATGAAACACAGAGTGAATGCTGAATGGAATCAGCCAGGTAAACACAGAGTGGATGATGAGAGATGCTTGGGAGCGTAGAAACAGATTAGCTGAAAGATGATTACCGGTGATAGAGGATACTGCTGGTAAGATAGGATCCGCTGGATCTGCACCGGTGTTTGATAGAAGCTGAAATCTGTTGAAAGCTGACTGCTGGAAGCAGATAGTAGATAGCTGGAAACTGGACAGCCACGGAGGGCTGTAGAGTCAGGCTGCACCGCAGGATGGAAAGCAGGTGCGGGTCTCTTTGTGGATGCTGGAGACAGGAACTGGAACCTGGAGAAACAAGCCACAGGAGAGAGAGACTGGAACAAGGTATGACATTCAAAGCACTGACATCTATCTGGCCCAGACACAGGATACTTATACCTGCTGCTATGCAGGCATTGGCTGGGCAATTATGCAGATTCCAGAGACGGTGGAATGGAGGAATTGAAGCATGTGATCAAATCCAACATGGCTGCGCCCATGCTGGAACCTGGAGGGAAAACTGGTTTGAAATGAAATGTGCAAACATAGTGATAATGGCGGCGCCGGCCGCGGAGGACAGGAGACGCCAGATGACAGTTATATACTGAGACACTTGGAGGGCAGGAGAGGCCGCGACAGGCATAATACACAATTCTGAGAACCTGCAGCAATAGCACAGGAACGGCGGCGGAGGACGGGAGACGCCATGTTGGATTCAAACATGGCGCCGCTGTGGTAGTGTCTCAGAATGACAGGAGAGATGTGCAGAGTGTTGACACCGATGAGATCCGGACTTGGAACGCTGGGCCAGTCTCAGAAGACACCTAAACGGCAGGTAATGGCGTCCAGATACCCTTATCGTGACACGTACATTTTCAAAGCCTTCACAACATCCAAGGACTTTGAAGAAGCAGAGGTGTCAGTAAGCACCGGAACCACAATAGGTTGGTTGAGATGAAAAGCAGACACCACCTTCTGAAGAAACTGCTGACGAGTTCTGAGTTCAGCACGATCCTCATTAAAAATCAAGTAGGGGCTCTTGTGAGACAATGCTCCCAGTCCCAACACTCGCCTGTCCGAAGCCAGGGCCAACAGTGTAACTGTCTTCCATGTAAGAAACTTAACGTCCTGTAAGGGCCAAACCAATCCGACTAGAGGAAGTGCAACACAACATTAAGATCCCAAGGTGCCGTAGGAGGCACAAAGGGCGGTTGAATGTGTAGAACACCTTTCAAAAAGGTCTGAACCTCCGGAAGAGATGCCAATTGTTTCTGAAAGAAAATGGACAAGACCAAAATCTGGACTTTTAAGGAGTCCAAACATAGGCCCACATCCACTCCAGCCTGCAGAAAAAGAAGAAAACGCCCCAGCTTATATTCTGACTCACACCAAGAGATGTACTTCTTCCAAATATGGTGGTAATGCTTAGACATTACCCCCTTACTGGCTTGGATCAAAGTAGGAATCACCCTATCCGGAATCCCTTTCTGGGCTACAATCTGACGCTCGATCTCCATGCCGTCAAACGTAGCCACGGTAAGTCTTGATAGACGAACGTCCCTTGCTGTAGAAGATCCTCATGAAGAGGAAGAGGCCACGGGTCCTCCAGGAGCAACTCCAGTAGATCTGTGTACCATGCCCTTCTTGGCCAGTCCGGAGTAGAGAGAATTGCTTGCACCTTTTCCCTTTTTATTCTTTTGAGAATCCTTAGGATCAACGGAAGAGGCGGAAACACGTACACCATCTGGTAGACCCATGGAGTCACCAGACCATCCACTGCCACTGCTTGTGGGTCTCTTGACCTGGAACAATACCGCTTGAGCTTCTTGTTAAGACGAGAGGCAATCATGTCGATTTGAGGAATCCCCCATCGATGTGTCAAGGACTCGAACACCTGCAGGTGAAGTCCCCACTCTCCTGGATGGAGTTCATGTCTGCTGAGGAAGTCTGCTTCCCAGTTGTCCACTCCTGGAATGAAGATTGCCGACAACGCCATTGCGTGCCTTTCCGCCCAGAGGAGGATTCTTGTTACCTCTGACATGGCTGCTCTGCTCTTCGTTCCACCCTGTCGGTTTATGTAAGACACCGCCGTCATGTTGTCCGACTGGACTTGAACGGCTCGATCTCAAAGAAGATGGGATGCTAGTAGAAGGGCATTGTATATTGCCCTTAGTTCCAGAATGTTGATCGTAAGGACGGCTTCTTGACATGACCACTTTCCTTGGAACTGCTCCCCTTGGGTGACTGCTCCCCAACCTCTCAGGCTTGCGTGGTTAGCAGAATCCAATCTTGAATCCCGAAACTTCGTCCTTCGGTCAGGTGAGATGTATAAAGCCACCACAAAAGGTAGATCCTGGCCTTTGGCGATAGACATATCCTCTGGTGCATGTGAAGATGCGATCCGGACCACTTGTCCAACAGATCCGGCTGGAAGGGTCTTGCGTGAAACCTTCCGTACTGTAGATCCTCATAAGAGGCTACCATGTTTACTAGGAGGCAAATGTAAATATGCACTGATATCCGAGACGGTCTTAGGACGTCCCGCAGCATTGACTGGATCACCAATGCCTTTTCCATTGGAAGGAATACCCCCTGTGCCTTCGTATCCAGAATCATTCCCAAAATCAGAAGCCTCCATGTTGGTTCCAGATGAGATTTTGGCAGGTTCAGAATCCAACCGTGATTCTGGAGCAATCTCTCTGGATGGCGCCTTGATCAGCAGGTCGTCCAGGTACCTTATTATGTTTACTCCCTGCATGCGGAGGAGAAACATCATCTCTGCCATTACCTTGGTGAACACCATTGATGCTGTGGAGAGGCCAAAAGGCAGGACCTGGAACTGGTAGTGACAGTCCTGTAATGCAAACCTTAGATAAGCCTGATGAGGCGGCCAGATCGGAACATGAAGGTACGCATCCTTGATGTGCAAAGACACCTGTAATTCCCCTTCCTCCAGACCTGAGATCACCGCTCTCAGAGACTCCATCTTGAACTTGAACACCTGTAAATACGGGTTTAGCGATTTGAGGTTTAAAATGGGCCTTACCGAACCGCCCGGCTTCGGCACTACAAACAAGTTGGAATAATAACCTTTGTTTTGTAGGTGAATCGGAACTGTAACAATGACCTGAGTCTGTACCAATTTTTGAATTGCTACCTGTAAGATCAAACCTGATTCTGGAGAAGCTGGCAAGCCTGATTTGAAGAATATGTGAGGTGGGAGTTCCTGAAACTCCAGTCTGTATCCCTGTGTGATAAGATCTTTTACCCAGGGATCCTGGCAAGATGTTGCCCACTTGTGACTGAAATAACGTAATCGGGCCCCACCTGCCTGTCTTCCAGGCAGTGTGCGCCACCGTCATGCTGAGGGCTTTGAGGAAGCAGACCCGGAGACCTGATCCTGAGAACCTGCAGCAGCGGGTTTTCTGGGTTTACCTCTATTCACTTTGAAGGTTGTAGAAGAACCCTTTTCTTTGCCTTTAATCTCCACTGTCTGAAAGGACTGCAGAGTTGGACCAGAATAGGTTTTCCTAGCAGGCGCTGCTGCAGAGGGAAGGTATGTAGATTTACCCGCCATAGCCTTGGATATCCACTTATCCAGTTCATCTCCAAACAGAGCCTCACCCGTGAAAGGAAGACTTTCCACGCCTTTTCTGGAATCCGTGTCCGCAGTCCACTGGCGTAGCCATAAGCCCCTGCATGCTGACACTGCCATGGCAGTGGTGCGTGCATTGAGTAGACCAATTTCTTTGATGGCTTCAACCATAAATTTAGCAGAATCCTGGATATGCTGTAGGAGTAAAACAACATCATCCCTTGGTAAGGAATCTAAATCATCTATTAGAATACCTGACCATTTTGCAATGGCCCTAGTGATCCATGCACAAGCAATAGTGGGTCTCTGGGCCACCCTAGCCGACGTGTATAAAGACTTGAGGGTGGTCTCAATCTTGTGGTCAGCAGCGTCCTTTAAGGGGGCTGCCACAGGGACCGGTAAGACTATCTTACGTGATAACCTGGATAACGATGCATCCACAATCAGCGGGATTTCCCATTTCTTCCTATCCTCTGCAGGAAAGGGAAAGGAAGAAATCAATCTCTTAGGGATCTGAATTTTTTTTATCAGGGTTAACCCACGCTTCTTCAAAGAGGGCATTTAATTCCTTTGAAGCATGAAAATTAACAGAGGATTTATTTTTTGTATTAAAATACGATTCCTCCTCAGCCTCCTCTGACTTGTCAGGGATATGTAGGATAGTTCTGACAGCTTAAATGAGGGCCTGAATTCCCTGTGAGAGGATGGTATCCCCTCCACTCGCATGTACTTCCCCTTCTTCCTGATCTGATGTATCAGGATCTGTGTCAGCCTGCATGATTTGGGCCAGCGTACGTTTTTGTGGGCAAATGGCGAGAGCCTGGGGTGCAGGTATGGTAGCTGAAGCTCTATGTAACAGGTCATCCATAGACTGCCTCAAGAATTGTGTTTACTTTTCATTATTAGACAGTTTAGTTGAAATATTTGAAATCATCCCTTTAATGGAAGCCTGCCACGGGGGTTCAGGCCCACTGGACTGGGAGTGAACACTATCCTGAGTAGAGGGCAGTGAGTCCCCAGTGGATGAGAGACATTCAGCTGTACAAGAAACACAGTCCCTGGACATTGTAACGGGACACCTATACACACACACACACACACACACACACACACACACACACACACACACACACACACACACACACACACACACACACACACACACACACGTGTGAAAACACAGTATATGTAGGCAGAGACACAGAGTTCAGAGCCAGCCACACAGTGGCCCTATCAGCAGTAGTAAATCTAATCTGGTTTGCAATAAACAAGTACCAGTATAGTGTTTATAACAGTTACACTGCTCCCCCCCTCCTCACTAAGACCCCCTGGTACCAAGGAGGAGATTTGGGGTCCTCTCAGAGGAGCTGCGCGTCCCTTGGATTGCTGCCTTGTCAGAGCTGCAGAGGGAAATGGCGCCGGAGAGCCGCAGGATCCGCTCAGTGGGAAGCTCCGCCCCCCAAAATGGCGCACGGCTTCCCGCACTTTATTCTTATACTGGCCCTAAGGATTTGTAAGATTGTGCTAACTAGCTGTAAAAACCTCTGTTAGCTGTGGGGCCATTGAGGGTAAGATGGGTGGCCCAGCGCGCCCCTGAAGGCGGGACCGGCCGCAGCGCATGTCCGTCTGAGCCTCCCTGGAGCACAGCCTGTAAAGAGAGCTGCGCTACTACCCTGTGCCGCCATTCCCGCCGGCAACCCGCTTACCGGGGCTCCGGTGTTGTACTCTTTAGACTCTTCAGGCTCTGTTAGGGGGTGGCGGCTTGCTGTGGGAGGGTACGCTGCACCATGGTGTGGCTTGCTAATAGCTCCCTCAGGAGCTCAGTGTCCTGCCAGCAGGGAAACGGGACCATTAACTCTATAGGAAGTTGGGCCGTTCTCCTCCCTAAGTCCCACGAAGCAGTCAGGCTGTTGCCTATACAGCCCTGACTGAAAATAACAAACAAGAAAAATAAAGGTAGAAAACTCTTCAGGAGCTCTCCATATCGTGACCGGCTCCTCCGGGCACATTTTCTAAACTGAGTCTGGTAGGAGGGGCATAGAGGGAGGAGCCAGCCCACACTATTAATTTCTTAAAGTGCCCATGGCTCCTAGTGGACCCGTCTATACCCCATGGTATTAATGTGGACCCCAGTATCCTCTAAGACGTAAGCGAAATACAGATTGCCCCTGTATTAATCTATGCGACCACACCACCCCCCACACATCCGCTGGTGAATGTACAGGTAGCTGTCATCATTAGCACACATGTGCACCTGCCCTGTCCTTGGTGTAAGAAATCTGAATTAACCAGAACTCTACATGCACTCAATAGGCTGCAATATTGTCAAGCAGCGGTGGCTCCTGTGTTTTTTGGACAGGGGGGCTGCCACTGCAGAAGGAGAGGAGAGAGCCAGCCCCCAAACAGCCAAGTTCCGGCACCTGCTCAATGGAACTGGCAGGCACGGGGACCTGTGCACATGCACAAGTTGCTGATTAAGTGTGAATGTGCAAACCCCTGCCTTCTATGGACTGCATCGGCTGCAGATCATAGAAGCCAGACTGGGCTGACGATCAGGCAGGGAGTGGCTTCCTATAGGAAGCCAGTTCTCTGCTAATAGCAACCCAGTTTGGTGATACTGCAGGGAAGAACACCTCTCAATGGGAGTGCTTGTCCTGTGAGTGACTGGCACGTAGGACTTCCTGACAGTCACAGTGAAGTCACTGAGCCAGCGCAGTCACACAGATAGCAGCTGAGCTCACTGAAGTGGCAGATTTTACTGGGGAGGCTGCAAACTGCAGCACATTGGTAAAATTAGCAACTGCTGTCAAGGCACACACAACATGCCCATGGAACACATCCTACATGTGTAACACCCCAGGGTTGACAGGTGGGTCTAAGTGGTTTGAAAAGGTATTACAGATGTTTGGTGGCTATGTGACAGACACTCTTCCTAAGATGTTTTCCCCTGTACCTTGTTCATTGTACCTTGCTCAGAGAGGTAGGATAGATTGATATGCAACAGTGATTCAATTACAGTAATCCCCATCAGGAAATTTCCTTTTATTGAGCCACAAAGAACTCTGAATTAAAGATGGTGATTAATTATTTGGCAAAATTGGACAATCACAGTATTAATGATGAAATTAAGAAGACAAGAAAATCACATTTGACTACAGCTCACAATATACTGGAACATTCAATATTTCAGTGGTATAATCAATCTAATCACAGATACATGCATATTCCATGAAAAGAAGACAATAATGAAGACAATGAAGAAAGTGATTAAGAATACTGTTTCAATGGCAATTACTACTTTTCTAAGTATCCCTGATAAGAATGTCTTAATCTTCACTGGCAATTTTACGTTGGAGCTCTTAGATCCGACAGTGCCATAGTTTTGCAATGGGGGATAATAACACTTGGGAAACATTATTAATCTTGAATTGTATTTATTAGAGATGTCACTGTTCTTTAATATTACAAAAAGAATGTACAGTAATTAGCGAAAGTGTCTCAGGATCTCTAACAATGCAGCTTTCCCTGTAGTAATTATTCTTAGAACAAATAACTCAGTCTTTACTCTTTAAAGCAACTCAATGTCTCTCTCAAGTTCCTCTTACGAGTAATGTTTCTCTCCTGGTAACTGTGTTCAAGCAGGGGCTACTCTGTGGGATTTTCTATTAAGGGCCTGGTAGCACCCACTCTCAAATAGGAGAGACACACCAACTGCCACCTGAAACGCTGCCAAACATCACCATTCAAGACTCACTGGCAGTTTGTGTGGCTCCCCTATTTGAATTTTGGACTGTGCTGCAACTACCACTCGAGAAGAGATATTTATATCTCTTTTTTTTTTAAAAACCCAACGTATCTCCAGAACATAATATCCCATTATCCAGCTTTTATAAGATAATTATGTTTATTAAATATCCCACTTAGATCCAAATTACTTTGAATCAACTGTAATTTACTGAAGTTCATAACTAGTCTAGTCTACCAGAAGGTGTGGGAGATTTTTGATTGTAAGGGTAGATTTTTTGGGAGATTTACTGTACATGGTATAAAAAGTGACTTACAGTACAAAACATTGCAGGACATGGTGTAAACATTGTTGCATCAGCGATCATAAAAGCACACTAATGGGAAAAACCATGTTGCACTGCTGGTGGGGCTGATGTAACATGTGCAGAGAGATTTAGATGTGGGTGGGTTATATTGTTTCTGTGCAGGGTAAATACTGGCTACCTTATTTTTACACTACAATTTAGATTTTAGTTTGAATACACCCCACCCAAATCTAACTCTCTCTGCACATGTTACAATTGACCCACCTGCAGTCTAACATGTTTTTTTCCATTAGTGTGCTTTTTTGATTTGCTAGTAAACCTGAATAAGGCCCATAACAGTGGCGAAGGGGGCAGCAATGGCGCTGCAGCAGGATAAGGAGGAGGGGTGCCGGGCGGCCTGAAGGCGTGAACGCCGGGGGAGGGGGGGTTTGCCGCAGGGCGGCGGGACCCCCTCCCCTTTTCATCACCTGCAGGGAGCCCTGGGCCAGTAAAAGGTGCGGCCCAGAGGCGGGGGGGGGGGGGGGGTGAGAAGGGAGAGGCAGATAAAAGCAGCAGCCGGGGGGGAGGGAGTTGATAGCTCCATTTTCCCCACACAGGAAAGGAAGTACCTGTGTCTGTCCGGCGGCTGCTGCACTTCCAGGGATCCAGACATGGCATCCACAGTGACTGGAGGCAGGTCACCCTCACAGCAGGGAGCAAGGGTTGGCCAGCACTTGGCAGAGCGGCCAGAGAGGAGAAGGGAGCTTCCAGCGCGATACAGGGGCCGGGAGGTCAGCATTTCCGGCCAGCAGCTGCAAGGCACATCCGTCCGTCCCTCTCCAGAGAGGCAGCACAGGAGCAGTGAAAATGGTGCTGGGG